>NC_136057.1:389268172-389868172 GCF_964261635.1 Lissotriton helveticus
CGCACTCACTAACGCATACAGTCACTGACTCACCCACTCACTCATCCATGCAGGCAGTCACATCCCCCCTCACCCATCCACACAGACACTCATACACCCATACATGAACTCAGACAACCAATCAGTCACCCATACAGCCACTCACGTACCCGTGCACCAACCCATGCAGCCACTTTGGCACCAACTGACAGACTGATACAGATATTCACACAACCTAGTGACTCACCCATTCATTCACTGAGACACCTAATCACTCATGTATACAGTAATGCCATGCACTCATTGAATCATTAATACAGGCATTCATACACCCACTGATTCACCAATACACCTTGGTATATGTAGTTAACACTCATAAACCTTTGAAAAACTCTCACAGTCACTTGATGATGTCATCAGTGATGTCATTTGAGATGTCATCAGTGATCTCACTGACCATGTCATGAGTAATGTACTATGTAATCATAAGCCGTGCAAAGCGGGGCGCGAGTTATAGTTAGCTCCTTAACTATAACGGCTGAATTCCTCTGGGTTTTTACGAGTGAAACGTCAGCCTAACTATAACGTCCCTGTAACCTTTGTTTTTTCAGTGAATCTATAGATGTGTGTGTGTATATATATATATATATATATATATATATATATATATATATATATATATATGTGTGTGTATGTGTACATATATATGTGTGTATATATATATATATATATATATATATATATATATATATCCACACGCTTGCAACTCAATCCCCTTTCCGCTCAAAGAAGGCAAGTGCAGACCCAATTCTTTTCAAGTGGTTTTTATTGTGCTACCACCTTCTCGCCATGACATGTTTCTGCCGGAAAAAAACGGTCTTGTTCACATGATATATAAAAATGTTCTGCTTGCAATTAAAATCAGGTGGGTAAAACAATCTCAGTGCATGAAATTAATTGTACATTGAAATTCATTGTTATTTATATTCTATCTTGGTTCACAGGAAAAATGATTGTAATATTGGGTACTTTACTAAACTATGGAATGTATGGAAAGTAATGTTTTTCTGAGTATAACTGTGATGTATGAAATGTTTGTGTACATATGCATTCCCCAGCCATTGGAAGAAATGAGTTCCAGAATGGTTACTAATTATGCCACAAGGAAGTATCATTAGCTGTCTAGTGTTGTATTTAAATGGCTGGTAGTATGAGCTTCCCTGGTCATCATGTAGCTGGGGAACTCATTTTTGACCTGTGCCCAGCACATGTATTAAAGTGGCTTCCCTGGTCATTTGTACTGGCAATAAATGAAGTGGCCTGCACAGGGGCCTATACGCTCATCCAGATATGTCCACACATGTAATATAATGCACCCTACCTTAGTGCTGTAAGACCTGCCATATGGGTGTCTTACAAATATTACGTGCCGTGTTAGGGGACATGGCACACAAGTGTGTGTCATATTGTGTTTTCACTTTTTATAGCACCTTGGCACTCAGCTTGTATGAGTTTGGCGCTGGGTCCCTTAGATGGGCATACGATATGCTTAGGCTTTCCTGTTTTCAGTTTCTATTTTTGGTAAATTCTGGTGGGGGGGTTTTCAGTGTTTTCAATACCTTAAAAAATATTGTTTATCAGTGGTTACCAACTTTCACGCAATTAAGAACAACAGAAACAGTGTTTTTCTGGTGTTTATGTAACATTTTACTTGTATCATTGCTTGCTTTCTGCACTGATAGTGCATGTGTATAGACAATGTGCATATATGGTGTATGAGTTTCAAATACATTTTTAAAAATCAAACTTATTGTGCACCATACAATACTTCTTTAGTGAGTCTTTGGTCTTGCACACTTGCTCTTTCCTTCCCATGTAAACATTTATCTGTGAAAATGCCCTCTCAACATTGGCACTTAAGACAGGCAATGCCAAAACAGCCAGTAAATAATTTGCTAACTCTGGCCACTGACATAGCTTTCCATGTCAATACTGGTGCCCCTAAAGATTGTGATTCTATGGGACAGGTTATGCAAAAGATGCGTTGAACTGGGCGCATATGACCTCAGTTATTGTAGCGTTAAAAAATTAAGCAGTTCTTTACAACGTCCGGAGAAAATTCCCATCTAAGGAAAAGATCTAGAACTTGTACAGAATACCTCAGTGAGGCTTTATTGACTTCAAATGCCATAGTTGGTGAAGAGACATTTCTATTCACCATTGCCAGCCATTTATCATGCACTGTAAAATTACATTTCCTGAATTTCTCCTCAACATTTCTTTGCTTAACAAGTGGCAAGAATTCTAACATGGAACATTATGCCGTGCCAAAGTCATTAAAAGTGTAGCCTAGCCTACTCTCAAGGAGATGTTTCACATCTACAATAATTACGCTGAACATTTGGTAGACAAGGGTGTTTTCAGACACTAGCGTTTTTATTATGTTCACTACAGCCATCATGTTTTCCTGTAACAATACAAGAGTGCAGTAGCGTGTACTTCTTTTCACATCAGTATAAATATGCGACCAAAGATCCTATTGTTTCTTGACTTTTGGCATCATCACTAAGCACAAATTCTGTAAACAGTCACCACATGGATGATATAGCATTCACGGCCTCTCAGACTGAGAATCACCGGCTAAATGACAAAGTTGGATTACTCTTTCATTGATGCCACACTAAGCACAAAATGAGAAATATTTGTGTTTTAGTGTCTGCACATAATGAAACAGTGCACCATATTGGACTACAAAGCCAATAGCATTTTTCATTAACTCTGAAGATTGTAAAGATGCTTTCAGCATACCATCTTGCAAAAGTCAAGGACCTCTTAAAGGGAAGCACTTCAGCTCAGTTATTGATTTAGACAGGTCATCACACAACTTTTTCATAGACGTAGCTGAATTACTGTAAATACAAACAATATCCTCAAATCTTTGTTGTACTTGGGAAGAACTTTTAGCTGCAGCATTCCAAGTGACACTACGTTCCATGTTTTCAAAACATCTAGTGTCATGTTTTCCCAACTAACCCAGATGCTTGGTGACAGCACTCTTTTCACATATACCTGTCACTACACCTTGCATTTAATGTTTAAAGCCTAGGGTGTTTGGCAATTCACCTACTATCAATACTGACTCGCTAGAAAAGGGGCTGATGTATCAAAGGGTTTACACATTCTTTGTCTCAGGGTAAATGCGATGGTACATACTGGAAAAGATTTGTATGAAACCAGCCATTTTACCTATCAGTGAAACAATCAAATGTATTTCCTGATTGTCTACAGTTTATAAAATAATTAAATAAGACATAAAACATGCTTCTAAACCCTGCATTATTAGACCAAAGACTACAAAACGGGAAAAAAAACAAAAGGAAAAAAAAACAATATTTTAGTGACATCCCTAAACAACAAAACTCAATCAGAATTATGTTAGCCCAGTCTTTCTTGCTGATGCCTTATGTAACAAAGTTACATTGTATTGACCCCTTCAGGAAAAAATAGGAATGACTCTTTCACTCACCTTTTCCTATCTTTGAATGGCATTTAGTTTGTGGTTGCAAGGGTGTTTTTTCAGTGTTTGTTTACACTGGTGAAGGCTATTTTCCTTTCAGTGGGGTTTTATCAGTGATTATAGATTTACACCTAAAACCGGACAGCATAGATATGCTGCAGCTCTTAAGGATCCTCTTTAGTACTTATGTCCTAGGTACCAGAGGTATCACTTAATAGGGACTTAAAGAGGTGCTAAAGGCCTGGTCACTTGGGGATCAAGTGCCCAGTTGTCTTGTTTTGGGGAAAGAACACTGCACTGAGTACCTAGTTGCAGAAACCCAGTGCACTTCGGTTGGAGTTGCTTTAAATACGAGGCCAAAAAATGGAGGGCTAGTGCAACAAAAACCCAGTTTCCTAGAATTATGAATGAAGCTGAATCAACTGCAAAGAAAATATTGGCATCAGCTATGGGTTATTCATGTGGGACCACCGCTTTATATGTAGTTTTTCCCTGTATTTCCACATCTTAGACCTGAATCATAAATATTATGCTGCATGCAGGCCCTCCAGATATACCGGCAGGTACCGATGCCAGCTGTATTGCCTTTGACACCTGAACGCATAAAAAAAGAATACTTAGCCACTTTGCCTGTCATGTCTGTAAATCCAAAAGGAGCACATTAGTGATAATTGGCCTCCTTCAAGATGCTCATCCGTGGTGTTTGCGCCCCATAATTACAGGCGAGGAAGGCCTATAATTTACATCCTGTGAATCCGCGCCTCCCTGCCACCAAGTAAATGGGATTGATTCATTGTGACCGTGTGGCTGACATAAGGAGGGGGTCGGCGACGGACAGGAAAAATAAGCTTCTTTTTGTTATGGAAATGTTCTGCCAGTGGCTTTTTGTCTTTGGTCTGATTTAACCCTTTAATCCATGATGTGTTCAAGCTCGTCTTTACTCTGCAGTTCAGGAGAACATTACAAATGTGCTTCGTCTTTGTTAAAAATCTATATGTTCGATCAGTGATGCAGAGAGAGAATATGTGTTCATATGTTTTCTTTTATAACTGAACTAAGAAATCTAATGTTAGAAACACGGCCACCTTTTGGGGTTTGCTGCTGACAGGTGGGAACCGCAGGTACTAAATTCTAACCATGGCAAGAACAAACCAGCCTTTCGTCCTTTTGAGGCTGTTAAATGGAGTACCGTTACAGTAGGTACTAGGTAAATTGTAACAATTTATGTTTACAGTGTTTCAAAATGGTAAGAATGCACATTAAGTGCCAATTGAAAACAATTATAATAGGCGTTTTTCTGCAATTTATGTATACATTCTTGTACTTTATTTTCTTAATAGCCCACTTGACATGAGCATGTATCGGACTTTAAATAATTATTACATGCAAGTAGTGACATAATGGTGCCCTCCCTCCATGTACAGTCATAAAAATCATTAATTGCCTGTAAATAATTATTACATGCAAGTAGTGATATAATTGTACCTCCCTCCAAGTACTGTGGTAACAGCCAGGATTTGGGTACCCACTTCTCTCTCCTCCGTGGTCCTATACGTGTTGAGAGGGAGCCTAAAATGCACTTGAAGCCGGAACACATTTTTTCTAAAGCCATAAGGGCAGCTAGGAAGCATTATGCAAAGGTGCTGGTCAGCAGATCCCGGTTGATCTCCCTGGCGACGAATACTAGTAGCCCGCTAACAGTGTTGAAGGTAGAGGTGGGCGAGCCAACAAATTAACAGGGAGAGCCGAGCCAAGGGTTTGGCTTGTAAATCAGGCAGCAGACATGATTTAAACATACTATGAAGTGTATTCAAAATTCAAAAAAGTGTACTTCTTTAACATGGAAAGCTTTTCATCTTAGTACATCTATTGCATTGAGAAGCATTTATTAAAAGTGATAAACATTCCTGCCCCCTCCACTGTCCTGAGGACTATACCATAGGCGAAGTGAAGGGACAAGTCACTTGTCGTGTGTACACTATTATTTATGGCTTTGATTCTTAGATGGAACAACATTATAATCTATTAAATCACGAGAAGGTTTCCTACAGCGCACATCCTAAACCCACATATTGCAAGGTGTTTTCATATGTGATAATGAAAAAAAGGCTCAGTAAAACAGGGACAGTTTAAGGATTTTGGGGCCCCCTGTTCGGAACAGATTTGAATTTATGATCTAATTACAGCTCTTTCAAGCCCTCTTTGGCCAGGTCACTGACACACTGACATGCTCACTGGTCCAAATTCTAGAAGTGTTTACATCTAATATTCAGTGATAGTGATGTGTGTTTTCAATATTGTAATACAGGAGCATCTCACTAATATTGGTGCAAATAAGCTGTGACCCTCTCCTGTTTCGATCTAAAATAAACTTTTTTATGGATGTTTTGAATGGTGTTAAAAAAAAATAAACTGCATTTCTCTGTAAATTGTTTGTGACAGACTGCCACATATTACCCATATTAACAATGAATTAAAGGAAAACAGTACTTAAAATCACCTATGTTTAATAATCATTCAAGGCCACCAGGGCAGGACTGTCTGCTGAACTGAGCTGACTTTTCCAGGGGGGGCCTGAGATGCTGGGGCCTGGGCCAGAGCCCACTTTGCCCATGCCTTAAAATGTCTCTGCGGTAAAATAAAATATTTGTCCAGGATCACACAGTTTTATGAAGCAGTAAAGCTAGGATTGATCCTAAGATTTCCAATTCAATATTGTACAGTATAATAACTCTTTCTCTTGCTCAAAAAATCAAATCAAATTTATTTATTTATGATTTTGGAACTCGAAAGCGATCCACATAAAAGTTTGTCAAAGTAAATACAATTGTATACAATCTAAGATAAAATACAAAATAAAATCCACATTTCCCACCTTTTAATATATAGCTAAGAAACTTTTAAAAAAGTTAAACATTTTATAACAGAACATTTCATTGGGGGGGTTATGAATAGCTTCTAGAAAAGACGTGGCAGAGAAAATGCTTAATTGCAGACAAATGGGTCTCAACCACTTACGCCTATGCACAAGTAATGCCGGGCACACAAAAAGAACATGGGTAATATCCTGAGTTGAACTGTTACAAAGATTACATAGAGCTGAGGAGCCGTACCATTTAGACAAAAGAATATTCAAAGTGAGTAGGTCCTGCCTCAATAAAAACAAAAATCGCCGAACACCATGAGAAAGATTCCAGGTGACATATGGTTGTGCTTTTTTCATTAGGCAGGTATCAATGGCCCAAGAGGCGCCTTTCTTCAGGGTACGGGCTTCCCTATCCATCCTAAAGCTTAACTCCCAAGAGGCCGACTTCAGGATGGACTTCAGCTGATATGCAGATAGGGAAAAAAGAACCGATTCATCAAGTTGAAGGAAATCAACCGCTGTTCTAAAATTTTCTACAATCAGCGAATGTTCTTTATAATTTCCTAACAACTCTGTTTTTATAAGATGTCTTAGGGTACCCGGATCTCCCCCTGCAAGACTAAAGACCCAGCGCACTATCCCCGCTAAACCCTGGACCCAACTGCTACGTAGGCCGAATTCCAGTCTAAAAGCGGCCATGGAGCACGCTGTATTAACCGTAGTTAGACTGCGCAAAATTCTGCTTTCCGCAGTTTTTAAAAAGCCCCAAATTTTTATAGCAACTATTTCCATACCATAGAGTAGTGAAGCTGGAATTTTAGCGCGATATACCTCTAGCATAATGGCGAAGTGCCTTCTACCAGTAGCCTTATAGAGGGAAAGTAGACTTTTACCTTGACTTTTACCAACTTCTTGAAGCTAAATGGCGACAAGACTGAGATTCTGATTTTTGGAAAGGACCAAGACATCTGGTCGAGTGAGTGGTGGCCCCCTTCTCTTGGCATCTGCCCCACTCCCTCTCAGTCTGCCAGAAATCTGGGTGTAGTGTTCGACACCTCACTCTCGATGTCCCTTCAGGTGAATCGGACTGTTTCGACCTGCTGGGGCGTGATCAGGACGCTCAACAGAATTCGCAGCTATTTGTCTCTCGAAGCACGCAAGCAGATTGCAGTCGCCCTTGTTGGTTCCAGGTTGGATTATTGCAACTCTCTTTACATGGAATCCAACAAGGGCCTTATACACCGACTGCAAATAGTGCAGAATGCCGCTGCACGCTTTGTCCTGGATCTTCCCAGGGCCTCCTCTGCCACTGCTGCGAGGAGAGATCTTCACTGGCTGCCCATTCAACACAGAATCAATTTCAAAATTCTGTGCTTGACCTATAGAGCACTCGAGGATGGATCTAATGGCGCTATCAGCTCTCTGCTTACCCGTTACCATCCCACACGGTGTTTGCGCTCTTCGGGACTATTCCAACTTGTTGTCCCTCGCTTTAAGCTCACCAGATGGGGAGCCAGGGCCTTCTCCGTTGTTGCTCCACAGCTCTGGAACATCTTGCCAATGGAGATCAAGACCCTACCCTCTTTAGTCTTGTTTAAAAAGGCCCTTAAAACGTGGTGCTTTTCGAGAGCTTATACAGGTTGAGCTGCTGGGTCTATGTTATGAGCTTGATTTGGAATTAGGCGCCTTGACGCCCATTGGGCTATGTTTGCGCATGATAAAACCCCTTTTTATTTTATTTATTTAACAATTGCTTTCCGGGTGTTATTTACTATGTGAGCCTTTTCACTAAAATTACTAGTAATAATTTTTCCGAGGAAGACATAAGATTGTACCACTTCCAATCTTTGTCCCCCAACGGACCATGGAAAGCTCGCATATTTCAACTTTTTCCTTCCCGTCATGCACATTACTTTGCTTTTTGAGACATTTATCTTCAAGTGGTGTGTCTCCGCATATTTATAGAGAGCCTGCAGGCGACTATTTAATCCTTTTGGTGTTAAATCCAGGATTAAAATATCGTCTGCATACATCAAACAAACAATTGGGATACCCCCCAAGACAGGAGCGATTCCTTCACTTAAGGACAAAACATGAGGAAGATCAGCTATATAGAGGGAAAATAATATGGGGGCCAATAAACAGCCTTGTTTTAACCCATTGGCTGTAGTAATTACTTGAGACAGTTCCCTTTCCCCACCTAACAAGACTCTGCACCAGGTATCTGAGTGCAAAGCTCGTATTAGCTCCAGGAGAGTGGACAGCATACCTAGTTCTAATAATTTCCTCCACAGCAAAGATCAGTCTACTTTATCAAATGCTGTGGAGAAATCTGTAAAGGCGCCATAAACTCTCCCTCCTCGAACCTTAACATATTTTTCTGTTATGACTTGGAGTGCCGTCAAATTGTCCAGAGTACCATGCTTTTGTCTAAACCCCGTCTGCTCAAGGGGCAAGATTTCATCTTTGGACACCCAATCGTTAATCGACATAAGAAGGCATTTTGTTAACATTTTGCCTATGGGATCCAAAAGGGCAATTTGGCGATAATTTTGTGGCACATCACGGACTCTCTTCTTATGTAGGGGTACCAATATGCTCCCCCTCCAAGAGGGGAGAACGGTTTTACAAGAAAAACAGAAGTTAAAAACTGGAAAAAGAATGTTACTCTATAACTTACTATGTTGTTTAATGACCGAAACAGGGAGCTCATCCGGACCCATTGCGCCAGAAGAGCGCAAGCCCTTAATGGCTAATTCAATGTCTCTTTCGGACGGTGGTCCATATGGAGAGCTATCCAAATGTGTACTAACATAATCGGGCACCGATCCATTACTGGCATATAAATTCTCAATATACCCAACCCAAGTTTGTTCTTCAATAGGAATTGGTAAAGGTCTAGATCTTAATCCACAACCCTCCCCAATTAATGACCAAAATATTCTAGCTTGGCCCTTATGTGCCTCTTCCCGTAATTTAATCCATACGGTGTCTTCATTCTCTTTTTTCAATTTAGCCTTCACCCTACTCCTCCTCCTTCTTAATAGAACTATTTTATGGTATCTTTCTGATGTATAAAAGAGATACTGTTCCCATACCAACTTATTTATTTCAATATTGAGGTGCCGAAGGCAGCTAGGAGTTGTTTTAGAATTTCTTATGGGAGAAGATTTTTTAGCAATAGAGGTTACTGTATTCATGAAATCAGCAAAACACATTAATACGCGTCCATTCCAATGGGCCAAATTCTTCACAGCAGCCTCTAGGATACTCACAAGGCCCTTAATAGCCTTAAAGTTCCAGTAACATCTCCCAAATTTCGCTTGCTCCTTTTATATCAATGGTTACTCCTTTGCCTATAAATCTTGGCGCATGAGGTTAGTGCGTTGGTGGCAGACAGAAGCCACATGGCAGCTCGGCTCGCTTTGGGCTCGAGGGTAAAGACGACCTCGAGCTGAGCCAGAGCCAGGCACAGGATCGTGCCTGGCTCCAGCCTTTAGTGGTTCGCCCACCTGTAGTTGAAGGGCAGCATTGTTTTAGGATGTGATAATCTTGCAAACCACCAAACAAGTCAGCATTCAGCCTTCCCACAGCTTGTAGCGGGCTTCCAGAAAGGATGGCTAGGGTGGCTTCCATCTCACATGAGCAATCCACTCTGGCCCCGGGTCAAGTTGGAAGTGATGGTGAGGCCTCTGCAGCTGCGGAGCTAATGTGCTGAGAAAGGAGGGAGAGGGTGCCCACATGTTATTTTCAGGCTATGGAAATGCCAGGAGGTAGGTGACACACACCAACTTTAACAAACATTAGCAAAGCCAATCACTCTGGCGTTTTCTGCCAGTCCTCTGGCTTTTTCAATGCTTGTTTTGTTTTTTAATGTTTTCTGTGAAAATATATTGAGGGTGCAGGGTCTTTGCAAACTAGAAAAAACAACAAAAAAGGCTAAAAGCAAAAATATATATTTTTTGTTCTCAAAAGGACACAGTGCCATAGTAGTCCCTGGCACTAAAGGGAACCAATTTGCAAATGCGCTTTTTATGAAAAAGCAGATTGCCTTCACTCACAGTAAAATTAGATAATAGCTGAAGCGAGTTGACCTATTACGCCATGCTGATGCTGTAACTGGTTACGAACATGTGAATGACACAACATTTCAAAGGATGAAGAGTGCTGGCTCTAAGCCTCTGTAAATGAATATATTATACAATTTAGTAAAATCAAAAGGTCCTGGCTTACACCAGACCTAATCAGTCAATCTCTACCTACCAGGACTGACTGGACCCACACACTCCTTTCATTCCAGACATGCAGAGGGGGTATCTAAAGAATCCCATCACTGCGTCCTCTGACTGCCTTGGGTCCGCAGAACTCTTTGTTGACTTGTAATATTCTAGTGAAAAGCAGTCGTTGGGGTTATTTCATATATTATTAGAATATGTATATAATGTGCTGTGTGCTACCATTTTTTCGCTTTCTGTGAAAATTCGCCCATACTCCTCCCAAGTTAAATTAAGGCAGAGGCACCATATTCACTTTGCTTTCCTCCGCCTGTGTTCTGAAGTGATAAAGAGGCATTCAAGCGTTGCAGCTTATGAATACAAACTACCGTCATGAAGGAGGCATCTGAGGGGGCTTCTGTGTTCTCTAGAAACATCAAAGGCAATCATCTGGTCTTTCGCGGAACAGACAGCAGAGCTGAACGCCCAAGCAGGTTTTGTGTGTTTTACAAATCACGGTATAAATATAAGCACAAAAAAAGATGAGACTGCCAATTTCACTTCGTCTTCTAAAGTAAAGAACTTTTGGGAAGAGGATGGGAGGAGGCATCGCCATCATCCACAGGAACACCATCCGTCTCACGACCAGCACCGACAACACCCTGACCAGCGCCGAACACCTGCATTTCCAGATCCACACCAACCCGAACACCACCCTCAGAGGCACCCTGATCTACCGACCCCCCGGACCACGCACACATTTCAGCGAGGACATCGCCGACTTCGTCAGCCCGCATGCCCTCCCCTCCGCTGACTACATCCTCCTGGGAGACCTCAACTTCCATCTGGAAAACAACAACGACCGCAACTCCAGCACCCTGCTCGACAACCTCGCCAACCTGGGACTCAAGCAACTGGTGTCCACCCCCACCCACCGCGCCGGACACACACTCGACGCAGTCTTCTCCTCCAGCAAAGACGTCAGCTTCAGCCACGCCACTGAGCTTCAATGGACGGACCACAGCTGCGTCCACTTCACCTTCAAGAGAACGACGACCCACCACCACCAGCAACAGACCGCCCGCAGAAGCTGGAACAAGATCACAGCAGACCAGCTCGCCACGTCCCTGAGCCAGCACCCTCCTGCCAGCTCAGCAGACCCCAGCCAGGCCGCCAACAACCTCACGAAGTGGATCAGCATCTGCGCGGACGAGCTCGCCCCTCTGAGGACCCCGCCTAGCAGACCCGGCAGCAAGAAGGCCCCATGGTTCACCGACGAACTCAAGAGCTCCAAGAAGAACTGCCGAGCCCTCGAGAAAGTCTGGAGAAGGGAACCGACACCGGACAACAGGACCTCCTTCAAACTTGCCACCCGGAAACACCACCAGCTGATCCGCGCCGCCAAGAAAACAGCTTTCAAGGACCGGCTGGACAACAACGCACACAACTGCAAGGAACTCTTCAACATCGTGAAAGAGCTTTCCAACCCCAGCGCAGGAAACAACGACATCACCCCATCGCAAGACCTCTGCAACTCCCTCGCTTCATACTTCCACAACAAGATCGCCGACATACACAACAGCTTCAACAACCAACCAACGCACACCATGACCGAACAACCACCCCCCACCACCACCCTCCACGCCTGGACCCCGATCAGCACCGAAGACACCATCCGCACGATGAACTCCATCCACTCCGGATCACCGACCGACCCCTGCCCTCACCACGTCTTCAACAAGGCCGACGCTGTCATCGCACCCCACCTGCGAGACATCATCAACACATCCTTCGACACCGCCACCTTCCCCGAGAGCTGGAAGCACGCCGAACTCAGCGCTCTTCTCAAAAAACCCACAGCGGACCCCTCCGAACTCAAGAATTACCGCCCCATCTCGCTCCTCCCGTTTCCAGCCAAAGTCATCGAGAAGATCGTCAACAAGCAGATGGCCGCCTTCCTCGAGACGAACGGATCCCTCGACCCCTCACAGTCCGGCTTCAGAGCCAACCACAGCACCGAGACCGCCCTCATCGCCGCCACCGATGACATCCGAGCCCTGATGGACAATGGAGAAACAGCGGCCCTCATCCTCCTAGACCTCTCCGCGGCATTCGACACGGTCTGCCACCGCACCCTAGTACGGCGCCTCAGCAACATCGGCATCCAGGACAAGGCGCTGGAATGGATCATCTCCTTCCTCGACGGAAGAACACAGAGAGTCCGCCTACCACCGTACAAGTCAGAGGCCTCCGAAGTCATCTGCGGCGTCCCCCAAGGATCATCCCTGAGCCCCACCCTCTTCAACGTCTACATGAGCCCCCTCGCGGCCATCGTACGCAAACACAACCTCAGCATAATCTCCTACGCCGACGACACCCAGCTGATCCTCTCCCTGACCAACGACCCCGCCGCCGCCAGAGCCAACCTGCACGAAGGGATGAAAGAGGTAGCCGAGTGGATGACGACCAGCCGCCTGAAACTGAACTCGGACAAGACGGAGGTCCTCATCCTGGGCTCCTCACCCTCCGCCTGGGACGACTCCTGGTGGACCCCGCCCTGGGCACCGCACCCAAACCGACTGACCATGCACGAAACCTGGGCGTCATCCTGGACTCCTCCCTCTCCATGACCAGGCAAGTCAACAACGTCTCCTCGGCGTGCTTCAACATCCTACGCATGCTACGGAAGATCTTCTGGTGGATCCCCACCGAGACCAGGAAGACCGTCACCCAGGCCCTCGTCACCAGCCGACTGGACTACGGCAACGCCCTCTACGCCGGTACCACCGCCAAGCTCCAGAAGAGACTCCAGCGGATCCAGAACGCCTCAGCCAGACTCATCCTCGACATCCCACGAACCAGTCACATCTCCGGACATCTGAAAGACCTTCACTGGCTCCCCGTCAACAAAAGAATCACCTTCCGCCTCCTCACCCACGCACACAAAGCCCTACACGACCAAGGCCCGAGCTACCTCAACAGCCGAGTCAACTTCTACGCTCCCAAACGCCACCTCCGATCAGCCAACCACGCCCTCGCCGCCGTCCCCCGCATCCGAAGAGCGACTACAGGAGGAAGGTCCTTCTCCTACCTGGCCGCCAAGACCTGGAACTCCCTCCCGACCGACCTGCGCCTGACCCAAGACCACCTCTCCTTCAGGAAGAAGCTGAAGACCTGGCTGTTCGAGCAGTAGCGGCACCGCCCCCCCCCCCCCCAGCGCCTTGAGACCCTACGGGTATGTAGCGCGCTTTATAAGTGTCAATGATTGATTGATTGATTTCTGTTTATTAAGGAAATATTTGGGTGTACTCCAAGGCCAGAATTCTCAACCCTCACTACGGTGTTTCTAACCGCAAACCTGAAATCACAGCAAGACAGGGACCTTATGGACCTCTTGCTAACCTCGGCAGTTAAAATGGTGGTCTCCAAATGGAAAGATACAGGGAAGGCATCGTTTAAGGGGTGGCTCAACTGGATAAATCCCCCGAGGGGGGCTGATAGCATTGCACTCCGCAATTCACCCTGGAAACCAGCGACCAGGGGTATGTGGACCTCACTTGATGAGTTCCTGGGCCACGAACATCCGACCATGTAAACCATACCGAGTACCTCAGGCAGGTACGACCAGGTGGGGATGTCGCCGCGTGAAGTGAAAACGATGTTAAATGTATGTGTGAAATTCTTAATAAAATACTTTGAAATTAAAAAATAAATGCTTTTTGAGAACACCACCACTCATGAAATCGTACATTATATGACCACATCACCAATGACGTCAATGGGAGCAACACCATAAACCATGTTTGGTGCTGCAAACACAACATTTAAATGTGTAGAGGGAAGGTTTACTCTGTTCTCGGGTGTTACACCTACTAAGGTGCATAGTAGATTGCCCTTAGCGCAGGTACACTTAGTAGGATGGAGAAGAACTCATGGTTTGTCTTCTAATGCCACAGTCTTTACAGTTTTTCTGTGGATTTATTGTTTAACTTTCTTTCTGCACAACTGCTTCTTCTTGTAACCTCAATGTAAGCCTGACACACGTTTGAATAAATGTATTGTTTATGTAAAGGTGTTATGCCTTTAAGGGAATCAAAAGATCTTGTCTAACTCAGTAGTGGAACCGATGCTGCAAAATAGCAACGCGATTTCACTACTCCAGTATTTCTCTTGATTCTCTCTGCCCACGTTCACCATCTGTAGTCTTTCAATTCACATTAAGGATGAGGTGACCACTAAGCAAGCAGTTCCAGTGCCACAGTCTGTAGCGACTTTGTATTGGCTTGCATCGCCGGGCTGATACATGGGAAAAACAGCATCCTCCTACCTCGCACTTGCAAAGCATTTATCATGAGCACCACCTTTTTAAGAATAAGGTCATAAACGTCCAGGTCACAATGGATCACAATGACAGTTTTGCACCCACTTTCTTTTGGGGAGCCCCCATGCTAAGACAGGACTCTATGTGCGTTCTCGATCAGAGTCGCCAGGTTGGGAAAGTACTCCCGAAAAATGCTTCCATCTTTTTTATCGCAGACCCACCAGCCTTTGCTCCTTACTTGGGATTGTTTATATTATGTCACTGGGAATGGTGTATATTGCTGTCAAAAAGGCATCAGAAGCATTGTTCGCTCCCACCGTCAGCGCGACAAGCTGAACAGGTCTGTTAAACCTGTAACCACCAGCCATTTCAGGAATTGCCTTTTCCTTCATTGGCTGCTGGCAGTACATCTACACCTGAGACTGCACCAGCCCTTCTCTTTCACAGGTGCTACTGGTGCCTCCCGCACCGCCCACTTCTCTCAGGTTCCTCCATGCCATCTTCGCCAACTTCAAGAGCACGCACTTCCAACGCCACAGATTCAGTAGCCTAGAGCCCACCACTGCGGGACAACTTTTATCGGTGTAGGGGTTCTCATAGCCAAACAAAGAAAATGACCGAAAGAGCTCAAAAAGCAGGCAAAAAACTCAGCACACCCCCAGACTGTCACCCTCAGAGAGCATTTCTATTTTAGTAGGAACATCTCAACCTCCCCACCATGGCAAATATATTTTGATACCGTCTTGTAATTGCTTTTGTTTAGTGCGTCACACTATTGATTAGGCTCCAAAGCACATTGTACCGGATGCTGCATGATGGGGGAGTACTTGGTTGGAAACGTGTTGAATTGCATTGTCTCCAACGTGGGAAGCGTTTTAGTCTTGAGCGTGATTGTCAAAATTAGTACTATTCAACTGATGAAAGTGGCAGTGCCTAATCACATAGTGGAGGGGAGACAGCTGAAGGGTGGTACACATCTGCCTTACATTTATTTATGTGACACAAAACGATGGCCCTTAGACATATGAATGCAACAATGCTGCTAACAAAATGGTTATTTATTCCAAACAATAATCAATAAACATTTTCTTTGTAAAAGCATTGTATAATGACGCAGGGGGTGTGAGTGAAAAATGCGCTCTGTGCTCTCATAGGCGATACACAGATGTGACAACAGTGATCAAAAAAGAGTATCTAAAAACAAGAATAGCACAGCGCGTTCTTGGCTAATCAACAATATAGGTAAGGGTTCACGATTTCTGTAGATATTTCGATCCCTAGGGAGATAATGGGATAATCATCAGGACTGTGGATATAACTGAGCCAGAGAATCATAAGCAAAAAAGGATCTTGCAAAAGAGTCGGGGGGGGTGGGGCTTTGGTAATGCAAAAATTAGCAGTCCCTAGGGTGATATAACCGAGGAAAATGGTACAAACCTCTCAGAGGAGGACAGGGGTGCCAAATGGAGGCATCCCCCAAGCCAAGGGAGACGATGCCTGATGTGTAGTGTGTGCCTCTCCATGCCAAAGTGGTCCCAAATCTGGAGCGAACAGAAGAAAATTGGGCGCGTGTGATAGGAACAGCATCCTGACAGCGAAGTGAACAACAAGAAAGGGCCTTTCCACTCGCTGTTCATTTCGCCTTCTGGATGCTGCTCTCATCAGTGCAGCCTCCAAAACGGCTTTCTTTCCTGATACATTGATGTGAAAACCTGGGCATCTTTTCTGCCAAAGGTTGTATCGCTGAGTAACGTGGATCAGTCTTTGCCTTTTTTTTTCTTTGCCACATTCATGGAGAGGCTCCAGTGACTTAACCCGTGGACAGCCCTCAGTTTTTATATGCCGCACATTGAGAATTGTCCTGTGAATAAAGACATTCTTTGAACTGGCCATGAATGAACCTCTTGAGGACTTACATGTTCACTCCACCCGAGACAAAGTTGCTTCAACACATTGGTGTAGGGCATTCCAGTCTGAGACACATTTCAGACTGCACCATGTGCAGTTGTGCTTACATTCGTTGTCATTTCTCGGGCAGTGCAAGGCTGTTGACGAGTCAAATGGCACCACCCGCCAGTAGGCAGGAGCATTTGCTGTTTAAAAAATCCATATCCAGTCTGAATCACTTGCAACCTGATAGGCCTCAGAACGCAACTTGTGGATATTACGTTTTCGCCATGAAAATTGACCCGGTTTGGCGATGTGACTAACTGCGGTATTTCAGTCCGGGTTCGGCTGCCACCCAGAGAAATCCAGTAAATTCAGGCATTTCTGAAAACTAGGCATCCAGGGGAGTCCATGGTGGTGTGACTTGTGTGGTTCTGTCTAAATGTTCTTACCCAGAATGCCCTGCACATCTCCCTCAGATTTATGTGAAAAAATTTACCAGAATGTGCAGGGATCCACCAAATGTCTACTATCCAGAGTTTATACCCTTCTTCTGTTAAAACAATACCCATCTTGGGCGGCTGTGTTTTTAGCCCACAACAGGACTGGATGAAAACTGTGATCATATGAAGTAAGTGTGTTCTTTACATGGTGTCTTGTTTGGTCCATTGTTTTTCTCAGGTAATTGGCCAAGCCCAGACGTATGCCCAGAGTGGCTGAGCTCCCCCCCCCCACCACCACTCCCTGTTAATCTTGGCTCGACCCTGATCCTAGAGTTGTTATTCCTATAGGAGTGCATTGTGGGAAAGGGGAGGAAAGTGATCAATAGTAAAACCTCAAGCGACTTATACTTCCATCAGTTCTGTCTTGACACTTCTCTGTGCTTCTGCACTGCAAATTAATTATCCCCAAATAGCGCTTATCCAAATTTGGTTGCAGATCTTTAAAAGATGCTATAGCAGAATTAAGGAACAATCTCCCCAGAGTCCTAAGATTTGAAAACAGATCATCACATTTAAATGTAACCTAAAATAACTCCTGCATATGTTGCAAAGTTGAACAGCATGATGACTTCAACCGCTCTTTCTCCACAGGTATGTCACCTTCACAATGAGTTTTCTTTTCTTTACCACACAGTACGTTTACCACGCAGGTAAGTACCACACAACTTATTTTAAAGGTCCCTTTACAATGTGGTACTTTACCACGCAGGTAAGTTTTTTTTATTTTGTGTTCTCTCTCTCTTTCTCCCTCACTCTCTCTCTCATATGTGTGGTGTTTGCATATATATATATATATATATATACATATATATATATATATATATTGATCAAGGCGGCGGAAACGCAGCTGAAACGCGTCATGCTGGTGGACACGGGAGAATAAACCACGTTAAATAACTATTTCTGGTGTCTGAGTGCTCCGTACCTGAGGAAGGATTCAGCGTCTGGGGCTGTGTTTCAGGACTAAGGAGTTTATATATATATATATATATATATCCAGCCATAGCGCAGGTACCCATTTAGGGAGAAGACACACACGAAATGGATGCAAACCTCCTTTATTTCAACAGCTTGCTAGCCGGCTTCCAGCACCAGCATGATTCACACAAAGGCTGCCATACGCGTTTCGAGAGGCCACGCTCTCTTCATTAGTGGCAAAAGTTCATCGATGGCTTGGGTGTGCCTCTTAAGTATTCAGTCCCCGCCCCCTAGGCGTGTTAGGTCACAGAGGCATTTCTGGGATCTGTAGTCCATAAAGATTCAAGTGAAGCATTCCAGCTTGCATCGGTGAAAAATAAAATCACAGTGGATTGCAAAAGACACTAGCGCCGTCCGCCAGCCCTGCTTCTCAGTTGCTGAAGGAGTGGCCATGGTCCTCCCCTGCAGAGTCCCATAGCCTTCGTGTACTTGTTGTCCTTAGTGGGTATCAACAATGGTTCTGCGAGCAGCGGGCTTCATCCCCACGACCGGGACGGCCGTTAAAACATCCAGCCATAGCGCAGGTACCCATTTAGGGAGAAGCCACACACGAAATGGATGCAAACCTCCTTTATTTCAACAGCTTGCTAGCCGGCTTCCAGCACCAGCATGATTCACACAAAGGCTGCCATACGCGTTTCGAGAGGCCACGCTCTCTTCATTAGTGGCAAAAGTTCATCGATGGCTTGGGTGTGCCTCTTAAGTATTCAGTCCCCGCCCCCTAGGCGTGTTAGGTCACAGAGGCATTTCTGGGATCTGTAGTTCATAAAGATTCAAGTGAAGCATTCCAGCTTGCATCGGTGAAAAATAAAATCACAGTGGATTGCAAAAGACACTAGCGCCGTCCGCCAGCCCTGCTTCTCAGTTGCTGAAGGAGTGGCCATGGTCCTCCCCTGCAGAGTCCCATAGCCTTCGTGTACTTGTTGTCCTTAGTGGGTGTCAACAATGGTTCTGCGAGCAGCGGGCTTCATCCCCACGACCGGGACGGCCGTTAAAACATCCAGCCATAGCGCAGGTACCCATTTAGGGAGAAGCCACACACGAAATGGATGCAAACCTCCTTTATTTTAACAGCTTGCTAGCCGGCTTCCAGCACCAGCATGATTCACACAAAGGCTGCCATACGCGTTTCGAGAGGCCACGCTCTCTTCATTAGTGGCAAAAGTTCATCGATGGCTTGGGTGTGCCTCTTAAGTATTCAGTCCCCGCCCCCTAGGCGTGTTAGGTCACAGAGGCATTTCTGGGATCTGTAGTCCATAAAGATTCAAGTGAGATTGAAACAAACACAGCAACCCACTGGGGATTTAAATTAGCATACTGCAAGGACAGCGCGCCAGCTCACTGAAGTAATACAGAGGTGTAACTACAAAGTCCAGGTGGCCATGCGGTTTGGCCACGCCCACTGGGGCCGGATGTCGAATAAAGAACCAAGTTGCACCTGTGGCTATGCTGATCTTTGGAACACTGCCTTTGACAAAGTGCTACATGCACGAAACGCGTTAGGCTTGTTGGTGTAATTGTGAGCAGTGAAATGTTCCACTCTTCATTACGGCAGCCTTCATTAAAAATTCCTGTAAGCAGAACCTACCTGTGTGAAAGGCTCTTTCGTTGGGGAAACCTTTTCTGTTGGATTTATTACGGCTGGTCCCGGCCGTGAAAGAGCCCCGCTGTGAGAAGCAGTCCCAGTGTGTGCCAACCGGCATGCTCTGTCTAGGGACAGGTGCTGGAGTTTGGAGGCAATTACGTGCCGTTTTGATGAGATTGAAACAAACACAGCAACCCACTGGGGATTTAAATTAGCATACTGCAAGGACAGCGCGCCAGCTCACTGAAGTAATACAGAGGTGTAACTACAAAGTCCAGCTTGCCATGCGGTTTGGCCACGCCCACTGGGGCCGGATGTCGAATAAAGAACCAAGTTGCACCTGTGGCTATGCTGATCTTTGGAACACTGCCTTTGACAACGTGCTACATGCACGAAACGCGTCAGGCTTGTTGGTGTAATTGTGAGCAGTGAAATGTTCTACTCTTCATTACGGCAGCCTTCATTAAACATTCCTGTAAGCAGAACCTACCTGTGTGAAGGCTCTTTCGTTGGGGAAACCTTTTCTGTTGGATATATATATATATATATATATATATATATATATATATATATATATATATATATATATATATATATATATATATATATATATATATATATATATATATTGTAATCCAATGTGCCTGTGGCATTTAGGAGGTCACTCAACAGAGACTCGCCATACGGCCTTTACATACTGCCTGCCTCGTTCATCCCCTTCCTCAAGAGCTGCTGCATACCAACACCTGAGCCTCACATTGCAATTCGTCAGCGTTATTTATAGACATCACTGCCCTTCAGTGGGCGTATGCTTAGTGTAACATTGATGCATGCTGGGACACATAGTTCCTAATGCGAGTTTTGTTCGTTTAATTATAGTAAGTTCAAGTGTTCTTATGCATTTTAGGCTTAATTCACATCCTTAGTAGGTTCAGAGCCCCTTGGCAGGCATTCATTAACTTTCGAGTCTCTGTGCTACCTATGACCCTGCTCGCAGGCAGGTCGCTCCCCACGCTGCTGCACGACTCTGCCTGCATTGTTTTAGCCTAATCTTGTATTTTTCCCCTGTGCCTAACTTGCTTTCTTGCCCAGACTTGTTTTTATTCCCCTATGCCTGTACTTGCTTTCTTGCCCAACTTGCTTTCTTGCCCAGACTTGTTTTTATTCCTCTGTGCCTGTACTTGTTTTCTTGCCTAAACTTGTTTTTCCTTCCTGTGCCCAGTTCTCCCGCGGCCCCGCCCATTTTCCCCGTCCCTGCGGCCCCGCCCACCTGCAATCCCATTCGCCGCCCCGCTCCCAGCTGCTCCTCCCTTCCACATCCCTTCATATGGAAGCCGCTACGTGGCCGCGCCGCTGGCGCACCTAAGGCAAGCCCCTCTGTGCCTGTCCGTGCCTGGACCGCGCCCAGTGCCAGGACTCCTAGACACCACAAACTCCACGACGCCCGACACCGCTACGATGCCAGAACCCTCCACGCACTCAACACCGGACAATCACACACCTGCTTCCTGGCTGCCCGAAGCGCACCCACGGAGCTTTCACCTGCCGGAACTGCTTCTTCACAAGCATCCGCCCCACCATGCTGCTGACCAGGAAAGAACCCAACCACCTCAGATGTATCCTTCTCAACACCAGCTCCGCCCGAAAACATGCCATTGAACTCTAGGACCTACTCGACTCAACCTCCCCAGACGTCGTCTTCCTGGCGGAGACCTGGCTGAACCCCGCCTAGGCACCCGACATAGCCATAGCCGTCCCAGAAGGCTACAAGATCACCCGCAAGGACCGCACCAACAGAGCGGGAGGAGGAATCTCCATCGTCCACAGGAACACTCTGAGTCTCGACCAACACCGACGACACCCTCAGCACCGCCGAACACCTGCACTTCCAGATCCACACCGACCCCAACACCACCCTCAGAGGAACCCTCATCCACAGACCGCCCGACCCCGACCACAGTTCAGCGACTCCATCGCCGACTTCGTCAGCACACACGCTCTCGCCTCCACGGACTACATCCGTCCCGGAAGGCTACAAGATCACCCGCAAGGACCGCACCAACAGAGCGGGAGGAGGAATCGCCATCGTCCACAGGAACACTCTCAGAGTCTCGACCAACACCGACGACACCCTCAGCACCGCCGAACACCTGCACTTCCAGATCCACACCGACCCCAACACCACCCTCAGAGGAACCCTCATCTACAGACACCCCACCACAGTTCAGCGACTCCATCGCCGACTTCGTCAGCACACACGCTCTCGCCTCCACGGACTACATCCTCCTCGGGGACCTGAACTTCCACCTCAAGAACAATGACGACACCAACTCCACCACCCTGATCGACAACCTAGCCAACCTCTGACTCAGACAACTCGTCACAACACCCACCCACTCCGCCGGTCACACGCTTGACCCCATCTTCTCCGCAAGCCCCCACGTCTCCTTCAACCATACCACCGAACTTCACTGGACCGACCACCGCTGCATCCACTTCACCTTCAAGAAACCCACCACGCACCACCGCACCCAACAGATGCCTCACCGCTGCTGGAGCAAAGTCACTGAAGGCCAGCTAACCACCACCCTCGCCCAGAGCCCACCCGCTGACCGTACCGACCTCGACACCGCCACCCGCAACCTCAGACAGTGGATCAACGACTGCGCCAACACCCTCGCCCCGATCAAGAAACCCTCCAACAATCATACCAACAAGAAAGCCAGCTGGTTCACTAAAGACCTCCGGGCCTCCAAGCAAACCTGCCAAAAGCTGGAGAAGATCTGGCTCCGTGAGCAAACACCAGACAGCCACGCCGCCCACAAGAATGCCACCCGCAGACACCATCACCTCATCAGATCCGCCAAAAGGGCCTCCTTCAAAGACCGCCTAGACAACAACGCGCACAACAGCAAAGTGCTCTTCAACATCGTGAAGAAACTCTCCAACCCCAGCTCCAACACCAACGACGTCCCACCCTAGCAAGACCTGTGCGACTCACTGGCCACCTTCTTCCACCGCAAGATCACAGACATCCACGACAGTTTCAACGCCACGACCGCCCCGACAACCACTGAGACCTCCACCACCACGACAACCATCCGCACCAACCGCCTGCTCTACTGGACCAACATCAACGACGATGACACCATCCACTCTGGATCTCCATCAGATCCATGCCCACATCACATCTTCAACAAAGCCAGCACATCCATCGCACCCCATCTCCGGAAAGTCCACAACATCTCCTTCGAGACAGCAATCTTCCCGGAGAGCTAGAAGCACGCCGAGACCAACGCCTTATTCAAGAAACCCAAGGCGGACCTCAAGAACTTCCGGCCCATCTCCCTGCTCCCGGCAAAGTTCATCGAGAAGACCGTCAACGAACAACTGACCCACTACCTCGAGGAGAAAAACATCCTGGACCATTCCCAGACCGGGTTTCCGCAGCAACCACAGCACCGAGACTGCCCTCATCACCGCCACCGATGACATCAAGTCCCTGCTTGACAACGGAGAAACGGCGGCCCTCTTCCTCCTGGACCTGTCAGCCGCCTTCGACGCGGTCTGTCACCACACCCTACGAACACGCCTCCACAACGCTGGGATCCAAGAGAAGGCCCTGGACTGGACCACCTCCTTCCCCTCTGGCAGAACACAGAGCGTCTGCCTTCCCCCCTTCCGCTCCGAAGCCACCGAGATCATCTGCGGCGTACCCCAGGGCTCATCCCTCAGTCCAACTCTGTTTAACATCTACATGGCCCCGTTCGCCCAAGTCGCCCGTCGGCACGACCTCAACATCCTCTCCTACGCCGATGACACCCATCTATGCTCTCCCTCACCAAGGACCCCCACACCGCCAAAACCAACCTTCACGAAGGAATGAAGGCCGTTGCTGAATGGATGAGGAACAGCCGACTGAAGCTGAATTCGGACAAGACGGACGTCCTCATCCTCGGATCCAACCCTTCGGCCTGGGACGACTCCTGGTGGCCGACCGCACTGGGAACCGCTCCAACACCCACCGACCACGCACGCAACCTAGGGGTCATCCTCGATTCCACCCTCTCCATGACTAAACAGGTCAACGCCGTCTCCTTCTCCTGCTTCAACACCCTCCGCATGCTCCGTAGGATCTACAAGTGGATCCCCACTGAAACGAGAAGAACAGTCACCTAGGCCCTTGTCAGCAGAAGGTTGGACCATGGAAACGCCCTCTACGCAGGAGCCTCCGCCAAACTCCTGAGACGGCTCCAACGCATTCAGAACGCCTCTGCACACCTGATCCTCGACATCCCTCGCCGCAGCCACATCACACCCCACCTGAGAGACCTGCACTGGCTCCCGGTCAACAAGAGGATAACCTTCAAGCTCCTCACCCACACACACAAGGCACTCCACAACACCGGACCAACATACCTCAACAGACGACTCAGCTTCTACACCCCCACCCGCCAGCTCTGCTCCGCCGACCTCGCCCTCGCTACAGTCCCCCGCTTCTGAAGAACAACCTCAGGCAGCAGATCGTTCTCTCACCTCGCCACCAAGACCTGGAACACCCTTCCCATCCACCTACGGCAGACCCAAGACCTGCTGACCTTCAGAAAACTTCTCAAGACCTGGCTTTTCGAGCAGTAGCAGCATTCCCCACCCCAGCGCCTTAAGACCCTCACGGGTGAGTAGTGCGCCCCCTCCCAGTGCCCGCCCCCATCTGACTGCTCTTCACTCCTCGCGGCCCCCGCTTCGCGGGAGCCGCTCGTGAGAGGAGTTTCCCTGTTACACAGCTTTTTCGCGCTACAGGAGTAGCATTGCCCTGGGACCTGTTGAAGTACCTTTTGCCAGCGTGAGGAGGGAGGCGTGAGGCCGCAGAGGAGGTGAGAGGCGCGGCCCCGGGACTGCGAGGAACAGCCTCCAACACCTACAGCTGTGTCCTCTTCCCGGGGGAGCCGCGCCCCCTCCCAGTGCCCGCCCCCATCTGACTGCTCTTCACTCCTCGCGGCCCCCGCTTCGCGGGTGCCGCTCGTGAGAGGAGTTTCCCTGTTACACAGCTTTTTCGCGCTACAGGAGTAGCATTGCCCTGGGACCTGTTGAAGTACCTTTTGCCAGCGTGAGGAGGGAGGCGTGAGGCCGCAGAGGAGGTGAGAGGCGCGGCCCCGGGACTGCGAGGAACAGCCTCCAACACCTACAGCTGTGTCCTCTTCCCGGGGGAGCCGCGCCCCCTCCCAGTGCCCGCCCCCATCTGACTGCTCTTCACTCCTCGCGGCCCCCGCTTCGCGGGAGCCGCTCGTGAGAGGAGTTTCCCTGTTACACAGCTTTTTCGCGCTACAGGAGTAGCATTGCCTTGGGACCTGTTGAAGTACCTTTTGCCAGAGTGAGGAGGGAGGCGTGAGGCCGCAGAGGAGGTGAGAGGCGCGGCCCCGGGACTGCGAGGAACAGCCTCCAACACCTACAGCTGTGTCCTCTTCCCGGGGGAGCCGCGCCCCCTCCCAGTGCCCGCCCCCATCTGACTGCTCTTCACTCCTCGCGGCCCCCGCTTCGCGGGTGCCGCTCGTGAGAGGAGTTTCCCTGTTACACAGCTTTTTCGCGCTACAGGAGTAGCATTGCCCTGGGACCTGTTGAAGTACCTTTTGCCAGCGTGAGGAGGGAGGCGTGAGGCCGCAGAGGAGGTGAGAGGCGCGGCCCCGGGACTGCGAGGAACAGCCTCCAACACCTACAGCTGTGTCCTCTTCCCGGGGGAGCCGCGCCCCCTCCCAGTGCCACGCCCCCTTGGAAACCCTTTCTATATCAGTAGGGACTGGACCGCGTACTGCGGGACGCGCGCAGGACGCAGCCCGGGGGTAAGCCCGGGCAAAGGGCGGGCCCTCTGTGGCCCTCCGGGGACCGAGGGAGCCGAGCCGGGGCCATTTCCCCTGCCAAGTTCTTTCCTCATTTTCCTTCAGTGCAAGTATTTAGCTACATCAAACGGAAACTGTTCTGGAAACATCAATCACGCTTGTCCATCTAAAGCTCCTAATCATACCCCATAATGCCCTCCAAATTGGTCACCATGGACAATTTCCTAATTAAAAAGGTTGCCCAAATTAATAATAATAGAAGGGCGTCTCTGGGGTTGGACCTATCTTCTACAACTACTCTAGAGCAACCAGTTATTCCCATAGAGACTCCCGCGTTAGAGGAACCCCCTGTCCCTGTACGCAAGACAATTACTGCTGTTGCCCTAATACACGCGGGCCAGAATGAAGAGGATTCCATTGGCCCAGCATTCTTAGGAACAGACATAGGCTCCACTGGATTGCATGAGCTTGCAGTCAAGGAATCACCACGCAGATTTAAAAAAGCTCGAGTGAGGCGCAGGGGGAAGCAAGGGAGAACGAGTTCTAAACATCCAGAAGGAGGGGGGGTTGAGTCTGTATCTTCATCAGTCTTCATAGGAAATAGTTTAGGTGCTCCTGGTGAGACGGGAGACACTATTGTGCCGAAAGGGCTTGGTGTTTCTTGTCTCTTGATTGATTTTTCAGACACAGGGGTTGTTGCCAATGGCGAAAGTGCGGCCACTGAACCTGACATGACTAACAACCAGCCATTGTCCAGTAAACCTACCAGTGTATCTGTACTGGACTTACTTACTGGGAACGATAGTACTAGGCTGTCAGGTTCCCCGAAACTCCCTATTGAGTCACCTCCCATGTCCCCTACATCCCCCCTTATCAGGTCAAGCAATGAAAATAGGGAGGGGAAGTTATTGGGAAGTCAAGTACACAAAACACTGGAAGAGGTCGAGATTGTTTCTTTATTAGAGACTGGCGAAACCCCCGGTTGTGAGGAAGCTATGATGGCCAAAATTGTAGATCTAATCAGGGGAGTGATGCAACCTCTCCTTGACAGGACTTCTACGATGTGTGCACATCTAGACCTAATTGAAAAGAAGGTTGCACAGAATTCCCTCCTCCTATCAGATCTGCTAAAGGGGATAGGCAACACTAAGGTAAAGCCGCTATCAAAAGCGAATTTACCTGCGAAATCTTCAGTAATAGGTCCCCCCTCACCGCAAATAATAACGACACCAGTACAAATAATATCAAAGCCTAAGCAAAAACCAGTGAAAGAGGGAGTAAGTTCGGCCAGCCCGGCGATTAGATTAATCACCCCGACCCCACTGATAGCCACACCACAATCGGTGGCTCCAGTAACTAAGGAGCAACCGCCTAAGGCAGGGGGAGGTCAAATTAAAGATCTTAGTAAGGACATGGAAATTACCAAGGCGAAGATAGCTAACAATAATCCCATTGTCCCCTCAAAAACCAAAACTAAAACTAATCATAATATAGACCTAACCCCTGACTCAGCCCACTATGTTATTGTATTGGCAGGGGTACCAGAATTACCTGCAGGTAAATGGGAAGATCACGGAGCGTTACGGAACAAGGTGGTGTTCTGGCTCCGTGATAATAGACCGTTACCTGCCTCAATAAACGGTGAAATTCTAAGCCTAAGGCGTGCTAACTGGGTAGGAGTGAGGCCAAAGGATAAGATTGATGATGTAATAATCATCAATTTTAAGGATCATAGGGCTGTGAGGCACATTGGGGACTGGTTTGATGTCAGTAGTGGTGATTCAATTTCTACACATCTCCTTCCCTATTTTTATCCTTATGTACCCCCGAAAAGCGCTAACAACTGGGGCAGGGATAGGCAACTTATTAGGAAGCCTGCACAACAACACCGTAGGTTCGGAAATGCCAGATTATGGGACATGGCTGAGTCAGAGGGGGTACCACAACTGTTGGGTAACCATGGCTATGTAAATGGTCAATGTTCCTCTCTTTACACCCAGAGACCAGAGGTCTATTATCCCAGAAATGGGTATCTATCCTACCAACACCCCGCCCTCAGTGACCATTACCCATTGCATCTGGAACCCAACCTTTACCAACCTAGATTAGGGAACACCAGAGAATTATTACCAAACATGTATAATTTACCAGTCCAAAATAGATACCAGATTTTTTCTGGTTTGGATGGGGTAGATTGACAACAAGCTCAGTTCCCTATAGAATCTTTGGATGGGAATAAGCCCCTGTCTTCAGCTCCCAAAGAGTGCACTAAGGAGGGAGTTTCTTTTTCTAATATCATTTCTAATGGTATAGACGCCCCTAGCGAACTTTTACAAGAACCCCCCATATTAAATAAGATCTGCGCCTCCGATGGGCTGACACCTTGTGACAGTGTTTGTCTGGATCAGGTGCATTCCCTCGTAGGTGTTAATAATAATAATGGGAGCAGGGGAAAGATAGGTTCTGGTCTAGGGCAGGCGAAGAGTACTTTTTGCGAATTGCTCTTTTGGAATGTAGCTGGGCTGAAGCAAAAAATTATTAACCCAGCCTGGGAGTCTGTAATAGGAGGCAAGGATATAGTGGCCCTACAAGAAACATGGACCCAGGACCCAATCCATATAAATGGCTATAGAACCTTTTTCACTCCCGCAGTTGGAGGCCATTTCGGTAGGGCAAAAGGTGGTTTGACTACTTATGTTTCAAACCACCTTAAAATAAAACAGGCCCAATGTCACTCAAACTCCAAATACTTCCAGTTAATAATTCTTAGAGACTTTAAAAGAGCAAAGGTGATTATTATTAATTTTTACAATAATGTCCCGAGGGATGACATTGTGGTTGCGATTAAGCTACTTAAGGAGGAAGTTCAATCAGAGGTAAACAAAAATGACAAAGAACTAGTAATTTTATGGGGGGGAGATTTTAACTGTTCGCTTTGTACCAAAGGGAGTCAGGGCCTATGCGGCCTAATGACCGAGAGAGATGTGAATCTGACCCACTTCGATCACACTCTAATGGGGGACTTGTTGAATGAAATATTGTTTATGTTTGACTTAGGGTTTGCCAATGAATTAGCATTAAAACCCACACCCTTTGTCCCGACATTTGTTGGTAGAGGTTTGACTACTATTGATTTTATCATCGCCTCCAGTAACCTTGGCCACAGAGTCGCGACGGTTACTAACATTCCATTGCCCATAAGTGATCATCTTCCCCAATGCCTTAAGATTGTAGATCTCTTCCCTGACCCATCTACGGCCGCGCCACTTGTTGAGGCAGCGGTTGATGTGGCTCTTGGGAGACAAAATGGCTATTCACTTAACTGGAGTAAAGTAATCCCCTCGTCTTTTTTCAAGGAACTGTGGGAGGCGTGCTCTACTAGTTTTTCGATCTGTCTGGGGCATAACTCAAGTGGCGAACAAATAATTGACCACTTTGGCATAATAGCCGAAAACATAAAAAGTAGTTTAAGGGTGGAGTCGAAGCGTAGAGGTAAGGGCCCTAGGAGCTGGTTTGATAATGCATGCACCAGGGCTCTGAAAAATCTAAAATATGCAGTGCATAGAAGCCCCAGGGATGCTGGCGAAATTAGATCATGTAGGTTGGCATACAATCAGGCCCTTACAGCAAGGAAATCTGCACTAAATAAGGAGGCCATTGATTCACTCTGTGAGGCTTCAAAGTCAAAAAACCCCGCTGCTTTTTGGAAAGTAATCAACACCCCTCTTCCCTACGAAACCCATAAGGCGCGATTGGAGATTGCTATTACTGAAGACAATTGGGTGGACCATTTCTCTAATCTTTATAAAGCACAGGATGACACTCATAGTAGCGATACACTGACTAGCTGGGCCTTGGAACCAGGTATAAACCTGGTTGTTTCACTTGACGAGGTAATGCTCGCCTTAAGAGCTACTAAAGGAGGAAAGGCAGCAGGTCCTGACGGGATCCCCGCGGATATTTTTAAAGAAAACCCTGAAATCTGGGGCCCTTTGTTGGTACAACTTTTTAATGCGGCCCTATCAAGGGGCCTAAAGGAGTCTTGGTTCACTTCAGTCATTGTTCCCATTTATAAGAAGGGCGATAGGAACAGTTGTGCCTGCTATAGGCCCATCTCCCTTCTCGATTCCTCAATTAAAATTTTGGGCCGAATAGTGCTGGCAAGACTCCAAAGCTGGGCGGAGGAAAATGAAATTATGAGTGACCTCCAATTTGGTTTTCAAAAAGGGATTGGCACAATCGAACAAGGCTTAAATTTGATGTTATTGCAACACAAATATATAAGGATCAAGTCGGAACGCTTGTATTTTACTTTTGTGGATCTCTCATCAGCGTTCGACTGTGTGTCGCACACCAAACTGTGGGCAGTTATGAAAACTCTGGGTGTGGACACGATCATCATCTCTTTCCTGAGGGAATTGTACAGTGGAGCCACAGCGTCTGTTCGCTACGGCAGGGGGGGCGAATGCTCCAGACAATTTAGCGTGGGCCGTGGAGTGCGCCAAGGATGCGTTTTAGCACCTTTTCTTTTCCTGCTCTACATTAATGGGCTTGAGCACCACCTGCTGCACGAGTGCGGGGACATGCCCAGAGTGGGGAGGAGGGCAATCCCTGCACTAATGTATGCGGATGATGCCGTGCTTATGGCACGCACTCCCCGGGCTCTGCAAAAACTAGTAGTAAGCTTCGAGAATTTTATGCTTAACCTAGACCTGCTAGTTAATTGTAGCAAAACTTTTACAATGAACTGTGGTCCCAAATCAGGTAAACCGATGAAACGCATGATTTTAAACAACGTTCCACTAGACAATACCCCAACTTTTTCATATTTAGGTATTTTATTCCATGAGTCAGGTTCCTGGACAAGTGCCATCAAGGCGAGAACTCTTTTATTTATGAAAACTATCATGGCTTTAAAGAATTTTGTAAGAAAACTGGGCAGGAAGCCGATAAAAGAAATGATAACCATTTATAAAGCAACATGTGTATCGGTGGCTATGTACGGCTCGGGGTTGTGGGGCTACTCAAATGTTGATCCAATTCAGGTTGTGGAAAACAAATTTTTGAGGGAAGTCCTTGCTGTTCCACAGTGTGTGGCCACTTTTAATTGTCACGCTGAACTTGCCCTGTCTCACATAACTGATATTATTAAAATCCAACCCATTTTGTTGTGGCACAGGGTATGGACTACAAATGAATGTGTTATGAACCGGGCTTTATTACAGGACACCCTCAATTTGGATCACGTGGAGAGATCACAATGGCTTGCCTACGTTAAGAGCTTTTTGACTGAGATTGGGTGCTATTCTTATTATTCGGATCCACCAACATTGGATAGCATCTCAAGGCGCTCACTGAAGGTCCTCTGCTTGGCTCATCTTGAAGCTAAGAGGAGGAGAGTTGAATCTCTAAAACATTCAGTACAGTCACATCTCCTGACCTTATGTGAGGTTAAGTCTGTACAGCCATATCTATCCCTGCCTATGACAAACTATGATCGTTTTCTTTTAACTCGATTCCGATTTTGTATATTTTTTAGATTGGTGTCACTTCCAAAAATGAACTCATGGACACGTACTTTACCCTTCTGCCCATGCGATGTCACCTCACAACAATCGGATATCCATATCCTTTTCTTTTGTAGATTTTATAGTGCCTTACGTAGAGAAATCATAATCCCCTTTTTAAAAGAAATGAATTTTACCAGATGGCGCCCAGCCTTTTTAGAGTTCCAGAGAATGGACACGGTTTTATCTGTATCTGTGGTCTTAAAATTTTTAAAGAGTGTCTTTAAATTACGGAAACATATGATAACAGAAATCTGATTAATGCCTAGTTCTCTTTCCGTTTTAAGTATCTGTCTTTTTGGTCTTCGCTATTGAACTTACTCTAAAAGCTGTAGTTATTGTAATTTGTTTTGATGTTTGTCTCTTTCTTGGTTACTTGTTTTTAACCGAATAAAGATCATTGAATCTGAATCTGAATCTGAGTAGTGCGCTTTACAAATTATATAATTGATTGATTGTGCTGACACGTCTTAGTTTGTACAAACCCTGAAATGCGTCGGCTTGTAAATATGCAAATGAGGATCGAGGCAGGCAGTATGTAAAGGCCGTATGGCGAGTCTCTGTTGAGTGACCTCCTAAATGCCACAGGCACATTGGATTACAAGATTTCACACGGCGGCCTGGCCGTGGGGAGGAGCACCATCACAAACTGGAGCAAACAAAGTAAGTGAGGACGTCGTCTTTGTACAAACTAAGACGTGTCAGCACAGAGACTCGAAAGTTAATGAATGCCTGCAAAGGGACTCTGAACCTACTAAGGATGTGAATTAAGCCTAAAATGCAAAAGAACACTTGAACTTACTATAAGTAAACGAACGAAATTCGCAATAGGAACTATGTGTCCCAGCATGCATCAATGTTACACTAAGCATACTCCCACTGAAGGGCAGTGATGTCAATAAATAACGCTGACAAATTGCAATACGAGCCTCAAGTGTTGGTATGCGGCAGCCCATGAGGAAGGGGTTTTCAAACCCAGAAACGCGTCGGCTTGTAAATATGCAAATGAGGATCGAGGCAGGCAGTATGTAAAGGCCGTATGGCGAGTCTCTGTTGAGTGACCTCCTAAATGCCACAGGCACATTGGATTACAATATATATATATATATATCAGTAAGAAGTTATAGTTAGAACCTAGCTTCAATAGGAAAAGCATTTTCTGATTTGCTAATAACGTTGGCGTTGTTTGACAAATCTTCGGAAAATTCTAAAAAAAAGAAGGTCTATCCAGGTCAGCTCCCATCCTGAAAGTTTGGGGATGATTCGTCAAGTGGGGCCTGAGAAAAAAGGGGTGTCCCAAAACGCGTTTTCCCCATGTTAATTTCTGTGAGAAATTTTGCGCTGAGCTACAGCCCGAAGTGCTGAACGGAATTACCCCAAATTTAGCAGAAAGGTAGAGCTTGGTTCAGAAAGCGACCTTCTTTAAAATGGTGTTAATCCGTTCAGTAGTTTTTGAGAAATTAAAAAAATAAGAGTCAAAAAATCATTTTCCCAAAGGAAACTTTGTGCAAGGCTACAGCCGAAACTACTGAACGGAATTACCCCAAATTTAGCAGGAAGGTAGTGCTTGGATCAGAAAGCGACTCTTTTTTTAAATGGTGTAAATCCGTTCAGTATTTGCTCAGAAATTAGAAAAATAAAAGTTTCTATATCTGGGTGGAGCCTAAGTCATGCGCGCAAGCTTTACTGTGATTGGCTGCCAACACTCCAAACCAGGAAATGTTGGCAGCCATCTTGTGACTCGGTAGAAACGAGTCACCAGAAAACAGAGAAACAAAGATATAAAACAAGATAAGGGGGCAGGATAGAAACACCCGGACCCCATAGGCCTGCTCAGGGGATCCCAGAAGGACCTCTAGGGCCAAAAAAAGCATATGGTTGTGGGTTCCCGCATTTTATTTTAATGAGGCCCCTGGGTGGGCTAGGTCCCGGGGGTATTTGTTAAAAAAAGAATAGCGGGGGCTCGGTGGGGCCCCTGCAGTCCCGGGGCTTCACTTATGTTGGGAGGAGGGTTCAGTAGGCTGTGGAAATAGGTCCTGGGGGTATTTGTTAAAAAAATAATAGCGACGGCTCGCTGGGTCCCCTGCAGTCCCGGGGATTTACTTATGTTGAGAGGGGGGTTCAGTAGGCTGTGGAAATTATATCGGGAAAACAACAGTGCGTCGTACTGCGGTCTTCCTTTAATGTAATGCGGAATAATGTTTACTTATAATGCAGTGTTCTCTGCTATCACGGATAGAGTAACTTTGTTTCAGGAAATTTATTAATATGTGGTAGAGAGTGTTCTCTATCCCGGCGGCATTTCTTAAAAAATGATAGCGGGGGTCGGTGGGGCCTCCGCAGCCCCGGGGCTTCACTCATGTTGGGAAGGGGGTGCAGTAGGCTGTGGAAATAATATCCGGAAAACAACAATGCGCCATATTGCGGCCTTTCTTTAATATAATGTGGAATAATGTTTATTTATTATGCAGTGTTCACTTTTGTTACGGATAGAGTCACTTTGTTATAGTAAATTTATTAATATGTGGGAAGGCGTGTTCTGTATGTGTGCATGGAACAAAAATAACGTTTCCTTGGCTGAGGTGTTCCAACAACAAGCTTAATGTTCATTGGGTGCGAACCATCGAAAGTAGAAGTGTTTCCTGCCATTCACTTCTCCGCAGAGTAGCAAGGACATCTAATTGGCTCACATGTTGTAAGTAGGACCTTCCTGAGCTTAATGATGATTGGTTGCGAACTATTGAAAGTAGAAGTGTTGCTAGGTATTCCGTTCTCCTCCGCGGAGTAGGAGGGACATCTGATTGGCGACCTGTTCTAAGGAGGAGCTTCCATGTTGGTTGGTTGCGAACTATTGAAAGAAGAAGTGTTGCCAGCCATTCACTTCCTCGCCGTGGAGTAGGAGGGACATCTGATTGGCTTACGTGTTCTAAGGAGGAAGCTTCCAGAGCTTAATGTTGATTGGTTGAGAACCATTGAAAGTAGAAGTGTTGGCAGCCATTCATTTCCGCTCCGCGGAGTAGGAGGGACATCTGATTGGCTGACGTGTTCCAAGGAGGACTTTCCCAAGCTTAATGTTGATTGGCTGTAAACCATTGAAAGTAGATCTGTTGTCAACGATTTCTTTCCTCTCCGCGGAGTATTAGGTACATTTCATTGGGTAACCTGTGTAGGAGAGTAGGGTCTGCTTCCTATGGTCACCCCCATTTTTTGCTGTGATTCTCTGGTTTTTCGACTTTAATGTGGCTGTGGGCCTGCTAATCAGACCCACAGCCCAGCTGTTCTCTCTCTAAATTGATACCATGCACTTTAGGTGCATACCAGATTGGTTACTGGGTCACCCTTGTGAGCCGCGCATAGGTGCACCCTAGGCCTACCAGGGGCTGCAGCATGTATTGTGCCACCCCTGGTTTGCCTTCCAAACTGACACCACAAGTCTGTTCACACAGCCTGGGTAAGGTGGTGTAATCACCCCTTACTTAGATCTAGTATACCTATATCTACCTTAACATATAGACACATATAAACCTATAAGCCACTCCTGTGGTAGGCCTCGACAATCCTGGAGGCAGAGTGCTTGGTTTTATGTGAGAGTGTGCCCTAGCATGAGCTGAGCCCCTCTGCCGCTTTCGGAACCATCTCCTTATAGCTGTTCTATGACATAGCCATACCATATACTCTTAAGTGCATTATAATCCTCGCGGTTAATGCTAACTTTGGTTTGGCTTTATCAAAACATGTCGTGTAAGGTGTCAAACATTTTGGAATACTACCGCCCCCCCTGCCAAATCTGGCGGTGGGGGTAGCATTCCACCCTTCTAGAGGGAAAAGACATGTAAGTTACTGCTTTACCCGGTTAAAGTTAAACAGAGCCTCAGCATCACAAAATGGATGCTGCTGCCACAGACACGAGTCTGACCTCCTGTTGCTGGATGAAACTCCGGCAGCGGAGGCCTGGACAATAGGTTTCCTGTCCAGGGAGGTGCCAGCACCTCCCCAGACAGGGGTTTTGTGTATTGGGGCAGGGAGAGCTGCATTCAGTGAATGCATCTAGACACTGCCTGGGGCACACAAGGTGCTCCATGCATAGCCCGGTTCAAACCAGTTGCTGGGGCACTCCAGCCCCAGCTCTGGCACGAAACTGGACAAAGGGAAAGGGGTGTAACCACCCCTTCTCAGGTCCACCCATAGGAGGGACCTAGTCAGGTAATCCAGTCCCCTTTCTTAGTATAAGTATAGGAGCTGTGTCCCAGGGACTTTAGATTATCCTGGACGAATCTTTGTAAGACATATCTTGGACCTTCGACGTTCCATTCTGACTGGAAGACAGAAGACATCTCCCTTGTGGTCAAGGAGTGACCACCCTGTGCAAACAGGCACCAACAACAACTTTGCCGGTCTGCAGTTTCAAGGCTCCCGTCGGATCCGGAAGGCTCTGCGACTCAAAAACTGGACTTCCAGACTTCTCTGACCCCGACCCGCATCCCCAGCAAAGCTGAGACCCTTAGCGCACACGAGAGACGTGGGACTGGACATCTTGAACGTCCTGCATTTTGCTACCTGCACTCCTTTCCTGAAGCCTCAGTAAGTTGTGCATTGGGGTACCAGAATCCCCAGCCCCGAGCATCATTTGCACCAAAGCCCAGGACCCCACACTCCGTGAGTGCCCCGTGGGCCCCGCCTTCACATTTGTGCTCGAGGCGTCTTCCCGGTTCCTTGCCCGTTGGCTAGTGAGCCCCCCGAAGACACCATCTTGAAACTTCTTTGCTTTCCTGGTTGCTCCAGGCGTGCTCCAGCTTCCCTAAAAAGGAGAAGTGCCACAGACCTTGCTGGTCTGCAACAGAGCCAATCTCGACATCCTGCGTGGGTTGCGGTTGCCAAGGCTTGTTGGGTCCAATCAGGATACCGACGCTGCAGTCATCCAGATCCATCATGGGACAGCTCGTATCCAGCTCCTGGTCATCGTCGATGCCTCCTGGACCTCGTGGCTGAAGAGACAAACTCACCTTCTTCACCTTAAAGCACCCGACATCGCCTGGTTCCTTCCTGGTCACTGGCTAGTGACCCAGACTCTGTCCCCTCTGCTTTCAGGTTCTTCACATCTCCGATCCACCCTTGGATATACCCGGACACTTTTCCTCTGGTCGCCTGCAGCACTTCTTTGCAGCTCTCCATAGAAAACGACGACGAAACCCGACACGAAAAGGCACCTATGCACCGGCTTCCCTGAGTGAGGTAACACAAGTACTCCGGTGCTCCCGTGGGTCTTGACTCTCAAAGTGTCCTAGTTTAAAAGGGTTCTATCCTAGTCCATCCGGAAGTGTCCTTAAACTGCAACTTTGTAACTTTTACGAACTCCATAGAAAGTCAATGGGAACCCGCGTCTGTGTTTAGACACTGCACGCGGCTCTCGTGGGTCTCCTACTTACTAACCTTTGGTTGTTTAGTATAGCCCCAGCGATTCTAAGGCCCTAGGCTTGCTTTCTAACTCTCATGTGGCACTTATACCATGTTCATTGGCTGTGAAGCATTAAAAGTAGAAGTGTTGGCAGCCATTCCCTCCTTCTCTGCGGAACATGGACATTTTAATGGCTAAAGTGTATTGAGCACAAGTTTGCTCCTTATTGGGTGGGAACGGTTCACTGTTGTCAGCCATTTTGTGACACACTTCCAAAGGAGTACGGGAAAACAAAGTAGTAAAGGGGAGGGTAGGCACACTATTAAATCTGTACAGTGGTCACAAGGGTGTGGACAGGGATTGTGAAGGTAAAAATAGTTTATATATTTTAAGGGCCATTTATATAATTGCCGTGGGGTGTACAAATCACGGCGGAAAAATAACAAAGTGTCTTGCGGTCTTCTTTTTATCAAGTTTGCGGGTGGGATACTTCCCAGGAGCACTATTTACTTATAATGTGGTGTTTACTTTTCTGACGGAGAGGTGGGGTTGCACAGAAAACATTTCAGTCTAGGTTTGAAATATTTTTTATTTAGCAATTACAAATAAACTTTCTTCGGAAACTGACGCTATATATATCAAAGGGGTGACAAATAAAAATGGAATTTCAAAAAATATCAGTTAAGCGTGGCAACAGCCTCCTTTTTTCTGCTATAGTTTGTGAAAGTGTTGCCCCATATTCTTGATAATATAAAGGGGCCCCATATTCTTGATAATATAAAAGGGCATCAGTTACTTTTAGATAAAGTAGAAAAGACGTGCTACATCAAACACTCCCGCACTACATTATCTGAGGTCAGAAGAACAAGTAAAAAAGAGATAAACACAAATGACTTCATATTAGATTGAAATGTATGCATTATCATTTTTCAAATTTGTATTTTGTAGAATTCAAAATCGTTCTGTCGTAGTGCTTAGAGGTCGCACACTGTTCCGCTAAGAAATCACATACTCATTTAAGAATATATAGGATGGTACTATTATAATATACAGTACTGGTCCTATATATTCTTTAGGGAGAACGTGAATAGGATCCGCAACTCAGAAGAATAGAAATTCGAAAATAACATTCAGAAATGTAGGGTTTATCAAATATTTAAAGTAACAAAGTTTAAATAAATAAATATATGAAAGCTATATTTTTTTATACTGCAATTAAGTAAAATATGCTCACTGAAAAGATATCTGATCAAATACGTTATAATGTGTCATAAACTGTATTACAGGTGGCGCCAACAAATCTCCAATTCCTCTTCTGTATCAATAGGACAGTCTATTACGATATAACGAATGAACCATTGTTACACAAAAAATAAAAGGAAAATAAAGTTATGAATAGAACAGAAGATCCATAAGAAAATACTTTTGAGCGGTAATTATTTTCTGAGCTTCTTTTCTCCGGGACGTCGAAAAGATTGATCTTCATGGCGACAGGTCATAAACTCCTCTGAGATCATGATACTGTGAAAATTATACTATACATATTTACAGTATATGATCAAAAGGGGGGAACAGACTAAAAGCCAGAAGCTGGTGATGGTGCTTATATATCTTTACTCTTTGTGCCGACGGATCATGAACTCCTCTGAGATCACCATGACTGTTCATATTATAATTTACATATTAAAGTATATGACCCCTAGGGGAAAACAGACTAACAACTGGAAGTTGGTGACGTTAATTATAAATGTTTAGGGTTTGCGCCAACGGGTCACCAACACCTCTGAGGTAAAGTACAGTGTCAATATTATAATATACAAAGTCACAGTATATGAGCTCAAAGGAGCCAGAAAAGGAGCAATGTTTGCTGTAATCTGTCTGTTTCTGAAAACAAGCTGATGACGTTACAGAAAAAATGGCAAAAACATGCAATAACACTTTTTTCTACATATAAATGTTTAAATATTGACAAATAGCTAAGTATTATAAATATCTACTATGCCATAATCAAACAACTTACAACTCCATATGTTTTGTTGACGCAAAAGAAGAAAATGATGCTAGAAAATGGAACCTGCATCACTGAATGGACACAGAGAAATAACTTGCAAAAACTAAACTAATCGCACAACGGGTGTGGTTTATATAGTTTTTTGTTATCGAGTAGTCTATGGAAGGAAGATGCGGCTCCGCCCATTTAGATGTCATGTTTTACAGTTTACACGTGCTCACGTTTTAACTGTTTAACTTGTGCAAGTGTTGGGAAAAGTTACAAACTGTGAAGCTGTAAAGGTTTCGATTTCCATCGTAACACGTATAAGGTCCTTAATATCTACATACGTTGGAGAGTTTAAAAGTGTTACCCGGTAAACGGTGTCATTTCCATTCTCATGATTAAAAACATCTAAATAGAATACATTAAAAAAAATATCGTTCACAATAGAAGAAAAAAAAACATGCTAATATTTGTCATCACTATGCTGTTAAATTTAAAAAAATGGCAGCATTTGTAAAGCGTAAAGCTACTCCCGGAAAGGTGTGCCAGCGCTCGGGGGCGTTGGGAAGATTAAGCAAGGTGTTACCCACAGTGAGATAGTGGGGGGCCAAGATGATGATGAAGTCGGGAATCAAACTGTGAACACTGTTATTCGAAGTCTGGTATTATAGGTACTGTGTCACACTTTTACTACACTTATATGTTAATTACTGCTACTTAAGTTGTACACATTGTTAAATTATAAGTGGGGCTCCCTCTTTTCCGTTTTTACTGATTTTTACAGATAAATACAGAAAGAAAAGTATTTATTTTCCTCTCTGTATTTATTTTAAACTGTGGATAAAAACGGAAATTGGGTTATTTTTTGAGCGATTCTAAATGCTGTGAATGATGAGTACCAGGCCAATAGGTGTGTTGTTCTAAAAGTAAAAGGGTTAAAACAATAAAATAATTTTAGTAAAATTATTGCTCGTATAAGAAAACATGCACATTTTAATAGCAAGGTTGTGTATAGTTTATGATCTAAGAGTGTTTATATGACTGAAAACGGTCAGTCCTTCAGGCATGAGTGCATATTTATCAGACAAATAAATGTGGAAATATACTCATTTCAGATCAATTTTTTCACAAAACCCAAAATATATATGGGTAAATACAGATAAAATTATTAAAAAATATATGGATAAATACAGATGGAAATGCCCAAAAAAGAAATACCATAAAACCAGGAAACATAATTATAAGTTATAGAAGACTACGGTTAAGATAGTTTTTACTATAAAAAGTATACACGTGTTTTTAAAATTTACTTAAAAAACATTATAGGTTATAGGTACTTTGTAGTTAGAAATTAGCATTTAACAACCTTTGAAATTCACTTAAAAAACCATAGGTTTCAGGCATGTTATAGTTAGAAATTAGCATTTAAAAAACCTTAGAAATTCACTGAAAAAAACATCGGATTCAGGGTTGTTATAGTTAGTTGGACATTTTACTCGTGCAAAACCATAGAAATTCCACCGTTATAGTTAATTCAGCTAACTATAACTCGTGCCCCCGCAATGAACTGCTCGTGACGTCACATATTACACAATTCATGGCATGGTCAGTGACATCACTGATGACATCATCCACGTGATAATCTGATGCACCATTTTGTTAGAATAGGAGGCATTGAATTTAAAGCATCTCTTAGAGAGCAGGCTGAAGTAAATGAGCATTGCGATATTTATTCAGGGGAGGTGTGGGATTTTAGTCATTTTCAACATAATCTATTTTTAAAGGGGTTAAAAATAGTTAAAGAGAGAGACGTCTGCATAAATACTGCATCTTCTTTACACAGCTATTTATTCATCTACTCAGTCGCTTAACAGCTACCTAATTTTAGAAATAGATCACATGTATATTCATTATTCATGTTCCAAGGCAAAGCACGTTCCTGGGGCCTGGAAACCCCTTTTAAAATGCTACTCAAGCAGCACATCAATGATAAAAGAGGCACTCACTGAAATTCAAGTGCAATGTAGTGTTTAATGTGCTATGCGGACCTGATACAATTCGACTTGCACACCAAGTCTTTTTCAAAGTGGTCGTTATCTTGTTTCAGGAAGTGTATATGCAATCCTCATAGAAACAATGAAAATATTTGAAAGCGCACATAATTGCACCAAATCCTTCATTTATAATATCACAACAGATTAATTCATAGTGGGATAGAAAAATACAACAAAACCTTTTGAATTTCACAGTAATTAGAATTTTGTCATTTCCGCAAATCTTACGTTGTCCTATGGAGATCATTTTACTTGTATCATTATATTGTTTTACACAAACAATTCTTGTATAGCTCTCTCTAGGACATACAGCAACGCTCTAACCTTGAGTAAATAAAAGTAAGGCTTCTTCCTGCCTGAGCTTGAATGCCTAGAAGGAGGTATGATGTTCACTGTGGACCCAGGAAAGAACAGATGCTTCTTCTAGCATGAGCAGCTCAGTCAAATGCTGCAGGGCTATAAGACGCAGGAGCAGAAGCCAGTGACTTCCAGCCTGATGAAATTGTGAGCTAGTGGCTGACAGTGTTCCCTGAATTTGTCATGCATCCTCATGAGGTTATGCAAAATCTGTTCTTTTGCAAGCACGCTCTAGAGACCAGGGTGCTGCAGTTTTCAGGTAGAGAGAGCTTAGCTGTTTCACAGAGCCCACCATGTGGCTAACTTCCAGTTGTGGAAAGTGATGCCCTCACGTTGTTCTTGCTTAATCCAGAGGAAAAGGACTTCAGGTGAAGCTGGTATCGGGTAATTTAAACTGAGTTTGATGTGCCCTGACACTCCCTTCCAAAATGTTTGAATGGGTGTACAGGACCACTATACTTTAATAAATGTTATCCTTTTATTCTCACATCTCCATTCATCTATCCAAAGCTGTATTAAATATTTGGCTTAGGCATACTGGAGTAAGTTACCAATGATAAACTTGTTTGTGCGCCACCTCTCGTTGGGAAATACTTCGAAAGGGCTTAAGGATATTTTGCCGCATCTTTTCCCACTGTTGGTCAAAAACCTCAACTCCCAGATCCTCTTTCCATTTATACTCGAATCTTTGTTTACCCCCTTGCTTGCTGGGGAGTAAATTGGTGCATGTCAGACGTCAAACTCTTTAAACCCGAGAGGTCATGTGCCAATTTCTCAAATGATGTCAACCGTCTTGTTGCCTTCTGACCTTGTTAAAAGGTGAAGAGCCCAGTGTTGGAGTTGGCAGTATTTTATTTGGCTCGAATCTGGGTTCTTAAATTCAATTTAGTATTTGATCTTCCTCCCTGATTGAAAAGATCTTGCAGGGTTCTGCATTTCCCTGGTGTCCAATCTGAGAAAAATTCGCCTCTCAACATAGGAGTGATGGCTGGATTACCAGCTCTGGGCATGTTAGGAGAGGGAACAGTCATTAGATCTGCCTTCAAAATTACTTGGCCCCAGATTTTAAGGACCATTTTGTGCTAGTGGCCAAATAGATATTTTTGGGGTGCCGCATTCTATCTAGTCAGGGGTGGCCTCGCAGCGATCTTCCCCCAACTACTCTGTTCATGAACATCCTTTTCGTTACTTTTTCGGGTAAACCATTCAGATGTGTATCTTAAGTGGGCCACCATGTTGCACAAGAACTTAGCAGGGAACTCAAGATGCTCTCCTTCCTGTGGGGTTAAGACTAACTGAGCTGGGATGCTAATTCTTTTCCCTCCCCAGACAAATTCAATTATTTGTTTCTGAAGACCTACTATTTCAGAGAGCGTCATAATCTAAGATGTTCTAAAATACTCTGTCAAAGTCGGGGCTGATAGGCTCCCCTCTAAATCTCTACACAGCTCGTACGGTGCAGCTCCAAGTTATTGGTCTGTCAGCTCATTGAGGAGTCGACCTCTACGAGACCCTTGTTTCATGAAGGGAGGGACTGCCAAATTCAGGATCATTGATTTTTGTTTATTAACTTTGAATATGGAGACCCCTTCAAAAGTGTATAAGAACCACATTTATCAGATTTAGCCTGTTTTGATAAAGTGAGTAAAACATCGTCAGCAGATAGACCGGCCTTGTGTTTCTTCCCCCACCCCTCCCTCGCGATGATACCCTTTATCTCATCACAGGACCTGGTGCCGATAGTGAGGGGCTTGGCGACAAGGGCATAGGGTAGGAGAGACAAATGACAATCTTGTCTTGTCCCCCTTAAAAAGGAAGCTCAGTACTGTCCATTCGCCCGAGCCTCCACTGTTGAGATGCTATAGGCCTCTAGGATCTGTTGCCTCTTTCTGTCCCCTCAGCCCAATCTTATAGCGGACCACTTCTAGGAATTTCCAACTAACCCAGTCAAACACCTTCTGTGCATCTAGAGAAAGCAGGATTTCCAGAACCCCCTTTCTATGCATCGTTTCAGTCTAGTGGGCGAGCCTCTGAATGTTTGCGCTGCCTGTCTGTGTTTAATTACACCAACCTAATCAGGATCTGTTAGCTGGGGCAAGAGGTCTTCCATATGGTGAGTGAGGACCTTAGCAAAGATATTTGCATCAGATGCTAACAATGCAGTCAATCTGTATGAGCTACATAGTGCTGGCTTCTACCCCGGTTTATGCATTACAGCGTTTTCTGCCTCACTAATGGACTGGGTCACTGGTTCCCAAACTTTTTCGACCCGCGGCTCCATTGACCCATTGGCCATTGCCCCTGACTCCCCACTGTTACTTTTTTTGGAGGCTGAGGGGGATGTAAGCCCGGCCTTTGGAGTACTTGCATTTTTCTCCCTGAATATAATTGGTATGAAGGTATTCTAAACATATACCCAGGGTGTTTCGTATTACTAAGGTGGTGCCTCTGATAAAATATTCCTAGTTACACGTCTTTGCCCATGCCTTTTTTAGAGTACCCTCTCAAACCTTTTTATCCCACTCACCGTGCTAGATAGCCCCCCATGCGTGTTGTCCCCATTCGCAAAGTGTTTCTGCGCTTGAAGAATATTTGCATGCACTTCCATGTGTACCCATGTCATACATTCCAACATACCTGTCTCAGCAGGGTGACTCATGATTTTTTAAACCACATACAGCTTTATTTTTGCTGTCCCCGCCTTATAATTGCCTCCAAATCAATGCAAGTAAAATAAATTCCTCTGCTTTTTTTGTAAACGTCCCTCTTTCTTTTTTCCAAATGTTGGCATTATGCATATATAGTGTTCTAATTCCCTGTGCTCAAGGAGAGAGCAGGCCTGTCTGGAAATGTGTGTGTACTGAAAGAAATGTGTACTGAAAGTACCTATGATTCAAGTACAAATGTCAATGCTTAGTGTGTTTAATAGACAAGGCAACTTTACTTTCCCGATAACTTGCATTGGTGTAAAATGCATTTGGAAAAAACAAAACTTTTAACGAGTCTAACAAAATAAATCAGGCATCTTTGCTTACTTTGGGAGTGTTGGAATGTGGGGATCCAGTGAAATATGGAGGTCATCTCCCTTGACATGCCATCAATTAAGCACTACCTTTACAGTTTTAGGCATGTCACTTTCAAATCATCGACATCATGTGTTTAAGTCTAATTAGTTTAACTGAAACCAACAACCTCTTCAACATTAAATGCATTAAAGTGCTTGGTGCTTTGCTCCTTCGGCTAGGTTTGACGGCTCCCCAGGGAGCCACGCCACACAGTTTGGGAACCACTGGACTGTGTAAATGCGTTTAAAAGGTCAGTGAGCTGCCTGCCAATGTAGAACAATAATGCCCTGTAGTTTTTCCTCTCAGTATGGCTTTAAAGGCAAAGTGAAATTCCTCCAAGCCTATTAGTCTCTTCAGAACGCCCTCCACACAACATCCCCCACCACACCCCTGCCTCCCCTTTGCTGGGCAAGAGCTGCCTCGCTTCTCTGTGCTCAATGCCTCCGGATGTCCACCTATTGCTGCTGCCCTGGCTGGTCCCAGTGTACTTGTTCCCTCTGCCATGAGTCTCCAGATGGTCCAGTGTCTGTTGTGTAGTAATGTCGGAGAGGGGATTCATGTTGTAAGCAGGGTGGCCCGGCCCCAGAGGAAAACTGCCTACATGCCCTGCACTCCCCCAGCAGGTCTCGGAAGTGGACCAGCGTTCCTCTATTTTTGGTCCAAGTGGGTACGGACGGGACACAACATAGCTGCTGGTGCCAGGCTCCCACACTTCACATGACTCTCGGCTGAACAGGAGATGCATGGCAATGTCCCCGCACCTCTTGGTCTTCTTCTCTGCTTTTCTCCCTTTACCAGCTTTGCCCGGGTGAAGGCCGCTCCTCTGTTCTTTCTGCTGCCAACGGGGTAGTGTCGGCTTGCAGCAGGATGGCAGCCAGGCTGGGCTCCGCTGTCCCTCCTGTCCTGGCTGTCAAAGTGAGTGAAGCATGTGCCGATCCATCAGCTGCAAAGAACTCCATCTACACCGTCACCGGACAATTTGGTCACCGAATTTAAATGGTGGGTGCATGCGCTGGCTAGCTGGATCAGGCTGGGCTGGAGCAGATCTTTAAATCCATGCATGGTGTGGCCACCTACTCTTACACTTTTAATGTCTGTTGCATATGTTTGCAAAAAATTCGAAATAAAACATTTGTAGTCTTGCTAAGGCCACTCCTATTGACTTTTCTAGGTCTTGTATGATGTGTAATAAAGCTGGTTGCAGCTAGCAGGAGTCAGTGACAACACCTGCGGGGGGCTCCTGTTAAGCCCACGACCGTGTCCTGAGTCAGTCATTTTTATGCCCCAACCAGACTCGGCTGGAAGCTTCTCACGGGATGTTGTAGGGCAGCACTCCCCACCACATTGGCGGCGAGGATGAGCACGTCCTCCTTCCCCTTTTCGTACTGTCCGCCTCCTCCTTCTCTGCATGTGGCAGCCGCACGTTCCCTGCTCAGCGCCGGCAGTGCCAGTGCCATATGTGCACTCTACAACCATGCCCCTCTCAGCTCCTGCGTGTGGCGAGACAGCACTCAGCTGTTATGCTGCCAAAGGCACTGGAGGCACGTGGGTCAACCAAGCAAAGGCCAGCGCCACTACTCCGAGCAATATAACAAAACAAACAAATACAAACCACAGGGGAGGGGCACACATTATCATACTGTGCCCACTGTCAGACCCTACTGTGGCCTTTTACTGCCTTCACAACTGATGAGCTTTCCTTGGCAAGACCCAGCAGTGGGGTGCAACCTCCAGTCGTCCCCTGACCACATCGTACCACCACACTCGCCAGGCACAGCTCCTCCTCCACTGTGCTGACACTACCACTACTTGGCTGCAGACCCCCTGAAAAGTCTCACACCGGGCCACAATTTCCAACATCCTGGCCATCTAACAATTCATCATTGAATGGGCTCCCTCCGTGCAGACACGGAAGTGGAGGGACATGTTAGAGCCTTTGGAACCTTACTTCGAAGCGACTGAGGTCCCTGAAGAGGGCAATCCTCCACCTGGAAGGGAAAAGCATACACAAAGTTTCTAAAATGATCACAGGAGTGACTATTGTAGTTGCCATCAGCGCCTATTTTGAACCAATGGCCAATCAAGATTAGCAACGCATAGATAAAGCAGGGAGGAATCAAATGATGCTTTCTACACCAGATTGAAAGAATTAGTGAACACACTCTACAAGAGTCAGGGAAGTCGGTGAATGACATTTTAACTATGGACTTCACCGAAGATCTTTCAATGGTTGTGCTTCACACATGGAGGCAGCGCTACAGTGGACAGTGAGAGTGGATCAATCAACACCGCCACCCTCCCACAAGGGCTAGAGAATCCCCCAAAAAACCCTGACACACCCCAGGCCTGCGGACACTGCAGAGAGGCAAACCATCGTCCCACAGACTGCACAGCAAAAGGCAAGAAATGCTCTTGGTGTGGAAAGTACAATCATTTTGCAAGAGCCTGCCGGTCAGGAAAAAGTTGGAAATCACGCTTAATGGTCAACACCTTACTGGAGACCAGTTAAGCAGCAGATGACATGGACGATGATGGAGTCACAGGGTACACTTAGTCTTTACCGTCGGCACACACACTAGGACCTAATGCGAGCTACCACAGTGTCCAATACAACTAGGAACGGTGTCTGTAGTGCATAGTAGACACAGGCTCCTCCAATGATATTACGTCTGCAGAAGTTTGCAAGACTTTGAAACCAGGACAGGCCCTCCAAAAGCCACAGTTTGAGTGTTTGCCTAAGGGCCGGACAGACCATTGCCCATGCTGGGAATGTTCAAAGCACCAGTCACACAAAGGTCAGTAATTGTGGATACCCATATATATATTGCACATGGAGGCCATGGCATGCTTCTTAGCTGCCACACGGCGGATGCCCTATGCATTGTCTACTTCATGTTCAGAGTTCACCACGAAGAATTATCTCATATCTTTACAGAATTCAGAGGTGTATAGAGGCATAAGTTGCATGAGGGGAAAAGCCAAATTTCACATTACCAATCCATCCAACCAGTGGCACTCCGGCATCGACACATTCCCTTCCATTTGAGGTAACAAGTAGAGAAAAAACTGGAAAAACTAGAGACAACAGGAATCATTGAAAAGGTATCCTGCCTCACCCCCTGGGTGTCGCCTTTCATCGTCAGAAGGAAACTGAAGCAACCTGGGGAGGTCCACTTATGCATGGACATGAAGCTTCCAAACATTGGAATAAAGAGGGAACGACATTTGACACGCCTCATAGCTGTGGATGCCAGCCTAAAAGTGCTAGGAGCCATATTGACACAGCGGCAAGTGCAGGGAATGGGCACCTCTTGCATATGCGAGCTAGTGTCCTCTTGCATATGCAAGCTAGTCATTGACTCCAACTGAAGAGAGAGATTCGCAAATAGAAATGGAAGCAATTGCGATACAATGGGAGTGCCTACACATATACGTATGTAGGCATCCTTTCATGGTCACAAAGTATCACAACCCCTTGATCCTGCTGTTCCAAGGAACAACATCGAAGTCACCTCCACGCATCAAAAAATGGATGCTACAATTACAGGAATATGACTGCCAAGTGGAATATCGTCCTCGAACCATCAACCCTGCTGTCTATCTGTTGGTTCATCCTAGGGAGGCTACCCCAGAGGAGGAAGGTGAGGCTGATGAAATGGAAGAATATGTGCAATATGTTACAAACCAATCTCGCCCCCTGCCAATGTCTTTGGATGCTACATGCCAAGCCACCTCCAAGGATGATGGTCTACAGCAAGCCCTAGATGCTGTGAGGTCAGTGGCACTAGCTAAAGCTCGGCAAGCAAAACCAACACCGGCGACTCAACACCTTCTTGACCCCCTATATAAAGTGCGCCACAAATTGGCTGCAGATCCGGATGGCTGTGTTCTGTTGGGTCACCAACTCGTCATTCCCACAAACCTCACTACCCATGTTGTGTAGCTAGCCCATGGTGGCCACCAAGGGATGCTCAGAACAAAAAAAAACGGCTCCCCAGCAAGGTATGGTTCCCTCTCAAGGACAAGCCAGTTGAGATGACCATATGGTCTTGTCCATGGTGTCAAACAGCTGGAGCACCAGACATGCACGCCCCTTTCACCACTGAACGATGGCCTCCGCAACCGTGGGTGTGTGCGAGCCTTGATTTCTAGCTGCCTCCTGTTGGTAGATCACCCTTTTCCTTAAATATGACTATTCAAAATACCCAGAAGTTGAGATCATCAACACCCAAGTAGCCAATGAGGTTCTCCCCAAACTAGAAAAAAATGCCTATCAGCAATCTCTGAACATCAATGATAAGAGTCACTCCCAGTTGGCCCCAAGCCAAAGGAGGAGTGGGAAGATTTATAAGCACACTAAATATGGTTATTAAGATAGCGCATGCCGACCATCAGCTGCTCAAGTGGGCAATCTCTTTCCTGCGAGAGTATCAACAGATCCCCCACACCACCTCTGGACAACCCTAAGGACACCTCAGCATGGGATGTGTGGTAAAGGATACTATCCCACACCACCCTGGGTGGACACCAACCCCGATGGAAATTCTTCAGGTACTAAGGAAGAGATACATGACTAACAATGAGCCAGCAGACACAGGCGGGCCAAAGAATCAGGTCTGCAAGTGGGCGATCAGGTACTCATCAAAGACTGTTTGTTAGGGAGCAAATTCAGACACTCGTTTGAACGTCATCCATGGGTGATCATTCAAAGGCAGGGAACTACATAGTCCGGAGAGAAGACAAAAAGGTCACCAGGAACATTCCCACATCAACACACCCTGCAGAAGGAGAGAGTCTAAATGATGAAGTATGAGAGCTAGAAGAAGAGGAATGGGCCGCATCCAGCCCGGGAGAGGCCCTGGGGAGGTCGACTCACACCACTGAAGAACCTGGGCAGACTCAGGTTTATGGCTCCGAGACCGGAAGCGCCACAGACCGAGCAATGGAGAAAGGACATGAAATTTCGGAGACCCAAATGAGTCAAGGGCAGGTAGCAAATGCCATCGTTGGGGAAATCCTGCCCGTTCTAGGAGACTCAATGACCATGTCATTAGACAGACTGCCCTTAAAGGGCTCCTGAGAAATCACCCTGTAATCTTTCGGACAACTACAGGCACACGGATGAGTTGTGTCCAGTGGTAGAAGTGAGCGGGATCGAAAGGGCACGGCGTGCCCCTACTTTTTAAATTTTACACAGTCCTTTCCCCTACTTCTGTATTTTAAAAATGCATCCCAGGACGGCAGGAATGGTCCGAATTTAAACAATATTGTGCAATCGTCCAGCCCTGTGCTTTGCACATTAAGGATGGCGTCTCCAGTGGCCACAACCTCCTCCCTCTCATCCTCTGTACCTGGGGGCAGGGGCCTGGAAAGCAACACTGGAGGAGTAATTAACCAGCACTCGAAAACGGCAACCTTTGGTGGCCGCTAGAGTGTGATTTACACCTAATTTAGCGAGGAGGCCCCCTGCCTGCCCCCACTCTGACTTTTACAATTGTCACATCAGGATGCATTTTAGGCATCACACTTGCCCTCATCTGCCCTTTATTCTCGGCCTCTGATGACGCCACAAAGAAAGGAAAAGCACTCCATGTAGAATTCCTGGCAGACAATGCCCAAACCTAGGCGCTTTAAAAAACAAGCATTTACAATGCAATAGGTCTCACATTTTCTAAACTTTGACCTATTGGTATTGTAAATGACAACACCTTATTGCACGTTTTTTTAAACATAAATAAAAGGCATTGTTATTTACAATGCCAATAGCTCAAAATCTCGGGAATGCGAGACCTATTGTATTGCAAATGCTTGTTGAAGCTTGTTTGATAAAATCTTCAAGTTTTGGATTATGTGGGGTCGAGGTCAACTACATTACTACTCAATCCAGTTCATTTTTTCTGGCTCGTGGAAGTGTGTGATTGTGCTGGTGTGGAGATTTCCCTCATAATTATGAAAAATAATTGGCCATCTCCGGCATAATATACAGCTCTGACCGAAAACAATTTTGTTTCTAGCTCGAGCCGATGTGAGATTCGTAATAGAAAGCACCCAATGTGATGTCGCAAAGTGTTAGACATTTTGTAAAGCTTACCCAATCAACTTTAGTTACTGATTGCAGCATTCGAATTATATTACACTGGTAATAACGAATTGAAATTTACACCCTGGCAGTATTCATTAGTGTTAAAATAACATCATGGGAAACTAATAATGTCACAGGATGCACTGTGTTATACCGCATAATTTCTCATTTTAATTTAGACAAGTATACTTTATAACCCGGAAGTCCTTCACCCTTTTACGGTGCTGTATCACCGTAAGTCAGATGAGTGACATCTTCTGCTGTCCTTCTCGGACACGCACTGCTTTCATAATGCATCTTGGTCGCGGTTTGCGACACTCATAGTCACCCTCACTTGCTTAGGGAGACCAGCATTAGCCGATAAATATATATACTGAAAGGTGGGCCCGCCGGGGAATAATGGTAACTAGTCCAGCTGCATTAGTATAAGCAATAAATGCATTCTGGGATCTGTGGTGCTAACATTAGCACTGTAAATTGGGTCTGCTTGTAAGTCTGTAGCGCATGTTGTCTGAGTTTAAATATGGTGGGTGGAATTTTGGTGCCGTTTTACACTATCATTTATCATCATAAAATGTTATTGGTCAAATCAATGTTATCTTCCTCAGCCCAGCTGAGAAACAGGAATACATCGAAGCTAAGAAACCTTGCACGGAGTGCAATTTGAAAAACGCGCAGATAGATTATTGCGTTACATTGTAACATTTATATAGTGCTTTTACCACTCTGTGTGTGTAGGGGTCCTGCAGCGCTTGCCAGCAGGCACGCCTTGCAGGCTGTGTGCCTGATAGGGTGTGATCCATGTTTTGTTCCCATGTGGAAAGTGCATACTTATCATGCGTGATGACCACTGAGGTGCAGTTACCCAGTTATGAGACGCAGGATTTAGCAGTGTGTCTAATCGATGAACAGTGAGAGAACAGTAGCCTAGCCAGTGCCTGTTTTTATTCTGATGTTAAGAGTTTTGTTGTCATGAGTCAAATACTGGACTACCCAAATTACCATACAAAAAAACAAGAACAAGGCGTAATATTGAGCGGTTATTATATCTGTGTTTTTGACTGTTACATCCACCTCTGTACTATTTTACAACAATTTCACACTTCGCATTGGGCCTTCTTCCATTTTACTGCCACTACGTTTTCTCGATAAGGGCTCAGAAGAAGATGCTGTTTGATAGATAAATAAATGAATTTTTGGCTAGCTATATTCAGACCAGGAATGCACCGTAATCGCTCACCCAGTTCTTGCAATATCCCCGCTAGTGTGCAGAGAAACACGGGGTGTATCAGTAGTTCTATTACAAAGCATGAGCGGAACTCATGCCCAGTCCTCGTGGTTTCAGGTTCACAGTGCTACTCAAAGTAAGGCCCCGGGACCACTTGTCCCCCTGACCTTTACATGCAGACCCTTGGGCAGCAGCAGCAGCACTGGGCTGCTATTTACTCAATTCAGCACTAACATGGAAAAAAAATCAATATACAGCAATTACTTATTTAAAGGTTATTTGCAATTAGGGAAAGGAAGTACCTAGACCCCTAACTTTAGGAACACCTTCATTTTTAAAGACAGCCACTAAATATACATGCTTTGCTTCCCCAACAAACACTTTACACCCCCCGCTGGCATTAGTGCGGCCCTCGGTCACACCATAAACCAAACTTTGCGGCCCCCAGGAAAATGTTTGCGAGTATCCATGCTTCAGGACAACCAACCCGCCCCTCTGGCTGGCGTTTCGCGGTCTATTCTTCACTCTCTTGGTTTTCATTGCCTGGCAGCAGGGGCGGCTCTTTCGTCTGCCCTGATCTGTGACTTCAAATCTTCTTAAACTGGTTGTTGTGAATTTTTTTTATCTCTTTTCGCCCTTTTATTAAATAATAAATAAAAAAGCTCGGTGTCTGTGAAGCGGGTGCCACGCTCAGTATTAACGTTTATTTTAAAAAAACAGTTAACAGAGCGCAGTGTCCTTGAAGCGGGCGCCGCGCTCAGCATGCAAGTTAGAGCGGCACGGCGCTCTGTAAGAAAAGCAGCCGCCATTGTGGGTGCGCCCAAAAAACAGTTGCTATCGTCCCCATCAGTGTCAATAAACAAAATAGCGCTGGCGTAATGGGCATTGGACTGGAGGCTGGAGGAGGGGGTCACTGGTTTTGTTACTGGGGTCTGCAAAACCGGCCCCCAGTAACAAAACCAGCAGGACTATCCAGCACAATTACTCAATTTTCACTCTCAAAAACGCATAAATCATTGCAGAGTTCCTTGTAAACTCAACAGTTTTCATGCAACAATAAAACAGTCAAGATTGATGTCTCTGGTGGTTTATCTTCCTGTTGGAGAGAGATCGGAGTATTGTCTATTGCATGTTTTGACTCATCTACTGTAGCGCCGACGGTTAATATGCCTGTTGCAAAGAACGTGTACCATACTGATCACAGAACTGTATTTAATGTGTGTAGCTCAGTGGGTTACTGCTTTTGTCACTGAGATCTTGTAGTTACTTGCAGTGTATAACTTACAATTGTAATAAGTCTAGAACCTTGAGCTATGACCTGCCATCAAAGAGCTGCATGGAAACTGCATGGTTCATGTTTGGAAGTTGTGTTTTTTCCCCAGTCTATCATTATCCCAATTCTGCTAAAATGGGTTTGTCTGGGTAGAAATACATTATTATTAGTAAATCCAACCACTGTGTTTCGTTTTGAATCCTGAGTTTGTGCTTCTCCAGAATTGAAGGCATGTGAATCCGACACCTTGTAGTCCTTTTTGTCTTGTATGACATTTTCTGCACACTAATTTACACACATATGACTCATTGCCTCTGTATGTGTGCATGATGTAAAGTTCTCCGACACCCTACACTGGTATGAGAAGTGCTATTAAACAAATGAAATACATGTGAGAGAGGGGCTATGGAGAGATGAGGTGCAGTGTTAGAGGGTGATAGTGAGGGAATCATTGAAGAGACCCAACAAGATTGTTGTATCCTGGTGCACTTTAAAGTCATAATTTACTGTGCTCTAAAAGCTAATACAATTAAATATATAATAAAATGTGTTGTAAAATGCACCATTTATCTAATTTTTCCAAAATCTTCTTGGAGATTGAACACCCTCTTCCCCCATGTCCCCTTTGTAGTGGTCAGGGTCGCTTGCTGCGTTTACTCGCAACACACTGCACAGAGGATGGACAAAATTTGTCAGAACTGCTTTGGGTTCCCAGTTCAGCCCTGTCTGGCACCAAATCAAAGAGTGCCCCATTTAACAAATGAGCTATCTAAGCAAGCATTGGCAAAGCCAATAGGTCTTGCTTTTGGGACCTCTTATGTTTGTGATTTTTGACGCTTTATAGCATCACTAACATACTATTGTGTCACCCAAAAAAATAAAGTTGGATGTATCCTTCACTTCCCGAATGAAAATATAATTTTGTCTTTTACTCTCAAGAGCTCTCTCAAGTTTTTTTTGGGTAGGAGAGTTAGCTAAGCGGGCAGTTCAAAAGGAATCCTTTGCAGGACACTTGAATACATAATGTCGATGTTTGAGCAGATAGCTGGCTGTCATGAATGTGGAGCAGCCCTTGTGGGTTTCCGTGAGTCAGATCAGATTCTCCTGAAGTGTCCCTTAATCTTATGAGCCCTACTTAACCCTTTCCTTGCTGTCCATGAGTGCAACAAAGGCACACCTGTGTACATAAGGAGCCCTGTATTCATGTCCTCAACGTTTGAGGCAAAAACACTCATTGATTTCTGAACAACGAGGGTAAAAGCTTTAAGGTACCCATGTCTTTCCTGCTAATATTTTTCATGCTTTACATGATTTTGCATTAATGTTAGCTTTTTCCATGATGTTGTTTTTTTCAGGCAGTGCATACTATGACTTGAGTCACATTCAAGCGTTTATAACTGGGCTCCATTGGGTTGTAGCTGAAGGCAGTGCAAGTTTCTCTAAGTGGAACAGAAAGGTGTTTGGGGGCAGAGGATGTGGCACCATGGCCAGAGCTACCGAATTTGAAACTGGAGAACAAGGATCAGGCTTCATGACCAGACTACTCTTTTGAGAGAGCACATTCCCCTCATTGACCTTAGAAGGCCTCGATAGACCATATAAGCCCTAGTCTCTTAGCACCAGAAGGTGGACCCTACTGGAGGCCAGTGTGGGTTAAACTTGAAGGCCGGTCCACCACAATCCATACTGAAGTTAACCTTCAGTCTTGCGGGCAGGCCTACGAAGAAGCACACCCTAGGTAAACAAAGACTTTGTCACTGAGGTCACAGGACCTTTTAGGCCAGTCCGCCTCACCCATTGGCGCCTCCATTGCCCTTGTTCCAGCAGTAGTAGTGAAACTCACCAGGGATCAGCAACACAGGATTTTCATGCACACCAAACTAAGGGGCATATTTACGATGACCTTGCATCCTGTTTGCACCACGGAACGTGGTAAATGCATGATGCAATTCTCGAAGTCATATGTATGAAGCCACTCATAGCCACTTTGCATGGCTTTGAATGGTTTCATAAATATGGAGTAATGCGACACAGTAGAAATTGCCGCTTTGCCTTCCTCTGCACAAGGGACGCGTTGCGGTGGGTGTTCCCATGCAACTCCCATGGTTTATGATGCATTCCTAGATTTACAAGGAGTTGTACCTGGGAATGTATCAAAATCTTACGCCTGCCCAAGGGAGGCACAACAATGAGAAATATCTTCCAATAGTTTTCTCTTTCTATATGTGCAGCACACATAGAAAGAGGAAAAAGCCTCTCAGGATTGTTTTTGTGCAGGAAGGTGCCCCTTCCTGCACAAAAACAATCCTGCATGCAACAGGGTGCCTGAATTGGCGCTAGGCTGACACAACGGCGCCAGCACTGGGGGAAAAGACAGAAATGGACCATATTGGATAAATACGGTGCATTCCTGCCCTTTCCCTATGACGCAGGGCAGCATAGAAAAATAACTTGCTGCGCTGCCCTACGCCACCATTACCGTGTACATACCTCTAAGTTCGCAAACTTCACGATCTCTCTGCTTCATGCACAAGTACTTTTAACATGTGCAGCCTGCTTTGGGGCCACTGCAATTATGCAGCAATGGAAGACAACATTATGTTGCAGTGTTGACTACATTATAAAGGCAAAGAAAGGCCGCAGAGTAATGTGTGGGACATTTTCTGATACTTTATTACTTTTACTTGTTTACACATACCAACAGTCTCAGCAAAGCTTTTGCCTCATTAATACCAGTGAAACACACAAGTGCAGCAGGGAGAACGGTTACCAATCAACCTTTGGAAAAGGCCTTCTACTTCACAGCAACACAAGTCATGTGTTTTGAATGGTGTGAGCTACAAACTATTTTTTTGTTCAAACCATCAGATTATGCAGCCGATGGTTTATTATGTGGCAAATATGGCAGAGCTTTAATTATGTGGAAAACATTTGCAATCTAGGATATTTTGCCATTCATGTATGTACTTCATCATGCAGTCTCTGTTGGGTGGTATTTCTAGACACCTACAGTGCTTGGGGAGAGACAGAGGATGAAGGTGTCTAATAGTGATTGCAGAGGATAGTAGTCTGAAGGGGAGAAAATAACTGACTGAGATAATCATAGAAACAGTACCTATTTCTGACTCTACCAATGTTTGAGTCTCATCATTTCAGAATTGATGCTTTTGCAATTCTCATTGCTAACTAACTCGAGTAGTAATTACACAAACTACTAATATAATAATTGTATCTCATTCATCTGATATTGCTTAAATCATCTGCAAAACCAACAGGTCTGGATTATTTTAGGTGCATATATATTCATTTTTGAGTGCTACTTCTAGATACAATAACAAGAAACCAGGAGACATCTAATGCTGGCTTCATGACATGTTGCGTGAAGCACATAAAAAACGTAATACTACAATTTTGCATTGACCGATAGGCACAGAATGATGTAATCAACAGTGTTTCCCAACATGTGGTGCCTCCTGTCATAGAATTTAAACCCACATTTTATGTTCAGAAATGGTTAAAAAAAGGGAGGAGAAGTGCTGATGAAAGAAACTGCTTGGCTCGGAAACAAATGGTATCTGGTTTCACTTATAAGCTTTTTCTGGGACATTCTGTGATTGAAAACGTATCCCGCATTGTAAATGTATTTTAACCCGTTGGCTGCTGCCGTCGGCCATTGGCCGACGGCAGCACTACCTCGTTGGTGCTGCCGTCGGCCAATGGCCGACGCGACCGCACCCGTTTTTTAAAACGGCCGCACTGCCGCCAAAAAGCGGAAGCAGCCAACGGGTTAATGTCATTAACTCATATATTAAACCTCAAATAAACGTGTATCCATTGGTTGTATTAAATAACGTTATAAACTGTAACTGGTCAGTCAGTAAAATGCCAAACATACAAAAAATTGGTATGTTGTGTAACCCTGGGCGAAGGACTTCGCTACTCCCACGAAGTGGGCGTAGTGTTGCCTACTTCGCCCTTTGCAAAGTAGGCGAAGCAGGCAACACTACGCCCATTCCTTGGGCGTAGCGAAGTTGCCCACCACCCGCCTCCCTCCCGCCCTCCCGAACATACCTAATTTTAGTAAATGGGCACATAAAAATAAATAAAAGGCACTTACCTTGTCCGCGGCGTCCCGGGGCTCCCTCTGCTCGTTCACGCCGCCGTCTGAAACCAAAGTGCATGTGCGGCCGCCCGCGCATGCGCATTTCTCGTGAGAAATGCGCATGCGCAGCCGTCCACGCATGCGCATTGGTTATCAAGACGGCGGCGTGAACGAGCAGAGGGAGCCCCGTGACGCAGCGGACAAGGTAAGTGCCTTTTATTTATTGTTATGTGCCCATTTACTAAAATTAGGTATGTAGGGGAGGGGGGCATGCGGCGCGTAATGGGGCTACGCGAAGTGCGCAGGTGGACGTAGTTTCTCGCCCACTTTGCGTAGCTTCGCGTAGCCCCACTACGCCCAGGGTTAATGTTTTGCTCTTTTTAGCCACACCTCTGACTCCGCCCACTGTCCCAATCCTCTGGTTATTCCTGCCTCCTGGTGCTCCATCCACACAGTTCCCCTACTTATTTTTCCCCACTTCGACCACTGGTTGTGTCTGATGCTGTTAGTGACGATGTGAGTGTTTTTATTTTTATTTATTTTTGAAGGGGAAAGAAATGTAGTGCTTATCAGTGACACAACTGGTAAGCTTTCAGGGCTGGGGCAAGAGAGAAAGGGTTGGTGGGGAGAGGAATTTATATGTTCACCCGCATTTACGGGTGTAGTTCTGTCCTGCAATCACGTGGGCCATAGATAACAAAGCTGGACGAGGCCAGTAGGAGTCAGTGACGACACCTGCGCCAGGGCTTTTGCTAAGCACACTAAGGCTTCTCGAATACGTCATTTCAAGGCCCTGGCCAGACTCGGCTTGAAGCTCCCCACAGGGATGCTACTGCGCAGCACGCGCCCATTACAATCCTCTGCACCAGAGGAACCATCTTCTCGGAACTGATAGGCTGCATAGTCGTGTCCATATATAGGTAGTAATGATGCAACGCTGCCCTCTCCGCTTCGTGCTGCTTTGTACGTGCACGGCTGGCATGAGAACTGTTTTCGAAGGGAAAATGTTTGCTTTGGCTTCAGCTTTATGATTTGTCTGCCTCTCGAGACGCCCAAGGGAAGTTTCTAAAATAGGGTTCACAGTATCTCCCGCTCATTAAGCATGGCCAGTACTCCAAACTTACCTGTATTTGCTCCGAAGCAGATGACGTAACTGTTGTGCTGTTTTCAATTCGAATAATTCACAATGTAGGTGTAAAAAAAAAAAAAAAAAATGGGGCACATTAAGTGACTCAATCAAACATTGGGACTCCAAAGGTGTCTGCATGAGATTTAACCTCTCACCTCCTGCTCAACATACTACCATCCAACACAATTTTAATCATCAAAAATATTGCTTCCATATGTAAACTGTGTTTTAAATGACATAATGTTCAAATTGTTAGAACCCTGTTCAGAGGGCCAAGAGGGCAAGCAGGAGGTATAGAGCCTAACCGTGGGGGGTTGAGGCCTTTTACTCCTTATTTTCAGAGATCCGACATACTATGGATCCTGAACAACTCTTTAGCCCTTGACTCTCAGTGGCTCAGTGGTAGTGTGGGTCGAGCAGTTCATGGCTTCTCTGGGGAGATAGACAAAGGGGCCAATACAGGCTCACAACTCTAAATAGGTTCAGCAGCAGCAATTGATAATAATTATCCAGTCAAATAGTTGCTTTTATGAAGAAATTGCATATTTATATACAAACACAAAGTAAAATACGACATACACAAACAAAACACACAGTTCCCTGAGGTCAGGGCTCTAGTGTTTTACATGCGGGTTCCTGAGTTCCACTCTCCTCTCGCTAGCGGAAGTGGTTAGTCCCCATCCAATGTAGGCAACACAGAGGATGCCATATTCCTAGTGCTGGTCCTCAGTTTGGACTTAGGCCTGCTCGGGTTACCACGGCTGTCTCCCACTCACCACAACAACGATCTCAACCAAACTATGCTCCTGGACTGGCCCCAATGGATCTCCTAGCATATGCAATCGCCGTCCACTAGGTACAGGTGCTATGGCCCAATTGTCACAGGAGTAATGTTCACAGCAACTCCAGCTGGCATACGGGGTCTCCGACTTCTCTCTACACACATGCTATGGCCTGATCAGCACACTGACTTGCTGACTTCAGACCTGCAGTGGGCAACTACCTGATTGGTGGAGCAGCGTCATGGCTCACTTCAAGACGGCCCTTTGGCATTTAGGGGTGGCCAACTTCTCCCTGCATACAGGTAATGACCCAATCGATGCAGCAGACATCTCAACTCACCTTGCTACTGGACTCTAATTTCTAGGATCACCCACTGGACTTCGCTTCCTCCAATTCTCTCCTCTTGATCACAGGTGGTCCAGGAGAAGGTGGTCTTGGAATCCTTGTGTGGTGTCCCCTCATTCAGCTAGGAGAATGGCATCCCTTGGCCCCCAGTCCTGGTCACAGACAGAAGTCTTCTTAAAAAATGTATTATGCTTTGCATCATAACAAATACAGCACACTTTCTGACACCAGAGTGACACGTTCCATGCCTTTGTGGAGTACAAAGAGCTGACTGCGGACAGTGAGTTGGGTTAATCAAAGTCTCTGAATTCCCTCCAAGGGCCTAGATTTTATCAAATTTTCTCAAACATCTCCTGCCCTTATATATTGTATGTAAAGCCTGCATGCACCAATTTATTCAATTTTGCCAGAGACTGTGGTTACCTTTGTGCTTCTCCTTTTGCAAGCTATGTCATGCCCGGGCACGAAAAGGGTCACTTTACAGAAAAGAAGGTCATATTTAGATAGGTTCTAGTCTTCCCATATCCGCAGGGTTCACATCTTACGAGGTAGATCTACTGGCTCTTCCATCACTGATAAAAAGGCATCTGCATAACTTCGACCAGAGCGTCTAGATCAACGGACAGTTCCAGAGGGTATGTATCAGCATTTCTTTGTAAACACAGCTTCGTAGACATCTGTCATGTTCTGCCCTGCCCATGCGGACTAAACATGTTGTGGTGTAATAGGCTTCCTGCAGAATTTTCAATCGCACCAGGTGAAAGCTTGCTTTGATAGCGACCGCCCACGGGTAACGACAGGACTACCTCCAGTTTTCGTCCATTAGGACACCCAGATCCTTCTACCACAGGCCTCACAACCTGTTAAAGGTGGGCTGACAATTTGCCGCCAGTGTCCGGTATGTCAACGATATGGCGTGTTTTCTCAGGAGAGTCAAGATGAGTCTGAATTCCAATGCTGTGTCATCCACCACCTCCCGCAGCAGCTCCTGGTATCCCCGGAGTACGTTGCTGATTTGTGTGCAGTGAAATTGTTGTGAGGCCACCAATTCCTATTGGCACTGCAATTGCTTGAAAGGGAGGAGGCCCTGTGGTTGACAGATATCTCCTGGTTTTGATATCCCGACCCTGTCCCATTGTGTCCTACAGTACATCTCCTAGAGCTCCCCTAAAACAACAGAGTCCCACTAGGCAGTCTCCAGGGTCAGGTGACCCTTGCTACCCATTTTATAAGTGGCCTTCTTCTAGCAATTTATCACTAGGTGGGTCGCTAAAGGGTGACGGGCTGCCTGACATTCGTTGCAGAGCAACCTTGGGTATCCATGAGAGTGCATCAAATGTCTGTCCGCCATCAAGTATGACTCTTGTTGGAGGATGAATGCACAATCACTGATGATCAGCAGCTGTGCTGCCCAATAGTATAGTCTGAGGTCTGGGAGGCAGAGCCATCCCCTATACAGATCCCTAGTCAGCATGTGCAAGTCAGTGCGCAGCAACCACCCATCCCTCAGCAGGGATGTGTTTACCATGTCTACAGCCCGAAAAAGTAATCAGGGACCTCAAAGAGTGTATTTTTTGGGAGTACCTTCAGTTTGTAGAGGGTCGCCCTGCCCATAAGTGATATAGGGAGCAATCCGCCAATGCCTGCGTCTCTTTTGTAGTCATCAAGGACTCCTCCAAGGTTTTCCCTCAAAAAGTCCCCCGATTCCCTAGAGACATGGACCTCCTAAGTACCAGAAGCCCTCTAGGGACCACTGTAGGTAGCAGGACCATACGGTGGGAGGCCTCAGGCGGGTCAATGGGAACAGCACTGACTTTTGCCAGTTTACGCAGATCCCGGAGTATCTCCTATACAGATCTAGGATCTTAAGGGCCCTGGTAAAGAAGCCCAGCGGATCCGCCAGATACAAGAACACATTGTCCGCGTACAGGGAGATAATGTCCTCCCAGTCTGCCTTCAACCGTAGACCCCATATGTGGGCATTCGCTCGCACCCAGCAGGTGAGGAGCTCCAGGGCCCGGCGAACAAGGGGGGGGGTTACAGTGGGCATCCCCTCCCTCATCCCAGGGTGAATGCCTCAGAAAGTGACCCATTGTTCTGAACTCTAGCCACTAGCCTGCTGTACAAAAGACATATCCAAGAGGTAAATGTTTCTCCAAGTGGGGGATCTTGCCCAACACCACCCACAGGAAATATCATGCAACTGAGTCAAGGCCTTTTCAGACTCGAGGATTGGCAGTACTGCTGGCTCCCCCATGATCTGTGTCCTGGTCATACACCCAAAGAATCGCAGCAGATTGTGGCCGAGTGGAGTGTGCAGGGCTGAAGCTCGATTGGTCGGGGGCCACTAGTTGATCGATAACTTGTGTTAATCGGTTGACTAAGATTTTGGCCCAGTATTTTGACTTTAGAATTGACTAGGGTAATGTGGCCTAACTCAGTCTTGCAGACAGGCTTCCTCCCCCTCTAGCTTCATCTTGTGTATTGGCTCAGCCACCAGTCTCCCCACACATCTATAAAACAAAGGATGGGGCGTTTGGCCCAAGCGGCTTCACCCTCCGGAGCTGATGGATAGCGTCCCTTATCGCCTCAACTACATTCTCCCTATCTAAAACTCACAAGTTATCCCAGTCAAGCTTCAGGATAGGCAGCTCGCCCACAAACATCCAAAGGTCTGCCCTAGGCTTGGCAGCCCCTGAACAATAAAGTTCCGCAAGGTGAGTCAAGTGTCACCATCCCTTGGGTCCCTCAATGACTGTAAATGGCCCCCTGAGTGGCAGTGCCATGTCCCCCAGGTGTGCCTCATGTGTAGTGTCCAACCTTCCCCAAAAACGCATCTCTCCTTACCACCCCAGTTTACGAGCATAGAACTAACCCCCACCCCTCCAGCACTGGCTATGTTAGACAAAGCTGGACTAAAGATCATGGAGGATGTCTACCCAGAGAGACTGGAGCAGTCCCAGCGCACAGAACACGAGTTGATACTATAAACATTCACATACTATCACCTCAGAACTGCCATGAGGAGCTATACCCCTCGTTCACAGAGGTGCCTACCACACTAGATACGCTCCAACTATTGCTAATAACCCTCACACATAAAAAGCTTATCACAATATTATAGAATGCCACACAATCCGGCCATGGACAAATGGAACACGACCCATGAAACATCTTTAATGCTAGAGAACTGGAGCTTCTGCTGCAAGCTAACGGGGCTTCTCATGTTGAATTGCAATCTGCAAATAATCCACTTCAAGGACCTCCAGCAGGTGTACTACATCCCAGCCAGACTGTTCAGATACGGGCTGCGCGGGGATACAAAATGCACCCGCTGCAGGGAGCTAGATGCAAATTTCGGGCATCTTGCCTGGCTCTGCACTGCGGTACGGCAGTCCTGGACACAGGTAACGACAGCACTATCTGACATGGTTTTAGAGCGGGTGGATTGCACTCCACACATCTTTCTACGTGGCTTAATCAAACGCACAAGTCCAGGAAACCAAAAATTCCTGGCAGTGCCACTAGCAAAGTGTAGGGTGGCTATACACGAGGGAAAGAAATCGAGGTCTACCTGTAAACAATAGCTGCAAGACCTGTCTTATTGCAAAGAACAACTGGAAACCTATGCAGAGGAATTGCCACCCCCGTCACGCCCCATGGACATGTGGAACCCACTCAATACTTACTTTATATCCTAGATGCATTGTTAGATTAAAAGTGTACTGGAGGGAGCAACTGATGATAAATAGATGGCTTTAAATGTACTTACATTATTGTACCATACAAACCTGTTCATAGTGTGTGGGGACAGTGTAAAATTGATGACATGCTTATATTGTTTATATTAATGCAAAAAAACTTTATAAAAAGAACTTCCAACCCGCCTGTGGTGTCTGTCTCCTCTTGTGCACGTTTCATACCTGTTGAATCGTTAGTGTCCACTAATCTCGGTCCCCTTCCTTGGTGATGCGTTGGGGCTGTATATGTTCACAGCTGTCGATGCCAATCCCAACACATAGTCCCCTGCCAGCCATGGCACCTTTAGCACCTGCTTCAATAACCATCTGTCTCGTCTTTGGCCTCGGGCCCTCCAGTGTCCACAGGGGGTGTTGCTTCCTGCTCAGCGGGGGCTGGAGGGGCCTGTGGCCTCTGCGACTGCCCCTCTGGTGGCCATCTCTCAAGCCAGTCCCACAGGAGAAGAGCAGAATTAGGATTTCCCGCTATCCTGGATGCATATTGAGTATTGCTGATTGAGTTTTCTGAGTTACTGTTTGATCTAGTCGAACAAGCTCCTCCTTGACTACACCTCTTACATGAAATGTGGGACTACTATAACTGTGTGATTTTCGAAGCGGAGTGTGCCCTGCTGTTGGGCCTCTCGTAGCACAGCGTCATGGTCTTTGAAATTGAGGCTTGAGCAATATTCACTTACGGTGCACCCCCAGCCTTGGAGTTGCACCAAGCACTCTGTGGACTCGCTCTACCGCAAACCGCAGGGAGATTTCTCTGGTGTTACCTCTAGTGGTTATAAAATTCTCAATGAATTTACTCACGTCTATTCCTTCCACTTTCTCTGGTATCCTCTCAAACAGCACGTTATTGTGGCGGTACTTGCTTCAGCGTCTTCCGGCATGGTGTGGAGCTGCTGAGTGGTCTCTTTGAGTTGGTGGACTTCAGCAGTGAGGGCCTTGCATGAGGCATCGCGATCTTTCAGGTGGTTCTCCGCTGTAGTTACTCAGTCTACAATCTTACGCATTTTATCCCAGATCAATGCAACATCCACCGCCAATGTGTCAATTTTTGTTTCTAGGGCCACCCTATACGCCGGAATGGTTTGGATTAGTTTGTTCATGGTGGGTGTTAAACCTGGCATCTTTGGCGTGGTTTCCCATGACTTTTTGCCTCCACCATTTGTATTTCTGATGCTGTATTGGATTTAGTTTTTGCTGGCTTAGATGCTATGGGCACTTTGCCACTGCTGATTAGTGTCAAAGTGCAAGTGCTCCCTGTGTAAATTGTTGTTACAATTGGTTCTCCCTGATTGGCATATTTGATTTACCGGTAAGCCCCTAGTAAAGTGGACTGAAGTGTGCCAGTGCCTGTAAATCAAATGCTATTAGTGGGCCTGCAGCACTGATTTTCCCACCCACATGAGTATCTCTGAAACGGTAACACATGACTGCCACTGTAGTGTCTGTGAGCAGTTGTTAACTGCCATGTTGACTTGGCAAGTGGACCAACTTGCCAGCCCCTAACCTTCCCTTTTTCTACATGTAAGGCATTCCTATAGAAGGCCCTAGGTACGCCCCTTTGCTGGGTGCAGTATAGGTGAAAGGTAGGACATCTACTGGTGTGTGTGACATGTCCTGATAGTGAAATACTGCCTATTTAGTTTTTCACTATTGGAAGGCTATCTTGCCCCATACAAAAGAATTGGTTTTTATTTATAATATCTTATAAATATAACTTCCCATTAGAACAAGATAGAGAAATAAAGTACAGGCTCTCTGAACTCAGAATTTAATGACACATATTTTAGTAAAGATGGTTTTTAAATTGTGCTCTTGAAAATGACACTTAAAGTTGGCATTTTTCTTGTTTACTATTCTGTGTGCCTCTGCCTGTTTGTGTATTGACCGTCTGGTTTTGGAGTGACAGGGCTAGGGATGTGCATTCACTGTAGACAGCCACTGGTGGGGTTGAGCTGTGCATGGTCCTTCCTGGATGACTCGGACCTGGACTGAATAGACACTGGCTGAATTTAGAGTAGTGGGGGCAATTTCCTTGCACCTGAATAGGACCTGTCTCCCTTGCACAATGCTGTCTCCACCCCCTGCGGTCATGCTGCACCAGTGAGGTCAGAACTTGTTTTGACTAGGCTCAGAGACCCTTGCACAAAGACATTTTGGGGTATAAGTATTAGACCTAAAACCCCTGAACTTTAGACTACTTCTGGAATCAAGAGGAACCTTTGCCAAGGAGAAGAGCTGGAGAAACTGAGGAGAAGTACTGCCCCTTTACTGTGTGTCTGGTGTCGACCTGCAGTATCTGTTTCTGCCAAGGAAAGGAGAAGGACATTGCTGTGTGCTGTGTCCCCTGCTTGAAGATCTCCAAGGGCCTGAGTAGAGGTTTCCTCCTGTTTTGAAGTCTCAGAGACACAAAGACTTCACCCCCAGCTCCCCTGAGCTTCCATCCTGGGAGTTCTGACCTGCCAGAAGGTGCCTGTGACTGTCTTGGGCCTCTGGAGTTTGTTTTTGCTGTTGGGAGCTGGAAAAGCAATACAACTACAAGAAAATCTACGCATCGCTCTTCTTGCGGCAGTTTTTCCGACGCAGCAGAGCGGTGCAAGAAGAATCTCCACGTATCGCTGCGCCACTGCCGAAACCGACGCAGCGCCTGTCGCCGCTGCAAAAACCGACGCATTGATGGGTTGCAGCTGAAGAAACCGACGCTGTGCCGCTCAACTCCGCTGCGTCCCGGATTTCCATACATCGTACCTGTGCAGGGCAAGTTTTCCCAATGCATAATCCGCGGATCGGACTTGCCTCAGAATCAACACATCGATTTCCCCCTACAGACCGGACCAGATGCACCGCTCTCCTGTGTGCAGCAGAACTGTTGCATCGCATCCCCAAGGTCTCAGGAAACGAGGCATCTTTTTTTTCGACGCCTACTATAGCTGAGGCTGTTTGGCCTTGTGAATTTTGTCGAAACGACAGGTACTTTGAGGGAAATCACACAACCATAGTTTTCTATGGACCCAGTAGCCTAAAACCTTTTTAAAGCCATTTTCTTAATACTTGTATGTTGGATTTTTATTGTTTTGGTCTTGTTGAGTTAAGTTAAAGATACTTTATTTTTCAAAACTGGTGTGGTGTCCATTTGTGGTGTTATTACTGTGTGTTTTGAGTACAAATACTTTCCACATTGCCTTTAGGATAAGTCTGTCTGCTCGTGCCAAGCTACCCAGTGGGTGAGCAGGGGTTATCTAAAGTGTGTATTCCCCTTACCCTGACTAGAAGCACCTAGAGACCCCCATTTTGAACATTAGTGGTCAGCGGTGAGGATTTGAACTTGTATTTGTACTTGACACACTGTGATTGGTGTACATCACTAGTTTAGTGGAGACCACTACGCAACCACATACTGTGTTTTTTGTTTGGTTCTATTTTTGATCTGACCCTTGAGTTATCCACGCATCATGTCTCTAAATGGTAAATCAATAAGTGAGGCTGCAGAATTGTAGTATGACTTTGAAGTGTTAAGCAGTCACAAAGTAGCGCAACTCTGGCAAATCTGCAAGAGCTTTGGACTTCCATGAAGAGCCACTTTAGGAAAGAGGAGTTACAGAAGGTCTTAGGGGCCTGGTGGGAGGCCAGACAAACTGAAGAGGCAGAGGAAGCAGATGTGGATGGGGGTGCACCAGAAATCTGTCGAGCTCCCCTTCTTAAAGTCCATTTCCAGACACCAGGGGCCAGATGTAGGTCACCAAATACCGGTCGGAAACGGCCGATTTCGGCCGTTACGACCGGTATTTGGTGATTGAGATGTAGGGGGGTCTAAATTTTACAGAATCGGTAAATTTACCGATTCTGTAAATTTACCGATTCTGTAAATTTACCGATTCTGTAAAATACCGATTCGGTAAATGTACCGAATCGATAAATCTATATGTAGGTGGTAAACAGATGAATTGCCAAAGCTGTCAATTCGTCTGCTTACATTCTTGCTTTGCTGCCCGATTCTGTGAGCAGTTTCTTTTCTTCGTGATTGCCTAGTGGGGCGCTGCCCCCATGCCCCTATAGACCGGCCGCCCCTGTCCAAATCTGATAGCCCCACAACACAGGCCATGTGAGTGACTAGAGGTTCATATCTGGATGTCAGGCACAGTGATATTTGTTTTAAAAAAGGTTACCCCGGGCCTCAGACCTATACTTTGATTCTCTTATCAGCCCCCAACTCCTTCCTGAGAGTTGTCCAAGCCTCTTTCCAGTGACCTTTCTCCGAATCAAAGAGCACCCTTTGAAGTGCAATGAAGAGCCTGGCTCTTCCTCCCTTCAGTGTATCCTACCCAGCTTACAGGAATGCAGCAATCCACAAATCTGTCTGGAGGGATTCCACTATTTCCTCATGTTCCTCCAGTTATCCCTGGGTCGGCCAAAATGGTACCCAGAATTTTCCATGTATTGTCTCATTCACAGGCACACACACACCCAGCACATGCACATGCCATACATTCACTGCACAGCGTTACATCTTTCATGAATTGTACCATTACAGGTACACATGCAACCATTACATGCATATAACATACATGCACTGCACAATACTGCACCATTCCTGTCCAGTACCATTCACAAAAACACACACCCAGCACATATATAATACACATGCACTGCCTGGCACTACACACCAAACTGATGTTGGCCAAGAATGTAATTATAAGTAAGCCAGTCTGTAGACCTCACTCCAGTGACACAGGTAGAAAGTCCTGTTCACTCCTACTGATTACTAAACGCTATGCTGCCTCCACTGCACTGAGGCTGCTTAGATCTTGGCAAAGGCAGTAGTCTTTCACTACTATGAGGGGAACGATTTGGTCCTGGTCCCCTCATAGTAATGAGTCAAAAAGACTGAAATCCGTGAGACAGGCCTATGTCATGGCACACACGCATGATCCGAGTTCATCCATGACAACAAAAATCAGCATCAGGGATCCAGACGTCATTACAGTTGGAGCACTCAGGGTAGGGGTCAGGGTATTCACCCTTCACTATGTGGGGTACTTTTCTGTCCCAACATCAGTTTACTATACTTTCTATTTAAGGAATAAATAAATGAATACTGTCGTTTTGACTTATTTCCTTTGTCTTGAATAAAACCTGTTACATACCCTCAGACAAATGGTTCTTGGACCACTTAATTTTCAGCCAGAAAATTTTGAGCAGATACATTTCTGGCCCTTGTTTACAATCCCAGCCGTACGGTCTGCCCACAGGTGATCCAGTGCCCTCCCTGCTCCTACAGTGCACTCCAGTCTGGGTCCTCCAATCCTGTGCTCTACAGTAGCTTTGATTCTAATACCTTCGAAAGTATCTAGTTTTTTGCTTACTTTCAACATAAACAGTACTTTGTGAGGCCAGTAGATCGAATTTTAACAACACTACATAAGGCTCCCTAATTGGCTATTTTTCTCTACTGAACCTTTTTCTGAGAATTATGAAAAACAGGCAGCACCACGGGAACTGAATGATAATTCCCAAAAACAAGACTGAGCGCCAGTGCAGATTGTGAAGATGAGCAGAGTACCCCATTGACAGACCCAGATCAGTGGTTTTGGCTCAGTCAATTCTTTAACTTTATTTACACTTATTTATTTCATTTTATTTTAACCCCAGTTTAATAGCATGCTGGCAAGAAATTCTGTACATGTTTTGTAGTAAACAGTACAGAAATCATTTGGTGAATAACATAAGCAGAATGGTGGTAGGTAAGTGATTATGCAAAACATTGCATACATACATTACAGAGCTTAAAAAAGAGGGGTCCCCTGCATGTGGATAACTTGCCAAGAGCAAGGAATAGAACAATACAATTCTAAGAAAGTATCTGATGCAAGTGAATGTACAAACAAATTATGGGCACAGAACTCAATAATGTTGACTGGATGAAATAATCAAACAATCACAAGCACAGGACAGAACATGTCGAATACTGTATATTTATAGCAAAAGTAGAAAAATATTTAGTTAATGAAACGTGTTAAAAATATCAATACATGATCTAAAAAGAATATTCCGCAGACATACTCACACTCATACTTCCTGACATCATGTTCTAACAATGCTTGATGTCCCTAAAGTTTGTGTCTCAAGGATACAATGAATATTTAAATCTAGAGTTATAAAAAATTAGACATGATATTTCTAATAGTCAATATTACTAATTCATGGGTGAATGATAACCATGAGACAAAAAACTGAAGGAATTAGATGCTGGTACGCACGTTTCTGCAAAATGCCTTCATCAGGAAGCTGTGTCGCTGACTTTGTCCTGTTCATAGGCAACAAACTGATTGATGCAGCAGCCATATCCTCACACCTTGCTCAGGAAATCTACTCGGCAGGGTTCCCCGCTGCCTCCGTTTTCCTGTTCCTCATAGGACACACTGGTCTTGGGAACCAGGCAGGCACTGGTGCTCCAAGCTCATAGGAAGATGGTCTTGGAATCTCTGGGTCATGTTCTCTTACCCAGCAGGGAGACTAGCAAGTCTTGGCCCCAGTCCTGGTCACCGGGTAAGGTCTTGAAGAGCTTATCCTCCTCTCACAGCCTGAGTGACTGTTTGACAGTTGAAAATGTTTGGGGTTCCAGACCTCAAATTGAATTTAGGGTCTGAGTCCTTGAAGAAGTTTATGTTGGGGCTCTGCTTCCTTTTGACGTGCCCACTCCGCTGCCCTCTCTTAGTCTTATTAGCAGTATGTCACAGCAAGATGCACTCCAAAGCTGAAAGCCATACAACAAAGACTATGGAAATGACTAGAGTTCACACCTGAATGTCAGCCACAGTGATATGTGTATCCGACGGTTAGCCCAAGGACCCAGCCCTGCTCCTTATGATTTTTCTGATCAACTCCAACAATCCAAGAGCACCCTTTGAAATGTACGGTGGGAAACCTAGCTCTCCATACAGTGTGTTCCACTCAGGTTACAGGAATACACCAATACACAAATCTGGCAGGGGGGAGGATTTCTCTACCTCCTCTCCTATTGTTTCACCATACAGCCTTGGGTCTCCAAAAATGGGACCCATAGTCTGCCATGTATTGTACCATTCTCAGACACACATACATCAAGCACATATATTTAACATGCATGCACTGCACAACATTACTTCCTTCATGTTCAGTACCACTCACAGCCACATATACACCAACATGCACGCACTGTACGGTACGCATTATCCCTGTATTCTACTTCCCAAGAACTCACCCACCCGGTGCAGATAACACCACTTATGTACTGCACATTATTTCACATCAAACCAATTTAAGCCAAGGGGTAAATTAAGCACACAGCAGCGAAACTTTGAATGAATCAGCCTGTAGGCCTCACTCCAGTGCCACAGGTTACAGAGGACATGTTCATTCTTACTGACCTCTACACAGTATGTTGCCACTACGGTACTTGTGCTGCTTAATTCCTGTTAAAGGCAGTTGCCTTTCACCAGTATGAGAGTAGTGCGTTTCTAGCAAGACCACAATCCCTGACACAGGCCTATGTCATGGCACACATGAATGATCTGTGTTTGCCTATGACAAGAAAAATTAGCATTGGAGATCCACATTTTGGGGCACTCAAGGCAGGTGCATGTCTGTTGCCATGTGGAAGACTTTTTCATCTCAGTACTTGGCAATGTGCTTTCATAAAGAGAGCATTGTAGAAACCTGTTTGCCAATAATATTTCACATCCTGGTGCATACATTGAAACTGGCATGTCAGCTTGTTATTTAATAGACGTTTTAGTGATTTATGGGGCATTGAACCTGGACACATTTGGAATTTTCATATTCAAAACATTTAAACTTAAAATGTTTTTAAAATTAGACAGCCCTATTGTAACATCAGGCCCTGTCAGCTTCTTTACACAGAAATCAAGGCTTGAATGGCAGATGTGTAAGAGATGTACTTAAATATATTAATATCTGTGAACATTGGGTTCCATTTTTTTTTGTGTTTGTGGTGGATTTAAAAACCCTCACGCAGGATTCTCGTAACCTTTTTCTACGTCTTTGTTGATTTATTTATAAAGGGTGCACCACAGAAGGTTATTCTATGTTGATGCTACATCATTAACCACATTCTGGGTACAGTGTGGCTGTGCATGATTACAGTGACCAGTGTGTAGTTTAATTCATATAAATATACACATAGTGCAGATTGTTACACCAATTCATCAGAGCAATATATACAGTGATTGTATGGTGAACTTACAAGGATATAGTTGGACTTTAACAGTAGCATTTACAGAAGCTGTCTGCATAGTTCGCATTTGTAGTACCCACTTTTTTCTGCGCATTTTACTAGTAGGTATTTGGGGTTATTATTATTATTTAACATTTATAAGGCGCAGACAAATCATCCCCGACGGGATCTCTCGGTGCCCGGGTAGCAGACAACATATTAACATATTAAGATGCTCGTTAGTGACAGACCAGCCAGGTTTTAAGCAATTTCTTGCCCTGTCCCAGATTGGGGCAGGCTCGTATGTCATCTGGCAGTCTGTTCCAGTGGACGGGGGCTAGGTGAGAAAAAGCTCGACCGCCCATTTTTGCTCTCCTGATTCTCCGGATGCAGAGCAGCTGTCAGCTGCTCGACCTCAATTGGCGTGCGGGAATGTAAGGTTTTAATTTCTTCATTAGATAGAGGGGACCCATTCCCTTAAGTGATTTAAACACTAGGCACAGAAGCTTAAAGATTTCTCTTTTCCTAATGGGGAGCCAGTGCAGTTGTTGCAAAAGGGGTGCTAACGGAGTTGGCGCGGGTTTGTTGAGCGCTAGACGTGCAGCTGTATTTTTGACAACTTGCAGCCTGGACAATAAATCTTCCCTGATCCGTACTAGTAGCGAGTTACCATAATCTACTCTACTGACTACAAGTGCCTGTATAAGGGCTTTTCTGGCCGAGAGGGGAATCCAAGGAAAGATTTTTCTCAGAATTTGCATCATACCACAGCAGGTGCCCGAGATGGTTTTCACATGCCACTCCATGGAAAGTCTCTCACCAATTATGACGCCCAGGTTCTTCACCCACTTTTTTGGTGTAGGAGCTTCCCCGAGTTCTATTGCCCACCAATCAGGGGTCCATACCTCCTCTGCGTTCCCGAATAGCAGTATCTCCGTTTTATTGGAGTTAAGCTGTAAAAGTTCTTACTCATCCATGTAGCTATTTTTAACATGCAGTTCTTAAACCTTGCTCTGGTCAAAGCGGATCCGTCTCTATGGGGACTATCACTTGAGTGTCGTCCGCATACGAGATCGTACCGAACCCACAGGATCTAATGATTGTGGCCAGAGAGGACACATAGATATTAAACAGGGTGGGACTTAAAATGAATCCCTGAGGGACCCCCTTGTCCACCTCCATGGTCTAAGACGAAAATGTGTCCAAATGTACGCATTGTGTTCTGTCGGTCAGGAACCTTTGTAGCCATTTTAAAGCCATTCCTCTGACACCAATCTCTCGTAGCTTATCCAAAAGGATTCTATGAGAGAAGGTGTCAAAAACTGCCGACAAGTGAAGAAGAACTAGCGTTGTAGGTGTCCCCTTATCCAGCGCCATCCTTATCGTATCTGTTACTTCAGTCAACGCAGACTCTGTGCTATAACACGCACGAAAATCTGACTGAGAAGGATCAAGTAGGTTATTTTGTTCCAAATAGCCGAAAGTTGTTTGTTAAAAGCAATATACAAACTTTTGTTTTAGCATTACTCAGATTGCAAAACTTGTACATATCTTATAGAAACTTCTAGCCACGGATTTCTTACTGTATAATAATGCCTTAGCATCAGGCTGGATCTGGAATTTATTTTTTTAGCAGTACTCCCACGCACCCATAGGTGGCTCTGCTTGCTGTCCTATGCGCCGGAATTGATGGGCGCAGTGCCTGTATAAGTTCTACCCCAGCGCTCTGATGTCAGTTCTTTTCTTTTCAGGCCAATCACCGTAGATCCGGGAATGGCTACCCTACGTCATATTTGAATGACCCTATGTTGGCTGTTTCTGTCAACAAATTTTCTAAATTTGTCTCTTGGTGCGTGGAGGATGCCAGCTAGGAAACCTGATTTCAAGCTGTGTGGTGACAGACCCACATTTGGCGAGCCTCTGCTGTTTGGAGCGTGACTATGATGCCAGGACGAACGTTGATTGCCTGCTTCATGCACCCCTAGTTCTTTAGGTTGTGAAGCCACACCAAGCACTCATCATCGGGGAAGTCAAACAGATGCAAGAAGAGAAAGAAGTGGAAGAGATATTTGACTGTGATACGTCCGTCGAAGTCATGAGACGAGGGAGCATCGGTACTCGAGTTCTAGCTCTGTGGTGTAGTCATTTCCGTCTCCTTGCCTCCCAGAGTTACTGGGAGTCTGAGCAACCCCCATCCATTAAGTGAATTTTATGAGGCCATTCACCTTATATTTGGGTGGTCTGTCCCTTCTGGTGTGCTTTTGGGCCCTGCGGACTCGTGAGCGGACCCTACTTGTCTTCTATCAGCGGGTTCGCCCTCCGCGCCAGTTGGGCCTCTTGGTGCTGTGGCTGGATCCAGAGTGGCACCGGTCGAGCCACCTGAACCTTCTCCAGCTGCAGTGCCGGCATCCCCAGCATCCCCAATGCCCTACGGTAGTACCATCTCCATCGCCATCACCCGGCTCCGACACGAAGATCGATGGGTGTCGGCCGGCGTCAGCTCCTGTGCGACAGCGGACAGACTCACTATGATGGAGCCACTGCCTTATTTCTATGAAAGCCCTGGTTTGGGAGACGAGTTGGAGGGGTCTGCAGGCCTTTTTGGACACCAGTTACAGGAGCCTGAGGATGCCAGTGGTTTGGACACCTCCCCAGGTATTGGCCTGGTCTCTCCCTCTACTCTATCTACAGAGGAGGGTGGCTCTTTTGCAGTGGTGATGCGTAGGGCTGCTGAGGTCATAGACCTTAAGCTACCCTCTGTGGCAGTCAAGACAAATATTTTGACAGATGTTCTTCAGCTGGGAGTTATCCCTTCAAACCGTTAATCCCATTCAGTGAAGCCCTTACTGATGTTCTACTCGGGGCTTGGTACAAACTCTGGACAGTAGCTCCTGTACATAGGAAAATTGTATGCTGCCGTGGCCCCTCCCCAGGGAACTCCATTTTCCTCACCCAGCACTCCAACCCAGGGAGCGTGGTGATGCAATCCTCCTCCTCCAAAAGTAACCCCAGCTCATTCCCTACCACTCCAAAGAACAGAAAATCTAAAACTCTGGATATCTTCGGGACGAGATGTTCTCTTCTGCCATCCTGGCACTGCAGTCGGTGAGCACCGCGTGACTCTGAACGTCAGGACAGAAAAACTCTTCTGTCAGTGCCTACTGGATCACGAATGGAGTTTCCATCCGGAGGTGTGGAGTGAGCCTTTGTTGAATCATTTTGCCTCTGTTGAGAACGCACTATGTCAGCACTTTTGTGCTCTGGAGTTTCCAAGGTAGCTCATGCTCTTAGACACTTCATCTCGAGTGGATCTCAGGCTTCCTGTATGCCTTTCCGCCAATACCACTCCTGCAAAGAGTTCTCAGAAAGATCAAAAATAACCGGACTCAAGTCATTGTGGTGGCTTCGGATTGGGCATGGAGAGTCTGGTATCCCGAGTTATTGAACCAGAGCATGAGTCCTCCGATCAGTCTGCCTCTTCAGGAGGATCTTCTGCCGCAGCAACAGAACAGGGTTCTGCACCCAAACCTGACATCAATTCGTCTTCATGCCTGGAGAATGAGCGGCGACAGTTGAAAGCTTTGAACCTTCCACCCGAAGTCTGTACTTTTATCTTGCCAGCCAAGCATCCCTCCAACAAGACAGTATACGCTATTGGAGAAATTTTGTGACAAAGGGTACAGATAAGCAAGTTGATCCCCTGTGTGTACCTCTTTACCAGGTTATTTTGTTTATTCTTACTCTTGCCCAGCAGGGCTTTACTTTGGCCACCCTAAAAGGCGATCTTTCTGCCATCTTGGCACTTCTGCAGTTGCAAGATCAGCCATCCCTGTTCAAGCCCCGTATCGTACATAGGTTTTTGAAAGATTTCCAACCCATGTTACCACCTTCCCCCTTCATTATACTACAAGTGGGACCTCAATTCAATCTTAACTTTTCTGATGTACACTGCCCTCTCAGGCTCATTATAATAAAAACTGGCCTTCTAGTGGCAATAACAGCTGGATCAGTGAGTTACAGGTCTTGTCATTTCAGCATCCTTATCTTAATATCTACCCAGACAAGCTGGTCCTTCGGACTAGAGCACCCTTCCTACTGAAAGTGATCACTCCTTTTCCTGTTGGCCAGTTCATCAACCTGCCTACCTTTTACACTCCGCCTCACCCCTCTAAAGAAGAGGAGAGACTCCATCGTCTGGACAAAAAAGAATGTTGTCATTCTACCTTGACCACACAAAAGAGTTCCTAATGGATGATCAATTCTTTGTCGGGTACTTCAGAGCCAAGAAAGGGAAGGCGGTGCAGAAATGGACCAACTCACAATGGATAATGCTCTGCATCAAAATCTCCTACGCACTGACCAAAAAGCAATCTCCTGAAGGTTTGCGAACTCATTCTACAAGTGCCAAGGCTAGGACCACTGTGTTAGCTCACAGAGTACCTGTCCAAGTTATCTTCAAGCAGCAACGTGTGCCTCCCTGCCCATGTTTACGAAGCACTACTGCCTTGACAGTCAAGTCCATTGAGACTGCCATTTTGCCCGTTCGGTCCTACAGAACTTTCTAGTATAGTCTGTCACAGCCCCTATCCGGGGAAGTATTGCTTAGGCATCTATTCTAAGGTAAGGAATCTGCGACTAGATCAAAGCCCACGGGATGGGTCTTCCATCCTACGCCGATGACACACAATTGGTGCTAGCAATCCACAATGACAGAGGAGCTATTGCAGCCAGCTTCCAAAATGGAATGCTGGATGGCCAACAATTCCCTAAAATTAAACTCTGAATAAACTGAGGTATTGATTTTTGGTAAGCTTTATCCTGTTTGGTCCTCTATTTGGTGGCCTGCCAATCTGGGACCACCGCCTCCCCCCGGTGTCGAAAGTTAGAAATCTAGGGGTCATGTTTGATGACAAAGTGGCTTTTACTTCACATGCCAATGCAGTTGTCTCTTCATCTTTTTACACGCTTAGGTTGAAAAAAAAAACTCCTACCCTTTCGTCTACCCAGTGCCGGAAAAACTCTTATTAGCACCCTAGTAATGTTAAAAATTGACTACTGTAATGGCCTCTTCATCAACGCTCAGAAAAAGGTCACTAACAGACTACAGATGGTGCAGAATGATAACAGGTACCCCCAAGTGTCAACCAATTTCAACAGTAGTTCGAAAACTTCATTGGCTACCTATAATAAGCCGAATTAAATTCAAAGCCCTCTGCATTGCCTACAAGGCCATCCACAAAACTGGACCTGATTTCCTGAAGAAGGCTTTGTGTGCCTATACTCCCAATAGACCCTTGCGTTTATCAACGGCTAACCTCTTGAAGGTCCCTCGCACTAAAAAAGTTTCCTGGGGTGACAGAAGATTTACTGTCGCCACTGCCAAATTATGGAACACCCTCCCTCTGCATATTAAATCCTGCCCAACCCTACTTGCCTTCAGGAAACTGGTAAAAACATGGCTTTTTAATCAATAGGCACCCCACCTCTGGCTCAATCTTCCACACAGTCCGCAGCGCCGAGACACCCAAGGGTATTTGTGCGCTATACAAATTGGTTAAATAAATAAATTACTTAAATAAATGTCTCTATCAGATTAACCTAATGATAGGAGCATTGAAGAAAGAGCTCTAATTTGACCTAACCTTCATGCCGATTCAGTGACTACTCTGAAAACCCCTTTAGCTGTTTATCATTACAGAGAAACAATGTCTATAAATTCAAACAAGTAAAAATGTAACCTTTCCATGATGAAAGCAGATCGCAAGGGGGTAAAGTGTAGTTTTCTAACCCCTGTGATTGGTTACAATCACAGGAAGGAACGGTGGCCTGCAAAGGACAGCAGATCATCATCCTTGTGATTTCTTTCCAAAATCAATACATTTTTTTTTTATTTAGCTAAGTTCCTTAACTTTACTCAGGCTGCTTATGCAAAAATCCACTAAGAGTAGGTAATGGCCACCTGTACAGCAGTGTTGGCGGTGAGGCTTACTGGGCCTAGAACAGATCACACCAACACACATGGACACCAACAGATCACACCAACACACACAACAAACCACTTCCTTGGGGATGCGAGTGTGCACATGCAACATCCCTCCGTCCCAGCAGTCAGTGGAACACTACATTCCTCACCAACTTTAATGAAAAACAAACAATGATGACATTTAGCAGAGACCTTCAAAAACAATGCGCTATCAACAGTTCATAACAAACAGAGACCTTGTACACCAACAATGCGCTATCAACAGTTTATAACAACAGAGTTCCTACGGTTACCATTTCGCCGGTCACCAGCTCCTCAGCACTCTCTTCATACCAGGAACTCCGCCAGATGGGATGATGGAGCAGGGTTGCTCCTTAGACCATATCTGGAGTCGTCGCTACGACCTGAGCAGGGAGGTACTGCGACATGTAAGTCCCCGCCCTCCCGTGGTGTGGGGCGAGAGGCATTGGACTGCCTGGGCCCGGCGTTGTCCATTTCATATGAAATGGAGAATGCAGAATTGCTGCGGTTGTTTCATTTTATTTTGCTAACACGATCGGGGAAACCCACGGGGTAGGCCCTGTGTCCATCTGAATGACTCCTTCACGTTCCAATGTTGCTAGTTCCTCTTCCACCTTACACCTCATATGGAAGTCGATGCGCTGGGGTCTCGGAGCTACTGGTTGGATAGATTGATTGATTGATGTGAAGCTTAATCTCCTTGGTTTTGAGGCACCCTATGCTTTGACAGTCCTTCCTAGCTGACCTAAACGGTGTTGTCTGACTTTTGTTCGTCGTGAGATATAGTTGAAGTGTAACATCTGAGAAGAGGGACCGTTGTATTTTGACCATAAGCAAACACTCAAATCCGTGCCTTGGGCTCGGATCTGTCATGGTAGGTTTGTGAGGACATGAGTTCAATCGAAGCCCCTGTGTCTATGGTGGCTTTTATGCTGTGGTCGTGGACCTTAACTTGACACTTAAGGCGGTGGCTGTGGTTGGGGGATTGTTTCCCTATCGCAAGGACATAGTGTACAGGATAGCCTTCAGATTTGTCATCGTCCATGTCTTTGGTCATTGATCTAGACTATCTACATACTTTTGCAAAATGGTTCGCCTTCCAGCAGGCTGGGCATTGCTCCCTTTCACTGGGCGCTCTGTCATGCAGTGTTGGGGTCCTCTACAGTACCCGCGCTCTTTTCTTTTGCCTGGAGGATGTTGCGGTGGGGGAGGTGTTGGCTTGGCTTTCAGCACCTGGACTTGTTCCGTCCTTAGGGGGCAGTGCAGTGCGGCTTCCATGTGCGAAGCCCTTGCAATTTCTTTAGACCTCCCCAACGAAAGAATGTCCTGTAGTGGTTTTCCTGACTCTTGAAAGATGTTCTCCTGTAGTTTTTCCGAGTAGCACCCCTGGATCATTTCAGCCCTGATTTCTTCCTGATCGTCCTGGAACCCACATGTACTTGCAAGATCTATTAAGTGGCAGTGAAAGGCGTCTAGTGATTCGTTGGACTCCTGGCAAGCTTACTTGAACACGAACCGCTCGTTGTCTGTGTTAGCCATGGGCTAAAGATAAGCATTCAGAGCATTCAGGAGGGTGACGTATGTTTCGGAAGTGGCCTCCACCAGCGTCTTGTATATCCTGTGGATGTCCTTTCCACCGATGTGCAGGTGCAGGGCTCTTCTCTTTTCCCTAGCTATGCCTCCTCCTTTGATGTAGAACTGTAGGCAGTTGGTCCTGTCTTTCCATTTTGGTGCCAATGGGGATGGTGCGCCATAGACTACTAAAGGTTCAATAACCAGGACGGCTAACATGGTTGCCAGCGGTAGAGTGGTGTCCTAAGGCAGCACCTTGCGGCCCGAGCACTGTCTCCTGGTCTGGAGTAGACAGCCACTTGACTGAAAGTGTGTCTTTCTGGACCGCTGAATTCAGTCACCCCATGGCACTCTTTCTTACTACAGCATGTGGCCGTTTAGTATGGCAGTAGTTCCTGTGAGGGTGCAGTGGCAGATGGGTCAGGGCCACAGCACGTTGTCTTGGCACCATACAATGATCTTCCCCCTCTGTAAATCCTACGTAGTTGGTAGGCTTCCTGACCGCCTCAGGGATTTATTGCCCCATAGGGCTGCTATCGGGGCGACAATACTTGACTTTTGCCAGCACCTCCGCTTTCTTTTTATTTTTTGTGTACTTATCTCCAATTGGTAGGGTGAACAAAGTGCACGCTGTCCTGGGGCAGCGAGGCTTGTGGTGGGGCCTAATTGCAGCTGCTTGTGGGACCACAGGCGGGAGCAGCGGCAGCGAGGGAGACGCCCTGCTTCGCTCTGGGAGGCGACCACACCCTCTGCTCGCAGCCTACCTCAATGATTGCGCTGTGTGCGGCCCACCTGGCTGGTATCCATGGATGTCGTGCGAATTGCTGGTGGGGCTGGGCTGGTGCTGGACAGGAGCGTGGGACTGGGCCTTCCAGCACCGTGAGCGGTTGGTGTTCGACCTCTTTCGCGTTTTGCTGTTACTACTCGGAGGACGTCCTGGGTAGGGGCACTCCACGTGCCAAAAAGTCAGGGTGTCGGCAGCAGGATCATCGGTGGCTGGGGCCAAACAGCGCCCCAAGGGTAGGCTGTGTGGCGATTGACCTGCCTCGTCGACAGTGCAGTGTTGTTGCTGAGGCCTACTGGGCTTAGAACTGATCACGCCAACACACATGGATGTCTGGGTAGCATGTGACTGCCACGCCACGACCCCACCTTTATGCTTTATACTCCAGCCCACAGCAGGGGACCAAACAGCTTCCTTGGGGAAGCGGGTGTGCACATGCAGCACATAAAGCCAGTCAGTGGAACACCACATGTACAACTGCCTACTGCCCCTAAAGCTGACAATCCCACTCTTAAAGTGGTAGGGGTCTGATAGAGACCCCTCGCACTTTGCGAATCAGTTACTATCCATTCTTGGGAATTGGCAACAGATGAAGGATTTATGATCAGAAGTACATTCACAAGGCATTGATATAAATCTTACTGATTGGTAATTTGGAAGGAACGCCCTTTACACGTCCTTTCCAATTGTGATTGGGCATGGGTTTCTAAACCTATTTTGCATTTCAGAAAAGGTTCTGAATCGCAAATTGAGGTCAAATCACAGCTATATTTTCATCTGATTCTTTCCTTTCTGTTTCCTAAACCCTCTTATTTCTAAATGCATCCTGTTTTCCATTTACTTCTTAAATGTGCTGTTAGTCAGACATAAGAAATGGAAATTAAATGGCTTTTATCCAGGAACTTGCAATGCGTTCATGACGTGCCTTGGAACGGTAATTTCGCTGTCATTTTATGTTCTGCAGAGAAAAAAAAAGCTCAGCAGAAAAAAAGCTTCTAGAATACTGCAGTAAAGCTGGTTCGCGACATCTTCTGTATTGCTGTGACATCTTTAGGCCCTACAAGATAAGATGTATGTGCACGTCTTTCATCATCTTATTCTGTTTTGCTTTTCGTACTTAGAAGCAATACCATAATGTCACCACATGCATAATGTATGTAGGTGTGCTGCACGTTAAATCAGTGGCCTAGCAATAAGTGGTGCAGTCAGTGAGGTGGCACTGGGGCCAAATGGCACTGTCTGCTGCTCATGCTTTAGAAAGGCCTGCTGAGCTAGTAGCAGTTGCGGCAGGGCCTAAGGCTGTGTCCCCCCATTTTCGTATTCAGTGGCGTGCCTTCTAGCGTGCATTTTGCAAAAATTTTACTTTTGAGCGCTCCAGCATCTTGCATGAGAGGTGTATCAAGAGCTCAGACCTGCTGCCGACCATACCTACAGCCTATGCGTTAGCCAATTAAGAAGCAATTCACTAAGTCAGCGCACTATTTGAGCCTATGAGAAGAATTCTTAGACACCTTCGCTGCTCTCTACCTTTTCTTGCCCTGCCTGTCCACCGAAGCCCCCCACTGACATTGCTTCATTTTGGAACTCACGCGGCAGCATGTAAGAGCCGTGATGGCCACGCTCTCAGTCAGTAATTGTGAAAATGGTGATGGTCACGAAAGTCCCCCTAATTTTCAGGGATGTCTCTGTGTGCTGCACAACCAGAGGCAGCAGAGTTTACCTATGCGTGGGGCCCTAAATGGCCAAAGTTTACTGTGCAAACATGATGGTAATGACCAAAAAGTCACACAAGCACATCTTTGCACTGTCTTCTCTCATCTGTACATGCCTGCATTCATTAGCATTCATTAGCTTTTCATAGTGCAGCTCTTTAGTAATTGAATCCCTTTTTAGGTCTTGCCTACGCAGTGCACTTGCGCTGCTTAGGAGACCTTTAGCCGTCGTTCTGCTGTTTTTCGAAGCACATACTCGTGCTTGTGGCGGCATACACCTTGTGGGAGCACGCAGGGGCGCGCCACAAGCACAAATATGTGCTTCCAAAAACAGCAGAGTGCATGTGCACGGTCGCACCACTCCTGCGTCCCCCTTAGGCACAAATGTTACCTGTGAGACAGCGCTGCACAGACAGGCGCATTCCTTGTTTTTTTTTTGTTTTTTTACTTTAAGCGTGAGCCGCACACACTTGTTTCCATCTCTCACCTTTAACCTCCTTTCTGTTTCCACCCCCCTTGTATTTCATCTTTTTTTTCTCCGCCTTCCTCACAGTTGTCATCTTTCTTGCAAACTTTTTTTGCCTTGTCTGTATTTCTTCCATTACTCTTAATCCCAATGTTCCACTCTTTGCAGCAGAACCTTCCTGAGTCAGTTTTCTATATTCACACCATGGTTGGTTAAGGGTTCAGCATGCATTGAGCAATAAAACTCGGCCCTTCCTCGGTGTCACTTACCAACATCCCAAAACGCTTGGTTATAGAATAGATGATGCAAATTATATCAAAGCTACACAAAGCACAGATCATCTGAAAAAGAGCCATCCGAGCCCCAGACTGTCAGATCTGCCAAGGTGCAGTTTCCTTTTCATATTGTGGCTTCATCCTGGGACAAACTCTTTGTTAGGCAAAAGTCACATGAGACAAATGCTTCACACCCTTCACTCACACCACCCCCCCCCCCCTGGGGTTGGACCCCTGCTGTCAGGTACCAATATCAAACATACATGGCTCAAGGTGTCCTAATTGTGGAGAACGATGGAATACAGTGCAGTGATCACAGGCTCCAACTGCCTTTTGTTTCTGGGCCTGAAATATGCTGCTTACAGAGTGAAACAGCATTTGCAATGCAATAGGTCTCGCATTTACGCGAGTTTGAGCTATTGACATTGCAAATAACAATGCCTTTTGTTTTTGTTTTAAAAACGTAAATAAAAGGCATTGTCATTTACAATGCCGATAGCTTAAACTCGTGTAACTGCGAGACCTATTGCATTGCAACTGCTTGTTTGAAATATGTTGACATACATTAGTTGGATTTCAACTATAGCTACCAAGTGAAACCATGTTATGTGTGTGACACAACATTTCCTGGGCTAAAAATCCAAGAATGCTGTGCATTCTAGGCCCATGAGCCTATTTATTTGAAAAGTTTTACATAGTGCGAACATGACCCGTCAGGGTATTAGAGCGCTGAACAGAGAAGCAAAGTAACATTTTACATATAAGAGGATAAACGTACTAAAATGTCTTAAAGAACATCCGGCAGCATGGTGGTATAAAATAACCAAAATGCAAAGTCGAATGGGAGACCTAGGTAGTAAATAAGAAATATTAGTGAATTAGAGTGTCAACAGGCCTGTTGTTGCAGGTGCTAATTCAGGAGCAGCCTTTTAACTTTCTTTTTGAATGCGGATACATGCAAGTTAACAAGCATTAGGCAAAATCAATAGGTCTAGCCTAGGAGACCAGAGTTATTGGCTTTGTCAAGGTTTAGCCATATTGCAAACTTGAGCGGGGGGAGCGGCAAGTATCACAGAGGCCTATGCAACATGGAGGCTGAGTGGGTGTGGCCAAAGCAATACATGGAGGGCGAGGCGTGTAAGGGCTTGCGGGAGGGGACCGAAGCAACAGGGAGGATGCAGACACAACGAGGACTGCTGGAAAAGACGTGCACTCTTGTTGAGTGCTTTGACAAAACGAAAAGAGTAGCTCCTGATTAAGAAGGTGGAAGGACAAAAGTACTTGGGCCATGCTCCAGGGAAGGGACAAACACAAGAAGCGCAAGTGAATGGTGCATGCACCAGCGAATGAAAATCAAGAAAATGAGAGTGCCAGTGAAGCCAATCAATGGTAAGCAGAGGCGGGCTCTCAGCCCCTGTAAGTAAACAAATTGTCTTTTAAGTGACAGCACATGTACTGTCCCAGGTGAGACTTAAAAATTAAATTACTAGTCCTAGAAAACAGTGAGCTGTTGGCTAAATAACCAGGACTGACTAATTGGGTATCCCATGGATAAGGCGAAGTTACAGCTATATTAAACGTGTATTGGCGGCTGCACTCCTACCTCATAAGATATCAGTAGGGATGGAATAGATTGTGAGATAATTTTGGAAATTCCTAATAGGCATTGCAATAGAAGGGTTAGAAGAACCTGAGAGTTAGGATCCCCTGTCAGTCAGGGTTCATAATCTCATTTTGGCATACCTTGGGCGACGTTTTGTATGAAGTTACACTAAAAATTACGATTTGGCTTTTCTAATCACAGTTACAGTGGCAGGACTGAGGCAGTTAATTAAATGAAATAGCTGATTGTGGATGTAAGTGTAATGGCACATTTGCATTTCTAGTCGCTTAATTATTGGACTTGTTTTAAAATCTTCAAAGAAATGCTTGAAGTTGAAAAATTATTCTTTTGTGATTTCAGACCTGCTGGTATTTACATTTTGTTATGAGTCTGAAAAAAATTAACAGCCTCCAGCCTTTCCTTTCACTGTCCCTATACAACAGCGAGACTGTCACATAGGTCACTGTGATTTTTTTATCACTTTGCAGTCATTGAAAGAAAAGTGTACTCAAATCTCCATGTTGAAAGAATACCCAGCAATTTAACAGAAAACTTAACCTGACCTCATTTGACCTCTTTCTTGGAGCGCAAAGTAGATGTGACAAGAGGAAAACAAAATGTAAAGGCATCTTATTTTGCTCATTCGCCTTCAGAACTCCAGCATTACTTTTGTGGGGTCACCACCCTCCACATCTATTCCCCGTGCTTATGGGCATTTCTTTTGTGCAGAGATAGCCTTATTGTTTCTGATGAGAAAAGATTTTCCACACAGCTGTTCATGTTTCTCTTTTCTCATCTCTTTGGTGAACTTTGAGATTCTGTGACTACATATGACCTTTCTTCACCTTGCCACCCCCGATATCAGGCCTGCAAAAGTCAGTATCAGGAGCAGCAAGTGCTCGTGGCTTTAGAAGTCCTGTTTATTTTATTTTGTGTAGTTCTTACACTTAGTCTTTCCGCAGCAGGGATTCTGAGGGGCTAAGGGCAGGACAAGAGATGAACCGGTCATATACTCGGCAGTCAATAGGGTGTCTATGGTTTTAAAGATGATCTTTGGAAAACAGTTTAATACATTTTAAAAGCACATGCTTTGAGAAATGGATGGGGAATTGCAGGCTCAGACTGTAATAATATGGAGGAAGTCTTTGACAAAGGCTCCCGGGAGCGATCATTGTTTTCAACCACAACTGCATTTAAAGTTATAACTGGGAGTATAAAATACAAATTAAGACCAAACCTGTAACCACAAATGGACACTGAGAGTTGAGGGGTTAAGATACTAAGTGAGGTGATGTTTGTTGCCTTCTAGGCAGGTTGCTACCCACGCGCAAATCTCCACCTGTGTGCCCTGCCCTTAGCCCCAGCTGCCGCTGCTAAAGAAAGTCAAGGCCCTCCTCCACCCGCAGGCTGCCACCTGCGCCTCATCCCTGGTGACCAGTGGTAGGCCATAGATAGGTTTTTGTCCTGCTGTTACTGTTCTGCTCCCCTTTTCGTCTCTTGCAACTGTATCGCCTTATTTGTTACTGTTCTTCCTCCTTGCTCCCCGTTTCATTCTGTGCCCGCGGCCCTCTGTCTCCTCCGTAACTGTATTCCCTTATCCGTCTCCTCTGTAATTGTATTACTGTACTGCTGCCCATTTCGTTGTTTGTAACTGTATTGCCTTATTTGCCACTGTTTTCTTCCTCCTTGTTCCACGTTTTACTCTGTGCCCTGTGCCCGGTTCCTCTGTTCCCTTCGCCGCTCCTGCCCTCATTTCTCCCGCCGCTGAGTCCCCTGCGGCCCCGCCCCTGAGTCCCCTGCGGCCCCGTGCCCGCACGCCCATTCGTCCGCTCCCTCCTCCCAGCTGCCTCCTCCCCTTCTTGCAGCAGACGCGTGCCGCTAGCGCGCCAAAGGCGTGCCCAAGGCAAGCCCGTCCGCGCCTGGACTGTGCCCAGTGCCAGAACCCCTGGCCCCCACGAACGCCACATCGCCCGCCTCCGCTACGACTCCAGCACCCTCCACGCACTCAGCGCTGGACGATCACGCACCTGCTGCCTGGCCTCCCCGAAGCTCAACCAAGGAATCTTCTCCTGCCGGAACTGCAGCTTCACCAGCATGTCACCCACCCCACCCATCGGCCGCCCGCAACCTCAGACAGTGGATCAACGACTGCACCAACACCCTCACCCCGCTCAAGAAACCCTCCAACAGCCACACCAGCTAGAAAGCCAGCTGGTTCACTGAGGACCCCCAGGCCTCCAAGCAAACTGCCGAAAGCTAGAGAAGAAATGGCACTGTGAACGATCACCGGACAGATATGCTGCCCACAAGATCGCCGCCCGCAGACACCATCACCTCATCAGATCAGCCAAATGTGCCTCCTTCAAAGACCACCTAGACAACATCGTGCACAATAGCAAAAAGCTCTTCAGCATCGTGAAGAAACTCTCCAACCCCAGTGACATCCCACCCTCGCAAGACCTGTGCGACGCACTTGCCACCTTCTTCCATCGCAAGATCGCAGACATCCATGACAGCTTCAACGTCACGACCGCCTCAACAACCACTGAGAACCCCGCCCCCATGACCACCATCCGCACTGACTGCCTGTTCTTCTGGACCAACATAAACGACGACGACACCATCAAAATCATGAACACCATCCAGTCCGGATCTCCGTCAGACCCTTGCCCACACCACATCTTCAACAGAGCCAGCAACACCATCGCACCCCATCTCCGGAAAGCCATCAACATCTCCTTCGAGACTGCAACCTTCCCTTAGAGCTGGAAGCACGCCGAAATCAACGCCTTACTCAAGAAACCCAAGGCGGACCTCAAGAACTTACGGCCCATCTCCCTGCTCCGGTTCCCGGTGAAGGTCATTGAGAAAACTGTCAGCAAACAACTGACCCGCTAACTTGAGGAGAACGTTTGGATAATAGGGAGTTAGGTCCTCGGGACGTATGGTCAGCTGGACCCTCTATAGTATTTCTGAAAAAACAAGTGCTGGCCATACAGGAAGTTTTTGGTTCTCCTGTTTTTAGAGTGACAAATAAAGTTTTACTTCCGAATTTGTCTGGTATTATTTATTTTATACCCTTCTATTTTTTGTTTTCAAAATTCAAAAAATTCATTATACAAAAAAGACATACCCAAATACATTTATCATACAATTTGTTCAAAAGCATATAAGACACATTACATATGACGAACAAAACATGTATCTAAATTTCATATATACATTAGCACAAGGGCTTATGCATCACAATCATTAATCATTATTGCACTGATTATCTTTGAAAAGAAAATTTCTTTATACTCAATACTAAGGAAAAATCAAATGGAGAAAAACAATCAATGTCCAAAACAATACAAGTTAGACTGAGAGAATTAATCGCAACATCAGTCCAACACGAAGCTGGTTATTTTCAGCAGTTGTAAGATGTTTTATCTCCAATTGGCCGACGCGTTTCGAACTCGCTTTTTTACTTAGCGTGTTCTCGTCAGGGCGTGATAACTCTATCCTGTTGGGGTTATGCAAAATGAAAAAGAGATGCCATCAGTTCTCACTAGATCTCAAATAACCTCAGTTCCAAAAAACAAAAAGCTCACGCTCATAAATGCATACCTTGTATTTAACGTCACTGGTGGATGGGGTTCAGTATGTACTATAAAAGACCCGTCGTGATATCTAGGGGGGATTAAAATGGAATCAGAATCAATTATGTATTCCAAAAATGGAGCCAGATGCCCAGTGCCAAATGCACGGGATGCTCGCTCTTACCTTCGAGCGGTCCCGTCTTTTTTCAAAATTGAATTAGGTGTTCTCCCTCTGTGCATAGGGGACCCTCTTGGTTACGCTGTTATCTGCCAAGGGGGGGGGAAATGGTCACTAACCCATATAGTATCCCTTGTCATTATTGTGGTTCTCTAAGTTTATAGAAAATACCTTTAGTTTCAAAGTTATGGCGTTGTCTGAGGTCCGATTAATCTGGGTTTGTTTCACCTTGTAACAACAAGTGCCTCCCGACGTAGCGCCCGGGTCCGCACAAATTTAGTATTCTGCCAAAACAAAAGCAAAAACGAGCGTGCAGTTAGCAAGCCGCTTGTTGGCACTGTTTGGAAAGCGTGCGCAGTCTTTCACGGGCGGAGAGTACCTACCTAGTACACTCTGTTCAATCCGCCTCCATCTCTCGTAATGGCAATCCGTCAGCGCGCCATGTTTACCAGAGGCGTGACTATTTTATTGTCACATGATCACGGATTTCTGGGACATGTAGTCCACTTACACGTTTAAGGGCGTGTGTGAGGCTGGTTTAGCTAAGACTCAAGGGGTTCAGTTGTATCATTACCCAGGGTGCAGGGTTCAGGAGCACATGTTCCATTCGCCATTAGTAAATAATGGGGTTCTGGAATATATAGTCCATTCGCGAGTTGAGGGACATACACCAGACTAGTTGAGCTCTGAGACAGGGGGTATGATTCTTGTCCCAAGATTCCGAAATGCTGGGACATATACTCAGTTCGTGATTGGGAGAACACACATTGGGATATAATTATGAAATTTTAAATATAAAGATGTATAAAGCAGGGAGTTTTATAGCCTGGAAATTTCCGACATGGAATTCAATCCAGTTTGAAAACTGTTGAATCGTAGGATTAAATAAGCTTCTTTCCTGAGTAGAACATCATCCACATCCTGGACTGTTTTCATATGCCCTGTTGTATATAGGACCGTCCATTTGAAATCGGTCTCTGAATGACCCTGTTCAATGAAATGTTGAACCATCGGTGCCGATACCACTTTAGTTTTGATCCGTGATCGATGTTGTGTAATGCGAGTATTAATATGTTGGTTTGTTTTCCCAATATAGAGTTTGTCGCAACTACACGTGATTGCGTAGACCACATTCCTGGTCTTACAATTGCTGAAACTTTCATTTCTCCATCGTGTCCCCCGGTGCATGAATTCACTGCCCTCGATCGTTGATTCACACGAGACGCAGTTACCACACCTATGGTGGCCCACTACCTGTTTCATGCCCCATAGTGAGAGCAGATCATGTTTCGGTTTCTCTATTCTTACATCTGCCCGTACCATATGTTGGCCAATGCTCCTGTTCTTTTTAAAGGCAAAAATAGGTTTTGGAAATAGACATTCTAAGTCTTCCAACAGATGCCAATTTTTAAGTATGGTTTGTCGTACTTGGTGAGCATGGGGACCGAACGTAGTTACACAAACAAGTTTGTCTAAATCCTGTTTAACTTTGCGTTCAAAGAGACACTCCCTTGGTGTGAATCGTGCCCTCTTGCGTGCATGTTTCAGTAATTTGGCAGGGTAGCCCCTGTTGGTCATCTCATCGCAGGGCATATGAAAACAGTCCAGGATGTGGATGATGTTCTACTCAGGAAAGAAGCTTATTTAATCCTACGATTCAACAGTTTTCAAACTGGATTGAATTCCATGTCGGAAATTTCCAGGCTATAAAACTCCCTGCTTTATACATCTTTATATTTAAAATTTCATAATTATATCCCAATGTGTGTTCTCCCAATCACGAACTGAGTATATGTCCCAGCATTTCGGAATCTTGGGACAAGAATCATACCCCCTGTCTCAGAGCTCAACTAGTCTGGTGTATGTCCCTCAACTCGCGAATGGACTATATATTCCAGAACCCCATTATTTACTAATGGCGAATGGAACATGTGCTCCTGAACCCTGCACCCTGGGTAATGATACAACTGAACCCCTTGAGTCTTAGCTAAACCAGCCTCACGCACGCCCTTAAAAGTGTAAGTGGACTACATGTCCCAGAAATCCGTGAGTCATGTGACAATAAAATAGTCACGCCTCTGGTAAACATGGCGCGCTGACGGATTGCCATTACGAGAGATGGAGGCGGATTGAACAGAGTGTACTAGGTAGGTACTCTCCGCCCGTGAAAGACTGCGCATGCTTTCCAAACAGTGCCAACAAGCGGCTTGCTAACTGCACGCTCGTTTTTGCTTTTGTTTTGGCAGAATACTAAATTTGTGCGGACCCGGGCGCTACGTCGGGAGGCACTTGTTGTTACAAGGTGAAACAAACCCAGATTAATCGGACCTCAGACAACGCCATAACTTTAAAACTAAAGGTATTTTCTATAAACTTAGAGAACCACAATAATGACAAGGGATACTATATGGGTTAGTGACCATTTTCCCCCCCCTTGGCAGATAACAGCGTAACCAAGAGGGTCCCCTATGCACAGAGGGAGAACACCTAATTCAATTTTGAAAAAAGACGGGACCGCTCGAAGGTAAGAGCGAGCATCCCGTGCATTTGGCACTGGGCATCTGGCTCCATTTTTGGAATACATAATTGATTCTGATTCCATTTTAATCCCCCCTAGATATCACGACGGGTCTTTTATAGTACATACTGAACCCCATCCACCAGTGACGTTAAATACAAGGTATGCATTTATGAGCGTGAGCTTTTTGTTTTTTGGAACTGAGGTTATTTGAGATCTAGTGAGAACTGATGGCATCTCTTTTTCATTTTGCATAACCCCAACAGGATAGAGTTATCACGCCCTGACGAGAACACGCTAAGTAAAAAAGCGAGTTCGAAACACGTCGGCCAATTGGAGATAAAACATCTTACAACTGCTGAAAATAACCAGCTTCGTGTTGGACTGATGTTGCGATTAATTCTCTCAGTCTAACTTGTATTGTTTTGGACATTGATTGTTTTTCTCCATTTGATTTTTCCTTAGTATTGAGTATAAAGAAATTTTCTTTTCAAAGATAATCAGTGCAATAATGATTAATGATTGTGATGCATAAGCCCTTGTGCTAATGTATATATGAAATTTAGATACATGTTTTGTTCGTCATATGTAATGTGTCATATGCTTTTGAACAAATTGTATGATAAATGTATTTGGGTATGTCTTTTTTGTATAATGAATTTTTTGAATTTTGAAAACAAAAAATAGAAGGGTATAAAATAAATAATACCAGACAAATTCGGAAGTAAAACTTTATTTGTCACTCTAAAAACAGGAAAACCAAAAACTTCCTGTATGGCCAGCACTTGTTTTTTCAGAAATACCTTGAGGAGAACAGTATCCTGGACCAGTCCTAGTGCGGATTCCGCAGTAACCACAGCACCGAAACTGCCCTCATCGCCGCCACCAATGACATCAGGCCCCTGCCTGACAACGGAGAAACCACGGCCCTCATCCTCCTGGACCTTTCAGCCACCTTCGACACGGACTGCCACTGCATACTATGCACACGCCTCCACGACGCCAGGATCCAAGAGAAGGCCCTGGACTGGACCACCTCCTTCCTCTCCGGCAAAACACAGAGCGTCCGCCTCCCCCCCCCTTCCATGCCAAAGCCACCAAGATCATCTGTAGCGTACCCCAGGGCTCATCCCTCAGTCCAATGCTGTTTAACATCTAGATGGCACCGCTCGCCCACTTCACCCGACTGCACAACTTCAACATCATCTCTTACGCCGATGACACCCAGCTGATCGTCTCCCTCACCAAGGGCCCCCACGCTGGCAAAACCAACCTCAACGAAGGAATGAAAGCAGACACTGAGTGGATGAAGAACAGCCGACTGAAGATGAACTCGGACAAGACGGAAGTCCTCATCCTCGAATGCATGGCCTGGGACGCCTCCTGGTGGCCGACCGCACTGGGAATAGCTCTAACACTCACCGACCATGCACGCAACCTAGGGGTCATCCTTGACTCCACCCTCTCCATGACAATGCAGATCAACGCCGTCTCCTCCTCTTGCTACAACACCCTCCGCATGCTCCGCAAGATCTACAAGTGGATCTCAACCGAAACGAGAAGAACGGTCACCCAGACCCCCGTCAGCAGCAGGCTGGACTACGGAAACGCCCTCTATGCAGGAGCCTCGGTCATACTCCTGAAATGACTTCCACGCATCCAGAACACCTCTGCACGCCTGATCCTCGACATCCCCCGCCGCAGCCACATCACACCCCACCTGAGAGACCTGCACTGGCTCCCCGTCAACAAAAAGATAACCTTCAAGCTCCTCACCCACGCACACAAGGCACTCCACAACACCGGACCAGCATATCTCAACACACGGCTCAGCTCCTACACCCCCACCCGCCAGCTCCGCTCCGCCGACCTCGCACTCGCCACAGTCCCTCGTATCCAAAGAGCGACCTCCGGCGGCAGATCGTTCTCCCACCTCACCGTAAAGACCTGGAACACCCTCCCCACCCACCTACGCCAGACCCAAGACCTGCTGGCCTTCAGAATACTCCTCAAAACCTGGCTCTTTGAGCAGTAGCAGCATCCCCCCGCTACCCCCAGCACCTTGAGACCCTCCCAGGTAAGTAGTGCGCTTTACAAATGTCTTTTAGATGTGACTTTATTGCCTGCATCCTGTTGCATTTCTTGAAGTTATGGAATGCGCTGCCATGAAGATGAAGGCTCTTTTGAGGATGAAGGCTCTTTTGGTCTCGCATTTCACTACTTAGACATTTTTTGGATGCGCGATTTTGGGGAATCAAGGTTCTTCATTGCCAGGTGTGCCTTGTCAACGACACTGCTGACAAACCCAACCAGCACTAGGTTTTTTGCTCTGGTTCATGCCATACATAAATCTGATCTTCAGCTTTCCCCATACACCAGTATGCTACACACTCCAGTGGAGGAGCGGTTCCCTGAACGAAGCTTAGATAAAACTAGACCCCGAAGCTGAGGTCACTGTAGAGCAGGTGTGACCGCTGACCCGAGCAGATATACTCAAATACAAACTATTTGTGTTTAAACTTGGCAATTAGCACGTACTAAAGTGTTCAGGGATTTTCAAAGCCTGGTGTTGGGAGCAGCATTGTCCTGCTTGGATTGCTGTCACGTTGAATTTGAATGGTGTTGGGGAAATGTCCTTTACAGTCAGTTTAGAAGCAGAATGGCAAAGTAGGTAAGAAAGCAAGAGCGCAGCTTAATCGCCGCGGAGGGTGCAAGGTCAAGAAATGTAGTGTGATCAACTTCACTTATCTCCTCATAAGACATTATCTTTCTCTTTAATTGACTAGATTAAGCTATATATATAAAGCAAGCTTTTAATGTTCCTAAAGCTGTTTTTCTTCGTTTCAATTCTAATTTTTTGTTAAGCCCTCACCAAACTTCACAGCTACACCTAAGGTAGAGCTAGAAGATATAATCCTCATTAATGATGAAAGTCACTGAGCCCGTTATTGTTAAACAGCCTTGTTTGAGGGAATATCGGTCTTGTGCTCTCTTTGTAGACGTGTATATTGGTGTGGGTTGTAATTGTGTGAGAAAAGCTCTGTGTAATGCTGTATGTAGTGGATCGGGTCTAGGTGTTGCACATTGTATTGTGAATTATTTACTATATCGCCATGATAAGCGATCCTAAATACTTAACATCTGCACTCACATCCTAAACACTGCCGTACAGTGCAGAGGAAGACATACCACTGGCAGCGCTATAGTATGTAAGTTTCTAGACAATGCTCTCTGTAGATGACCTATTGTAATGTCTTGATGTAATTTTAAACACAGTGAACATTTTCATGTTGTTTAGAAACATATGACTGTCTGCCCACTTAGATGTATTAAAGTCATATATCTACACACGTGAATGAATGAGTACTCATTTATATAGCGCGTGGTTACCCAAAGGCATCCCAGCGCTGAAGTGATCCAATTCATCCCCCGAGAGATTACCGAAATAGGAAAGTTTTTAGCATTTTTCGAAACCTGGGGTGGTTCTCTTCCATCCGAATAGGGTCTGGCAGGTTGTTCCAAAGTTTAGCTGATTGAACAGAAAAACGTCTGCCGCCCATGCGGATTCTCCTTATACGTGCAACTGCCAACAAGTTCTTACTACTAGATCTAAGGGTCCTATTGGTTTGGTAGGGGCAAAACAGATGTTGAGTTAGACCAGGTCCTGTCTTGGTCAAGGCTTTATGGACAATAGTCATAGCCTTAAATTCGACCCTTTGTTGTATTGGCAGCCAATGGAGTTGCCGAAGTGCTGGTTTGGCAGAAGTTCTATGAGGTATCTTTAGAAGCATCCGGGCAGCACAATTCTGTACCGTCTGTAGAACCCTGAGTGTCCCTAGTGGTGCCCCTAAATATACTGCATTGGCATAGTCTAGGCGTGTTAGAATCAAGGCCTGGACCAATATCCGCCTTGCTTCGAAAGGCAGCAGTTCAATGATTTTTCTGAGAGATCTCATCAGGGCGTAGCAAGTCGCTGCTACCTTCTGAGCTTGCACCAAAAAGTTGAGTGCTGGGTCTAGCCACACCCCTAGACTTTTGATTTTCTTTTTGGGGAGGGGGAGGCCCAGAGTAGCAGGCCACCATCCGTCCACCGTGACGGGGGCATCACGACCCAGCATCATAATCTCCGTCTTTGTTCCATTAAGTTTCAGGAAGGAAGCATCCATCCACTCACGAACCTTGCTCAGGCAGGAGGAAAGTTTATCATAGGAGGACATCTGACCAGAAAGGGTGATGATAAGCTGTGTATCATCAGCGTACGTCACTAGTTGCACTCCCCAAGGTAACACCACCTCAGCCAGAGGCCTCATATAGATATTAAATAAGGTCGGGCTGAGGGATGACCCCTGGGGAACGCCACAGTGAAGATGCGCGGGTGGAGAGGAGATGTCATCCTCAAATACAGAGAAAGTCCGGTCGGAGAGGAAGGATTGCAGCCATTTCAGCGCGGTCCCAGTGACACCCACATCACTTAACATGATGCTTATATGAGTTTTTTTTACCTCCTCGGTACACAATCTAGTCAGTTCTTGCATCAGCATCAACTCATACCTCTCTCTGACCTGTATTCGGCACAGCTGTCAACCCATGTTACCAGAGTATGAGTTGTCTCATAAGCCTATTAATTTAACTAAATCCTCTAAAAATACACCGTGGTACAATTCAATAATATTCTCCATTGAAATGGTTGGATCCACATTGAATACTTGCACCTCCTTACTGAGCTTGAACATCGTTTGCATCTTCCTCCGTGTTCTTGTCATGAAATACCAGCTTTCCTCTTACAACCTGTGCCTTACCCTCTGCTGACCTTCACCCGAACCTTAATACTCCTCTAGAATAGCTCAAAGTTGCTGGGTGCTCCTGTATGTTTCAGGATTGAAGTCAAAGCTAAAGAGATTATTGAGCCTTCCACCAAAGTTATCCCAGCACAGCTACTTTGACTCTGTTAGTGGAACCCGAAATCCATCAACTGGTCCAACCAGTTCCCCTCAACCTTGAATTTACACTTAAGCTTAAGTAAGGCAATTAAACAAAATCATATAGGGAAACCTGTAAACAGTTGCAGTGAGTTACCATGTGTTAGTCACACATGGGTAGTAGAACAATTGTGATACAAACAATTATCCACACGTTGTCGTGGCCCACACCAGGCTGTGAACCCTATTATACATGAATGGGAAGAGGTGACTTTAAAATTAAACAATAAAAACATGCATAGTACAGTCCCAATGCTCGTTACTATTGCTCACGACCAAGAAGCACAATGTTATGGCCTGCACCGATTGTAAACAAATCATTGTTACAGTGTAGCACCACTAATGACATCAGGACTCACCTATCGGTTCCGTAGCAGGTGTGTCAGCAAAGACGGTCATAAGGTATTCCCCTACCTTGACAACTGGGTGATAAAAGCACCAGCGGCAGGCATTTCAACCATCCAAGGCCACAGAAGCCTGCCTAAAGTTGTTTTACAAACTAGGTGAATTAATGCAGATCATCAACTCCTCCATCCAAGAATATACTGTTACTGGGCCGCAACACTAGATACTCTCCAAGACAAAGACTTTGTATCCCAAGACAAACAACAAATGTTCTAGGAACTTGCTCACGAACTAAAAAAAAAAGAAAAATTAAACAAAATTGTTCGCTCGTTCAATTAGCTTCAAGGCATCATGTGCTCAGCAATCAATATGATCCCTTTTGCACTCCTGAAAATGAGAGCCTTACAGAAATGGCTACTAAAACAATAGATTCAAACAAAAGAATTGTTCAGAGGCCTGGAATACTTCACACAGGTATACGGGAAGCTCTAGTCTGGTGGTCTCAGACCTCCCACCACGTACTTACTCAAATAAGTCACTTAGTGACTATGGATGCCTCCCTGGAGAGCTGGGGTGGTCATTAACAGAACCTGCAATTTTAAGGAAAGTGGTCTCCATTCCTGAAAAGCATACATATCCATCACCTGAAGCTCCGAGCCATCTAGCTTAGTCTCCACGCTTCCCTGCCAATGATAGCAGGGTCTTCTGTGTTAGCTTGCATGGACAATATCACCAGCAGCATGCAATACATGAACAAACAAAGTGGCACAAGATCACTGGCACTTTCGAAGGAAGATAAGGAAATCTGGACCCAATTAACAACACACAGAATAACTCTTCCGGCCAAACCTGTTCCCGGGACTAGCAATCTCTTAGCAGAACTACTAAGCAGAATTGGAAACAGCCTCCACTAATGGGATTTTGATCTGTCACCGCTAAATGTGATCTTCTCGTTCTGGGGCAAACAGCTCTAGATCTCTTTGCAAAAGACGAAAACCCAAATGGCAGTTTCATGCAAGTTGCCATCCACACCCAGGATCGTGGAGGAATGCCTTTCGACAGATGGTCTGGGATCTATGCCCACCTTTTTACCAGATACCTTTAATACCAAAGGTTCTCAGCAACAGGAAAGCGGAGCACTGTCGTCTCAGCCTGAAAGCCCCCAGGTGACCCACACAGCATTGTTTCAAAGAGCTTCTCCTGACATCGGAATACAACTACATTCACTTACCAACATTCCATAAACATTTGATGATGAACTAAGGCCAGTTCCTTCATCCTGACCCGACCTCTTCTTATGCGCACAGCTCCTAAATTTCATTAATTCAAAGATCTCAGTATACCTCAGGGTTGCAGTTTATTCTCTCCAAGGCAAGGCGAAAGCCACAAATGTAAACCAAAATGGGAACATTTCTGCCTATGTCACCAGTAAAACCTGCATCCTCTACTAGCATAATTTGGCATATAACTACCCTATCTCTCGCTATCCAAGTCACGGTTGGTACATGCGTCTGTTATGGGGCGGCTTGCAGTAATAGCAAGATCTAGATTCTCCTCACATTTTCTGTTTCTGCACTAGCATCCTATATTTGCACTAATACTGTAAGATACACAAATACAGCAACTGATTGCTATTCTGATTCAAGCATGTGAATCTATGAAAGATCCAATACTGGAGAAAAAAATAGGTTACTTACTTGCAACTGCAGTTCTCCACTATTGGTATATTTCATAGATTTACATGCGACCCACACTCCTCCCTGGATAGCCTACCCTTATAGCTTGGGATTCTTTATTCCCACTTGTGCTTGAAAATCTGAGGGGCTCAGCCTCCGGTCAGTGTGGTCTGAACTAGCAAAAATAATCGACCGGGAGGTTCCATGCCTGCCGGCGCACTGCCTCCTCAACCTGTTCCCCCACACATCTAAATCGAGGGTCCCTGACAAATTTCAGGATTTGTCCTACAATCTGGCCAAGATCGAAATCACCAGCCGATAGAAAGCACTGGGGCGCCCTGTCTTGCAAGATGGAAACAGGAGACCTGGGTGAGCTGTGTGAGTAGGATCCTGCATAGAAATGCACAAAGGGGGATAGGTAAAATCGAAAGGGCGAGAGCCTGGGAAGCCCTGGTGGAGAGCATGTGACATACCGAAGTGGAATCATGCATATCGACCCCTGTGGCACAACCCTGACAGGAGCCCAATACAACAAAACCTGAAACAGGACCTAGTTCAGATGCCACCAGCTGAGTAAAATAAGACAAGTCAGTAGGATTTCGAGGGGATCAATAGTGACGGTTAGCAACAGGAGGGAGGGGAATTAACACTCTAATAGAAAAGCGGCACCCCACACACTTAAACATAACATTAATAGAGACCTGCAGTTGGGACATTGGAGGGGGAGTGTTTGGGGGGGTATTCATGGAGCAGATAAATGTTATACTGATGTGATGTAAGTCAATCTGAACACGTACATGTTAACCACTGGACAACAGCCTAGAGAAATGGCATTTGTGAGATTGTACACTTAACATAAAAAAGGTAATAAAATCTGGTTATAAAAAAAAATACAGGTAAGTAACTTAGTTTAGTCTCCCAGAGGGATGAAGGTGCTGGCGGTGATGATGAGGGGTGCGATGAACTCCGTGGTGTCACTGGCAAAATGAGTGCAGTACAAGGGTTCTGTCCAGGCAGAAGTTGGTTGTGGTGCATATATTAAACATGAAGTGTTCCTTGTAGGTGGTGCAGCTGATGGTATCTTTCAAAATGATGGCAACTCCACTCCGGTATTGTCTTGTATTGGCTTTCTTGACTGGCGATCTTGTAGCCGGTGGGGATGGCTATAGCAATCGCCGGTGCAGCTGTTTGGTTTAGTCATTTTTCCATTTGGAAGAGCAGGTCCAGAGTGGTTGTGCACTAGGTCCCATATCTCTGTGGTTTGTCTGTTGAGTGAGCGTGTGTTGTGGAGCATGCTTGCTAGTCTGGCATGTTATGTGGGTGGTGTTTGGTCTGTGCGAGGGTGAGCTGGTGGCTGGTTTGTGTGAGTGTTTGCAAGTGTGGTTTTGGAAGCTGTTGGTGCAGGACTGGTGGATGTGAGAGAGTGCATGAGAACTTGCAGGAGGCGCATGTGAATGCTCCTTCTGTGTTGCGTTTTTGTGGTGCAGTACGGCAAGCGGTGGCCATGGTTGAGAGCATGGAGGAGCACAGCAGGGTAGCAGTGGGTAAGAGGAGAGGGCATGTTGTAGGTGTGGGCAGGCACAGATGGGCTTTCTTCTGGCGTGTGACGCTGCAGCCGTTAATAAGTAGGTCCTGGGAGGGAGGAGGAGTGCAAAGTGCCATGGGCTGGAAACATGTGATTTCACTTATTGTGCAGATGTACTGGCCAGTGTTGTCACTAACTGCGTGGATGCGTGGTGGGAAATGAAGATCCCTTGCTTGACTTCTCCTTTTAGGCCAACTCCTCTCCCTTTTTGGGAGAGGAGTTGGCCTAACGGCTAGGGCACTCGAGCTCGGACCTGGGGATCTGGGTTCGAGTCTCGGTAACGACGCCCAAAAAAACCTCCTGTGATTCTGGGCAAATCACTTAATCTCCCCGTGCCTAAAAATGAATGTGTGTACTCATGTAACGTAACTGGTGCTATGTAAAGCGCTCTGATACCTGATTCAGTTCGGGTCTAGTTCGCGCTATATAAAACTCTGCAAAAAAAAAAGCTCTTGCTAACGTTCTTCTATACACACGCATAACGGCCCTTCAATCAATCAATCAATCAATCATAGCATTTGTATAGCGCGGTACTCACCCGGGCGGGTCTCAAGGCGTTGGGGGGAGGGGTCCGTTTACTGCTCGAAAAGCCAGGTCTTGAGTTGCTTCCTGAAGGCGAGATGGTCCTGGGTTCGCCGAAGGTGGGTGGGGAGGGAGTTCCATGACTTGGCTGCCAGGTAGGAGAAGGATCTTCCTCCGGCGGTGGCTCTGCGGATGCGCAAAACGGTGGCGAGGGCGAGGTTGGTCGATCGTAGCAGGCGGGTGGGCGTTTAGAAGGTCAGTCGGTTGTTGAGGTACTTGGGGCCCAGGTCGTGTAGAGCTTTGTGTGCTCCATTGTCACCTTTTTTTCAGTAGAGACGTTTTAGCATTCTCATACCACAATACTTACTATTGATATCGCCATTTCAGATCAGTTCAGACCGGTACTCATTTTTCCTACTCATCTTCTCCCGTCAATGCCAGTCTGATATATTTTACCCAAATCAGCCTTCTTCACTTTCGCACTCACTAACTTGAGAAATGTTCTTGATATTTCAGTGCTACAAGCTGGTGATTGTATTTTGTAACCTCGTTTTTGCCAGCCATATTTTTTTCTTGAATTTAATGTGTTCACCATCAATTTGAACCTTGGTTCACTCATAATTATCTTTGAATTTGTATGTGTCAAACAGCACCATCAAGAACTCAGCATAGTTATACTCTGACTGGTTGGTTCTCTCAGTAGTGGAAACATGTTTCTTTCTAATACCGCATGAATCTTTGCCAAAATGGTTTTCCTGCCTCCTTAGCTTTCTAATACGTGTCCTAGTACACCCTTAATTCCTCCTAAATAAAAACCTTTAAGACCCGGAGTTGGAGAGATCGCCAGTTACTACGTTTCCCACCCAGGCTTCTTTTTTTTTCTTTTTTTTTTAATGCAGATTTATATAGCGCGAACTCGACCCAAAGGTATTGGAGTGCTTTACATGAGCACCAGTTACCTTACACAAGGACATATTCAGGTACAGGGAGATTAAGTGATTTGCCCAGGATCACAGGATGTGGACGCGACCCCGAGGCTCGAACCTTGTTTTCCAGCACCAAAGTCGGCTGTCTAGTCGTCAGACCACATTCTCTCCCTTCGTCTGGATCTTATTGTCACTACATGCCCTGCCATACCACATTTTTGGGGGGGGGGGGGTTTACATTCCATCTATTCAGCCTACTCTAAGAGATTGCGATATATTTACCGTGATGAGACATTTTAATAATTGTATAAACCGGGTTTATTAAAATATACTTTTCTTAAGACTGTACCAGTGTTCCAATTGTGGTTTGCATTGCACTATGATTATTCATTTACGGCACGGTGTCAGGAATGTAGGAAAAACAAAGTGGTACGGATTACAACAGAGAGAGAGAGGCTGGAGATTATGGCGAAAAGGAAAATGGTGGCAAGGTTGATAGGTTTTTGGTCCAGTGTTCCAACACCTTAGAAAAAGTTCCTGGTGTTTATTTCCAGCTTCCAGGTCAGCGCCGGTCCAACTGCACAAGAAAGTGCGCAATTCAGTTGCTCACTAGCTGACAACTGTGTTATTTGCTGTGGTTTTCCTCTACCACTTGAGTTAGTCACCGAGTCATCCCATCCCTCCTATTGGTTGGATTTTCTCTGTATCGGTTTCTTTCTCCTTCTGCCATGGTTAGGAAGGATTTTTTTGCACTGTTTTGCCTCCATGTCAGTCCTCTCTAGGTACTGGTTCTCTCATTGTCATGTCCGGGCGTAGGTAGGGTGGGAAACCACAGTAGCGAGCACCGTTGAGGGAGAGAGAAGGAAATGCAGTATGCATGTTATAGACCTTCATCTCCAATAATGCTTAGGGTGTACCTGCTTGTCCTACCTTTGTCTTCTATTTAATTCCCTCCCACACTCAATCCGGTGCTTGTAACCAAAATTCAGTTGATAGCCCCAGAAGTTTGTTGTGCCTTTCGACCCAGTTTCTGTTTAGAGACAATTGACAACCCGTCTCCTCTCCGCTGTGGCTGCCTTTTCCTTCGAGGAAGGAAATACGCAAATATATATGTATATGGTAGGTGCTTAGGGAGGTGTCTTATGTGTGTTGTGTTTTGTTTCAATTGCAGGGAACACAGGGCTATCGTAGGAGTGAGGTCTTCAACTCCTATACAGTACTCCATTGATGGTTTCGCATCTGCACCTTTATTGTTTCTTTTATCCCCTTCCCCTGTGGTGAAGTAGCCTGTGGAGTGGTTCTGTAATACTCACAGGTGATTCCATGTAAGGGGGAAAGGGTATTCAATCATCATCCATTGCTCCAGCTGTATCCGGCTTCCAAGGTTAGTGGTCACCTAGTCTATGTAGTGACACCCATACGCCCTGACTTTACGTGGTTGGTTGGACTGACTCCTGGTCTTTCGATCATAACTGCTTCATTTGCTGAAGTACTTTTATAAGTTTAACCAATTGGGGAATTTGGTTACTTTTGTTATTTCTCTCAAAAAACAAGTGAGAGGGATCCCTTTTACACCAAATGTAGTTGAGCTTATATAGCGCACAGCTACCCGCAGTGGGTTTCCCGGCGCTTGCTTAGGGAACCCTTCCTGATATTCCCCTGTGAGATAGCAGGGTATCCACAAGGTGAAAGTCAGGCATCCCGCCGCGAGGGGCCGTTGTGGAGATTAAGCAAGCTGTTGCCCAGAGTCACAGAGTGTGAACCCGTGAGTCAAGGAGGCACCGGGGCGAGAATTATCAAGTCCGTGGAATTTTTAGCCCAAGACCCGCGGGGAATTGAACCCTGGTCCAGGACCGATCTCAGATTCCGGGTCTGCCGCCTCTAACCCCTGAGCAACACTTCTCCAAAGGAATAGGGTACTATTTGAAGCTCAATAAATATTAATATATCTTTTGGTGGACCGTATTTTGCACACTGGTCTTCACATTCATCCAAGCCACACACGTCGCTTCTTACAAAAATAGCACCAAGGGAAGGATACCAACTTTTGCTAAGAATAGTGTGCCACCATGCAAATGTAGTAGTAGGACTTTTGTTATTTCGCCATACTGCTTTGCATTATCTATGATTCCCATCAGGCTTCTATCCAGTTCCCTTTGAGCACCATTTCCCACAAGCGAGGTCTCCTGTTGTGCCTCTTACTTTCTCCATTCTGTCCTTGTTGCCCATCTTATCGTAGATTTATCGGTAACACTTACAACAATTAAGAGATGTAGAGATAACATCAGATTTATACTATTGGACTTTGGCAGTTTGAATCTGGAGTGAACCCTGCATAGGATATGGCCCAAGCCATATCTACAATTCAAGAAGACTCAGAAGAGGTACCTCAACAGAGGACATTTCTTTTAGGCAAGAACAGTTAGTTTGTATTACTGCTAGCCACAATTGAGTGCCTCAGGGTTTTCAAGTTCCCAACCCAAGGTTAATGATTCCATGGTAAGACACAGTAATATGCTTTCTGGCGCAAATATTCCTGTACTATATGGGATAGTGCTCAGTTAGCCGCCTTTGATATCCTTGGTGATTGCCTCCTAATTAGCTAATTTCCAGGAATTCACAGCAGAAGCTGCGTGCATTGAGGAGACAGCAGCTGCAGCTTTTTATCAGTGCTTGAGGGAAGATCTCATATAATTCCCTCTCATTGGTCGAGAACCCACCTACTTCCTCTACAGTGCTAGTCAACTTAACTTTACAGATAGATGCTCAACAAAGAAACCAACAAGTGGGTTTTCCATGACCTGTTCATAAAACGCCACTTCTGTTCACGATGGAGGTATCACCAGTGGAAGACATAAATGAAGGGCCTATGTAGACAGGAAACATACTCCGACCTTTGACCCAAACTAGAGAAGAGAAGACATTAAGGCTTATGTTTATATTCTGGCCATTATAGTTAGAATTGCCCAACATTAAGGGCAATTAAGTCAGCGCAGTCCTGAAAACATTCCATGGTCAATCATTTTCCTTTTGAAAAGATCGGTCTCAGAGAAAACACTTTTCTTCTTCTAGTTTTTGTGGCGAATAAGCCAGGTCCTCTTCCTGTATTATCCTTAGTCAATTCTGTAGCTTCTGGCATATATATGAATAAAACTATTCAACAACAAAACAATAACCTAAACTTATTTTTGGGGTTGTTGACACCCATCTAACCTCAGGAGATGTAATCTCTGAAAGCAGGACATTTGTAGCCCTTGCAATGTAATATTACAGATGGTCTAGGGGGCTTTGCCATGATACTAGGGATTTTGTGGCTTCACTGTCATGGCCCAACAATCAAGTCTTGAGAGGGAAAAGCAAACTGAATTTTCTGCTTTGTCATCAAGAGAGTTACCGCTATTCTTCTTCCAAGATGCAGCATCCTCTGTTGTCTTTCTCACTACAGATTACAAAATATATATAATGACTTTCTGGCTACATTCTGTATGAAAGTGGCAGACATATTCCCTTTCATTGTGAATATAACTATAGTATTGATTGAATTCCTGGGTCAAATATACTACTTTAGAATGTATCTGTTTACAGTTAAAAAGCCGCTAAACTTGAAAAGATGAAGAGTGTTCCGGTCCAGTATACAGACTCCCATGAAAAAGTAGAGGTATATTAGATGTTACATGATCAAGAAGAATCACTCTGATCCTAATTAACGGGCGACAGGATTCATGCCCTTCTATGTCAATAGATAATCAAGTGAAGTGGAGTGTCGCAAATATGTCCTATGCTTGCTACAATTGGATGAATCTGAACTTGCACCCAAGACTTACCATTATCAATGGATTAAGTCCAGATGATCATAATTTGGAACTAATTGAATAAATCATGTGTTGATTCCCAAAGTATTTTCGTTTTTGCATATCTGATATAGATTATAAGCTAATTTCCTACGAGACACCTGTCTCCCACAGGAGTGCCGCCAAGGATTGAGTGTCGTCTGATTCGACACTCCACTTCATTTTGATCAAATTCTGGTCCCCCAAGGCCAGGAGGGACTCACCCCGTGGCACCCAGAAGTTTATTACTTCAGTTGAAATTGATTGAGATCATTCCTAAACTCATACTTGAACTAAGGAGTGCCGCACATCACCCTGATTGTTCTCAATAGATAATCAAGTGCCATTTCTTCAGGACCTATATGGTTACATACCTAATCTTCTGGAAATAGGGGGGGGGGCTTATTGTGTCCAGCCCAACAAGGAGCAAGCCCAGTGATGAAGCGTGCCACCTTCGTGTGGTTGAGGGCGCTTGCTCCTACGAGCACACGCTCCCAGTGACTATCACACACCCCAAGTGGGAGTCTGCGTAGTCGGTGTGGAACAGTATACCCTAATTTTCACTGCAGTTAAAAAGACAATGTTTTGAAAGGATATCTGAAAGATAATTTAGGCAAGGATTTCGTTAAACAATTTGCACCCCCTGCTAGAGCTTCAGTCTTCTTCGTTACGAAACCCAGACGTGATTATTGACCTTGGGTAGACTATAAAAAATGAAATGCCATAGCTATCCACAACTATTATGCTCCACCGTTAATATCTATTTGTTTGGATCCGATCAAGACAGCAAATGTATCCACCAAATTGGGTCTTAAAGGTGCTTTTAATCTAGTGTTTATTAAAGCGTGAATGAGTGGAAGACTTCCTTTTGCACCCAATAAGGGCATTTAAAATATTTAGTCAGGCCATTGGCTTATGTAAGTCATAAGCCTACCAACATCTTATAAATCACATTTTCAGAGACATAATAGATGCTTGTGTGATTATATACTTGGAAGCTTTCATTTTATTTATTTATTTTTTATTTTTTTAAAACCTTTATTAGCATTAATCAGTTACATTCGGAGTATACCAACCGTCACGGTTGAACATAGGTATAGAGGTAAAGTATGCAAATAATGTAAAACAGGAGCAATGCAAAGGTACACCTCACAAATCTATGCTGTAACTCAGGAGAACTCAGTACCGATATGGCCACAGGATTAGGGAAGGTTTGTTTTTTAAATTAAAGTTAAAGAAGAGCAGGATCTGATACCGCACAATTAGACCTTTCCAAAGCCAGGGTTACACATGAAATAGGATATTCACAGCAGGACCATCGTAGGTAGGATATTCATGTCAGGACGTAGATACAGGATATTCAATAAACATTACATGTCCCCACCTAGACCGTGTCTGCCCGCCGTGTAATAAAGCATTAAAAAAAAACATACACCATTTATCTGAACCAGGAAAACGCACGGAGAGTCACCTCTAATCAGACCCGCAAGAAAGAGAAAAGAAGAAAGAAAGGAAAGCAAAAATTAAAAGGGAGAATAAAGGCCATAGAACAGAAGAGAAAAATGAAAAACAAAAATACCCCACCCCCATCCCCCCACCCTGCACACGGCTACGGCCTACCCCCTTAGCAGCGTGCCTGTCGCCCCGTATCTAAACCCGAAATATAGAGAAGAGAGACAACGAGGAGAGAAAGAGACAATATTCCACACAAAGATAAAAAAGGGAAAGAAAACCCCACGATAGGGAAAGATGAAGACATGGAGGGTCCCCAGTAAAGGCCCCCGCCCCCCCCCTCCCCCGCCGCCTCACATCAGTACAATGATACCAGAGTGAATAATAAAGCGTCAAGGAGCAACAGGTTCAGAATCACAATTGCAGCCCAGCCCCTCAAGCTACCCGAGCAAGATGGAAATCTCCCCATGCTGATACAAAGGAACAGAGTGTCATTGATGCACACGACTCATGTAGCCCCAAACATAAGTATGCCGCAAATATTAGGAAGCGGAAAAAGGCAAGTAGAATATCGCACTAAACAGGCAGGCCAGATCAGAAAAGAATAGGAAGCCCTGCAATGTTCCAGGTAACTGCGCCGTCAAAGTTCATCCGCCGCCATTTTAGCCGTCCACGATCCGGAGAACAATATGTAGCACAACAAGGACAGCCATTTTGTAGTTTCCTGCACCCACAGCAAGACTCGTCACCAGGAGATGCGCGCGAGAGGGAGAAGAATAAAACATAGCCGGTGGTCGCTCCAATGAGACGATGTACCCCTGGAATCGGATGTCCATGAAGCAATCAATTAAAAACAAACAGGGAGTCTTCAAGGAGCGAACCTCCCCTCTCGCCGCCGATAGAGGCAAAGCAAGGTCTCACCACAGTGCCTGCACAACAAGGCCGAGCAGGGGCCACATAAACAATGTCTCACAATAAGGATACCGGCGGCAGGTTGCTTTTCCCATTCCAGTGATACCGGGCTCACCCCTGTAGCGATCCGGATCCAATTCCGCCCTTCCAGCGCACGGGAGGTATATGATCCCTCTCCCCTCGATCTATTGTGCGCGCTGCCAACGTCATTTGCGGATACACCACATTACAACACTACTCACAGGGGGGACCCCCAACAGAACGCCGCATCGACCAGTGTCAGGGCCGCCCGCCCTAGGTTCCAGGAAAGGGGGGATGGTGTCAACAGTTCCCCAACGTTGGTACACTATAGAGGCATCGCCCCCACTTCGTGGCGCGTGAGCACATACGAGCCCCCGCAGTCAGGATGGTGCAACAGCGGTAAAGCTCCGCAACCAGCTCCACGTAACTGTGATGCGGATTTGATGCGGAGTGTAGGCAGCGCATTTCGGGCCAAGCAAAGTTCCAGCAGAGTAGCAAAAGCAGTTGGTAAACGACCAACTTCATCGGGGGGGGGGACACCAAACCAGCGCTGAAGGACAGCATACGTCTTGCCCTCACGTTCCACGGGGCAGAGCTAAAGCCAAGTCCTCGGGGGCGGGCTGACCTGCATAGCGGTTCACCGGTACCTTCTGGGTCCGTGCGGCCGTTGTTGGTGCACTCTCAGGCGGCCGCGAGATCACTCGGGGTCCCGGCTTCAAGGCTTGTGCAGGCCAAAATCACGGAGGTCCGTAGCTTCGCTTTCAGGGCACGGAAATCCCTCGGAGTCGGACGCATCTGCTTAGCGCCCCATCCGACACACGGGAGCACCGGAGCTGTGCGGGGTGGGCGATGGAATCAGGCGGCGGGAGAGGAGAGCCGGCGGAGCCGGGAGCCCGGGCGACCATCTTGGCTGGAAGCTTTCATTTTAAATGCAGGGTCCGTGTAAATGAAACACTTGAGTTGTGACTCATACAAGGCTGGATCTGTGTGTGACACATGATCTCTATCTAACATTCAAAGAAACGCCTTTTCTGTTTCCTTTTCTACAGGTACCATTGAATTGGCAAGTATTACTGCCTTTACATGGCTTGAAAATTCCTTTATTGTTCATAACTTAATGTTAATCCTCTTATCTTATAAAAGAGACCTCACCAAGGGAGTATTAGAAAAACGACACAGTCCTCACAAATGCCTTAGACTGTTTTCGGCCATTAGTGTTGGCAGAAACATGTTGGCACTAGAAGGGTTTTATGACTATCATATCTCAACTTCCCCTTATATAATTGTTTTTAATCGTCTCCAATCCACCCCACTAATAAAGGGATACCTTAGTTGTGGATGAGGAATTTTTAATGAAATGTAGTTCCCCTGACAAGTAATATACTAGGGGCTCCCTGGAGCACGGTTCAGTCCACCCGGACCTTAAGGAGTCAAGGTGAACCCCAGCCCTGCCAAGTGCTAGACTAACATACTTTGGTGTGGTAGTCCGCATCACCGCACCAAAATGTGAAGTCACGCACTCATAGCTCCGCCTGAAGTTGCAGATAAACGGAAATGGGAGCGCCGCTATTAGCGCTCATTGAGCAAAGCAGGGACTGCATGCTGCTCTGGTGTTGAATTATAACATCTCATCTACCAGGCGGTGGCTTCGGTCATGCCCGCCATGCTGTCTCAGCTGTGCTCACACTGGCTACAGCACAACCGCGGCATGCGCAACATTGTCCATTTTCAGTCCGAGACAGGTCATTAAGTGGGCGGCGTGAGCGGGCGGAATTATGTTTGTAAGTTTCGCTTTGAAGCCCGCCACTGCTCGCACCTTGCCGTCTGTGCATTTCATCATGATGCCCTGCTGTGACCGGACCAGGCTGCTGGTTACTCCTCGTCATGGCCTTGTGGCTTACAGTCACTCTCGAGACCCCGGCCAGACTCTGGTCCATCGAGGTCAGGTGAGCCTCAATAATCTTAGATTTAATTACATTATTGTATCTATAGTGTGAACGCAGTCATGACCTCTCCGCCACTGGAGACAGAAAAGCAACGTTTACCAGGAATGGATTAGGGAAGAAGGAGAAGTGAGCAGAAGGTCGCTGGTTACCATGTGCCTCACAAGCCACAGCCCCACGGACCCGGGGTGTGAGAACAGGTAAGGTCAGTGGGATGCGCTGTGCCCGGAGCAGAGAGGATGGCAGCTCCTGTCGTGGGGGGGGGGGAGGCGGGGGGGGAGGCGGGGGCTCCAAGACCGGCACCCTCCCCCTCCCCCCCCCCCCCCCCCCAGCTGTTACTACACCTTCCTGCCTGGGTGTTGGAACAGTTCTGCCAGACAATCGACTGCCTGTCGGAAAGCACCTGGATGCTCTTTGGTGAGAACCTCATCCTGTGTCCCCATACCTGTTTAGCAACCTGTATACCATATCCTCCATACACGTTACCATTCCCTCTTGTGCCTCCCTGTAACCAAAACTTTCTGTAGACAGCTTGTAGTCCCCGAATGCTGCTTGAGTGCAAATTGTGGCACTGCAACTCTTTTTAGAGTAGCCTGGTGCGACCATCAATGCTATTCACTGAAGTCATGGGGACTGTGAAAAATCCAAGCTCCGGAGTCAGTCCATGAAAAATTCATAATTTATTTTTCTCTGAATTTGAAGCCTCTGTCTCCTGAGGTTTGCTGGGTAATTATTATAATTTATTAGCAGGCAGAGGCGGCAGAGATTCCCGTGCTGGGGGGTCTGTCTCACATCCTGATTCTCTGCTGCCTCAGCCTTCTGATAAATTATGATCATTACTAGTCAGGAGAGGCTGACAGACTGACTCAGTCTTCGACGTTCAGATCCCACGTGGAGATCCGTGTGTCAAGTCAGTTAGGGCCCTTCCATTTCTGGTGCTCTGCAGCTGTATTAAGAGGATCTTAGAGTTTCTTGTTGCTCAAATGGGTGTAATTTCTGATATTTACCTCGTCTTCATTGCTTAATTTTTGCTCGCGAGAAAGTGTCACTCATAGCCATTGAAATTATCAAATGTCACACATTGCAATCTAAAACCTTGGCAGCAATGTGACCCGATGATGAAGCATGCCACTATTAGAGTGGGTGAGGGTTGTATATAAAAAAGTATTATTTTTCCTTTTTCCCACTTCTCACTGAAGTAGAGTTTAGTCATGACGCACACATTAATTTCCACCACACTTTCCCTCATCATGCAGAGGGATACTCTTTTGTTTGACGTATATTTTTGAATGGTCTGGCTTTTTTCAGAAATCTAAAAACATCATCAAATATATTTCCTTAACGTATTATAGCATCTAAGAAATTATCACCTAGATGCTAAATTAGATAAATGCACCTTTTTAATGCCAGTGAAGTGACATTTTTGGATTTTGATATCTCAGAAAAATGCATCATCATGGACCCCAACAAACTCATAAGAGTGAAAATGAGATACAGAGATTCACTGGATTTGTGAATTTGTACTGTTACTTCATACCAAACTTTTCTGATGTTATCAAACCCACTGTGTAACTTACTCAGAAGGAACTAACTTTCATGTGGGGTACATATTAAGAGGGCTTTCTCGTAAACCTTAAAGAGCATTTACAGTTGCACCTAGCTTCCAGCATCCAGATACCAGTCTGTATGGAAAATAAAAAAAGATTAGGACAGAATAGAAGGTCTACATCTCTCAATAGTTGGGAGATGTAATATTTTAGAAATGGACGTTTTGCCCAAAGTGTTGTATTATTTTAGGTGTGTCCCCTTGGAACTCACGGTGAAGCAACTTCAAAATTACGATCTATCTGTAGCAGCTTCTTGTGTGCGCAAGGCAAGCCCCGGCGAGCAATGAGGTATATGACCTTGCCTCGATCTCGAGGGGGGTGGACTGTTCCTAATTTCTTAATTTATTATGTGTTTTTGCTACAACAGATAAGCATTCTGTTGGTCGGGGGAGGAGAGGGAAAGGTAGAAGAGTTCCCAAATATTGTTCAGATGCTGTTGGGCTCAAAAACGGAAAGGAATCTATTTCTAAACTTAGAGCCCAGCTATTATTAAAAAAAACTCGATTCAAGGTGCTTCAAGCTACTTATAAAGTATGGCTACAGGTTCGAAAATATTTGAAGACTGGTAAGCTTAATTTTTATACACCCACTTCCTCCTTAGCACTACCTCCCCTTGTTTTTTCTGATAATGTTATGGCTAGATGGAGAAGGAAGGGACTTACGACTCTGGGGGACTTAATTGATTGCAGTGACATTAAGACGTATTCCTCGCTGGTATTCGAATATGACCTCCCCAAAACAGATTTTTTTAAATATCTACAAATTCGCGATTACCTACAAAGAAGAGTAGATGTATCGAAACTGGATAAAAAAAGTAATTTGTTGGAGGCAATCAGGAAGCATGGGAGGATTGGCATTTTATACCAGAATCGAATGGAATAGCAAGGGGATGATCTTGAACTACAGAATCTCAAATGGAAAAACAGATTAAATCAGGGTGCGAATGCTCTACATGAGTCAATTGTATTGTCATAAAAGCTTTTGGTCTCCCCTACCCTCAAATCGCAAGATTATAAAACTATATTTAATTTGTATTACACGCCTGCCAAAATTGCACGGGGGGTCAAAATGAGAGTAAATGTACGCGTTGTGGGACAGATCAAGCTGATAGCCTTCACATGTTTTTCGCATGCCCAGACCTGAGACGATTTATAAACAAAATGGAAGTTTTCTTGACAGAGGTGACTGGTGTGCGGATTGTGATTACATCTACTGGGATGATGCTGGGAGTACTGGAAGAATCATTAGCCACACAGGGCATGCATGAATTTAGGTATCTTATATTCATAGCTGTGGCGGTGGCTTGACTATGTATAGCGTCACTATGGAGGGGGAAAGAACCTCCATTCTTCGAAATGTAGAGGGGTAGACTTTATTCGATATGTAATCTAGAATATAGTCTCTATGCTCTTAAGGGACCACAGAAACGTAGGTTAGGTATTAAGATATGGGGGTGTTAGTAGAGTATTTGAAATAAATACTAATCTGTCTTATCTACATGTTAGCATATCCCGACATATAAGCTCTTTAGTCTTCTGGTTTTTCCCCCTCTTTTTATAGAACGAATTTGACTATGTTGTTCGCTTGGTTTTGACATGATGTATATTTTGTGAAATGTCTAAAAGTGCAGGGTAATGAAATATGTATTCTGAAACCTGTTACTCTGTCTTCTCATGGTTTAAGTGATCTCAATGCAAATGTTTGTTGATTTTTACTGGCTAATAAAAACAAAAAAAACAGAAACCAGTCCGTACAGAACCCCTTTGGTTCTGACAATGTCATCCCAGGTTCACAGGAAGATAAAGTGTTGCTGTACAACGTTAAGGGGAGTAAGAATGGCTTACAGACCATCCAAATATCAGGAAACATCAAAAAGGTTTTTTATTCTATGTGTACCAAGTTTCCTTTCCTACAGAAGAGTTCCAAGGTACAACCATCTAGTGGTATCATGATTCTCCAGGGGCCAGACACCCTGGAGATTATTGAATTGCTTACTGGACATTTTTTGGTTTTGCCCCTTTATGACCAGAACGGTGTGGACGAGGAGGATGGGTTTAGGTTATTGGACAGAAAGATCTGGCGCTCAAGCCTGTATGATTCTGAGTAAGTCTTCTGATTTACAGTTTCACGGTGCAGACAGGTCAGGGGAAACAAACCCAGACAACAAAACAATCCCTGCAGAAGTGTAGGGAGGCCTACACCAAACAGATAAATACCACGTCCTGTGCACACGTTATAGAGTACTAGGTCCTGGTGTCAGAACCCAAGGTTAGAGACAAGGTTCATTAGAATTGAGGAAATGAAGGTCAAACTCCAAATTTTGCATGTAGAAACATATTTATAAGTCAGTCTTGATCAGTACATTTGACATAAGCTGGGGGTAGTGACTGAAGGAGGAACCCAGTTTACATCTACATTCTGAAAAGAACTTCTAAAAGCTGTTGGCTCTCTTTCTATGACCGGTCGTCGGCAGACAGATGACTAGACTGATCAATATTCGAGGTTAATGTCTTGCTTGTGAGTATTAGCATGGGGTCACTCTTCAGAGCATCTGTTGCACTTTATCAATCTCTGCTCATCATCATCATTATTTCTTAGCAGCATAATGTGTGGAGTTGTTGTCATTGGCTGAGTTTACCTAAAACAATCTGCTCTAGATGGTGTTTCTTAACCATTCCACTTCAGTGGATCGCCTGACTGAATCATTATTAGAGGTCGGTGATCCCAGCCTACCCAATTAATGGGAAGGTTTTCATTAATTTAATTTGATTTCTAAAAGATGAAGCACTATGCTAGACAATAGCATATCACTATGGGCCAGATGTTCAACCCTTTTTTGCGGCCGCAAATGGGAGATCGCCAGTTTGCGACCGCAAAAAAAACGTTCCAGGCATGTACACATGCTATTGTGCAAGTCACTGACTCGCAAAATAGCATTTGCAACTCTCGCTATTAGGAAGGGGCGTCACAACAAGTGAGATTGGGGGCAGTTGCTGGCGGTCCCCCCCACTGTGTATGTGCTGCCGTGCCCCCGCTCTGGGCCTACCAGCATAGAGTGCCTGGTCAACGGTGTGAGGAAGAGGCTCCCCCCCCCCCACAGTTTATATTCCACGTGCACCGGAGTCCGGCGACTTGACCTGCCCTAGGGCCTGGGAGCAACACGAACTGCAAGCACACTTTCTCTTGGCACAGCGCATACGGCAGGGCTCACGGGCCTAGCGCTCCCATGGGCTCCTGAAGAATGCCTGGAGCTGTTGAAGTGTTTGTGTGGGCCAGGAGTCTCCCGGGTGGCACAAGATCTGGGCAGCAGCCCGGTAAAGAGCTCTCCCAACTGACGGCCCCAGCGGAGTTCGGCAAAGGAGGGGGCACACGAGAGTAAGGTCTGGGGCGGGCCTGATCGGTCTGTGGATCGGTGGACAGTGTGCGCCTGGATCGCGGTCCTGTCGAACCCTACATCCTAGAGCTCTGCGTGGTACCTGTTCTGCTCCCGAGTGTAGAGAAGATGGCTGACCCCCGGGCAGAGAGCAGAGTGGGCGGTGAGTGGACACAGTGGCCACGTGTGTCCTAGCACACCCAGCAGTGGAGGAAGTGGGCCTGCAGTGAGACCCTGGCGGTCCGTGCATCGGCAGACGGGGCATATGGTGTGGAGTGGGTTGCGGGCCTAGATGGGGGTGCGGCGGTCCGCGGATCGGCGTACAGGGCCTACCTGGAGGGTGGCATTTCACAAGCTATGGGGACACGTTGTGGCTGAGTAACGTGACGGAAGAGGAGCAGTTCTGCCACCCTTATCCTTGGTGGGCCTGCGCTCACCGTACTGGCAGGGTGGCCTGCCGCAAGATCGAAGTGGGTGACACCTGAGCAGTGGTCCGAACGGGCAGGAAGCGTCGCCCGAGTGAAAGCCTTAAAGTTTCGGGTCTGGAGTGAAGCCTTAACAGTCCGCAATTCGGTAGACAGCTGGTCTTGGAGAGGTACTGCGCGGAGGAGCACGCGGGGCTTCACTGTCTGGAAGGCGCGCAGAGCCAGTGCAGACTGTACCATCGCTGATACTACGTGTGGCTGCTGAGACCTGCTGAGCCCAGGAATTGAGGTGCGCGCCATGGCAGCAGCTTGAGCTTCTAAAGAAAAATCCCTAAAGGAGCTCCTACTGAAACAGTCCAGACATTCCACGAGCCAAGGGGATAAAGGGGCCAGTACACTGGAGGACGACGAATTCCCACCGACCAAAGCCTTTATGGTGGAGCTCTTCATGGCCATAAAAGAAGACATACAAGACCTAAGGTCCCAACTGGCCTCGGATGTAAAAGAGGTACGTTGCGATGTGGATGAGATTGAGGAGCGTGTGGCGACCCTCGAGGAGAATGACGTTAACACGGATGAAGAGTTCCACCACTTACAGCAAGACATGCTGCTCCTCAGAGAGCAGAACATCGATCTCCAGGCCCATGCAGAGGACCTGGAGAACCGCTCCAGGCGGAATAATGTGAGAATCAGGGCAGTTCCATGGAAGGAGGAAGGAGACAATCTCAGGGCATATGTTAGTGCGCTATTCCAGCAAATCCTAGGGGATGAGGAGATCTTGGACATTCAAGTGGACCGGGTCCATGGTGTAGGCCTCCATCGAGGTAATATAGCGCCTCCTCCTGATATACTAGTGTACGTACACGACTTTCAATTAAAAGAGCGCATTATTCGGAAAGCATGTGAGGCCCAACCCATACACTTCCGCGGACACCAACCAGCTATCTTCCAGGCCTTGGCGGCCTCCACTCTTAGTAAGAGACGGGCGTTCAAACCTGTGACCACGCACCTGCGAGAGAAAAATGTTGCCTACTCATGGGGCCACCCATTCCGCCTGGTATTAAAACATCAGGGCAAGTTGCTGCAGATCAGATTGCTGGAGGAAGCGCCGTGGAATCCTTGGTCTTGAACATACCACTCCCACGGAAGGCGCAGGACGACCCAATTCTCAGCGTGCACGTCGCACCTCGGGACGAGAGCGAATGGGCAGATCGTCACCAATTAAGAAACCAGACCAGGCCACGAGAGACAAAGAGAAAGAGGCGGTACTTTCCTCCCTATAGCAGGCTACTGAGCGCCCTGTCACCCCGTGAAGATAACGACTGATGGGGCGTCGGAAAGGCGGTAAGCAGTGTCCGGTACATCGTACTGATGGCTCTTTACCATCGAGGTGGACACTTGTCGAACTCTCCACGGGCTTTACGTTAGTCGCAGCCACTATCCCCTGGATTTTATCTACTGTGACAAACTTTGGTCATGATATTCTTGTTAACATTCCTTCCTCTAAGTGCTGTACTGTTTTAGTTTTTTTGGGGGTTGGGGTTTGTTAGGGCTGCAGTTGGGGTCCTCCGTACCAGTTCTCGCACTAGGGTGACCTGTCAAAGGGCGAATCAGGGTCTATGTTAGGATTCACATGATGGTCAGATGCCGGCGACTGCCATGCAGAGCACATTCTTGGTTGATACATGGGCAGGGATCTTAAGGTGGTAAGCCTGAATGTTCGTGGGCTAAATAATCTGGTAAAATCTGCTGCAGTGCTCTCCCTCCTTGTAAACGCAGATAGTGACATTTGCATACTCCAAGGGACGCATCTGCTGTCCAAAGATGTCATGCGCATGCGCGATAGGCGGTTCCCACAACAAGTATGGTCTGCAGGGCCTTCCAAGTAAAATGGGGTGGCTATCTTATTAGGAGCCCGTTGCCCATGCAAGATCATATCGACTGTGGCAGAAATAATGGGGAGGTTGTTGGTCATAATTGTACAATGGGGGGAAACACACCTTACTATTGGGTCACTATACGCCCCAAATGAGAAACAAGAACTCTTCCTTCTCTCAGCCTTGTCGGAGGTTCTCACTTGCCCGTATGCTGCGATTCTGGTGGGAGGAGATTTGAATCTGGTGATGGATGCAGGGCTCGACAGGTTAGGGCAGCGGACGCACCAAGCTAGGGCTCTTTCAGCGGCGGGAATGGAATGGCTGGTAGGTAGTGGACTTCAAGATGTGTGGCGGGTACAGCACCCCACTGATCGAGACTATACATATTATTCCGCCGCGCATAAAACATACGTGCGCCTCAACCGTTTTTTTGGCCACTACCTCGCTCATGCCTAGCCTCCATTCCTCTGCAATTACTCCCCGCTGTCTTTCTGATCACACCCTCATTTCTGTCTTTTTGCCTGCGCAGCGTACATGAGCATTCCCTCCTGGATGGCGGCTTATAGTGAATCTGGTGCACTCCGAGGATGTGGTAAAGCGCATGCGAGACACTATAGTACACTACTTCCAGGTGAACGATGTAGGGTCCACGCCATTGTCATCGGTAACGGAGGCCCTGAAGCTGGTGGTGCGCGAGGAGTTCATCACAATTGCGGCAACCTGCAACTCCATACGTAGGGAAAAACGCAATGAGTTAGAGAGGGAGCTAGGAGAGCTAGAGGCGATCCATGAACGAACGGGGGCTTCGCGAGTGTGGCGAAAGCTAGAGAACCGCAGCGTGCGCGCTGAAGCACTTAAACCTGGACAGAGCGGAGCATACCCTCCTAAGGCTGCAACACAAATTTTATCTTAGCAGTGATAAGTGCGGGAAGATGTTGGCCCATAGGTTGCGTGCTAAGACACAGACGTCCTTGATTCGGGCAGTCTGGGATCACTCTGGAGTAGACCAATCTGCAGGCGAGCAGATTGTTGACACCTTCCGCAGTTTTTATCAACTTCTCTATTCAGAGCAGGTCCAGTCACCGCAAGAACCAAATGCATATCTGAGCTCCTGGGGCATAACACCTCTTCCTAGAACCGTGGCAGAGGAACTTAATTCTGAAATCCACATCGAAGAAGTGATATCAGCCATCTCTAGATTGAAACTGGGCAAATCACCGGGGCTGGACGGATTCCCGGCGTCCTTTTACAAAACGTTCTGTGTGGAGCTGGCTTCCTTTTTAACTCGACTGTTTAATTCTTTTCTTGAAACAGGGATGCTGACGCCCTCTTTGTCCATAGTGGCGATCTGTCATTTTGAAACCTGGTAAGGACGCACGGGCATGCAGGTCCTACAGACCTATTTCGCTTCTTAACATTGAAGCGAAGCTCTTTGCGGTAATTTAAGTGGCGCGCCTTAACCCCCTTATGGCTGTCATTATTGACCCAGACCAATCGGGTTTTATTCCTTCCAGCCAAGGGGGGGGGACAACGCCAAACGACTGTTGCACCTCATCGATAGCACACAGCGGTCACGAAAATAGGCCTTTCTCTTATCCATAGACGCTGAAAAGGCCTTCAATCGCGTAGGTTGCGGCTATTTATTCTCAGTGTTACGCAGCTATGGGCTCGGTAACAACTTCTTGAAATGGATCAGGTGCATATACTATACACCCAAGTAGTTTGTGCGGGTCAGTGGGTGCAGGTCTGCCTTATTTTCCATTGCGCGGGGGACGCTGCAGGGTTGCACCCCTCTCACCGTTTTTATTTGCGCTCTATATGGAGCCTTTTGCTCAATGGATCCAGGCTAATCATAGTGTTGTTGGACTTAAGTTCGGGCAGACGTCCATAAAATGAGTCCGTACATAGATGATGTGATTCTATCGCTTACACAGCCTTAGACGACTCTGCCCGCTTTGCTCGACGAACTTGCTGCCTTCGGGGAAGTTTTGGGTTTTAAAGTTAACTTAGGGAAATCTCTGATCCTGAACCTTTCAATTCCTTCTGAGGAAGTAGAGGCCCTGAAAAGGGATTTCACATTCAAATAGACGGACACGGACATAACATACCTAGGGTTTAAGTTGACTGCGACCATCGCGAGGACGGTCTCTCTAAAATATGCCCTTCTGCTGGAACACACGACCAAGGCGCTGAACACCGCATCTTTGATTGGCTTAGTTCGGGAGGATAGCGGCAGTGAAAATGACGGTTCTCCCGCGTATCTTATGCATCTTTCAGATGCTACCGAAGACCCCACAGCCTGGAACGCTCTAGAAACTGCAGTCCCTTATTAATAGATTTCTATGGGAGGGGAAAAAGCCACGACTCTCTCTCGCTCAAATAACATGCACGAAAGCTCAGGGTGGACTGGGTCTCCCGCTAATAGGCAGCTATTACCAAGCAGCGTGTCTACGATACCTAGTTGAATGGAATAGGCCTCTGTCCAGTAAACACTGCAATTTTATGGATCAGTCAGTCGCTGGGGTGAATATTTGGAGGGAACTGTGGTTACCCCGCAAACATAGAGCAGGGGGCTATATTCTTCTCCTGGCACCTCGCCTACCCTCAAGGTCTGGGATAGGTTAGCCTTGAAGAAGGGGTGGACATCGTTCCCATCACCCATGTCCCCCATTGTCGACAACCCTGATTTTCCGCCGGGACAGACGTCGGCAGTGTTTCAGAGGAGGCGAGAGGAGGGCTGCAAGCGGATTGGGTCCCTTTGTGACACGGAGGGGCTGATACCCTTTGCGCAACTTCGAAAGGACTACGATCTTTCAGCAACGGATGCATTTCCTTATAGTCCGGTCTGTCACTGGGTGACTAGGCCCACCAATTATGCCCTCATGTCCAGACCCTTGACTTCGTTTGAAAAGTGGTTAGTGCGCAAGGTAGATGACCGCAGTCTTATTTCCGAATTATATTCCACGCTTATGACACATCCCTCTGGTCACCGTACGAGAGCGCAGGTGTGCTGGGAAATTGAATTGGGCTGGCCCTTAACACCTAAGGAATGGGAACACGTCCTGTACAGGGCACATCAAACTGCACATAACACTGCTGAGGCGGAATCCGATTTTAAGGTAATCACGTATTGGTATTACAACCCTGCTCGCGTGCACTGCTGGGTTAAGAACCAAACCGATCTCTGTTGGAGGGGTTGTGGATCAACTGGAACCTTAGCTTCACCTACTATGGCACTGCCCGAAACTGGAACACTATTGGACAATGGTCCTGGATGATATTGATGCTGGGTTTCAGATTGCACCACTCTGCTCCCCAGAATACATACTGCTAGGCCTCTCCCACCCCAAGGCCTTCCCGTTGCGATCCCTCAGACGTAGGCAGATTGCCTTGGCACTGCTGGCAGCCCGCCAAGTTATCCTGGCTCTGTGGGGGACAACAACGTCACCTGATACACTAGCATGGATATATCGATTGTTGCAACTCCTAGCTACAGAGCGCATGTCGCTCAGTGTGGAGAAGGGTAAAGGTTTTGGGAAATTGTGGGCCCCCTTTTTGCACGTACTCACAAAAGAGATAAGAGAAGTGACATGCCCGAAATACTTACAGATCCTCAAGCTCTTGCCACTAGAGCCCCTGGGTTACATTCAAAAGTCGGCAGGTTGAGCATATACCCATTAGCGAGTGATGGAGTGATGCCTTGGATTAAGGGTCTACAACAAATGATGGAACTGGTGCGGAGAGGGGTGGGGGCGGGACAGGAGGATGTGGGGGATGTTTGTTTCTGTTGTTCTCTATTTTTCTTATTTTTGTTATAATCTGGATGTCCTTAAACTGGAAGTCAACGCAGAAGTTCTACACGTTTGCTTTTTGCGCAGTCGGCCTCTGGGCTGTGTGTCTGAAAGCAGCGTACTTACGCTCATGTATCGCCCTGCCGACCTTGAGATGTAGGCAGGAAGCTGTGTACATCGATCCTGATTTCCTCATAATAAAAATGATTGATTCTAATGTTCAGAACTGGTGTGGACCCCCTGAGTAGGAGGAGCTGACCCTAGCTACGAACTGCTCCTGTTGGCTAGCCCCCTTTCTTCTGTTTGCACAGTGAACGTCCAAAAATATTTTCTATAGCTATCCCCATTGTTAGGATCCCTTCAGCATTGGCAGTTCTGTATTTGATTTGTAACTTAGACAAGAGGCTAAGGGCCAGATGTATCAAGCCTTTTTCCCGTTCACAAGTTTGCGAACGGGAAAAAGCCTTTTGGCATGTGTCATCCCAAAAGTCTATCGCAAAATTTGCGATTCCCTAATTTGCGACTGCATTTAAGGAATTGCAAATTGCGATTCCTTAAATGCAATTCTGGAAGCACCCAAGTTGTGCTATTTTGCCTCAAGAAATCGCAAATTACCACCAACTTCGAGTTGGTGGTAATTTGCGATTTCCTAGAAAAATGCGATTTTTAAATTTTTCTACGTGTCATGTGGCGCACATACATGCCCTTAGGGCATGTTTGTGCGCCACATGTGCAAACATACATATTTCAGGGGTGCAACAGGGTGTCCTTTTGGCACCCTTTAAATTGCATTCGCAATTTATACGTACCTATTGGGTACTCGTAAATTGCGAATGTCTTCCCATTCACCCCAATTTGCGATTCACAATTAAGTAATATGTAGGACTCACAATTATTATTGCGAAACCTACATACATTGCATTTTGCGAGTCCTTAATAGCGAATCGGTAAAATTTGCTTTTAAAGACTCGCAAAGTACAATGATGATACATCTGCCCCTAAGAGACTATTCTCAATTTACAGTAAGCAAGCTTGACTACAAGAAGTATGCATGCATTGATCTCCTTCCTCTCAGTATTGCACAGGAGATAAATATGGATATCTTCCAAACACTGGACTATTCCTGGTTCACATTCCAAGTTCAGACCATACGATTCTTAGGCCTTTTTGAGAGTAGGCATTTTTAATAAACTCAGCAGCACGTCTTCAATTTCTCTCACACTGGTTTATATACCCCTTGTTCCATGCCTCAGGGATTAACCCTTCACTGTCGCAAGACGAGACCCGAAGGGATGCTAGAGCACTTGAGTTGTCTCTCTCTCGCTCAATGCCTTCTCCATTCTCCCGTTGCTGCTCAAAATGTTGTAGCTGTGTGTGGGCAAAACTGAAGATAGGGTAGGGTTCTACATGGGGTTCGTAACATTATTTGACATTGACAAAGAATTTCTGTAATAACTGTGATGTTGTACGCTGAAGCAAGAGTCAGGTACTGCTTGCTGCTCAAGAACTACAGTAAACTGAAATGTAAAATGGATTGATTCTTAATTTGAATCCCATTCCAAACCCAGCACACAACACACAGATTGTGCTTCTAAAGTTTTTTATGCTGATCTTTGATGGCATGCCACTAGCTTTCTGGAGCAAAGTCAAGTTTTGATCAAAGGAGTGACTGCAGTTCACTTCTGTCGTCACAAACAAGCATCCTCATAAAAAGCCGTAATTATATCAAATGTTGTAAATATTAAGCATTCCAGCCCTCCTAATTTAGACGGGGTACTCGCGATTTGTAAAATACAAATGTTTTTTTATTAGCTTTCTAATGCAAGTAACTGTAAAATTAAATTTCTCAGACTATTTTATCCAAGTTTCCCCCTTTGGTGGTCCCAAATGTTGACATGTTGGTAATATTTGTTGATTACATTTACTCACCTATATGAGACTATTAACAACATATACTCGTGCAGATATATTTTTGAATTGTCAAATATCTAGTGTTTCAAATGAAACGTGATCTGAAAAGTACGTGTTGTTTGTTTGACAAATACTCAACAACTTGTCAAGATGAGATGTTTTTATTGATTAAACTGGGAAAATAATCAGTGGTGTGGAGTGGGTCTCCCTAGTACGTTTGAAGAACTGCATTTAGCGACACATGCTCAGTCCATCTGGTGGGAAACAAATCGATATAATGCATTAAGTAGATCAATAATGAAAAACACCTGGTGTACTATTTAACCACAGTTCTTCAAACGTGATGAGTTTCACACTTGAAAGTGTATTAAGAGAATAGCCTAAGGCCTTCAATAAATATACATCCATTATCGAGACTTCGTATTCTGTTAATATGATTGTTTTCTTACATCGAACAGAACACTACCTCTGAACCAGAGCTTTCACTGGATTCTACACATTAGCAGTTGTGTTCGAGTAAGGGGGTCGACCTCCTGCACAACCAGCCTGTTATCCTGTGATTGTGCTTTTGCTCAGGCGCTTAAAACTTTCATGGGAAAAACCAACGTCCTACTAATGTACAATGTGCATGTATGTGTGTTGTAGTAAAAAAATTAAATTGTATAAGTATTGAACAAGTAACTAGGAAACATGAAACTCTGGACTCTAAATATGTTGCTTTAAATTGTAGACCAACATTGTAACCCATAGCACAAGGATCACATTTGATTTTTGTATGAAATGCCTAAAACACTTAGATATATCTTAATATCTGTAGTGTGTCATGTAGCTCCAATCATAATGGTTAAGATAAAATATGTGTAGATGTAAATGCTTGTTTTCAGTAGAAGTATGGATAGAATTTTCGGTAAAAGCTAGTGAATGAGCCCAACCTTTTCCAATTCATAGCAATATTTTGGAAACAATTGGTCAGTTAATGCTTTTTAGAGCACAATTCCATAAATATAGTAATGCAAGGAATCCCATCTGCATAGTGTTTCCCCTGTTTTATATGGTTTGGACATATGGATTATGACCTCTGTTATCCCCTGAAATCTGAGGAATGTGCTCTGCCAAATAGGTGTCATTTCGTTTCCCCAGTGTAGTCTCCACAGATGTGGGTCTGACCTGACTTGTTGAGTCATAAGGCTAATATCCAGTGCTTAGTTTGTGCCGGCGTTTGCCAGTGCTCAGCACCAGCACCAGCACCTTTTTTTTTTACAAAACATTGGCACATATTTATACACCACATGGTGGTGCTATGTGCATATATGTTTTCATGAGAATTATTCAGTGGTGATTTGATATACTTTTTAAAAATTGGTAGGTAGGAACGATTGTCACTGGCATTTGTTAGTAGTGACAGGAACTGGGGTGGCACCAGCTCCAGTGGACTCTTGAGAAATACCTTGGCCCCTGTCACTACATTTCTTACAAATGAGGCAAAGGTATTAACATCCTGCTAACTAGGCATTCGTAACGCAAAGGTAAAAGGGTACTGAAACCTGCCTGTTGCATGTAGGTCAGTTATGAAGCTGAAGAAAAGGATGTATTTCTCCACGGTTCCAAACAGATGTCATGCAGCTGAGAAAGTTGCATTCAATTCTTACAACCAAACGTAGTGTCCCAAATATCTTAAGTATAACAGTACATTGAGTCTCACTTATACTCTGGTGCTCGTGCTGGTGACAGTTATCAAATTTGCATCCTCTGGCCTGAAGTGATTAGATCTGCTTTCAGCTCGGTGGTACCTATTTTACTTTTACCACATATGTGTATGTGTCAAAGATGTGTGCCTATGACAACCTGCAACCGAAGTAGAAAGTCCTTTCTTCCGACCACACTAGAAACTTCTTGGCTACCGGATGAACAGTGGAAGCTCTGTTTGTATCTCTGCTGGAGTTTTGCCCATGAGGACATGATTGCAACAACTGGGAGACTCACTTTCCTGATCTAGTTCAGAAGTTGCTTGGACAAGCTCTACTGGGGACTGCTGACTGTGTGATGTGGACCCTTGAGTTTGGAGAGCTAAAATTCAGGAATATTAGGAATGTCCAAGAGCTGAACTCTTGCTGACCAGTCAACTGAATGTTGTATGGAGAGCTACATAATTTGACCCATACCAATAACTTCAAAAGGTTTAGCATCCCAGAGGCCTGTCTGGATAGAGGGCATCTTCTAATGCAGAAGGTTGCTGTCTTGCAGTGGTAACTGCAGCTGTCTCAGTGCCCCAGCACAGTGTCTGCCTCAGGTGACTATGGTCGGAAAGGGTCCTGGCCATGAACTCCTCTTGTAGCTCTTATCCCATGATTACCGCCCAAAGATGCGTTGAGGAGTGGAACATGTCTATCACAGTGTATAGCATGTGTAGCACAGAGTATTGAGAATGCTCCCTATCTCATGGGTGTGCCGCCCTCCAAACATAATTTTGCATTTAATCTGAAGCCTACGCACTTGTTGACTCTGTGCATCATACAAATGCCGTATTTAGCAGCGGAAGTTGTGAAATATCAATGATATTGCTCATGACGCAGTGAAAGTCCTTCCCCACCAGCAAGTACTCACACTTATTTTCTCTTAGTAGTGCAGTGACGCTGTTTAGGAATGTCACCTTCCCTGCGTTGGGCATATGTAAGCCCATCAATCATTGGCGGTTGCAGACCCACAAAATGGCGTGTCGACATAACTAGAATTCAAAAACATGTGCATACAAATAAACATTTAAATATGGGGAAAAAAAGTTTCACTTACCTGAGCCTGCAGCATGTCCTTGATGTTCTCCAGTACCAGGCTCCAGACTCCTCCGAGGTCCCACAGCTCCTTATCCAATCTAGACACTGCTCTCATGCTGCATGAGAGAATTGTCTGTATTGGCTGGAGCAGGCTGCCTCAGGTCTTTGAAGAGCACTGAAGGCACGTGCCTGCACTCCAACTCTGCTTTCTAAGATAGCTGGGTTGGAGTGGTTGAATTGCCCATGTCGGTTTGGCCGGATACTTTGCTACGGCCAAACCGACATGCGCAACTCACAGTGAACGGGCCACCTGTCATTGCTGCCAATCAGCAGCAGTGCTGCCCTGGCCCCGCCCTGTTTGACAGAAAGCCAGAAAAATAAAATAGTAATAAAATCGTTTATTACCATTTTATTTTTCCGCTTTCTGCGCAGCAGTGTATGGACGGGAGGGAGCTCCTCCGCTCCCATGGACTCGCCATCAACTGTAAATTCTTGCCATCAATTGGCCCTCTAGGTACATATCAATTCTCAGCATCTATTTGCTTTGCCGTGCCCTGGACAAATCCACATAAATCCTCTTCTGGCAAACGCAGAGTATGATGTATAATAAGCTTGCCCTCTTCATCATATAATACACCCTCCCTCTACCCCAATCAGGTGCATCTCCTGAAATATATAGTGAGCACTTCACCTCCTTAGGAAAGCATAAACTTTGTGCCTTTCACTAGGATTCCTCAATCCACTAAGATTCCAGTTGTAAAGGTATAGCTCCCTTAACTCGCCACTGAGGTTGGCATATGTCAAAGTCTGATCCATAGGTAGCTCACATCAGAAGTTTCACTGTGTTTCTACTCAGCCCCTGAAAATGCACATGTTGGCTGTCCCATACACATCATGAACATTCATGTGCTGCAGTTCAGAAATCACCTTAGGCTGCATAAAAAGCTGCTCACCAGCTGTTAAAAAAACATAACAATCCCAACTGAGCATCCCCCCTCTAGGCAAAACCCAGAACTCTCTTGTGCCCAACAACTAACAAAGTGTTAACAATAAATGGAGAGGGTGTGAAATCCAATTTTCCTCATGCCATTCCAGGTTCCTGTGGTCCTGGTATTAAAATTGTCTATCCTGGGGTGGGGAGAATGGGCAGCGTTGGAGGGTGATAAGGGACATGCTGTTTACGACCCCCTGCTCCTCCTCCTTAAGCAATAGCTGCCCGTGTAGGCCAACTATTCTAATGCCTTCCCATGCCCACTGAAGCCTAGCAAGTAGAGCAGGATCCCAAACTCGGTGACACTGAACAAACAGTCCGCATTGAGTCTTACTTGGTTCAGTGTAGGAGTCACGACTGCATATTTGTTGAAAGGATCGATCTTCTCAACGACTCCCCTTCTTTCCACTCTAAGCACAGCATCCCATTTGTTCAGACTGCTCCTAGTCATTGCAGGTCATTTGAGGAAAGTTTCAGTGGTGTGGGGTGTAATTTTTTACGACTGTACCTGAGTTTGTTGAGGAGAGCATGGAGCTTGTATAATGAGCTGCATCTCATCTGTCAGATGAACTGTCACTGGAGTATGGATCAAACACCACCGCAGCCACAATACTCCTTCTCTGTGTGTTGATGTTGAAGTCAGTCTCGTAGTAGGCTGATCCCTTGGTCTTGCCCGATAATGCTGCGTTCTCCTGTTCTTCTTTTCCCACCGCCAGGGACTATTGGGGGACCTAAAGATGACTGCTCCTCAGTCCAAGCCCAGGCTGCCTCTGGCTCCATGTAGGAGATTGTGTTCTGTTTCTTTACCGCCTTCAGCCTAGCAGGGAAGAGCAGTGCTCATTGTAACCCCATGTCTCTCAGTTCCCTCTTGACGGACACTCCCTTTTCCCTTACTTGTGTGGTAATTCAGTGATTTGCTACTAACACTAATTCAGCAAACCCCTTTGTTTGGCAGCGGATACAGATTATCCCCAATTGCTCCTCTACCTTGGGCAACAGATCTTGTACAAATGCAACACCTCCGGCTCGCTGAGTGTGTTCATACTTGAGTATATCTCAAACACCTCCTTCAACCAATCTCAGTAATCAGCTTGTAACTCACCTTTGTTTTGTTTACAATTACTGATTTAAGCCCAGTCAGTCTTCACTGTCCACACTTCAGTCACAAACCCTTTTGCCGTTGGTAAAGCAGGTGCATCACCTGAACGCTGCGGAGGCTAATTTCCTTTCTCTTTGACCTCACTAGGTACCACAAGTCAAAACAATTGATTCACGTCATCTCAGTTTGGCTTATAACATTCAGACACGGTTTGCAGCTCTTCACAGAATTTCATGGAATTATCAAATATATCAGGAAATTATTTCTTAATATTTAGGAGTCTGTTGAACATGAATAGTCAGCCTTCCACCAGCTCCTGGTCCCGGATATTGTCTCAGGGGAAAAAATGCATTCTGGAGATTATAGCTGTCCATATTACTAGATTAAGGACTATATCTAGCATGTCCGGGCTTTCTTTCAAGTTCTCTCACGCGTCGAGTTGTAGCGCATTTTTGTCTTCTTTTGGTCCGACTACGTGTCCCCTTGCATTGATGTCTTGCATCAATAGGATAAGGTATGAACGATGTACTAGTTGGAGTGTGCACTGTTGTGAACCTCACGCTGCACCTAGTGTGTTCAGTCCTCTAGTTTTCCTCTGCCAATTGCTTGCATGTGCATGGTTTGCTGGTACCCCTTCCGCTGGCTGATCCATGAGCACCACCATATTTCCAGACGCTGCCACTGGTGCATCTCTGATGTCCACCGCTCCAATGTAAAAATTCATTACATGTAATATAGCCTCCTACTCCTTTGTTTCTTTTTCCTGCTGAATTTTCTCCTACTAATTTACGGAAATCGATATGGAGGAGGTGGGACAGTAGGGGGTGCTAGCCCTAACCCTATGCCTCAAAGAGTCAACTAACTCTCTTGAGTCTCTGTCATTCCTTGCCAAATTTGATTCATGCTACACTTGTTCGCTTCCTCTTACCAATTTAGAAAACCATGGCCATTATATCGTGCTCTTTGGGTCTTTCGGTCTCTTTTTTAAATTATTCACGCACTCTAGATTAAAGTAACCTTCCTCAGGAAGTGGCCTCTTCCCATCCTTATCAGTGAGTCCAAACCACTCTTTGATATCCCTGCATGTGCTCTTTCCATACATGGGTGAGAGTCCCTTTTGCCGAGGACGGCTCTGACTTGGACTTCTTCTTCCCCATTGTAAGTACAAGGGTCTCATTCCAATCCTGAAAAACATGCAGGTATCTGGCGGTCTTGTGCTGTAGCTCGTCCATGGAGGAGGGTTGTAAAGGAAAAGGAGGGAGGAAACAATGCTCCATCCTTGGTGGCTCCAACCCTCTTGCATTCGGAGTTTTTTGGTCACAGCCAGGAAAGGCCTGTAAAGGTTCCGGGGCTGCTGGATCAGGCCTCTTTCACTCACGCATTCATCAGCTTGATGCTGTGCTCCGGGCCTGGCACTCATGGCTCTTTTCCCATTACAACACTAGTTTAAGGCCTATTTGCTCTATACATTCATACACCTTTCTCCTGGGACTCTCAGCATCCCTACCTACCCAACCGGCTTATTAGGCTCATCACCTACCCTGACGACAAATCGAGTTTTCTTTCAATTCATTTTAGTACAAAATGTACAGACTTTTCACCTCCTAAATTCAAATGTGCTGATGTCAATATAGAAGGCTCTGTTAGTTGTTCATGAATTCTTTAGAAGCACTCGCCAACGAATGGCAGAGGCCCGAGCAGTCCTGCCATGGTGTCCGCTATATTGTTTCTTCTAAAATCCAGAGTTAGAAATAGACGCCTCTTCTCAGAGCGTGATTAATAATTATCCAGCTAATGCGAGTGGAACAAAAGAAGTGATGAAAAATTAACCACCCATTCTGTATTAAGGACAGGTCTATAATAAACTGCCACCTATACCCAAGAAAAAGAGCTACAGTTTTCCACTCATACTGTACATTTGGGGGTCAGTCATCCACACCCTATGCAAAGCTGCCCTGAGGACGGTCTCATTTATTCTTTGACGGAGACCGAAACGTCAATGGTTTTTTCGCTTCTTGTTTAAATGAAAACAACAATACCCTCAATAACCTACGTGAATTATTCTGTGGATTTTCTTTTTCACAATAGTGGATCATCATAGACATGTCAAAAAAAATCTGGAACCTGGGTTCATCAATACGTTGTCCCATTGTCTATGACTACTTTGTATTGCGTGCTCGAAAGTGTATCTCATGTTCATTTGCTTGTTTCTCGACATGACATAATATCTTTTTTTAAATTAAAAACCTTTGCATCTTTACGCCAAATTTTCGGTTTCATTGTCAGCATAACATAGATTGAATGGTTCTGCTTAGCTAAACATGTAGATACACAAATAAATCCTTGAATAGTGTTTTTTTGCATTTTGACAGACTATCCCCTTGTTGACATTTTACCCAAGGGATTTTCTTAGAGGTGAGACATTGCCCCTTTTACACAATCCACCCTCCAATCTCACATCTGCGTCTTGGCCAGATGTAGATTTGGTTAATGTTGGGTAAAGGTAATATAAAGGCTGTTGCAGTAATCCAGAGGGTGGAGCTGATTTTACTGTCATTTCTCTGCAGATGTTAGAGAAAAAAATGGTCTCCTGCAATCAAAGAGATTGTAAACTCTGGAATTTGTGGTTGTACAAATTACTAAAGTGTCGCACTTTAAAATGTTCTTGTCCTCTTTTCCATCACCAAAAAATCAAACACATGTTCTAAAAACTCTGTTTATCTGTGGAGAAGTGTGGCTCAGGGGTTAGAGGCAGCAGACCCGGAAGCTGAGATCGGTCCTGGACCAGGGTTCAATTCCCCACCTCGGCGGGGTCTTGGGCTAAAAATTCCACGGACTTGATCATTCTCACCCCGGTGCCTCCTCGACTCACGGGTTCACACTCTGCGACTCTGGGCAATAGCTTGCTTAATCTCCACAACGGCCCCTCGCGGCGGGATGCCTGACTTTCACCTTGTGGATACCCTGCTATCTCACAGGGGAATACCAGAAAGGGTTCCCTAAGCAAGCGCCGGGAAACCCACTGCGGGTAGCTGTGCGCTATATAAGCTCAACTACATTTACATTTACATCAGGCTGATTTAGTATGTGTGTGCTTACTGCAAATCTTCACAAAAGGCAGATATTTTCTACATCAAATGCTTCAGTAAATTAATTTCTCAGACAACTCTGTTGTAGATGTTCCAAATAGTTTTTAGAGATTTCTGTGAGGGAGAGAACGGAAGGTGCCACAATGTATTTGTGGCTTGTGTGTTAATTACATTATTTCCTTCTGATCTTCAGTTTCTTCACCACATCACAGTTCCCCATTGGGCTACGCTACATGGTGCGCTTCGCCCATTTTTACGGTTAAAATAAAACTCCTCTGCCTCAATATAAGTTTTGTAGCTGTGTAATACTAAGACACATTTTCATACTTTTTAAGGCCTGTGTCAATCTGTGTTTGTATTTGCAAACGATTGTGTGAGAATATGTATAGTTTTTCTTGACTTTATCATTCACCTAGCCGTTATCAGGACTGTGCGTTTCTTAACAGGCCTTGCTGTTTGTTACACAAAGTGGTTCTGGCTTGGCAGTTCAGGCTGGACTGTTCCCATGGGGCACAGGGTCAAGACTGATTTGCATATGGCTGGGTTCAAACTGGAATGGCATGGTGAGCAAAAAAACGATGGATTTAGGCCCAGATCTCTGTACTGGGGAGAATGTATGACATTGTTCTGCATTCTGTCCATCACCTGTTGTTTTTGCATTTGTCACCCCGAGTGGGACGGGTATGCCACTGGATTCAAGCTATCCAGGCTGATGAGGGCTGAAAGCCCGAAACCGGTCCTTGGATGCTTGTTTCCAGTCCAGGGAGGACCTGGCTTGGCAGTTCAGGCTGGACTGTTCCCATGGAGCACAGGGTCAAGACTGATTTGCATATGGCTGGGTTCAAACTGGAATGGCATGGTGAGCAAAAAACCAATGGATTCAGGCCCAGATCTCTGTACTGGGGTGAATGGATGACATTGTTCTGCATTCTGTCCATCACCTGTTGTTTTTGTAGTAAAATAGGAATGCCTAGTTTACGTTTCTGCTGATCTTCAGTAGCTGATGTGCCGTAAGAGTTTCCAGGCCAGAAAGTAGCAAGGAGTAGGCTACGAACAAAGCACTTGCCAGTGGAAGTCATAACAACGCATCTTGGAAAGAGGCACCAAACATCCGAGACCGCAGTGCATTTTATCTTCCAGCAGCAACGCAAACCAGGTGTTCCTACTTCACCTGGCATGAACCCCTGCCTGTCTTATGCTTGATTTCTGCACTGGTTCGATGCAGAAGAAGGTCTGCAGCACCTTCTGTGAGAGACCTTGAAGTAGGTCACAGGAGAATTCCTGTTGATGTGACCTGTCTAGAAGTTGTTTGGAAGATCTGCTGTAGTTATGCCATAAGCATTAACAACAATAAAACACCCTAAAATAACATACAAAACTAAACATTGAATTACATTTAGGGCCCTAAAAAGTTTCCAAGCTCAATGTAGCATTTTACGGTTAAATTAAAACTCATCGGCCACCATATAAATCTTGTAACTGTGTAATACTAAGATACATTTTTAAGGCCTTTGTCAATCTGTGTTTGTATTTGTAAATGATTGTATGAGAATATGTATAGTTTTTCTTGACAATGTCTTAAATAAAACAAACACAATTGGTTGACTTTGAAATTATTCAAAGGGCAAAGGCTCATTGAGGGAGAAATCTCAGGGGCTTCTCAGCACATGTGTGGGAACATCATTTTCCAGTACAACACTGTATATTGTTGCACAGACTCATTTCTTTGCAGGTATTAATGCAGATGCCTTGTATTCTTTTTATGTGCTTTGCAGATGTGGAGGACACAGCTGCGGTCTGCGATCTGCTTCATGAAACTTTGTACTTTCCTGATGGACAGAAAGAGACCAGCTTCACAAGACCGAGGACCTATGCCATTGTGGCGGACTCAGAATTCAGTCTCAGCAGAACTTCCAGCGGTGGATTTTGAGGAGTCAACTCAAATGGAAGAAGCTTTGTTGAAATTGAGGAACTTCATGTTTAATCATGCGAAGTCAACTTGCGGTTAGGACAGTAAATGATTTCTCAGATCTCACCTACCTTGAAATCTGAAAGGCGCTAAGGTAGAAGAGGTGTGCAAAGGGTTTGAATGTCATCAGAACAGAGGAAAGAATCCTGATTTGGACATTTCGTGGGATATACATAATTTCCTATACAATTAATGCTGTAAGTGTCCTCCTTGTCAGGTTTTAAATTAGGACAGCTGAAATATCAACCATTCCCAACATGTGTTTCCATTTCTTTTTCTTTGATGCCTTCATGCTGTTAAGAGGGAGAGGGTGCAAAAATAGAACATCACAAATAAAGAGTTTTTCTTTGTAGAAGTGTGACGGTTTGGTCCCGAACTTCTTCTGACAGCCCCTGCAAAATGAGGCAGACCTTAGTGTTTAGGTCTCGGGACCTAGCCTACACTGCGTCAGCAGTGTGGGCGGAGCCCAGAGGCCTCTTACCGGCGTTTTGGATTTAGACCTTGCATTCCACAATGCACGTGCATTTGTGGAATCCAATGTCCAATTTAATTGGCCTTGGTGTGCGTGCTGTTTTGAAACAGAACACGCAATAGGCCATAGGCGGTCGCGAGGCTCCGCCTATGGCCTATTGGTGTCTGTTACGCGCACCAGAGGCCATATGTTTTGACTTATCCTGGCTTGACAGCTGAGATAATTCAAAACATATGGTGGCAGTGGCGTGCCGCGCACACCACTGCGGGCTTTTTTTTTTTTACATTTGGATCGCTTTCGCGATCCTTTGAAGTGCCGCTTGTTTACTCTCCCACCCGCCCGGTTTACATTGCCTCTTCACGACCTCGAGGTGTGCTGCTGCTTCTCTGCGGGGGCCACTTTTGTAACATTACCCAAATTAATTTAATAGCCGAATATTTCACCACGGAACGTGACTTTTCACGATTCTAATGTGAAAAAGCATAACAATGTGTATAAATTCTCCCTTCGAGCAAAACAGCCACGCGCACATTTCAAGATCTTTTTTAAGTTATTTTCTGCATTTAAAACGTCTCGTCAGCTGTAACTTCCCATTCAGAGCTAAACTGTCAAGGTGCTTGTGTTTTTGTCAGGAACTTCAGACTTTGGAACAGGGGAACCAAGTTTGAGTGCTGGCGTCGGCTCTGCTGTGATTCTGGGCAAATCACTTAATTTCCCCGTGCCTACAAAAAAAAAATGCCTGTGACATAACTGGGGCTTATGTAAAGTGCTCCAATATATTTGGATCGAATTCGCGCCATATAAGGGTGCAAAAATATGTTCTTCGCTACAACATAAAGTAAATTAAGATTGGAATATGTTCGCTCTGCAGAGTCCCAGCACAAATGACAGTTTATAACAATACGTGTTCCTTAAATAGCGCCTAACACCTCAAGCGCAGTAAATCCATTACTCAGAACGATGTGCCGACCTGTGGAGACGGAAAGGACGAGTTGCCATTTCCAGCATTGTATCACCAGATGCCAGCACCAACGAGGGGGTAGCCCACGAGCTTGTACGTGTCTTCCCTGTATTGCGCGCATTTTGCACACATGGTGTCACTCAATACCACTATGGGCTTTGCACGCCCTGCTTTTGTGCTGCACTGTGGAGAGAGCCCATCTGACAAATCTTCAGGGCAATTCAAGTATACCTGTGACTTCATTGTGCAGCTTTGTGGGCTTGTGTTTTTTGTTGCAGTTTTATATAGCGATGGTATTCGAGCGCCTTACGGGAGCACCAGTTTCATTACACAAGGACACGTTTTTTGCAGGAACAGGAGATTTAGTGATTTAGTGATTTGCCCAGAATCACAGGACGTTGAGACTCGAACCATATTACTTAGTTCCAAATTCCGCAGCTCTGGTTGATACGCCACATACTCTCCCTTTATTGGCCCCATGTGGATTCCATCAGTAGTTAATGTAAATCGATCTGTGGTCAAACATAGGGCCTCACAGACTACAAGGCAGATGAACCCGTTTTTCCAGACAAATGCCTCGCCTCAGTGTACCCATGTGTGATATCCTGTCTGTCTCAGCAAATCCAAATGTGACCCCTCCCTCTTTTGCATTCAAAGAGCACAGGCTTGTGCTTTATTAAGCAAGGGGTCGATGCCACATTCTTGCAAAGTACGCGCTCTTTCCACTTACTTGATATGCATGGTGTCCCTTTGTAGTGCAAATGTTTGAACGTCTGCGTGTATATATCCGCCTTCATCATGGCGATTGCATCTGTGAAAAGCATTTGCCAGAATGCTCTTCAATCTCTTCCACTTTATGGGGGTATGAACTGTCTCTTAAGTGCTTCTGCGTTACGTACTGTTTTATGGGTGCCTGAAAAGCACGACGCCTCCTTTGAATGTGTCACAGATGCTTGTCTGTCTTGTCCTGTTTCTTGTGTGTGAAGAGACAAAGCAGGGTCTCACATGATTGATGGCCACACAAGCTGCAGAAGGAAATGATTCACCACAAGCCTGTAACTGAAGAATTTCCAACAGCCGATTAGAAGCCACTTGCGAAGGAGATTCTGTTTCACCTGCATATAAATTTGAATACTACTCTCTGCGGGGTGGGAATGTGTTTTATGGAGCACGAGAAAAGTACACTAGTGTAGAGCTTTGAAAGTTTCAATTTAAGACGACCCGTATATTGTACGCACCAGGTCTGATAATGCACGCGTATCTTACTGTAAAACAAACAGCATCGACAAAAGACAAGCGAAAACAGCAAGAAGCAAGTTACCAGTTAACTGGAAGGTAAGGGAAACACGCATTGCAGTGTGACTGCCGAGTGAGTGCAGAGTGAGTGTTTATTTTTATTTATTTATTTAAAAAAATTTGTATAGCGCGAACAAGACACTTGGGTATCAGAGCGCTTTACAGTGAGTGAGGTAGATGAGATACAATCAAGCATATTCCAACAGATACAGTTTTCTACAATAGAACTATGTCTGGTTAAGTAACGTCAAAAAGTACAACTCAGTAGAACAGAATACACAGTTACCATGGTCTAACGTGGAGCTTCAAAACGAATAGACTCGTCTATGGAAGGTATTTGCTTATTAGAAAAGTTTTTAATTCCCTCTTGAATGATTCTGTGTGTGTTATTTTTCTAATGTATGGTGGGAGAGAGTTCCAGATTCTGGCTGCTGCTCCTGAGAAAGCTCTATCATAGGTTTTCTTCTTCCGGAAGATGGGTGGTTTCAGTACTAACTCCTTGGCACTTCTCGCTGGTCTGCTTCCTCCCGATAGTTCAATTTTCTGGGTCAGGTAGCTAGGTGTCCTGTAGTGAAGTGCTTTGTGGGTGATACATGCCAATTTTAGTTGAATTCTGGCTTCGTACGGTAACCAGTTTAATGCTTTCAAGTGTGGAGAGATATGGTCGAACTTTCTCGACCCGGTGATCATTCTTGCGGCTACGTTGAGGCTTGCTTTTAGTGGGGCTGTGGAGATTTTGGGTAATCCGGCTGAAGTTGTGCAGCCATATTCAATCCTCGCGATTACCAAGGATTGGATTGCTAGTTTAAGATCCACCTGAGAGATGTAAGATTTCATTTTTCTGATGTAGTTCAAATGGTAACGGGCACTTTTTGCCATTGCTTTGATGTGAGTTTTCATGTCAAGGTTCTTATCGAGTGTGATTCCAAGCGATTTCGCCGACTCAACTAGCATAGGGGTGCAGTTGAGTGCCGTGATAATTTTTGACCATTCCTTAGACTCTGTGCGGTTCTTTAGCGGTGAGATTAGTAGGAATTCTGTTTTCTGGGTGTTTAGCTTCAGATGATTGCTTGTTAACCATTGTAATGTTGATTGTAAAGCCTCGTTCATTATCTTGATGTCTTCCAGAGATGCAATTTTAATGTATAGTTGTGTGTCATCCGCGTACATATGAAAGGCTATTTTTGAATTTCGAAGAATTTCCGTGAGCAGTTCCACATACAGGTTAAACAATGAAGGAGATAATGTAGATCCTTGGGGAACTCCAATCGTGTTAGGACATGAAGTCGATAATTTTTTGTTGATCAGGAATCTTTGCGTTCTATTTTTGAGGAAGGAAACAAACCATTTCAAGACAGTGCCCGATATTCCCATCCTGTCCTGGAGTCTGTTCAGCAATTTTTCATGGTTTACCGTGTCAAATGCAGAGGACAGGTCTAGGAGGATGAGTAGACATGATCTTTTTTGGTCTAGGGCCTGTAAAGCATCGTCGACTATATGTAGGATTGCTCTTTCCGTGCTGTGACCTGTTCTGAAACCCGATTGGCATTCATCCAATAGGGAGAAATTGTCTATGTGTTCGCTAAGTTGTTTTTGTACACATTTCTCTATTAGCTTGGCCAGAATAGGGATGTTGGTCACTGGGCGAAAGTTATTCGGATCAGCTGAGTTCGCAGTCGGTTTTTTGATAATGGGGACTACCTGTCCGGTTTTTAGACAATCCGGAAGAATCCCTTGTGAGAGAGAGGCGTTAATAATTTTTGTCCATATAGGAATCAAGATGTGGCTGATTTCTTTCGTGAATTTTGATGGGAGATGATCATTATAATGGTTATTAGGTTTGGTGTCTACTAGCATTTTGGTGATGTTAGTCTGGTCCAACAACTTGAATGTATCCCAGTGGGCCTTATTTTTCGTCTCGACCTCTTTAATTATGGCGTTGGTAGAGTTGGTGTTGTTCGTTCTGGGTCTTTGGGAGTCAAGTATGTCCGCTGCTCTCCTAAGCTCTTTTTCCAATGAATTGGCTTTGTTGGTGAAGTAATTTGAGAATTCATCGCAGCTTAGCTGTGTTTTTGTCATTTCTTGTGAGGATTTGGCACATTTGTTGGATTGTTGTTTTAAAATTTCAAAAAGTTTCCGTGGTCTGTTTTTGGCGAGATCTAGTTCTGCTCTTATAAATTCTTTTTTGGTGTTGACGATCTTCTTATTGTATTCTTTTCTGGTTTTTCTGAGAGTTTTCAGTTCAGGAAAGGATGGGTGTTTTCTCCATTTTCTCTCTGCTTGTCTCAATTTCCTTCTTTCCTCATTCAGTGTACCGTTAAACCATGGGGTTTTGTCTTTCTCAGTGAATTTTTTCAGTTTCAGGGGCATAGTGGAATTCACTATATCCTTTATTGAATTAGTGTAGTGGTCTGTTAGGTCATTCCCATTCTGCAAGTTGTTAGGTGGGTGCAGGTCCTTCTCGCATCTATCTATTAGGAGTTCCAAGTTCATTTCTCTTGTGTCCCGTATCCATTTTTTTTTTGTTTGGTTGTGAGTGTTTATTCTTTTTCCAGGTAGGAATCAGGAAGGTTATGGCATGGTGATCCGACCAGTCGCAAGGTTCAATTGATAGGATTGACGTGTTCTCTTTTTTTGAGATTATCCAATCCAACGTAGCTCCTTTCGAATGAGTTGGCAGTCTGCATGCTTGCACTAGGTTTAGCTCAGTTATGAACTCTTTAAGAGTGTTGACCTGTTTGTCATTATTGTCATTCCAATGCAGATTAAAATCTCCTAAGAATATATTATTTGCGCCGGTGTTAGAGAGTTTGACGTAATGATCTCCATTAGTTGTTCAATAAAAGAGATATTGTTACCTGGTGTGTGATAAATTGCATGTAAGTTGCAACTTTGGTTGTTAGCCGATCTTATATTTAGACCTAAGTATTCACAGGATTAGAGTGGTTCCGATTGGATTTGGTTTACTTCTATGTTAGAGCGGTGTATGCAGGCTAAGCCGCCTCCTGTTTTTTTAGGTCTATCCAGTCTTACAATGTTATATGAAGGGGGCACTAGTAAGTCCATGACCGGCTATGATGATTCCGTTAGCCATGTTTCCGTGAGGATTGTTAAATCAATTTCCTTGTTAATGATGATGTCCGCTATGTCTGATGCATGTTTAGTAGCAGATCTACAGTTGATCAGAAGACCTTTTAGTGAATTCCCACTGTTGTTTAAGTTTAGGTTTTGCGGTTCAGTGTTTATATGTATTTGTTGTAGGTTGTTAAAGTTGGGTTTCCTATCATTCTGTCTTGATGTTCTATTGGTATTGATCTGTACTGTTTTGATTACCTCCCCTATCCTGCTGTCCATTTCCTCATACTCCCGAAGTAATGATAGTGTTTCTTCTTCAGTTAAGTCATTGCGTTTCCTGTCAGGTCGATTACGCCTGTTTAATAATGGTATCGCAGTCACATTATTCTTTCTTTGTGCGTTATACATTAAATCTATGATGTGCTCAATTTTCTTGTGGGTGCTGTCTAAAGCTTCATGTCGTTTTTCCATCTCATGCAAAGATCTTGTCGTGACTTGTGCCACTTTGTCCATTTTTGTTTGAAGTTCTTTGATATCTCTCAGGGTCTGGGGTTGTGTGTTGCGTTCGTTCCCCTGTTTTATTCGAGATTGATAATTTGTTTTCCTCTTTTTTGGTTCTGATCTCTTCATCTGGGTCTTCTTCTTTTTGAAATTGGTTCGGTTGGCTGTTTCTCTATTATTTGAGTTGTTGGATGTGCTGTCCAAGCTTTGTGCAATTAATACCCTGTGCATTTCTTGTCGTTCTCGAATGCCTTTGAGCTGGAGTAGACTGGGGTACAGCTGTAGAGGAGTCTTCAAAGCCTTGCATTTCGCTGTCTTCAGCGTTCATCCTTATCGTTGGAGCGTCTCTTTGATTTAGGCGGGGTGATGTTTCCTCTCTTTGATTTCCTATGTTGTTTCCTGTTACATTTTCCTTCCGATGTGTAGATATTTCTGATCTGTTATTGACCTCTTCGAACGACGAGTTTCCAAATTCGCTAGATCCTACTACTTGTGTGGGCAGTTGTGGCTCTTGAGGTTCTCTAACTGTTGTGATGACTGTTAGTAATTACCCCGTGGTCTGTATTGATATCTAATTGATTCAGGTGTTGTCCCTGACTTGAGTTCTCTGTTTGCCTTTTTAACGTTGGGAATATGTTACCAAATTCTACAAGATCGATGTTAGAGGCTTGAATCAGAACTATTCCGGTCTTGTATAACGTTATGCAGAGGTCTGCTCTGCATCTCGGTGATGAGTTGGTCATAATTTTTATGCCATGAGGTATTTTATTGATTGCTTTTATGTTGAGTGAATTAACAATGGCAACGCGCCATTTAGCAGTTCTTCTTGTAAAGAATATCAAGTCATTAATGATAATGCCATTAGCTGTGTTCACTGTGTTGTTAGTAGGGTCAGATATCAGTATGTCAGGGTTTTTTAGATGCATTCTTGGTCATTTTGGTAGGGTACTTTATTATGTAGCTGTTCATGCTTCCTGACTCTAGGTAATCGTCCGTCATGATAGTTTAGAAGCCGGGGGCGTGGAATTTTACATAAAAGTAGTTATATATTTATTAATCGTGATGAAAGTTCCAGTAGTCTCCTTATTTGGTTAGACAATAGTTTCTTTTTGTTGCCTTAAACATGTTTCAAGATTGCCGACATTTTTGCAAGTCTTCTCTGAAAACTATCTGCCTTCCTCTCTTTCTGGTGTTGTGTAGTCCTCTTTCACTTGCCTTTTCATGGTGCTACTTAGAGGTCTTTAGTGGTCCTTTTTCCTTTTCTCTTCATTGATGCTACCATTTTGAGCTACTAATCTACATACTTGAGACTATTTTCAATCAAACCTGTATACGCTGATTTGGGATGTGTGCATATTAGAACTGCTTGTTCATCATTGATGGGTGAGTTAGAATAAAGTTAAAAATAAAATAAAGTAAAGTTCAGGCGTCTGGGGCTCAGCTCTTCAGTTGTCTCCAATTCTGGCGATTTTTTTTTGTGTATTACTTGCTGTTTGCCGCGCTGGTTGGGACTTGCTGTTATTTCACCAAGGGGGGAGGGCTACTAAATTCGATCATTCTGCTGGATGTCCTCGGCGGCCGCCATTTTAAGGTCAGGCCCGCCGAGGCTGAGCTTCTTCCGATTATTATATCCCTTCCTCTGTGTCAAATCTTGTTTTTCTGACTCGTGGTGGCAAAAACGGGCGTTCAGTTACATACCTGTAATCATTGGGCTATTTTCCTTCAGCCCGTACAGGATTTTCTTATGCCGGTCATTGAGATTGCTCCGCTTGCTCGCTGCCTCCTTAATCGGACCTGGGTGCAGTGTGCATTTGCGTGGAGGATCGGGCGCCTGGGGACATCGTAAGTGATATTCCGGTCTTTCTTCCTCCAGAGGGTTCTCCGCTCCTTCGCAGCCCAAACTCTTCAGTCAGTGGGGATAATCTTCCGGTGGGGATCTTGTGTCGGCTCTGGTGTCAGCAGCCCAGATGCTTGCAGTCTGTTCTCCGGTTTGCTTGCCGCCTCCTTTCTTCTCTTCTCAATAGGCAATATTCAGCTCGTTGCCAGCTATTTTCTCCTGCAAAATCGATGTGTGCTTGGCTGGATGGCGAGGGTTATTACGAGGATTTAGCCTGTTTGGTTATCCTGAACCCCGGAGCTCTTGGAGAGGGCTCCTACTCGGCGGCCATTTAGTGGGAGTGCAGAGTAAGTGCAGAGTGAGAGTGAGTGCAGAGTGAGAGTGAGTGCAGAGTGAGAGTGAGTGCAGAGTGAGAGTGAGTGCAGAGTGAGAGCAGAGTGAGAGCAGAGTGAGAGCAGAGTGAGAGCAGAGTGAGAGCAGAGTGAGAGCAGAGTGAGAGCAGAGTGAGAGCAGAGTGAGTGCGAGTGCAGAGTGAGTGCGAGTGCAGAGTGAGTGCAACTGCAGAGTGAGTGTGACTGCAGAGTGAGGGCAGAGTGAGTGTGACGGCAGAGTGAGTGCGAGTGCAGAGTGAGTGCAACTGCAGAGTGAGTGTGACTGCAGAGTGAGGGCAGAGTGAGTGTGATGGCAGAGTGAGTGCGACTGCAGAGTGAAGGCAGAGTGAGGGAGAGTGCAGAGTGAGGGAGAGTGCAGAGTGAGAGAGTGCAGAGTGAGGGAGAGTGCAGAGTGAGGGAGAGTGCAGAGTGAGAGTGCAGAGTGAGAGTAGAATGAGAGAGAGTAGAGTGAGAGTGAGTGCAGAGTGAGAGAGAGGGAGAGTGAGTGCAGAGTGAGTGCAGAGTGAGAGTGAGTGCAGAGTGAGTGAGAGCAGAGTGAGAGCAGAGTGAGAGCAGAGTGAGAGCAGAGTGAAAGCAGAGTGAAAGCAGAGTGAGAGCAGAGTGAGAGCAGAGTGAGTGCGAGTGCAGAGTGAGTGTGACTGCAGAGTGAGGGCAGAGTGAGTGTGACTGCAGAGTGAGTGCAGAGTGAGTGCGAGTGCAGAGTGAGTGCGAGTGCAGAGTGAGTGCGAGTGCAGAGTGAGTGCGACTGCAGAGTGAGTGTGACTGCAGAGTGAGTGTGACTGCAGAGTGAGTATGACTGCAGAGTGAGGGCAGAGTGAGTGTGACTGCAGAGTGAGGGCAGAGTGAGTGCGACTGCAGAGTGAAGGCAGAGTGAGGGAGAGTGCAGAGTGAGGGAGAGTGCAGAGTGAGGGAGAGTGCAGAGTGAGGGAGAGTGCAGAGTGAGGGAGAGTGCAGAGTGAGGGAGAGTGCAGAGTGAGAGAGTGCAGAGTGAGGGAGAGTGCAGAGTGAGAGTGCAGAGTGAGAGTAGAATGAGAGAGAGTAGAGTGAGAGTGAGTGCAGAGTGAGAGAGAGGGAGAGTGAGTACAGAGTGAGTGCAGAGTGAATGTGACTGCGGAGTGAGTGTGACTGCAGAGTGAGTGCAGAGTGAGTGTGACTGCAGAGTGAGTGCAGACTGCTGCGCGCCACACACTGTTGCGCGCCACACACTGCTGCGTGCCACACACTGCTGCGCGCCACACACTGCTGCACGCCACACACTGCTGCACGCCACACACTGCTGCACGCCACACACTGCTGCACGCCACACACTGCTGCACGCCACACACTGCTGCAGAGTGCGAGTGACAGCAGAGTGCGAGTGACAGCAGAGTGCGAGTGACAGCAGAGTGCGAGTGACAGCAGAGTGCGAGTGACAGCAGAGTGCGAGACACAGCAGAGTGCGAGACACAGCAGAGTGCGAGACACAGCAGAGTGCGAGTGACAGCAGAGTGCGAGACACAGCAGAGTGCGAGACACAGCAGAGAGAGTGACAGCAGATCGAGTGACAGCAGTACAGGAGCACTGGTCCCAGCAGTATAGAAGCACGGAACACACAGTACAGGAACACTGGTCCCAGCAGTACAGAAGCACGGAACACACAGTACAGGAACACTGGTCCCAGCAGTACAGAAGCACGGAACCCACAGTACAGGAACACTGGTCCCAGCAGAACAGGAACACTGGTCCCAGCAGTATAGAAGCATGGAACAGTACAGGAGCACTGGTTCCAGCAGTACAGGAGCATTGGTCCCAGCAGTACAGGAACACCCCAACACACATCTGCAACACACACTAACATACACTAACACACACACACCCACACATCGAACACCACACACCCCCCCCAACTCCACCCTCCAACTCAAACTCCACCCTCCATCTCCACCCTCCAACTCAAACTCCACCCTCCAACTCAACCCTCCAACTCAAACTCCACCCCCCAACTCCACCCTCCAACTCAAACTCTACCCTCAAACTCCAACTCTACCCTCAAACTCCAACTCTACCCTCAAACTCCAACTATACCCTCAAACTCCAGCTCTACCCTCAAACTCCAGCTCTACCCTCAAACTCTACCCTCAAACTCCAACACTACCCTCAAACTCTACCCTCAAACTCCAAGTCTACCCTCAAACTCTACCCTCAAACTCCAACACTACCCTCAAACTCTCCCCTCAAACTCAAACTCTACCCTCAAACTCTACCCTCAAACTCCAAGTCTACCCTCAAACTCCAACTCTACCCTCAAACTCCACCCTCCAACTCCACCCTCCAACTCAAACTCCACCCCCCAACTCCACCCTCCAACTCAAACTCTACCCTCAAACTCCAACTCTACCCTCAAACTCCAACTCTACCCTCAAACTCTACATTCAAACTCTACCCTCAAACTCCGACTCTTTTTTTTTTTGTATTCCTCATATACCAATAATGGGTATTCTAGATAGGGAATCTCCTCCTCTCCTTTTGGCTCCATGTTACGATGTTCCAGCGTCAAGAATTTAAACCCAAAATAGGAGAGGAGAAGAAAAACCCTTCTAGGCTTTATCCACTCCATACCCTTTAAACTGGAAAGCCCTTGGTTAGGTTGGAGACCAAGCGCCAACAGTACCCAGGTGAAATCATCGGAATACTCTCATCTGTTCTGCCAAGCCACAAGGGCCGCCCAGATCTTATCCTGGCTAGGGCTATCGCACGCTATATCAGACTCACTAGTATATATAATATATATATACCCTCCAACTCCAACTCTACCCTCAAACTCCAACTCTACCCTCAAACTCCGACACTACCCTCAAACTCTACCCCCAAACTCTACCCTCAAACTCCAACACTACCCTCAAACTCTACATTCAAACTCTACCCTCAAACTCCAAGTCTACCCTCAAACTCTACCCTCAAACTCCAACACTACCCTCAAACTCCACCCTCAAACTCCACCCTCAAACTCCAACTCCAACTCAAACTCTACCCTCAAACTCCAACTCCAACTCAAACTCCAAGTCTACCCTCAAACTCAAAGTCTACCCTCCAAGTCCCTCCAAGTCTACCCTCCAAGTCTACCCTCCAAGTCTACCCTCCAAGTCTACCCTCCAAGTCTACCCTCCAAGTCCACCCTCCAAGTCCACCCTCCAAGTCCACCCTCCAAGTCCACCCTCCAAGTCCACCCTCCAAGTCCACCCTCCAAGTCCACCCTCCAAGTCCACCCTCCAAGTCCACCCTCCAACTACACCCTCCAACTACACCCTCCAACTACACCCTCCAACTCCAACAATAGGAACAGTAATGATACATGAGGAGAAAATTACAAGTGAACAAAGTACAACAGCAAACGTTAAGTTACAAGGCGCAAAAGTGACAATTGTGAGCAAACAAAAATACAAGAGGTAGCAAACTGCAATACAGGAGGAAAAAGTTACATGTGTGCAGGTTACAACAGCGAACAAAGTACAAGTAGAGGTATAATACTGTCCACCCTCCAACTCCACCCTCCAAATTTTCACCAAGCTCACACACACCACCAGCCGTCACTGCACGCTTTCACCAGGCACACACACACACACCACCAACCATCAGTGCACACTTTCACCAGGCATACACACACCACCAGCCGTCAGTGCACGCTTTCAACAGGCACACACCACCACCCGTCAGTGCACACTAACAGCCATCACTACACACATCAATTGTTAACGAATCCACAATTAACTATTGTACCAATAGCAGTATTGCAAACTTTCTTTTAAACATAATCACCTAAAGCTCAGCATGCTACCATTGCTACAATTCCAATCCAAACCACATAATTCCATTACACACTACATACATACACTCCATAGCACATGGCGAAAAGACATTGCCATTTACAATGCCATTTCCTCTAACTCAAATAAATCCCGAGACCTATTGCATTTCTAATGCTTGTTTTAAATTGCAGTGGTAGAGACACGTTCCACAGTGCCACTGAAGTAGTCATCTAGATGAGCACCGGCATTGGTTGCCACTTCTGAGAGATTGAGAGACTTCCGCTGATTACCACCTGCATAGTCACCTTAAAAAAGGACCTCAAGCTCCTGCTGTTTGACGGACTCCTTGGTTAATCACCCTCGACCATACTTAAGTACTCTCCACCAGGATACAAACTACCTTTGTCATGTGAACCCACAATGTTAATTGATGCTTGAATTGCGTACGTTTCACCAACTGCTGCAACTGTCCTGGCCGCATCTACTGATGCAAATATCTGACTTAATTACTGTAATTGTAACTTGCTGTACCCTTGTATCCTGCTACTGTTGTAAAGCGCTCCGATGCCTTTGGGCCAGGGACTGACTGCCTGTAGCGGGCATCGAGCGTTTCCCCAGCTGCCTAGAAGGGTGAGGGCTGATTTTGCAGCTGTGGGGGCGGTTTTGTTACTGGAAGGCGGTTTTGCAACAGTCCTGCAATATCGGCCCCCACTAACACAATCAGCAGTGGTTCACTCTTGCAACCTCCTCAGCTCTGTGGAGCGGCTGGTCTGACAGAATTTCCAGTGCTGGTTTGGGTTCCCAGTCTGGCCGCGCTATATAAGATTGCAAAAATATAATACAAATGAATACAATTATACTGCTACTGTGAAATGTGGATCTGGGCAGGTGTCCACTGTCACATCTGGAACTGCGTCTTGTACACATACCCATAGTCTTGTCTCAATCCACGCCTTTATTGTCCGCTCCTGAGGTTAGGACAAGGGCTGTTCATTCTGTTGAGTGGCTGCTTTTTATATGTTCTCCAGGGATCAACAGAGCTTCTCAGGTACACAATTCCCATGCTTGCTTTTACCTTAGTAGATTCCTGTATCCCACTGGAGTTCCAGGGCCTCATTCACCATTAAAAGTATTAATACATCATTTTGTGGTCCTGTTGTTGTTTTTCTGACACTGTAGAAGCAAGTGATCCTCCATGACTAATATTCAAGAGAGTGGATTAATTTCTTTAATAGTCTCTCGGACACTTGACTTGCTGTACTCTGCATCATGTAAAACAAGCATTTGCAATTCAACAGGTCTCGCAGTTACGTAAGTTTAAGCTATTGGCATTGTAAATGACAATACTTTTTTAATGGTTTTAAAATGAATGTGCGGCCTAGGGATCACTTGAAATAGATCTACAGTCCTGTAAAAGAACAACCCTTCTACCTTTTCGGTCCCAGTCCCTCAAATGCATTTTTATTTACAGTTATTGAAAATGTCTGGGCATTGGTTGCAACTTATTAGTACCAGTTCAGCACATGAAATCTAGCAATGAGCAACAGAAAGGTGCCCGGGCAAGCTTTACAAAGGGCCTTCCCCAGCGCCTTTTTTTGTTAAAATCTGTAGATTATGCTGCAGATCACGGATCATTTGACAAATGCGGAAAATCTATTATTATGCGAAAAAGGCCGCGGCCGCCCAATCGCGTAACTCCAGTGGCCCCTCCGACCCTGGCGCCCACCTTCCACAGACCAACTGATGACACGTAGGGGTTAGCGCGCGCCCTATCTTATCAACCACGCATCATACTGTCTGCACCTTTGAAAGGTCAGACTTCTGATCACGGGAGTCTGCACCAACTACTGTATGTTACTTTGTTACCGTCAACCAGCTATAACCTATACACGTGTGAACACGCACGTGCATACATCAGGCACATGGCTACACTAAGGTCACTGTAGGCAATTGCCTTACGGTGACATCACAAATAGCCACTAGGAGGTGCCATATTCTAATATATGAACTTACATATATGGCCTTGTAGGGAAGAGAAAGAGGGCTAAAATCCTTGCAGCGACCCTGAGCAAGAGCCCACACACTTCATCTGTGGTACAAGCATGCACTGGCATAGGTTGCACATTCTAGCAGCATGCACTGGTCTAGGCTGCACATACTAGCAGCATGCACAGTTCATGGTGCAATGAGGTGTCCGTGCACCCCTCAATGTTATGATTCGAATAGTGCTTTGCACATGCATAAAATATGGCACTATTCCATTGTGCAATTTGATGGACAGGGCAAAGTTAATGGTGCAATGTGATGATGAGTTGGGCATATTGTGTAGCATAATATCCTGGGCATAGGTCATGGTGCAATGTGATGTGCATGCTTCCCTGCAGAATGTTATTCGAATAGTACCATGCACGTGTACAAGAGCATGGCAATATTCCATGGCACAATGTGATATACGTGCTATCTTGCACAGTAGTCAAGGAATGTCCCATTGTATAATATGATGGTGCGCTCTCTAGAGCAATGTGATGGGTATAGTCTCTTGCGAAATATTTGGGACATGGTTCATGGCACTAGGACGTGTGCACGCTCCCATTGAACACGGTGATGACCACGTCACTTGATATAATAGAAAGATAATGTTAGCACTGTGGCTAACACAGGTGCTCGCTGCTGACATCTGTGTGCCACATACAGTTTACAGATTCGACACAACTTTGTTCTTCATGTTTACAAAGATGATAAACTGGGTAACAATAACATCACAATTCTCCCCAAGGAATAATCCCCTCTAGCAGTGAACGCATAAAAAGGAAAGGTTTATTATATGTCAAACCAATTCTGCTACAAATTGAAATCTATTTCCCACTATCAGGTGGTGGTCTCACAAATACAGGATGGAAATGTTATCTGTCAAAATGTAATGGGTATGCTGCATCTGTCAGTATTAACGTTAAAAATAACTGTGCATAGAAAAGCTCTGCAAAAAGTAAAGTTGCACAGAAAATGCTCAAGACTGGAACTATGATGCAAACATACAAACAGTTGTTGATCACACGCAGACAGAATGTTTGCTAAACTGGCCTTTATTAGGATGAAAATGCTCTTTTTAAGTAGAGAAAACCTTTGCACGATCAAAGGAAAACTAGGAAATTTAGCACGCTACGCTAAAGGTGAAAAGTATGAAATCTGCAAGTGAAAACTTCACTTGCACAGCTCTGACAGTGCCCAGTTTGCATGCACAGCCGGGCAGTGTCTTGCACTACATATGGAATTACAGCGTGCTGATCTCTGATCGTGTGACTTGGACACAATGTGTTTTGCAGTCAGATAATCTGTGGCCATATGGCCTGCTGACAGGGATCTTTATCATCACACCATATGCGGAAATGTGATTTAATACATCGCGGCCTCCTCATGTCTGCTTTATTTGCTGAGATGTGCAGACCTGTGGTGGACGCAAAATAAGGTGGTTTCGTTTTTATGTACACACATCACAGTGGGCTGCTGAACGCGGTATTTCCAAAAGTGCCTTACAGTTCCACATAATCTCACACTGAGGATGTGTACCTGTGGGTGAAACTGCTTATGCAGCATTTTGAGTGGATGAGGCATGCCCTAATACAGGTCGCATTGTTTTTATACACAAATTAGAGTGGGCTGCCGTGAGTAGTGTCCCCAAAGATGATGCCTGATAATTTCGCATAATTTCACAATGAGGTTTGGGTGGGAGAATGGGGGTACATTTGAAAAAAATATATGGGTGCCCAGAGTATTTCATGATTGACGATGCAGTCTTGGGAAAATGGGCTCATTGGTCTAAATTACATTTCACCACTCTAGCGTGTGTGTGTTTGTGCGTGCATGCTTGCCTGCCTATAACCAGACCAAATGCCAATCTGATTGCATACTACTGACCATTTATCACTGGTCAACTGTAGGGAGCGCAGGGCCTTTGGACACATTCTGATCTCTTGAGACATTTTCATAAGGCCCCAGCTCCGAAACCTTTCACGAGACTTCCAAGATCTGACAGTGCCACAGCTGCTGAAGACGAACAGATTCTCACAGACCCCCACCTCACCTCACAGTCCACAACCGCACTGCAGGCGCCAGGCAGCCAAACCTCACTGTATACAGCCCACGACAGGACCCGTCTCATACGGTCTGAAGTTAGCGGACTCGCCTTGATTTTGACGCCTGCTTGCAGTCCTCCGTGCCGCCTGCCTTGCCAGAAGTGTGGGACGATGTCTTCTGCATGAAGCTCCGAGTCACTGGAGTGCCCTGGGTAAATGCCGTCTGTCTAGGCTCACTTTCGGGGGCTCTCTCGCGTACACAGCCACTGTCTGATGGGCCCCCGGCTCACTCTCGCTCTGCCTGAGCTGGTGGAAAAGAAACGCAGCTCAAGTCAACAAGACGCCGTGAGAGTGCACATCGGCTGTGCAGGCCCCCTCGCTGGCGAAAGTGAAAGCTGGGGGAGCGTGAGAAGAGACGCTGCTAACGCTGCCGTACACGCTCACAGCTCATTTCTCCAGAAGCGCGTGTTCACAGCGCATGTCTCCAATGTGTTTCAAATCTGTTTACACGCTCGTGCACCTCTCCTGTCCCACTTCGCTAGCTACCCGGCGACTATAAGTCTCGCTTAGGCGAGCAGCGCATAGCGCTGCATCGGTAGCGAGACCTAAAAATCACATTATTGGCTTGTGCTTAAGTTACTCCACTGCACATTTCAAACACTTCATTTTAATCCGTGCTCAATAATCCTGATTTTAGTTAAGTACCTTCTTTACTCTGTGAAGAAAAACTGGTGATGTAAACCTGGCGTCTTATCCAAGGTTCAGAGATTAAAAGGGATTTACAGAGGCTGTCCCTGCCCAGAGAATGTGCAATAAAGGGGCCCTTTACATGCTTTCCTTCTGGCTGAATATTTATGTTTTAAAAGAAGCGCTCTAAAATATCTCCATGTGCCTTTAGTGAGGTGACGTTATTTAACAGCACCCCCACTCTAAAAAGCATTATGTTATGTTATATGGGAATTTGTGTAAGCGCACGTTCACTTACAGGTCTCTTGGCGCTGATGAGTTTGAGCAGAAAAGGGAGAGCAGATAAAGGATCAGTTAGTTTTGCAGCGTGAATCTTTCTGGATTCACTATGCTGTGCATATTCCGCAATCTGGTGGTTGGGTCTGGAATCGTAGTCTTTTTTCTCTTTTTTTTTTGTCGTAGCCCAGGTGGGCGTCGACGTCCCACCATTTGGTGTACCTTCGGTGACGTCGGCGTGCTTCCGGCGGAAGCTACCACCCTTGGGCGCCATCTTCAGATTCTTTTTTTCCGCCGTTGGGTCTGGATCGTCGCGTGAAGCTCCAGAAGTTTTGGAGGAGAAAAGGAGGAAATACAGCATCTCTTCAACGGTAAGAACCTGAGAAGATCGGGAGAAGAGGACCATTAGAGAAGAGACGATGAAGAAAGGAGAGAACTTCGAAATCTTTGACGTGCTTGGAGGAATGCGCACACAGGGGGCCCCCTGAGCGCAGGGATGTACAAGACGCCCTTTAAATTCTGCAAGAACTGCCACCACAAGTTCGCACAGAAGGACCAGCACCCGGTCTGCAACCTCTGCCTGCCAATCGACCACGAGAGCAGAGACTGCAACGCCTGCTCCGTCTTCAAGCCGAAGACACTCCGAGTTCGAGAGAGACAGAGGACAGCTCACCACACGATGCAGGGCAAGGGCCAAGCCCCGACGCTTTATGAACTTGGCCTCTCCACCGACGACGAGGACAACATCGCCGAAGGCCCAGATGACTTCAGGGTCGCTGAGACCGATAAGAAAACGCCTGACAAGGTAGGAGAGTCTACGACCCCGAAAACCCCCACAGGGCCTCGAAAGCCAGAGGCAGACTCCCGAAAGTCTGAGCCCAGAGCCTCGAAAGGAGCACCGGCACCGAACAAATCGACGACCGAAGCTGCATCCTCCGAAAAAGAGCCCAGCGGATCCTCCGAGAAGGACTCCCGGAGGCCGAAGACCAGCGAAAAGCACAGGTCATCGAAGCAAGCCCCCGAAAAAGGGCCTTCGACTTCGACTTCGACAGAAAAGGAGCCGAAGAAAGTTTCGACGTCGACGACGACGCCGCCGAAAAGAGCGGCCGAAACGCTCGACGACGAGCAGGATGCAGAGATGCAGAGAAAGAGAAGAAGGCTCGAGGCCGAAATGGAGAACATCCTTCAGAGAAAGAAAGACTTCGATGAAAAAATGAGAAGTTACAAGATCCCCTCGAAGCCGGCACCGACCGTCGCTGAGGTACAGGAGGTCGAGGAGTTCGACGTCGAAGAGACGCCGAAAACTCCGGAACCCTCGGAGCACGAAGACGAGGAAGACCTCTACTACACAGAAGGGGATTACGGGGAGCAGCAGTCAAGCTACGGCTCAGGTTCCTCGACGGCCCAAGACCAGGAATGGCAGGACATCGAGGCCGAAAACCCGGAGGAGGCGGTGGAAACATACCCCTCGAGGCCTTCGCCACCGGATGACATTGGGGCATACAATGAGGTGGTCAGGAAGGCGGCAGCAGCTTATGGAGTTAAGCTGGAAGAGGAGAAGCCAAAAGCAGACTTCCTGCTCGAGACATTGTTCCCCATACAGACAAGAAGCCAGTTCTTGCCCATGCTCAAGAGTATCACAGACCAGGGGAAGGAAGCCTTCAAGGACCCGGCTACATGCAGAAGTACAAATTCTCCTCCCAAGACCCAGCTTACATCAAGGGATCCGTCATAGCAGATTCAATAATCGCTGCAACGGCCAGGAAAAGGGCAAACGTCCCAACAACGTCTGGACCTCCACCTGACAAGGAAAGCAGGAGGATGGATCTAACGGGCAGGAAAATTGAGAGGAACGCCGCAACGCACTGGCGGATGGCGAACTCCAACGCCCTCCTGAATAGACATCAATACCAGCACTGGGATGAGATGGGACAATTGCTCAAACACCTCCCGGAACAATACCGTGAGAGGGCATCACATCTTGTGGAAGAGGGGAAAAACATCGCCAACTCGTGCCTGAAGACAGCCTTGGATGGGGCAGAAACATCCAGCAGACTGATGTGGCTATAGGCATCACAGAGAGAAGGCAAGCCTGGCTCAGGATCTCAGGCTTCAAGGCCGAGGTTCAGAACAACATCTTGAACACACCCTTCAACGGTGAAACACTGTTCTGAGCCGCAGTTGATGAGAAGCTCACCCAACTGAAGAAGGACAACAAGACTGCAAGGTCCATGGGGGCCCTGCAGTTCAGGGGGATGAGAAGGGGCACTCCTACACGGAGGCCGAACGGCAGAGGTGGAAGTCAGCGAGGAGATTCTCACCAGAGTTTCCACCAGGGGCACCAGAGTGACAACCAAGGCCACCAGGGCCAGCAGAGGCAAAGCTGGAACTACCAAAGCAGGGACCAGTCCTTTCGGTCAAGAGGAAATGGACGGGGTCAGAGAAGGAGAGGCGGTGAACAACCCCCCTCTAAGTGACTTCACACGGAAGAAGGTGCTCCCCCACCCAAACCCTCCGGGGGAGGAGCACGGGGAAACAAAGAGGAGAGGGCTACACGGACAAGACACAAAGGAACATGTTACGCCGGTAGGGGGAAGATTGAGATTTTTTCTCCAGGAGTGGGGAAAAATAACAACGGACAAGTGGATACTCAACATTATGCAGTTCGGATACTGCATAGAGTTGGAAAAGAGACCACCAAACAGAAAACCAAAGAAAAGACAGCACTCGGGAAGAGAGCTGCAACTACTGCAAGAGGAAGCTCAAGAACTCCTCCTCAAAGCGGCCATCGAACGGGTTCCTTTCAAAGAACGGAACAAGGGAGTGTACTCAAACTACTTCCTGGTGCCAAAAGTGGACAAAAGTCTAAGACCCATCCTGGATCTACGGGTCCTAAACAAATACGCCAAAACTCAAAAATTCAAAATGACGTCCCTACAAGAGGTCATCCCACAGATAAAGGCCGGGGAGTTCTTGTCCACCATAGACCTCAAAGATGCGTACCTGCACATCCCCATGAACATGAATAAACAAAGTAGAATCCACTAGGTGGGTTGCAGTGGTCCCTAATAGGATGGGGAGCACACAGTGTTGTTTAAATGCCCCTCACACACCAACAGGCCCCTTGGTGTCATGCTTCATCATTGGGGCCTTCGCACCCCTCTACGGGATGCGGCGTGCTGCGACTAAACGACTACGTAGGAGCACCTAATAGTGAGCTATGTGAGGGTGTGTATTTAAACAACACTGTGTGCTCCCCATCCTATTAGGGACCACTGCAACCCACCTAGTGGATTCTACTTTGTTTAGTCATGATGCCTAGGGAGACTGGATCCACTTTTCTCTCTCTCCCCCCTTTTGTTACATTTCCGTTCTAGACAGCGCACAGCTGTGGGAGCCCCTTTCCCGTTTATAGTTAGACACAGTGGACATACCTAAACACTTTCCTTTACATACAATTGCCCGGCACCAGAGGTTTCACGTCCTCCGAAAACCATCATGGATGACGATCAGGGACTGACCTTCAGTGAGGAGGATATCGATAGAATTCTTGCTGATGTTAATCCCTTTGAAGGCCTTAGCAGTAGCGACCCGAGCCCAGCAGTAGCAGACTGGGATGAGCTAATGAACACCAGAAAAATTCAAATAAGAGCAGCCCTACATGGCCTCCTGATGAGGGAATATTTAAGAAACAAAATAGCCCCTCAGGGCTTGTTGGTTAAAAATGAACCTTTCATTTTTCAAGACGACATGGTTTTTAAAAAAGCGTGGTCTCTTATTTCGTGGCATTGCACTAGGGACTGGCTGGTCTTGATAGTGCATACTGCTACAAGAAAATCCTTGGAACTTAAAACTGAGATCAGCAGACTAGAGGTGAAGTTGAAGGCTTTCATTTCACCAGCTGATCTAAAGAAAGGATTAGATGAACTCAACCAGCAAATGATGGATTTTGAGGCAACTCTGAAGCAAAGTAAATTTAACAAAATGAAAAAAGACAAAGATCGCTTTACCCCTGAATGGGCATATCCCTACACAAAAGTAGACTATGTGATGAAAGATAAGGGGAGTGACTCAGATAATGCGAGCTCCGATGGGAGTACTACCAGTACAAACTCAGGTGGTTTCCAAAAAAAACAGAGGGGAGGTTACCGACAACAGAGATCCCAATTCCCTCGCCAGCGAGGGTGGAGAGGTTTTCAGGGACCACAGTTCAACCCCTACCAGAACCATTACCAGTTCCCATCATACCAATTTGTCCCCCCACCAATGGGGCAGATGTATCCACAATGGGTCCCGGAACAATCCAACATAGCCCAAAATGCTCAGCCTTTTTTATCCTGGGGCCAGGGATCGAACAGAGGAAGGAACAGGAAGGGCAACAATGTGAACTGGCAACCCGGGGACGGAACAGACCCCAGGGTCCTAACCAGGAGTATGACAGCGAACCAAGCATCAACGAGCAAGAGGGGGACCTAGTTATCAACATAACTCCGTGGCCACTCACTGAGGTACAACACAACGTCTTGAACAAAGGCTTAGGGTATGTCCCAACCAACAAACCAGACATTTTTTTGTTGCATAAAGAAATGCAGGACTTTATAAGAACTATCAAATTGAGGGTTTTCTTTAAGGATAAGGAACCACCCCCAGAGACCTCAGATACGGGGTTAAGACCTAAGTCAAACTTTACACCACTAGACAGCCAACTTCCGGTAGAAGTATTGGCTTTTGAAAAGGCGATCATGCAAGAACTAAAGAATTTGGACACCAAACAAAGGGTATTCCAAAACATCAGCAAACTGGAAAATGAAGCCATTAGAGAACTTGGACAAAACAGGGATCTAGTCATCAAGCCAGCAGACAAAGGGGGAGCCGTGGTTATACAAACCTCCGCTGCCTACGACAGGGAATGCAGAAGGCTCTTAGCTGACAACAGAAACTATCAAGTCCTGGCTGTAGATCCTACAGAGTCCCTTAGAGTGAGGATACAAGGAATGATTGAAGAGGCCCTCGCACATGATTGGCTATCCAAAAAAGAGTCAGATTTTCTGGTTCAAAAGAACCCTCGCACGCCATACTTCTACACCATACCTAAAGTGCATAAGAACCTTGAGAACCCACCAGGACGCCCAATTGTATCTGGCATCTCATCCATTCTGGAACCACTATCCAAGTTTGCCGATGCATTCTTGAGACCCCTTGTACAGGCCACAGATACATACCTAAGGGACACTAAGGCGGTACTCCAATTATTGCAGAATCACCCATTTGACCCTGAGTCCCAAATGCTACTGAGCCTGGATGTGGAGAGTCTCTATACGAGCCTCCCTCATGATGAGACACTTGTGATTATTGAAGAAGTACTCCACTCCACCCATTGGAAATACCAAACCCCTAGAGGGGTTGTAATGGAGTGCATCTCTTTAGCTCTCACCAAAAACTTTTTTGAATACGAGGGAACTCTGTATTGGCAAAGCCATGGGACCAGCATGGGGAGCACCTTTGCTCCGAGCCTGGCAGGACTCTATGTCCATCATTTGGAGTCCTCCAAAATCCTCCATCCCAATAATCCCTACAGAACAACGATACACACGTGGCGACGTTATATTGACGACGTCCTGGTGATTTGGGAGGGGGACGAGAATTCCATCACAGAGTTCATGCAATGGCTACACAGTCAGAACACTTTCCTCAAGTTCACCCACCAGATGTCAAACAGGTCTATGGTTTTCTTGGACCTCAACATCTACTATGAGGCGGGGTTTCTTAAGACAGAGACCCATTTCAAACCAACGGCCAGAAACTGTCTCCTCAGGTTTGACAGCTTCCATCCGCGTCACCTGAGGGAGAACCTTCCATACGGACAGTTCCTCCGCCTGCGTCGGAATTGCAGCGACCTGGCGAAATATAAAAGTCAAGCAAAAGACCTCTGCACTAAGCTGAGAGAAAGGAAGTATCCCAACCCTGTTATTCAGAAGGCTATGAAAAGAGCTAGAAATAACAATCGTGAGGCCCTCCTGGAAGACAAACCCACAAATAATAACCAGATGAACAGAACGGTCTGTGTAACCACCTACAGCCCGGTTACCAACCAATTGACGAAACTGGTGAATAGACATTGGCGCACACTCACATGTGGCACACTATCCCTTGAGAAACCATTGTTCGCCCACAGACGTGGCAGGAATCTGAAAGATATTCTAGTCCACACAAGACCACAGCCAGAGAAAGTGGAGCAAACAAGACTACAAGGGATAAAGGGCCACCATCCTTGTGGCAATTGCAACTGCTGTCATCTCACGAAAAAGAGTCAGACCCTTTCCTTCACCAATGGGACGAGCTGGCAACAACGGACGTTCACAAACTGTAATAGCAAAAATGTGGTCTATTTGATCACATGCCCCTGCGGCAAGGAGTATGTGGGAATGACCACGAGGCAAGTTAAAGTCAGGATTAATGAGCATAAGAGCAACGTTAGATGTAAAAAGGCGACCACAAAAATGTCAGCTCATTTCCTGGAACTTCAACACTGTGTTAATGAATTACAATGGACAGTGATCGAACAACTTCCCTCAGACACAGGTCTGTTGGAAAAGGAACAGCGCTGGGTGTTCCGTCTGGGCACTGACATCACAGGGCTGAATGATTCAATTCCCTGGAGCCAATTACGTTAACTTTTGAAATACTGCATGAATGGTATGATGAGTGACGTAATAACTTCCAATATTGCACCTTTTTTCTGTCTACCAGAAATTTCATGGTCTTAATGGCATGATGAGCGCTTATGTAAATTGGTGACATTTTTTGAGGCCTACTGTACCCTTGCGTTATACCTCCCCTTAATGATGGTAAAAGTTATGGTTTACTTGACTACCTCGATTGAACCACCACAAACGTTACACCTAAAAATCCCTTTCGGATTTAATTCACCTCTACTCTGTCCTCCCATATGGAACGTTGCTAAATATGATCACCGATTGAGGGAGATAGAAAAACAAACACTGCTGTTTTGCCCCGATCATCAGCACTTGACATTGTAGGATTACTCGTTTGCGCATGCGCTAGCCGTTCGGGCTTGACGCATGCGCAGCTCTTGAGTTCGGAATACTGGGTCTGCACATGCGCGTCCAGTGATTCACTACCGCAGAGCCAGCGCGACCATGCCTAGCGCATTCCGGAAAGGAAACGAGTACTTTTACCTTATATGGGCTCCTTTCCGCACGTGATTATCCAATTTACTCCAACTAATTAACCAGACCACAGAGTATAAAAAGCGAGCCTTTGCCTTAACGGCTCACTTTCAGCGGAGCAGCGTTGAGGGGAAGGCAGGCGATCGTTCCTTGCAGTCATCGTGAGTAGGGCGAGTTGAGACGGAGGATGCATCTCACAGATCAGTGACCTTGTTTTATTTATTCTCTACGTCACCTCCCATAATACAGCCATTTACTATCTTTTAGGTTGTTTACTGGGCAACGAGGAGTGATACCCCCAATACTACGCTTAGGCTCATGAGGCCTTCCGAATTTTGAACCTAAGTAAGCCTGCACCATCGCTAAAACCATTCTTTTTATTCCCATTTACATCAGGGAGATTGCATGTATGTATGTGTGTATGTGTTTAGGACTGTGTGTCCCCCTATAAGTGTCTTTCTCTCACAAGGTACCAGAGCCACAGTTGAGTTCTGTTTACTCACCTTTACTACAAAAGTAATCCTTTTTCCTCATGTTCCCGGACATCCGACTAGCATGTTGATTATGTTCCTGGACATCTGACTAGTATATTTATTATGTCTTTCTTTTTCAGATTTGTTTTTTAAACGCCAATTGGGCGCAACGTGCATACCGACATTTAAAACATTGATAGGTATATTACACATTGTATTTTTATTAAATAGTTTTTTTGAGCACTTTCACATTTCATGTGAGTAAGGTGAGGATAATAGTGCATATCCTCGTCCTGAAGAAGGAGCCTTGTGCTCCGAAACATGTTGACACTGTTGTTGGTTGATATACCCTAGTACGTATTCTTTCAACCAGTCTTTGCACTTTTTTAATAATACCAGCCAAGGACGGAATAAATTTCTCTTTTATCCTTAGTGCCAGGTATTTTTTATTCACTTTTTTCACCTCACCTCACTCACATCACTCAATACACACCCTCACATAGCTCACTATTAGGTGCTCCTACGTAGTCATTTAGTCGCAGCACGCCGCATCCCGTAGAGGGGTGCGAAGGCCCCAATGATGAAGCATGACACCAAGGGGCCTGTTGGTGTGTGAGGGGCATTTAAACAACACTGTGTGCTCCCCATCCTATTAGGGACCAATGCAACCCACCTAGTGGATTCTACTTTGTTTATTCATGATGCCTAGGGAGACTGGATCCACTTTTCTCTCTCTCCCCCCTTTTGTTACATTTCCATCCCCATGAACAGGCAGCACAAGCACATGCTAAGGTTCACAGTAAACAAGGATCACTACCAATTCACGACCCTGGCATTCGGCCTAAAGTCCACACCAAGGGTGTTCACCAAGTGCCTCGCGGCAGTGGCCGCACATCTAAGAAGAAAGGGGATACACGTGTACCCCTACCTCGACGACTGGCTGGTAAAGGCAAGCTCTTACAGGACATGCAAAGATCCTGCAGAACAGGTGACAAGAACGCTAGCAAGCCTGGGTTTCTCCATACACTGGGGCAAATGCTCGATGGAACCAGAGCAAGTGAAGATCTTCCTGGGAGCCCAGATCGACACCGTCCAATGCAGGGTCTTACCGAGCGAAAAGAGAACCCCCAGCCTACTGAGGGGGAAACGTCACTACCAGAAGGGGCGAGCTCTGACAGTGAGGACTGTGAGCAAGATCTTGGGGATGATGGCATCATGCATACACCTGGTCCCCAATGTACGCCTACAAATGAGACCACTCCAAGAGTGGCTGCAACAGCAATGGTCACAAGCTACAGGAAGTTGGGAGGATCTAGTCGTTGTAACGCACAGGGTGCAGGAAGAGATAAGGTGGTGGACCAAGGAGAGAATAACAGAAGGGAAACCTCTAACACCACCGGACCCAAGAGTGACTATCACCACAGACGCATCCCAGAAGGGGTGGGGCGCACACATGAACAGGCTCAGAGTGAGGGGTCTGTAGAGCCCTACAGATGCAGTCAGACACATCAATTACCTGCAACTGAAAACTGTGTTGCTAGCCCTCAAGGCTTTTCAGAAACACCTGTACAACCAGAAGGTGCTAATACAAACAGACAACACCACAACGATGTTTTACATAAACAAACAGGGGGGAACTCAGTCGTTCCCTCTGTCAAGCTTGGCACAGGAAATCTGGAAATGGGCTATACCACTAAAAATAGACCTGTTAGCCATACACCTGCCAGGGAAGGACAATGTAGAAGCGGATTGGCTCAGCAGGCAGACTTCAGCGTCCCACGAGTGGGAACTCAACAGTCAGGAAACAGAGAGACTATTCAGGAAATGGGGCACGCCAACAATTGACCTGTTTGCAACACACCGGAATGCAAAATGCCAATACTTTGCATCCAGGCAACCAGAGGCACTGTCCCAGGGGAATGCCCTATGGATAAGCTGGTCAAAAACATTTGCCTACGCTTTTCCCCCGATACCACTGATCCCCAGGGTTCTCAACAAATGCATGAAGAGCAACATGACGCTCATCCTTGTGGCACCACAATGGGCCAGACAGACCTGGTATTCTGAGATAATGGAGATGGCGCAGGGGCCACCCCACAAGTTCTCAAAAAGAAGAGACCTACTCTCCATGGAAAACGGAGAAGTTCTACACCCAGAACCGGAGAGCCTCAACCTCTCAGCCTGGCTCCTGAGGACTTAGAGTTCGCACACCTAAAACTACCAGAGAGCACCCTGCGGGTGCTGCGAGAGGCAAGAAGGCCCAGCACACGCAAGTGCTATGGGGAAAAATGGAAAAGATTCACTCAATGGTGTTGCAAGAAACAACTCCATAGGCAACTGACCAAGGAATCCACGGTGCTAAGGTACCTCACGCACCTAATTAAGGCTAAGCTAAGCTCATCCTCGCTGAGGGTGCACCTGGCAGCGATTGTGGCATACACAAGAGGAGAAACAGGGAGAAGCTTCTTTACATCCCAAGTCGTAAAAAGATTCCTAGAAGGGGCTAAAAGAATAGCGCCGCCAAAGAGAATGCCGCCACCGGCCTGGAACCTAAATGTGGTACTGACGGAGCTCATGCAAGCACCTTTCGAACCCATCCACAAAGCATCACTGCAAATGTTAACGATGAAGACGGCCTTTCTGGTAGCAATCACCACGCTACGAAGGGTGAGCGAACTGCAGGCACTCGCACTGCAGGAACCCTACATCCAGGTACACAGTGACAGGGTCGTGATGAGAACAGACCCACACTTCATGCCAAAGGTGGTGTCAAGGTTCCACATGAATCAGAGTATTCAGATCCCTAGCTTCTTCAAAAACCCCACTACAAGCGCTGAGAGGTCGCTCCACACCCTAGACGCAAGAAGGGCTGTGATGCACTACATTGAAAGGACGAAGGAACACAGGAAAACAAAACAGTTCTTCGTATCCTTCGCAAACAGTTACATGGGCAAACCAGTGACTAAAAACACCATAGCTCGATGGATTGCACAGACAATACAATTCAGCCACAAACAAGCTGGCCAGGAGCTAACAGGAGGGGCACAGGCCCACTCCACCAGGAAGAAAGGAGCAACAATTGCCTTTCTGGCCAACACACCAATTCAGGACATATGCCTGGCGGCAACATGGGCTTCAGTGCACACTTTCACTAAGCACTATTGCGTGGATGGACAAATGAACAAAGAAGCACAAGTAGGACAAAAGGTGCTTCAACATATATTCAACAACCAACGCTCATCTTCCACCCAACCGCCACAAAAGTAACGAAAACCGCTACAAAATCTATGCACAGCATAGTGAATCCAGAAAGATTCACGCTGCAAAACGAATAGTTTCTTACCTGTCGGTGTAGTTTTGCAGCTTGAAGATCTTTCTGGATTCACTAGCGAACCCACCCACCTCCGCCAGAAAGATGAGGCTGGAGAAGAGGGTGGAAACACATAGAAAAGAAAGCAAGTTGAAGTTTGCAAGATACGTGAAAGGATACGTGAAAAGAATTACGTTGAAAAAACGGTTAGCAAACATAGCCATGGATTCACTACAAAGACAGAAAAGAAAAAAAGCCAGAAAAAAAGAATCCGAAGATAGCGCCCAAGGGTGGTAGCTTCCGCCGGAAGCACGCCGACGTCACCGAAGGTACACCAAATGGTGGGACGTCGGCGCCCACCTGGGCTACGACAAAAAAAAAAAAGAGAAAAAAGACTACGATTCCGGACCCAACCACCAGATTGCGGAATATGCACAGCATAGTGAATGCAGAAAGATCTTCAAGCTGCAAAACTACACCGACAGGTAAGAAACTATTCGTTATAGGCCAGGGAGAATAGCCAGGTTTTTAGAGATTTCCTAAACCGCATGTAGTCAGCCTCCATCCTAATAGAAGTGGGCAGTGAATTCCAGAACTTCGGGTCTTCAGATAGGGCAGCAGCACCACTGCCCCTATCTGAAGACCCTGCTAATGCCTTCCACTTTAAACAGATTCAGCATAGAGGTTATTCGTTCTGTTGAAAGACAAAAAAAATAAATGGGACAAAAGCAGGCCGATCTTCCAAATTGTGGTGAAATCCATGTAGTAATTTAAAAATATTGGACGGCGTGCCCAAGTATCCAGACTTTGACTCTGGTCGCACTGTTTGATTACTTTTAGACCTAATTCTCAACATTGTCCAGGTACAGCAGGTTCTCCTCCTCAAATTCCAGAATTTGCACCATGTGACATCGAATCTTGAGTAACACTTTTCTGGATTTCTGTGAATTCCTGTTCATTTTTGCCACTCCTTCCGCCTCCGTGGATTGCCTATTTTACACATCTTGTGTTTGCTCGAGTTTCTGTGCGGTCTTTTGCGTGGGGTGACTGCCCTACCTAAAAGAGAAGTCTGTTAACCTTGTGTGTGCTCCATGTGACAGGAGTTAGCATAAAAGAGGTTGGTTCCATGAAGAACCCATAGGGCGTGCAATCTCCAGGAAGCCATTGAGTGGTTCGTTGAGGTACCTGTTGTGCCTACTCTCCTGTTGCATTTAGCTCATGTGTAGGAGACCGTGTTTTTTTGTGAATGAGGCGTACCACCCTCACCTGTGTTTATTACACCCACTTTGGTTAGACCCAGATGTGACCAGGATGTCATCTGCTGTTCCTTTTATGCCAATCTAGGTGCAAATTCTCCAATAACTACAATGAAACAATTGGGCCCAGTACTGATTATTGTGGTACATTATAGGCCAGTGTGGACAAAAACTCCAAGGATGGAGAAGCCGAGGCATTACTCCACAAAGCGCATGGAAAACCCCAGTGCTTGACCTTCTTGAGGGACAGACCACCATCTCTGCGTGGCTTGTCTTGTTCCATGTGGAACCTCAAGTAAGTAGAACATGGCTGGAATATTCCCTTTTAGGATTTCTGTTTCTTTTAAGTTGTATGGTATTGTGTAGACTGGAGTCGTCCACCTTCAGGTGCAAAAAATGGTGTATTTTGACCTTCCCAAAACAGAAATAGTCATACGTGCGATGACCGTGTCTTGAGATAGCACTTCTGGGGAACTATAAAGATGGAATATTGTAAGCCCCCTGCTATGAGGCAGAATTGAATGGACTTCACAAAACACAATGAAAATGCACAGCATTTGTACTACAACATGTGGCCTTCTGATAGTCTGGGCACTTCTTAGCCTGAGAAAGAGAGACCATGCCAGAATAATAACATGATGTATATTAATTTGGACTGTCTCCAGGTCTTGGTTGTTTGAAAAACACGACCAATTTATAAATAACTGGGGGAGGCCATCTTTTACTGGGCTGAACTTGTCCGGCATGTTATTGCTCCCATATGTCTGCAGGCTTTCCCAGGCCAAACTCCCATGGGAAAAGGAGTGACGTCATCAAGCCCGGGCGCTCGTCTGCCTGAACAGACACTGAATTCCTGCAGTGCCCCCCCTGCCAGAAGAAATGTTTGAGTCAGATTTGGAGAAGTTATCTGTGAAAAATTAAAATGTCTTAGTTACCCTCTAATTTTGTACATTTTACAAATTGTATGCGCTTCTTCGAATTTTTAGAAAGGACCTGCATGTTTTCAATCTGTGCAAGCTAGAAATCCTTCAGTAACATCACAAAGGAAGAAGGAATGAGTGTGGCCAAGGAGATGGAGCTGTCGTTGCAGCTCTTACCTTAGACTAGCAGCTTGAGGTACCGACTGGGGTAATCCTTCATTTTAACAGTAACTCGGCTGAGTTCCAACTGGACTAAGCACTGAACATCTACAGAGTGAGTCTTCGCATGAAAGCCATCCATTCAGAGTCCACTGACTCCTACCTCTTATAAGCATGGCCATTGTAATTATGTGATTTTGCAACTGTGCTGTTTTTTGTCTAATTTTGGCCCTACCACACTAGGGGCCAGATGTAGGTAATTCCGATTTACCGACTCTTAAATACCGACTCATACCGAATCGGTATTTAAGAGTCGGTAAATTGGAAGGAGGCAGATGTAGGTAAAAAATTACCGATTCTGTAAGAGTCGGTATTTACCGATTCTGTAAATACCGAATCTGTATTTCCCATTGATTCCTATGGGCCTTGAAGCCCATAGGATTCAATGGGAAATACAGATTCGGTATTTACAGAATCGGTAAATACCGAATCCTGCAAGGGTGCAGGGGTGTCTATTTGACACCCTCTAGCACCCCAATTGCAGGCTTGTGTGCCATGTGGCACACACACATGCCCTAAGGGCATGTCTGTGTGTCACATTGCACAGGTGTGCATGCACAGATGTGCATGCACACCTGAATTCGGTATTTTACCACCCAATAGTATTGGGTGGTAAAATACCGACTCTTAAGGGCCTGTGGCACTCTTAGGAGTGTCAGCTACATATGGATTTACAGAATCGGTATGTTTACCGATTCGGTAAAATACCGAAGTGGTAAATTTACCGATTCTGTAAATAACTACCCACCTACATCTCAAAAGCCAAATACCGGTCGGTAACGGCCGAAATCGGCCGTTACCGACCGGTATTTGGCTACCTACATCTGGCCCTTGGCATGTAAACCATTGCCTGCTGTATATTTCACAGATTTCAACAACAAAAATAGTTTCTAGCGCAAACAAAATCAGAAGTAACTAAAAAAAAAAATGCCCCACGTGGTTCCGCACAGTGGCATTTCACTTGGGAAGGTTAACTGGTCATCTTTTAGTTGATGCTTGCTGTATTCAGCTGTTAAACTGGTATAAATGAAGTGAAAATTCTGCTCAGACAATATTAATGTAACTAAGAATAAGAAAATAGCTAAATAATGCCTTCACAGAATGTGCTGCATTATCGTGTTTATTTGTCTTTTATGACATAACTCATTCCTCCCTGCCACATAACTCGGTCCCCATTGCCACATAATTCTAGTGACCCTGCCAGTAACAGAATGAATCAAACATGCCTGCTCTGTGAGGCTTACAAACAAGCATGAGTTGCAGATAGCCTGACTTCGGAACATATAAATTAAGATGCTTTTAGTGGAGGGAAATGTGTGCACAACATGGAGCCCTTGATATTAGGACTTGCAATGGGGAGCTTAAGAGAGGGGTGCTCAGGGGTGTAGGACCTTCAATATGTCACTTGTTTTATGAAAATTCGGGAATGTTGAAGATAAATAAATGAGTGTAGTTTGATGTTCTTTTCTCATTATTTTTGGCAGTGGTCTAAGAAACATTGATTAATTTTTTCATTGCTGTTTCAACATTTTTTACGCTGATATGATTTGTTTTTACACAGAAATTTGCAAATATTTCTTTAAATTCTCACATACGTTTCCGTAGATGTGTCCCGCCTCTAGCCCTAACGAAGGCAAACTCACGAATTTCAAATTCCACTAAGGGCAGACTCTGGAGAAATTTGAAGCAAGATATCTCTATAGCCAGGATCGTGTTCTAGGCCATCTTTAAAAACTTCTAGTCTACCTAGCTCTCATGACATATATGGGATATAGAGTACCACTTGCCATACAATATAAAGATATTGCAGGTCAACAAGGAGTTCAGTAACCATATACCGGCCAGAGGTGAGGCTGTAGTTCAAAATGTGTAGAGATATTCTGTCTTTCCTGTAGTGACCCATGACGTGCAAAAATAAAATGTTACCATAAGTATCTCCTTTCTACTGATCGCTGTTCACTTTAGGGACAAAAAATCCCAGATCTGTCGCTCAAAAAGCTATTTCTCATTAATGTTTAAACAGAAGTTGGCTCTGGAAGTCAAATCTCAACTGTAATAACAGTTGCCGGGCCTGTCTGCTGAAAGTTATCACTTGGGCGTCTTGTGGGTATCCGTGGATGCAGACCATGTTACACAAGTGGGCATAAGCTAGAGTTGACCAATTCAAGGGACTACAATTGTATTTCTTTCTGCTTTCCACTCTCCAGCACATTTTTCCTGCCAACCACGAATAACTGAAACACACTGAGTAGTTCTAATTCTTTGAATTGAATAATTTCTTAAGTACTTTTTTATCGTCGCGGATTGCTCATGCCGAACAAATGTTTATTAGGTCTGGGTTTTGAGAAAGCAGCTGCCACACATACCTGTTGTTCACCATATATATATATATATATATATATATATATATATATATCGTCGCTCCTTCTGCACCTTTCTCAACAACGGGGCACTCCCAGGCGGGTGCCGAGAACACGGTGGTGCTCCGTGTCAATATCGCCGCTCCAAAGGTCCCCTCTCCCAGCCAGGAAAGAAGCACGGCACTCGCGGGGTGATTGTCAGAAACTTTTTTATTTACAACGCTTACACAGACGCGTTTCGGGAAACTCCCTTCCTCAGTGTGTTCACAGAATGTGAACCGAGGAAGCATATATTTATGAAACACTGTCAATCAGGAAGTAACAAAAATAGAGGTAGGACTGATCACCATTAATGTTTGGTGAGCGCCATCTTAAAATGTGCAATTTCGACTTTATAAGTCCTGAAACAATGTCAGTTTATCGACCTAGGTTATTCATTCCAATAATAATATACTATATTATTACATACATACAAATTGTAATCAATCATTACATTGCACATTATTAAAAACCATCTTGCCGTGGATCGGCGTTTGGCGGTTCCATGTTCTGGAGCCGCCATATGACCTCTACCATAAAGCGGTGTATCGGCATGTTCTAAAATACTTCACAATTGTTAGCTGTTAGGCATTTGATTTACAGGTTCTAAATCTAAAAGGATGGACTAGTTTCCTAGGTGGACTGCGAGTTCTTCTCCGCTATTCAAACGCCTAGGATTTTTTGTTTGCAAGTCAATAATAAACATGGATTCCAGCCTTCTAAGTTTTAATGTCATATCGCCACCTCTTATGTGTGCCGGGATGTGGTCCAATCCAAAGTATTGGAGCAGGTCTCGGTTACTTTGTTATTTTTTTATTTTTTTTTGGTTTTTGGTTTTTAAGAAGATCTTTATTATGCAGTATGTGGTTATCTTACAATTCACAATTAACATCTCTACATAGACTGCGTAAGCAGGTAGCTATCTGTTAGGTCCTGAACAGGACGACACAGCCATTCAGCCGACAACCCGGGGGTTCGGCGGCGATTTCCACATGTTAGTTTCTATAGCCATCTGGTGACTAATAACGTTAATGGTAGATCTCATGATTTTACATTTTATCCTCAAGTTTCGTGTCGCAATGGTCACCCAGCATTTGCCTCGTGTATGTAACTTCCCCAAGTCCCATAGGTCGTGTGTGAGTCAGTTGTGGGTAGTGTAGAAATGGGGTGGGGAATCAGCTGTATATGCGTTTCCAGTGCTGAGTCAGTTTTGCTGCACTTGTATTGGCGACGCGTGCTTTAGTATAGCTCACTGAGGCATAGGAGTGAGCAGGTGTAGTCAGCAAGGTTAGTCCGCAGTCATGTTGGGTAGGTTTCAAATTACTTAGCAGTAGGGTGCCTGTGTGACCTCCCAGTTGCATCACTGAGAGGGCGCTAGGGACATGTCAGCGACCAACGAACAGAGTGTCTTATCCATGTGCAACACGTTTGTGGCCAGTTGTCCACGTGTACCCCTTGCGATGTGTGAGCGGTATCGCGTCTCCGCAATTCGCAGGTGTCATGAGGTCCCGAGGGATTGGCTTCTTTTAGTAACGTGTTATCTCCTGTGTCTTCATTTAAACCAAGGAATTTGGGTCCGGTCAGGGAACTTGACCAGCAAACAAACTGTTCCCTACGCCCATATATTGGCTGGGAAAACTGGGGGTTGGGAAAGCGTGAGAGGCAGGGGAGGGGAAAGGGGGGGAGATCGTTGCAGGTTTCGATGTGGGGCATCTATTGTAAGGTGGGGTCCAGCGAGGCTTCACGCAGTGTATAGGGACAATCGAGGAGGGGGGGGTGTCATTGGTCTCATGGGACTCCCCGTTCCTGGCAGGCGTGCTGGAATGCCTTGAGGAGGTTGTTCCAAAGCTGGGCGATGGGGAATTTGCGGAGTCCCGCTGTTTCCTCTCGAAGAAGAACCGTGCCCTCTGCTCGTGCCCAGTTAGTGAAGGAAGCGCGCCAATGTCGAACATGGGGAGGGGCCGCTGCCTTCCAGTGTTTGGTGATCAGGCGTTTAGCCGTTATTAGCCCCAGAAGCGGGTCCGCACTTTGTTGAGCTTCGTGCGTTTATACAGTCCTAAGATGCATGTTTCCCACGTGTGTGGCATTTGCTCATTAGCGCTGCGCGTAAGGAGCGTCACGATCTCGCTCCAGTACGTATGCACCTCAGGGCAACGCCACAGCATATGTAAGAGGTCAGCTCCTGCCAGAGAGCAGCGCGGGCAGGCAGCATCTGTGGTGGCAAAGTATCTATTTATCTTGTCAGGCGTTAGGTAGGCGCGGTGTAGAATATAGAATTGTATGATCTTAAAGCGGGGGCTGCGCGGGATATATGTCGGTCCGGCGAGTATCATTGCCCATTCTTTGTCGGTCCAGGCCCGCCCCCTGTCTGCCGCCCACCCATCACGCAACCCTAGCGCCGATGGCTGCGAGTGTGCCTGCAGAGCCTGCGCCAACCAATGGATGATGTGTGAGCCAGTCCCCATAACATGGAGGTACTGCGTAAAGCAGTGCATCGGTAGTTCCTCCGCTACATCTCCCCAGAAGGTAGTGAGCGTGCGCATGCATCAGGAACTGTCCTGCTGGGAGCTCCGTGGCAGCAACTAGGTCCTCAAAGGTGAGCAGCGCTCCCTCAGTATACAGGTCACCCAGGGTGTCTACCCCTGCTTGCGTCCAGCTAGTCAGACGAGTCAGTCAGTGCTCCCGTTGGGTTCGGGGTGCCCAGAATGGGCATGGCCGGGGCGTACGGTGTTGTGGCCCGGGTGAGTTTCAAACAGCGCAGGAAACATTTGCGTGCCACCGCCAAGTATATCTGGGGGGGCAGGGGGTTCGGGATATCGGGTGGAACAGGGTATTGATTTGCGCTTGCGTCCAGGCAGCAGCATCCGAGGCAGTATCCTCAAGGTGTTTGCCGCTAAGCCACTCCGACACCCACTGCATCTGTGCCGAAAGGTAGTACAGTTCCATGTTGGGGACCGCCAGGCCTCCCAGCTCCGTCGGCATGTAGAGTTTAGTCAGCGCCACCCTGGGTCAACCCCTGTTCCAGATGAGGCTTCTCAGCAGGGTTTCCAGATCTCGGAAAATCTTGTTCGGTACATAAGTCGGTATATTAGCAAAATAGTACAGCAGCCTAGGCAGTACTATCATTTTGATAAGTGCTATCCGACTCGGAACATTGAGGGGTAAGGTTTTCCAGAACGTGATCTGCGCCCGAATCGAGGCAATTGCTCTTAGGAGGTTCCCCTCCAGGACATCCAGCGGAGTCCGATAGATTCTTATCCCCAGATAGCGGAACGTGGTGGGATACCACTGTAACCTGCCGCCGCCCAGTCGTACATCACACTCGGGCGTATCCGGGTGGAAGGAGTAAGCCCCCGATTTTGACCAGTTGACTCGCAGTCCCGACATCTCCTCAAAAGTTCGGAAGGCGTCGGCCAGCGAGGTCGGGATGTCGGTTATATCTCTGACGTACAACAGTAAATCATCTGCGTACAGCGACACTGCATGAAGACCGTCCTCCAGCGGGATGCCCCAGTCGGCTCCCTGAGCCCTAAGTATCGTGGCCAGGGGCTCCATGGCTAGAGAGAACAGTAGAGGCGACAGGGGGCAGCCCTGCCTAGTGCCCCTGCAGACTCGGACAGCGTCCGAGAGCAGCGCACCTGTGCGCACCCGAACTGTCGGCTTGCCATAGAGCAAGTCCACCATAGCCTCATATCCACCTCCCAATTGGAACTTTTCCAATACTGCTCCCAGGTACAGCCACTCCACCGAGTCAAAAGCTTTTTCTAGGTCCAATATCAAGCACCCTGCTCTAGGCCATCGCAGGGTAGCATACTCCTGCACCCGGAAGAGGCGTCGGATGTTGTGGGAGGTGTGGCGTGTTGGGACAAAGCCATTTTGATCTTGGTGCACCAGTCGGGGCACATAAGGGGCCAATCTCCGAGCCAGAGTGGAGGCCAGTATTTTGTAGTCCGTATTGAGCAGCGCCAGCGGGCGATAAGAGCCCACTTGTGTGCAGTCTTTGTCCGGTTTGGGGATGGAGATCAGGGTCGCCTCGTTTAACGTCGGGGGTAAGGCAGCGTCCTCTAAGGCCGCAGCGTACATTCTCAGGAGTTCGGGGATGAGTATGGCCGAGCCTGCTTTATAGAATTCGGCTGGAAGCCCATCCGGGCCTGGGGATTTGCTATTAGACAAGTTAAAGATTGCGTCACGAACCTCCTCAGGGTCGAGCTGGGCTCCCAGTTCATCCTGCTGTGCAGCAGTCAGTTGCGGCATTGGCAGGGGGGCAAGGTAGCCAGCTATGTCGGGACGCGGGTGAGGTAGCCGCGAGCGATACAGCGCGGTATAGTGTGTGGTGAATGCGTCGTGGATCTGGCGCTGTGAGTATAGTAGGCCTCTCCCTTCTACTTGTATCGCTGCCACTGGGGTTGAGCGCGTCTCTTGGGATATCAGCCAGGCCAGTAATCTGCCAGGTCTGTCGCTCTTGTGATGTGTCCTCGCCGAGTGTGCTGCGTAGTTAATGTCGCGAAGTCGCTCCATGAGACTCGCATGGTCTGCACGCGCCCCCTGTAGTGAGTCAGCGCTACCCTCAGCGGCCTCCCCCTCCCTCTCGAGTAGAGTAGCCTCCAATCTGGTGAGTTCGCTCTCTAGTTGTTGTCTCATGCGGCCCTGCGTCCTCAAGCAGTGGCCCCGAATCACCACTTTGAATGCATCCCACTCTACCTGTGGAGAGGACGCCGTGCCTGTGTTGTCTTCAAAATATTGAGCAGTACGTGTGAGAAGGGATTTGCGAAAATCCGCATCCAGCAGCATCGCCGGTTGCAGCCTCCAGGTGGGGACGGGAGGGTGTGGTCGGTCCCAGGCCATGGTTAGAAAGTGTGGATTGTGGTCTGAGTGTGTGGGGCCCATGTATAGTGCGTCAGTCACAAGGGGTAGGAGGTCAGTAGTGGACATGAATCGGTCTAGGCGGACATGTAAGTCGTGGGCGCCTGAATAGTAGGAGTAGATTCGCGTCCCAGGGTTGTGTGACCTCCAAACATCATGGAGGTCCCACTGCTCGGCCCACTCCAGCAGTGCCTTCGTGGCTCCGCGCGTTGGAGCGCCAACAGGGGGCGGGGAGGAGCGATCCAGCGCTGTATCTAGTGTGCAATTGTAGTCTCCACCCAGTAGCCAGGGGGTCGCATGCCAGGGTGCCATTACCGTAGAGAGGCGTGTCAGGAAGCCACCTTGGTCAGTGTTTGGAGCGTACAGTGATACCAGCACCATCTGGTGCCCATCGAGCCTGCCCTGTATCGCAACGAACCTACCCTCCCGATCTATCGTAGTGTCTGTGGCCGTCCAGGGGACCCCAGGGCGGATCCATATCAGTGCACCGCGGGCATATGAGGAATAGGACGTGGCGTAGAGTTGCCCGCGCCATTTGCGGTGTAGTGCCCGGACTTCCGCCTCGTTCAAGTGTGTTTCCTGCGGCAGTGCTATGCCTATCTTATGTCGCTGTAAGTATGAGTAAATTTGGTAGCGCCGAGCTGGTGTGTGCATCCCCCTGATGTTCCAAGTGCAAATTCGTGTCTCAGTCATTGTTCCACTGGCTGTGTGTCCCCCCCACCCCTAGACACTCAAGTAGTGCTCCTCGCCTGGCCCGGAGCCTCCTCCCCAATACAAAAGCGCCCCAACGTGTCCATGCCGTGTGTGGTGATCTCCGAGGAGGGAAATGGGTAGGGAAAGGGATGGAAACACGTGGCCTCAACATGGCCACATAACCTAAAATGCCAAAAGGTCGGCTACAAAACATGTTGCCGTCCAAACGCTCGTATGAGCTCGTAAACTATACAGTTCTAAGGGGTGTTCTGTGGCTTAATCTGTAACAGTACAATTAACAGTATTATCCATAGTGGATGCCGCATCCCTCCCGGGCAGGGTCAGGAGGCCAGTACCGTCTGGCGGTCGCCCAGGTCTCGTCATTCCGCGTAGCTACAGCGGCTTGCCTTGCACCGAGCTGGAAGAGCGGGGCTCCCAGGGGGGGGGGGGGGGTGAACTCTCCCCCCAGATAGTTCGGTTGTCTCTGGTCAGCTCATGTGTAGCTGTCTATTAGGTATCCAGTACTCAACAGGAAGTGACTGGGACATGTGTACATGAGGGGCACAGTACCTGGTCGGAGTTCAGTGTTCCAGGGCGAACAGGATCCAGCAAAGTAGAGCTGTTTAGTTCTCCTCTCACAATGGAGGCCTGCATAGTCTCTGCACAGGCACATCAGTCCCATCGCGAGGAAGCTGAAGTCTGCGTGGGTCTCTTAGCCAAACAAGTCTGCAGTTTGCGGTGTGACGTCTGGGAGGTCGTCGGTGTGCTGGGAGTCTTGTAGGCCATAAATTGCCTCATCATCGCTTGGGAGAGGCGTCGGAGTTGTGTCCGGGGCAGGGGATGGGGCCGGGGAGCTGCTGATTTCCACTACCTTGCGGAGGGCGTCCCTCTGCTCCTGCATCATCTCGCTTGCAGTTGGAGAGTGAGCTGGCGGTTCTCTTGCCCCAGGAGGCGTGGGAGCTCTTCGTTGGCGGCGCCTCGGCGCTCCACGCGCGCGGTCTGTGGTCGCAGTCCCTTGCGCCCGTCTAGGTACATCCGGCATGTTCTCATCTAGCCAGGCCTCGACCTCATCAGAGTCCGTAAAGAAGTGCGTCTTGTCTTTCGCTACCACCCGTAGCTTGGCAGGGAAGAGAAGCGAGTATTTAAGTCCAGCCTGTCGCAATCGTCTTTTCACTTCCAGGAAAGAGAGTCTTTGCCTCTGGACTTGCACTGTATAGTCCGGAAAGAACATCACTGCGGTGTTGTCGATCCTGATCTCGCCTAGTTTCCTGGCTTCCCGCAAGATAGTGTCGCGGTCTCTGTAGTTAAGGACTTGGAGGATTATTGCCCTGGGGTTCGAGCCAGTGGTTTGGGGTCTCGTGGGCACTCGGTGGGCACGTTCCACCACAAAGTGGGGCGACAGCACTCCCTCCGGTAGCAGTTCACGGAGCCAGTCCTCCACTCTCTGTGTGGGGTCCATCCCTTCCCATTTCTCCGGAATGCCCACCAAGCGGATGTTATTCCTCCTCGCCCTCCCTTCTGCATCCTCCGCGCGGTCCTCTAGGAATTCCACCCTGTTAAGGAGGTCCTGTATGTGCTTGTCCGATTGCGACACCTTCGGTTCCATGATGGTCACCGCACCTTCCAGCGCAGTGGTGCGTTCCTGTAATTTCTTGTGATCGGCTCTGAGATGAGTTAGATCAATTGCCACACCGTCTATCCTGGTTTCCAAAGAGGTGCGTGTTTGCTGAAGAGATTCCTCCATCCTTTCCATGGCAGCCAGGACAGAGTCCAGTTTCGACGCCACGTGGTCGGCGTCCATTTTGGAAGGTGTTTTCGCCGTCCTCCCCTTCACCGACATGCCCCCTGTTCCGGTGCGTGTCTTCACCCCGCCAGACATGGGGCAGGTCACATGTGTAGGCAGGGGCGGTTTTTGCTTTCGATCGTGAGGGCCGAGGGGGGGGACAAGTTCGCAGGCTGCATCCAAGGTGTTTCAGGCCATGCAGGCTAGCAACGTTGTCATATCAGATCCCCAATGCCTCCTGTCGTTGGTGTGGCGTGGAAGCCACGTGGGTGCACCCACTCACTCAGCCCCCACAGTGTGGTTCCGTAGCGTGTGCCCCAGTCAAGCGCTTGGGGTCATGTAGCGCAGCTAATCTCAGGTTGCGGGAGGATGGGGCGCCAGTTCAGTCCCGGGGAGTGGGAGACTCTCGCCGCCTCCAAGCGTCAGTTGGGTCCCACCAGGGCAAATGGTGCTGCTAGGGTGCCCCCCGGGACAGTGTCATTGCAGGCGTGTGGGAGCTAAGGCAGCCATCGTGGGTGGTCGTGTCCTGGCAGTGTCTCTGTGGCTTTCCGTTCGTGGCCTCCTCTATGATGAGGGGGGGGAGGGGGATTCCCCGGTCCGGGTGCCCAATGCGTCGCTGCGAGGGTCCGCAAGCTCCGAGGCCCCCAGCTCGTGGCGCCAATGCAGGGCGGAATGTAGCGTCAGAGGGGCAGAAGGGAGAATGTTCCACCCGGCGGGCAGCGCCAAGCGCCAGCTGGGCCTCGCCAGGGCAAGTATAGCAGCAGAGGCGCCCCCCGGGGCAGTGTGGTTGCAGGCGTGGGGGGGGCCGAGGTTGCCGCCGTGGGCGGTCGTGTTCCGGCAGTGTCTCCACAGCCCTCCGCTGGCAGTCCCCTCTATGTTGGGGGGGAGAGTACTCACTGCGTCGCTGTGAGGGCTTGCCAGTTCCGGGCCCCTCTGTCCGTGCCTCTGCGTTGCTCCCGCGTTGCAGCCCAGGTCGCGTCTGTAACAGGCAGGTGCTCACCCCCACTCGTCCGCGCCTCCGCAGGTCCGTCTCAGCCCGTGTCAAATTTTTGCCGCCCTCGGCTCGCCTTCTTCTCCACCTGCAATCTCCAGGGTCCGATGTGTGGGGGCCGTCAGCCGCGCCTCCGCGGGGGTCGTTGCATCCGCCTTCGTCCACTCCCGGTAGCAGTCGGGCCGTCCCCGGTAGGCCGCAGAGCGGGGCCTGGTAGGCCCTGTGAAGCCGCGGCTTCGCGTAGTTTTGCACCCGATTTCGGTGCAGGCAAGTCGGCCACAATATCGCCGTCAGTTGCGGTGCGGAGCCCCGCAGCCGATTCTACCCAAAGTCGGCCCAGTCGTTGCCAAGGTTTGCGGGCAGACTCGTCAGCAGTTTCAGGCCAAGCAGGGCAAGTTTAGTCGGATAAATGGCCCAGGGTAGGGGAGCTCAAGCAGGAGCTCTACCCGAGCACGTCCTCCACCATTGCGTGCTAAGCCACGCCCCCCCTCGGTTACTTTGTTATTTGATTGCGAAGTGTCTCGTCACCGGGTATGTCAAATCTTTGTTGGCGATGGCACGCATGTGCTCCAGAATTCTCAATTTCACAGCATTTATCGTGCTCCCTATATATTTTAACTTGCAGGGACACATTAGACAGTAAACCACGTGTGTTGTTTGGCATGTTATAAATGTATTTATTGGCCTTCTGTCTTTTAGGCCCGGAACCTCATAACCCAATACTCTTTTGGTATATGCACATGCTTTGCATCTTCCGCAAGGGAAGAAGCCTTTCATTGCTGCAAGTGAGTTTGATTTTGCTGGGAGGGTGTCTAGATGGCTATGGACCAACTTATCTTTGAGAGATTTCGCTCTCTTGAAGGTCAGTAAAGGTCCCGATGGAATGTCCATACCGATAATGGGGTCAGTTTTCAGTATGTGCCAGTTTTTGCATAATGTGTTTTTCAAAAAATTAGTGTCTTCAGAGTATGTTGTAATCAAGCGAAATCTATCTTCATTTTTCTTTTTGTTACTTTCTTTCCGCAATAATTGTTCCCTGGGTATCCTAGTTACTTTCTTAAGTGTATTTTTTAGAAGTTTGAGGTCATACCCCCTGACTGAGAACCTCTCTATACTTTCTTCTGCAGCTTTTAGGAAATCTTGCTCCTGGGAACAGTTACGTTTAAGGCGCAACAGTTCGCCATCAGGAATGCTTTGTTTTAATTTCATTGGATGTCCACTGGCTGCATGCAAGATGCTATTGCCGGCAGTTGGCTTTCGGTATAGAGAAGTAGTGATTTTATTATTCTTAATTTCGACCCTCAGGTCGAGATAGTCCACTGCCACTGAGCTTACTTCGCCTGAGAACCGTAAATTGATGTTATTGTCATTTAAATGGTTCACGTATTGTTTGGCACTCTCAACCGATCCCCTCCACACCAGGAAGAGATCGTCTATGTCACGATACTACGTGACGATTTTCTTCGTCCATTCAGAGTTCCCTGCGGACCAGGCCACCTGCTCCTCCCACCAGCCCACGAATAAATTCGCATAGCTGGGGGCGAAGCAGGTGCCCATCGCGGTCCCAGAGACCTGTCTATAGAGGTCCCCCTGGAAAAGAAAAATATTGTTTAGCAGACAAAATTCAGTCATCTCTAGTAACATTGTACTGTGCCCTGCAAATTTCAACGCTCTTTTTTTAAAGAAATACTCCACTGCCTTTAGGCCTTGTGAGTTTTCTATACTTGTGTAAAGGCTCGGGATGTCTAGAACCATCAATGTATAGTCTGGATCCCACGTGAGTTGCTCAATGTGTGAAATAAAGTCCTTTGTATCCCTAATATATGATTCCAAGGATAAAACTGACTGGAATAAAAAATGATCTATAAAGATCGACAAGTTTTCAGTAAGGCTTCCAATGGAGGAAACTATAGGTCTTCCCGGTGGGGCCTTAATGTCCTTGTGAATTTTAGGTAATTGATATAACGTTGGAATAATAGGGTTCATAGTTCTTAAAAACAAGTATTCTTCAGTGCTCAACATGGTTTTATTATGCCATTTTTGAATCAAAACATGATATTCATTAATGCTTTCCTGGTATCTTTTAATTGTTGTAGGTTCATAATGGTCTTTATCTGTGAGCTGTCTTAATGCTTCTCCTACATATTGTTCTCTTGATAATAGGACGATATTTCCTCCTTTGTCTGAAGGTTTGTATATGACATTGGGATCATCCTCTAGTCCTTTTAGAGCGATGGTTTGTGCTTTAGTAAGGTTTTTCATTTTCACTGAACCAGGCTTCACTGCATTACCCTTTGATCTAAATTTGACCAGGTCTTTTATAACTGCCTCTGAAAAGATGTCAATGGCATCCTGTGGTGTTTGGGGCAGAAATTGTGATACTGGTTTAAACGGACTATGAGGGGCTTCCTGATCCACTCCTACATTTCTGCTTCTCTGTGTTAGGGTCTCTGTATCATTTTCTTCCCTTGTAATCTCCTGTCTCATTTCTTCCAGTATCTCTAGACTTGTTAGATCATCCAATGTAAGTAAGTCAGTGTCCTTAATTTTCATTTTCATCTGTCTGGTTTCTTTGACGCTTGGTTTAGTCTTGAAATGTTTGTGTAATTTTAATTTTCTCGTAAATTTAAAGAGGTCTATTCTTGTTTGTGTAAACTCCAGTTTTGTTTGAGGACAAAAGGAAAGGCCTAACTTCAGGACAGATTCTTCAGTTTCTGTTCGTTGTTTTCCACTTAGATTCACAATCGTAAGTGTATCCACTTCGTTTACCACCTGCCCCTTCTGGTGCTTCTGGTCACTCTTACTGGCGTGTTTATTCTGCCTTTTCCTTTTCCGGCCTCCCCTCCTTGTTTGGCGATGTCTTGTTCCGGGGGTTTGCTTTCCCCCCCCCTCAGCCAGGATTGGCGGATGAGGTCGAATTCCTTGTGAAAAGGAGTCTTCTTACGTGTCCCAGATGAACCAGCTATATCTTCCCCCGAGAATTCATTTTCTGTTGCTTCTGATTCTGAAGTTTCTACTCTCGCTGGTGTTTGGGCTGGATTGAGTTTCTTTTTGTTCATTTGCTTTCTGGGACCGTCGAATTTTTTTGCGAATGTTAAGATTCGACCCATGGAATAGTCTCTCTCATCCCGGTCAAATGTTTCTTCTTTTCTTTGCCGGATTTTCAGCTCATATTGTTGCAATCTTTTTTTCATTTTCTCTTTTAGCTCTTCTTGCTTTTCCTTATCCGTATTACTTTCAAGTTCGTCTTCCACTGATTTTATTTCATCTAAGCTTTCGCTCCGTCGTTCCACGCGAATTTGACCAATATCTCCAGACTGCCCTTACAATATAAGGCTGTGTGTTTAGTCCATTCCTCTAGTAAGCGTGGGTCTGGGTTCTCGTAGGCAGGTATGGTGTAAATACGCAAGCCGCGTGGGACTCTCTCTACTTCGATATAATTTTGGAGAGAGGTTGCCTCCCACCACTTGCGTATTTCTCGTTCATAAAGCCTCTCCAATTGCGTGTATTTAACTGTCAAAGTGTCTATTGTTTTGATGTTGACTGCGGCATTGCCGCGCACAATTCCATCCTTTTTCTTTTTGAAAATTCCTGTGGCTGCTTCCTCCCGCGCTGATTCACTGAACATGGTTCTTGTTCAATGGTGGAGCACCGATCCCGGTCTCCGTGGTTTCTTTACCCTGACAGTCACCCCTCGCCAAGACCCTTCGAACCGGATTATATAGTGGCAGATAAAAATTAATGTTCTGCAGATTTGCAGCTTACCCGACTATCCTCGGGGTCGTTTGTCATTCCAGTTCATTTACGACCGCTTCACGGGTTTTTTCCATGTATCCTCCACTGCCAAATCCAGTCTTGGGTCGGTGCCTCCGTTGGAAATATAACGTCGCTCCTTCTGCACCTTTCTCAACAACGGGGCACTCCCAGGCGGGTGCCGAGAACACGGTGGTGCTCCGTGTCAATATCGCCGCTCCAAAGGTCCCCTCTCCCAGCCGGGAAAGAAGCACGGTACTCGCGGGGTGATTGTCAGAAACTTTTTTATTTACAACGCTTGCACAGACGCGTTTCGGGAAACTCCCTTCCTCAGTGTGTTCACAGAATGTGAACCGAGGAAGCATATAGTTATAAAACATTGTCAATCAGGAAGTAACAAAAATAGAGGTAGGACTGATCACCATTAATGTTTGGTGAGCGCCATCTTAAAATGTGCAATTTCGACTTAACTCCTGAAACAATGTCAGTTTATCGACCTAGGTTATTCATTCCAATAATAATATACTATATTATTACATACACACAAATTGTAATCAATCATTACATTGCACATTATTAAAAACCATCTTGCTGTGGATCGGCGTTTGGCGGTTCCATGTTCTGGAGCCGCCATGGTATGGTAGAGGTCAGAACATGGAACCGCCAAACGTAGAACGGAATGAATAACCTAGGTCGATAAACTGACATTGTTTCAGGACTTATAAAGTCGAAATTGCACATTTTAAGATGGCGCTCACCAAACATTAATGTGAACACACTGAGGAAGGGAGTTTCCCGAAACGCGTCTGTGAAAGTAATACGGATAAGGTAAAGCAAGAAGAGCTAAAAGAGAAAATGAAAAAAAGATTGCAACAATATGAGCTAAAAATCCGGCAAAGAAAAGAAGAAAAATTTGACCGAGGTTGTTAATTGGCTCCCCCTGCCCAAAGCGCAGCCGTTTTCCAGGCGCTGACACCGGACTCGACCCACCTCAGCCGCCATCTTGCTGGGAGGTAAGGGTTGCGGTGTAGTTGTTGGACCCTCCCGCCCTCTCAGGATACTTAAGGGTGTGTACTAACTCCCCGCGATATTCGTGTATTTCTCCCCTGAGGCGGAAGCCGGGGGCTCTTTGCTCTTTCTTTGCACTTTCGATTTACTGCACGTTATTGATCTGAGAATAGCATCTTTTAATAACTTGTACATATTTTAACTGGTCTTTCTTAAATATCGCCCCCTTACCTCGGCGCGAGATTAGCGTCGCTCCGAGGTTGTTAATTGGCTCCCCCAGCCCAAAGCGCAGCCATTTTCCAGGCGCTGACACCGGACTCGACCCACCTCAGCCGCCATCTTGCTGGGAGGTAAGGGTTGCGGTGTAGTTGTTGGACCCTCCCGCCCTCTCAGGATACTTAAGGGTGTGTACTAACTCCCCGCGATATTCGTGTATTTCTCCCCTGAGGCGGAAGCCGGGGGCTCTTTGCTCTTTCTTTGCACTTTCGATTTACTGCACGTTATTGATCTGAGAATAGCGTCTTTTAATAACTTGTACATATTTTAACTGGTCTTTCTTAAATATCGCCCCTTACCTCGGCGTGAGATTAGCGTCGCTCCGAGGTTGTTAATTGGCTCCCCCTGCCCAAAGCGCAGCCGTTTTCCAGGCGCTGACACCGGACTCGACCCACCTCAGCCGCCATCTTGCTGGGAGGTAAGGGTTGCGGTGTAGTTGTTGGACCCTCCCGCCCTCTCCAGATACTTAAGGGTGTGTACTAACTCCCCGAGATATTCGTGTATTTCTCCCCTGAGGCGGAAGCCGGGGGCTCTTTGCTCTTTCTTTGCACTTTCGATTTACTGCACGTTATTGATCTGAGAATAGCATCTTTTAATAACTTGTACATATTTTAACTGGTCTTTCTTAAATATCGCCCCTTACCTCGGCGCGAGATTAGCGTCGCTCCAGGGTTGTTAATTGGCTCCCCCTGCCCAAAGCGCAGCCGTTTTCCAGGCGCTGACACCGGACTCGACCCACCTCAGCCGCCATCTTGCTGGGAGGTAAGGGTTGCGGTGTAGTTGTTGGACCCTCCCGCCCTCTCACGATACTTAAGGGTGTGTACTAACTCCCCGCGATATTCGTGTATTTCTCCCCTGGGGCGGAAGCCGGGGGCTCTTTGCTCTTTCTTTGCACTTTCAATTTACTGCACGTTATTGATCTGAGAATAGCGTCTTTTAATAACTTGTACATATTTTAACTGGTCTTTCCTAAATATCGCCCCCTTACCTCGGCGCGAGATTAGCGTCACTCCGAGGTTGTTAATTGGCTCCCCCTGCCCAAAGCGCAGCCGTTTTCCAGGCGCTGACTCCGGACTCGACCCACCTCAGCCGCCATCTTGCTGGGAGGTAAGGGTTGCGGTGTAGTTGTTGGACCCTCCGGCCCTCTCAGGATACTTAAGGGAGTGTACTAACTCCCCGCAATATTCGTGTATTTCTCCCCTGAGGCGTAAGCCGGGGGCTTCTTGCTCTTTCTTTGCACTTTCGATTTACTGCACGTTATTGATCTGAGAATAGCGTCTTTTAATAACTTGTACATATTTTAACTGGTCTTTCTTAAATATCGCCCCCTTACCTCGGCGCAAGATTAGCGTCACTCCGAGGTTGTTAATTGGCTCCCCCTGCCCAAAGCGCAGCCGTTTTCCAGGCGCTGACACCGGACTCGACCCACCTCAGCTGCCATCTTGCTGGGAGGTAAGGGTTGCGGTGTAGTTGTTGGACCCTCCCACCCTCCTCCAACCACGTCTTACACATGTATAAACGCACTAGACCTTCCCATCCGCGGAGCGGGCGGGCGCGCCAAAGGCAAGCCCGTCTGCGCCCGTCCGCGCCGGGACCGGGCCCAGGGCCACGACCCCTGGCCGGGCTAATATTAAACACAATCTGGTCTATTCCCGTACTTCTTTGATGGAACTCCAACCTCTGCCTGCTCCCGACTGTATAATACTTGGCCCAATACTTGCACCAAATGAAGTAACCACGCTCTGTCCACATTGCAATAGCTCGATACCAATAAATAATTATAAGATTCCCGTTAAGCTACAAACCAATTTTAATGAAGTTTTTATGGCTCTTATTAATGCGCGCTCACTGTGCAAGCATAGTCAGGAAATAGCGGACCTCATTATCGATTATAACCTAGACATCCTTTTTATCACGGAAACATGGACTGACGGTGCGTCGGACCCCGACCTGGTGATCGCAGTACCTAATGGATATAAAGTCTATCGACAGGACAGAGTAAGAAAAAGAGGAGGTGGGCTGGCCATTATAGCTAGGGAACGGTTCGCAGTCAGAACCTCACCCATTCCAACCACTTCATGTGAAGCCCTGCAGTTTGGAATTAAGCTCAGTGCGCTTTGCAATTTTAGGGGGGTACTTTTATACCGACCCTCAGGTATAAAGACAGGCTTTCTTGCTAATTTAAGCACGATATTGGAATCACTAGCTACTGAAGAGTCCTTTACGGTTTTGGGCGACATGAACTTTCATTTAGAACAAATTAATCACAAGGACACCTCCGCTCTTATTACAGATATGGAGACATTGGGGCTAAGACAATTGGTTGCCTCTGCTACCCATCAGGCGGGTCATACCTTAGATGGTATATTTTCTAACGTTGAGGGTCTGCATATATCAGATATCCTACCGATGCCTTGGACCGATCATTATGCTATATTTAGTAAAATGACAATTAATGCATACCCGAGTAAGAAAGTAACCCCCTCTGGCCTAGGCTCCTTTAAAGCTTGGAAGAACATAAATCAGCTAGATCTAAAAACACAGCTGGACAGTACGCGACCACTGGTGTCCACCGAACCGAACATGGCAACACGACAATTCCAGGACTGGCTAGGCCATGCTACCAATCTTTTAGTTCCCATCAAGTCTCTATCTAGGAACAGATCCACACCGACTCCCCCGTGGTACACTGAGGAACTAAGAATGCAAAAACAATACAATAGGAATAGGGAAAGGCATTGGAGGAAAACGTATGATACAGTGAGCAAGATCCGTTACAAAGAATCATTGGCTACCTATAAGGCAATGATTGTAAAGGCAAAAAAATCATTTTATTCAGAACAAATTGACAAAGCCAAAAATACTCAAGTAAACAATTATATGAGATTACCAAAACTTTGTCAGGCCACGTTCCTAATCTTACCCCGCCCCCATCACAAATACTGTGTGATGCGCTGGCCGATTTCTTTTTCTCTAAAGTGGACGACATTTACCAAGCCTTCACTTCTAAACCTACTATGACGAAAGCCTCTCCTTCCAGTATAAATCCAGCAATTGCCTTTACCAGGTTTAAAGCCCTTACAATCGATCACATATGGACCATTGTCTCCACAATTAAAACAGGATCCGCGCTCGACCCTTGTCCTTTTTCAGTCCTCCCACCAGTGATGGACTCTATCATTCCGGTCATCACACAAGTGTGTAACTCCATACTGAGTTCCGGGATATACCCTAATTCTCTAAAAAACATGTTGCTGAAACCTCTATTAAAGAAACCAAGCCTGGACAAAAATGATCTAAAGAATTACAGGCCCATAGCAAGCCTCCCTTTTATAGCCAAAGTAGCTGAAAAGGCTATGAATCTACAATTATCGGAGCACATCGAGAAACACCGGCTGCTCGATTATACACAGTTTGGTTTCCGAAAGTATCATGGTACCGAAACTGCCTTAATGAAAGCTGCAGACGATGTTAGAGCAATTCGGGACCATGGCGGGACAGCAGTTCTGGTACTGCTGGACCTATCAGCAACCTTCGACACGGTCAACCATAAGATCTTGGTCGACCGTGTCGAAAAGATGGGCATCTGCCACACTGCAAGAGATTTGCTCGCATCTTTTCTGGCGGATAGAACACATGCTGTCACCCTGGGGCCTTACCAATCTGCTGAGCTCTCGTTGCCATGTGGGGTTCCTCAAGGCTCATCCCTTAGTCCGACCCTATTTAATATCTACGTGTCGGACCTTGCTAATGTCATCAGAGCACATGGGATGAGCCTAACCTCCTATGCGGACGATATGCAATTGGTACTGGCCATCAAAGGGGACGAAGGCGAGGTGGCACAATGCTTCCAAAATGGAATGCTGGAAATTGGAGCGTGGATGGCAACAAATTGCCTTAAGCTCAACTCCGAAAAAACAGAGGTAGTTATTTTCGGACCCCTCTCACCAGTTTGGTCATCATCCTGGTGGCCACCAGCCTTTGGAGCACTCCCAAGTCCAATAGCTAAGGTCAGGAACTTGGGAGTCACTTTTGATGAGGGGCTCAACTTCATGGATCACGCGAACAAAGTAGCAACCACAGCCCATCACAAACTACAAATGATCAGGAAAATTAGCCCGTGGCAGCTACTAAAACACTGGTCAGCTCTTTGGTCCTATCGTCCCTTGACTACTGTAATGGCCTATTCTTAAATGCTCAGCTTAGGGTCTCGACGAAGCTATAGGCAATACAAAATGCCGCAGCACGTTTGCTCTCTGGAACACCCAAATTTGCGGCCATATCAAATACCATTAAAAAATACCACTGGTTGCCGATCCGGAACAGGATCAAGTTCAAATCACTTTGTATAGTGTACAAGGCACTTAACGATCAAGGACCGCACTTTCTTAAGGACCAGCTGATACCCTACAAACCTTCTAGACAGCTTCGCTCCACTAACCTTAACCATCTAGTGATCCCACGTTCTAAAACAGTATCCTGGGGCGACCGCCGCTTTCTGGTTGCGGCACCCAAATTATGGAACACCTTGCCTCAAGATATCAGACTAAGCTCCTCACTTCTCCAGTTCCGCAAGAGATTAAAGACATGGCTTTTGATCAATAACCTCCATCAAAAATCCTTCGGAGCATTTAATAACGAGCTGAAGTTATGCGAATTATCTAGCGCCGAGACGCCTGCGGGTATTCGTTCGCGCTTTATAAATGGCAACAAATAAATAAATAAATATTCCATGGGTCGAATCTTAACATTCGCAAAAAAATTCGATGGTCCCAGAAAGGAAATGAACAAAAAGAAACTCAATCCAGCCCAAACACCAGCGAGAGTAGAAACTTCAGAATCAGAAGCAACAGAAAATGAACTCTCGGGGGAAGATATAGCTGGTTCATCTGGGACACGTAAGAAGACTCCTTTTCACGAGGAATTCGACCTCATCCGCCAATCCTGGCTGAGGGGGGGGGGAAGCAAACCCCCGGAACAAGACATCTCCAAACAAGGAGGGGAGGCCGGAAAAGGAAAAGGCAGAATAAACACGCCAGTAAGAGTGACCAGAAGCACCAGAAGGGGCAGGTGGTAAACGAAGTGGATACACTTACGATTGTGAATCTAAGTGGAAAACAACGAACAGAAACTGAAGAATCTGTCCTGAAGTTAGGCCTTTCCTTTTGTCCTCAAACAAAACTGGAGTTTACACAAACAAGAATAGACCTCTTTAAATTTACGAGAAAATTAAAATTACACAAACATTTCAAGACTAAACCAAGCGTCAAAGAAACCAGACAGATGAAAATGAAAATTAAGGACACTGACTTACTTACATTGGATGATCTAACAACTCTAGAGATACTGGAAGAAATGAGACAGGAGATTACAAGGGAAGAAAATGATACAGAGACCCTAACACAGAGAAGCAGAAATGTAGGAGTGGATCAGGAAGCCCCTCATAGTCCGTTTAAAACAGTATCACAATGTCTGCCCCCAACACCACAGGATGCCATTGACATCTTTTCAGAGGCAGTTATAAAAGACCTGGTCAAATTTAGATCAAAGGGTAATGCAGTGAAGCCTGGTTCAGTGAAAATGAAAAACCTTACTAAAGCACAAGCCATCGCTCTAAAAGGACTAGAGGATGATCCCAATGTCATATACAAACCTTCAGACAAAGGAGGAAATATCGTCCTATTATCAAGAGAACAATATGTAGGAGAAGCATTAAGACAGCTCACAGATAAAGACCATTATAAACCTACAACAATTAAAAGATACCAGGAAAGCATTAATGAATATCATGTTTTGATTCAAAAATGGCATAATAAAACCATGTTGAGCACTGAAGAATATTTGTTTTTAAGAACTATGAACCCTATTATTCCAACGTTCTATCAATTACCTAAAATTCACAAGGACATTAAGGCCCCACCGGGAAGACCTATAGTTTCCTCCATTGGGAGCCTTACTGAAAACTTGTCGATCTTTATAGATCATTTTTTATTCCAGTCAGTTTTATCCTTGGAATCATATATTAGGGATACAAAGGACTTTATTTCACACATTGAGCAACTCACGTGGGATCCAGACTATACATTGATGGTTCTAGACATCGCGAGCCTTTACACAAGTATAGAACACTCACAAGGCCTAAAGGCAGTGGAGTATTTCTTTAAAAAAAGAGCGTTGAAATTTGCAGGGCAAAGTACAATGTTACTAGAGATGACTGAATTTGTCTGCTAAACAATATTTTTCTTTTCCAGGGGGACCTCTATAGACAGGTCTCTGGGACCGCGATGAGCACCTGCTTCGCCCCCAGCTATGCGAATTTATTCGCGGGCTGGTGGGAGGAGCAGGTGGCTTGGTCCGCAGGGAACTCTGAATGGACGAAGAAAATCGTCACGTGGTATCGTTACATAGACGATCTCTTCCTGGTGTGGAAGGGATCGGTTGAGAGTGCCAAACAATACGTGAACCATTTAAATGACAATAACATCAATTTACGGTTCTCAGGCGAAGTAAGCTCAGTGGCAGTGAGCTATCTCGACCTGAGGGTCGAAATTAAGAATAATAAAATCACTACTTCTCTATACCGAAAGCCAACTGCCGGCAATAGCATCTTGCATGCAGCCAGTGGACATCCAATGAAATTAAAACTAAGCATTCCTTATGGCGAACTGTTGCGCCTTAAACGTAACTGTTCCCAGGAGGAAGATTTCCTAAAAGCTTCAGAAGAAAGTATAGAAAGGTTCTCAGTCAAGGGGTATGACCTCAAACTTCTAAAAAATACACTTAAGAAAGTAACTAGGATGCCCAGGCAACAATTCTTGCGGAAAGAAAGTAACAAAAAGAAAAATGAAGATAGATTTCGCTTGATTACAACATACTCTGAAGACACAAATTTTTTGAAAAACACATTACGCAAAAACTGGCACATACTGAAAACTGACCCCATTATCGGTATGGACATTCCATTGGGACCTTTACTGACCTTCAAGAGAGCGAAATCTCTCAAAGATAAGTTGGCCCATAGCCATCTAGACACCCTCCCAGCAAAATCAAACTCACTTGCAGCAATGACAGCCTTCTTCCCTTGCGGAAGATGCAAAGCATGTGCATATAGCAAAAGAGTATTGGGTTATGAGGTTCCAGGCCTAAAAGACAGAAGGCCAATAAATAAATTTATAACATGCCAAACAACACACGTGGTTTACTGTCTAATGTGTCCCTGCAAGTTAAAATATATAGGGAGCACGATAAATTCTGTGAAATTGAGAATTCTGGAGCACATGCGTGCCATTGCCAACAAAGATTTGACATACCCGGTGGCGAGACACTTCGCAATCAAACACCAAAGTAACCGAGACCTGCTCCAATACTTCGGATTGGACCACATCCCGGCACACATAAGAGGTGGCGATATGACATTAAAACTTAGAAGGCTGGAATCCAGGTTTATTATTGACTTGCAAACAAAAAATCCTAGGGGTTTGAATAGCGGAGAAGAACGCGCAGTCCACCTAGGAAACTAGTCCATCCTTTTAGATTTAGAGCCTGTAAATCAAATGCCTAACAGCTAACAATTGTGAAGTATGTTAGAACATGCCGATACACGGCTTTATGGTAGAGGTCATATGGCGGCTCCAGAACATGGAACCGCCAAACGCCGATCCACGGCAAGATGGTTTTTAATAATGTGCAATGTAATGATTAATTACAATTTGTATGTATGTAATAATATAGTATATTATTATTGGAATGAATAACCTAGGTCGATAAACTGACATTGTTTCAGGACTTATAAAGTCGAAATTGCACATTTTAAGATGGCGCTCACCAAACATTAATGGTGATCAGTCCTACCTCTATTTTTGTTACTTCCTGATTGACAGTGTTTTATAAATATATGCTTCCTCGGTTCACATTCTGTGAACACACTGAGGAAGGGAGTTTCCCGAAACGCGTCTGTGCAAGCGTTGTAAATAAAAAAGTTTCTGACAATCACCCCACGAGAGCCGTGCTTCTTTCCCGGCTGGGAGAGGGGACCTTTGGAGCGGCGATATATATATATATATATATATATATATATATATATATATATATCTCTAGTAGGCTTTGGGTCCACCTCTGGCTTTGTTTGATCTTTCAGTTAATGGCTTTAGGCTTTCCCAATCACTTCTTGGCTCAGCCTAGTAGCAGGGCACAAGTCCTATAAAAAGAAGTGGGGGGACTGATAGTATGCAAATGACCTTGTGACGTCACGTGCTAAAGGTGTCCCGGTGTCTGAAATTTACACCGGGGCACGTTCCGCATATTTCTGTGGGGCCCTGCTTTTTGGCAGGGGGATGGTGTCCACCCTGTGAAAAGAGTGGGGGGACACCGTCCACCTGCGTGGCCCCCGACTCGAGCCCTGCCTAGTAGAGAATTAATTGGTCATCTAATGCTATTGGCTGTTTGCAAGTATGCTTACACCTTCCCTCAAGCTTTTACATTGAACTACATCAGGGACTACTTTACGATAGCCCTCTCTCCGCCTCTGAAGCTTTCTTCTGTGAATCTTGCCCTAGTGTTCTAACGCTGCCTACATTAGCACGTTAAACCCACACTTGTCCTTGACACTTCTTGTTTCCTTTTCTTTAGCTATATATTAGTCCAGTCGATGCTCAATGTGTCCAGTGTCATAAAAAAACAGAATGGCTAGTCATTTAGGGGTCTGCTACTGTCCACATTGCCCAGAGATACCCGGGCATGTCATTTGTAGAAGTAAGGAGAAGATGCACCACTTGGGCCAAAAAAAGTGTCAGTCACTCTGTGGTGATCGGGACCTGGAGCCAGGCAGAGAACAGTAGTCGCACAACTTAGGGCTACTGGAAATGTCAATGAGCCTACTTTTGTTGGTAGGAGAGGGTGCCTCTCACAATTGGTCCCCTTTGGAGAACTCTGCTGAGCAAAAGCAGAGCATTGCAACTGGGAAGTAGATCTAGCAGAAGCAGTGGCGTCACAAAACTTGAGGGGGCACCCTGCAAAGTACTTGGAGGGGGGCCCCCTCCCAGCGGACCAGCCCACCAGCTACCTCTTTTACCCACCACCCAAAAATCTAGTATATTTTTATTTGAAACTGACAACATTTAATGAAATGCCTTTCGTTAAAAGTTTTCATAAGAAAGTGGGAAGCACTCTTAATATATGAACTACACCATTTGTAACATTATTGTCAAGAGAAGATTATTTAACTGAGACAACAATCAGAACAATGCAAAGGAGTGCTCCTATTCGCTTAGGAACTGCCTATCACTAAATACAAAGAACTATTTAGGGTCTGAATTAGAATTTACATTGATAGACAATAACGTGAAACTTTGAAAGAGAAACCCAAACCTGCAATTTCACAGACTCGACTGACAATATATATGAGAAGTACACAAGATATAACTCAGTATCCTGCCAGCCCCAAGAGAGATAAACTAGTGAATTATCTGCATGCCACACACTTGGGACTGTCAAGGGTGTACATGATAATAACATGACCTGTGGAAGCACTTTTAATTTATACCATCATGTCTTTATTAGTAAGCAGGACAAAAACAGGCAGGTAAACGAGGCTGATGATAAAAACTACTTGGATGCTTCAGAACATAGTTGCAGATGTTTGTTTGAATTTATCATTTCTGTAGTGTAAACACTGCTAATTGCAAGATTTAAGGACCACGTTTTACAGACAAGAGAAAGCAGAAGCATAAATAACACAGCATGTAGCCTAAAAACAAACCATATCAGCAAGTACCTAATGACAGAATCTATACAACTACAGTTGGTAAAGCAAAGGGAAAAGTGCAAATACTTTCAAAGTGCAAAATAAAACAATCACCAGTCCAGCAATATACAAAAGCAAGCACATTTTGTAAAATCAAGGAATGGATGCAAGGTTGCCTCGCAGCATCAGGTTTTTTTTTTTTTTTAACCAATCAAGGTTCCCAGCTTGACAATTCCAGCCTCTGACCACCTTCAGATGCTTTTGACCTCCTTTGGACAGTGCACCAAATCCAGTAATGGTACAGAGGAGCACATCCACCTCAATGCTCGGTCACCGATTGTACCACTGTCACGTATTTTCCAGATTCCAAAAGGACCACCAATTGGGTCTCCACCTCCTGGATTCTCCTCCATCTCATACATCTACAGGTTCATATTCAGCCAACACTCCAACTTCCCCACTACATTATTTGCCGTTTGATTACATCACGCCATTCCATGATGGCTTGATCATAGGTGCTAATAAACTTAACATTCAGGTAGAGGTTCCCATTCCACATGTCTCTGTAATTCTGTAAACTTTGTAACCCAGAGCTACTCCCAGACCAATACTAACTCTGGTGCCAGGGTTTACAGAATTAGTAAAAGAAGAATATATTTCTCCAGCAATTATTAAGATGGCAACGCAAAGACTTAAAAAAACATACATAAAATATTGGATCAACACCCTATGTTATAACGACAATAGCATGTGCCTGCCAATGTGTTGGCTGGATGAAAGAAATATGCGTCTGCACCAGAAACCTCAGTACTCCCTGACTGAACATGTAAAAGAACTGATGTTGCGGACTGCCTGGTGTGTTCTACTGTGGTCTTCCTTAAAACAGCTAGCGATACCGCTTTGCTTGGGAAGTGTGATAGAACTCTTTAGGAGACAATAAATCTTCCATTTTCTGGTTCCTTTTTTGGTCCTCATACCCAGGGCAACAGGAATTATGCATTAGGGTTAACTAAATTATGCGGTAGGGTTGACTAAGTTATGCAGCAAGAAAACACAAATTTTGTGGCATAATGCAGGACATTTTTTAATAGTATTACTTCATTATTTTCTCATTTTTACACATGGGGCTACTGCCTGGGCAAAGGTTTCCACTCTTTCGTACTAGTTTACAAACAAATATAGACATAAGCAACTAAAGATGATCACTTAACGTTTGGAAAGGGCCTTCCAAACTTGTACCAAACTTTCTTGCTGTATACTAGCTGGGAGATTCATACTCTGTCATAATTATCACTTCAGCACAATTACAGCATTTGCCACAACCCCTGCAAAGAGAGTTTGTAAAAACTAGCTAGTTAAGCAAGGCATCATAAAAGAGGATGACTATCTTTCCAGCTCCCTTTCTTTTGTACTTTATTCATTGAAATGTCAGTTATTTTTTAATAAGGAGAGGTAAATTGCAATACGTTTACATTTAAAATGTCTTTCAAGGCTACTCTCCAGTCACAGCTATTGTGTAATGTCTCCAGCCTGAAGCACCCCCAACAGATCCACAAAGAGGTCTGAGGGCTCCGCACTGAAGTTTGATTAATGTAGACAAAGGCTTGGCCTCATCTAAAGGGTTCCCTTCAAACTGCAGCTGCAGCTCCACCTCTACTCACCCATAGAAGCTACAAAAGGGCAGTGCCTCAGTAAGTCTAATCAGGAGCCATTTGCTAACAAAAGTGTTCATTGAATTTGCAGAGGGAGCCCTTTCACCATCACCATACTCACGTTAATGTTTGCATCCCCTGCCCTCCAGCCACTGCAATACAGGTAAAATCCTTCCACTGCCTGGGAAGCTGTCCTCACCTTCCATCGGTGCAAATACAAAGCAAAGGCATTCAAATACATCCCACTCCACTGTATAATTATTCCTGCGAGTCAAACCCGAGGATGAACACCAGATTCTTTTTTTTTATTAAATGTGTACATTTCCCATGTATTTTCTCGACATGTGTGTCCAGCTATTATTTTCACTTTCACCCCTTGAGCTGATCCACTGACCTGGCTGGACCGTTGGTCTAGCAGTAAGGTAGGTGTGGAGAGATGTTTACTTGATTCTAGTGCCTATCAAAAAATCCTAACATAGCACAATTGTCACAAGTAAATAATGTTTCTTTCTACATTCTTCTATCTTCGAACTGCATGCTTTCTCAGAAATATTCTCTACATTCCTTAAAGCCAGCATTAACACCTGTCCTTTTTGTTGTTTGTAATGACACGCGTGTCACAAGTACGTCATTACAAACAATACGATTTCATGTTTAGTTTTGAAAGTCTGGATCGCATGTGTTTTCCGCGAGCTGTGTGTTGTGCGGATGCAATTGATCCGTGTGTGTGTGTTGTTATTTGAAAGAGCGTGAAGAAGGGTTATGCAGGGAAATGACGGTTTCTGTATTCAGTTGTAACCCAGACTGGAGATAACTCGAGAATTAAAACACTCGTCTTTCAACTTACCTGGATCCTGTTATTTCTCCTCATTTAGCTGTTTACTGCACTGGCGACGATCGGGAACGTACTTTTGCGTGAAGTGATTACCGATTTTTGAGCTGCTTTCAAGATTTATGCTAAACTGTTTTTTTCATTGGCCATTTACACGGAAGGTTTTCTTTCAACCGTTTTCATTGGATATCTATCTACATTCTCATTGGATAATAGTGAATACCTATTTTAAGTGTTTTCTCATAGGATGTGTGTTGCAAAATCCGATTGGTAAAAATTCAACATTACTACAGAGCTGTTGTGCATCACATTTGAAGGAAAATACAGACGTAGAACTGGTGAACTGTAAGTAAACTACTGTGACATGCTCACATAAACCCTGCATGTCGTTTTATCATATTAAGAAAAGCATACATATTTTAAAATTAACTATATTTCTGGTGTACCACGACAGTGTACTAGTATAAACTATTGTACACAATCATGACTGGAATTCAACCTCCTCCATCCTTTTTAACCATTAAAGGAGAGCCTCCTATTGAATGGGATGTTTGGGAACCTATGTTCTTAGCATATGTGGAGGTTCTAGAGGAAGAAGATTGTGGAGCAGAGAGGAAACTAGCTTTGTTAAAACATTGTCTTGGAGGAATTGCACTCTATGGGGCAGATTTATGAGCCCCTTGCGACACTTTTACGCCGCCGTTGCGTCACTTTTATGACGCAGCGACAGCGTAAACAATGCGCCATGTTGCGACTTATTTACAAGGTGACGCATCTAGGCAGATGCGTCACGTTGTAAAGCCCTGCGCCACATGAAACCTGCGTCAGGTTTCATGTGGGCGTTCTGTCGCAGGGTGGGCGTTCCGTCGTAGGAAAGCCCCGTAAAACTGACGCAGTGAAATCTACAAGATTTCACTGGGTCAGTTTTACGACGCTGCTGCGTCAGATCCTTAAGCCTGCTTAAAGCAGGCGTAAGGAGTGACGCACCACGTTATGAATGGGTGGCCTCTGTGCATTGCAGGAGTTGCGTCGCGCTTGCGACGCGACTCCAGCAATGCGCCACCCGTACGCCACAAGCTGCGTCTGGTGCATCTGCCCTTCCTTGCACCATAGTGCGTCGCATTGTAAATGCGGCGCATCTGTGGTGGTGCAAGGAGGAAATTGCGTGACGCATTAGTTCTGGCGCATCCCTGCTGATGTGCAGAGATGCGCCAGAACTTGTAAATATGCCCTTATGAATTTAAAAGCTTACCTCCTCTAAGTGATATTTCCAATCTTAATGTATATCAAATTGCTTCCAAACAGCTTTCCATTAGATATGGTAAGAAGATTAATATGGTCATGGAAAGATTTAAATTTTATTCCAGGAAACAACAAAATGATGAGTCTATTGATAACTATGTATCTGCTCTGAGAGCATTAGCAGTTACATGTGACTTTGAACATATTAACTATGATCAAGTGTTAAGGGATCAAATACTTATGCGTACCAACAATAAAAAAAATACAACAAAGGTTATGGACAACTTCTCACATGTCACTTAATGCAGCGATTGAAATAGCCAAGTCCATTGAACATTCTGAAAAATTTGTGGATGAAATAAGATCACAAAACAATGATAAATCGGATGTATTAATTGTTAATAAGGAAAATGACAAATTCAAGGATTCGGATAAGTATAAAAAGTTCATCACTACAAGGAATCATTATAGGTTTGAAAATAAAAATAGATGGCAAAAACCTGATCAAAGAATGAATAGTTGGCAAAGATCAGACCAGAGAATGAATAATTGGCAAATATCAGATTCAAGAGTATACAATATGTATTGTTTTAGATGTGGAAGTGGCTACCATTTAGGTAATTCTAAAGCATGTCCGGCTTTGGCTAAAGTATGTTCAAGATGTGAAAAAAAGGGACATTTTTCTAAAGTTTGTAGATCAGCTCCGAGGAAAGTTAATTTGGTCCAAGATCAAGAACAAGAGAGTTCAAGTGACTGTGAATTTGATGTAAATACTATAATGTGCATAACAAAGGAACCAAAGATTTAAAAATTTCCTTCTTGTGAGATCACTATTAAGTGGTTACAGTGGCCATAAATTACAACTCATTGGTTACTTTGTAGCTAAACTCAGTTTCAATAGTCGTTCTACATATGGTAAAGTATATATTACAAAATCTGGTGATTCACTTTTAGGTTGGCCACATCAAGAGCAACTTGGTATGAAGCTTGACCCTAATGCTGATCCTCCTGTTTATTCTATTGATTTGGATTCAAGTGTAAATACATTGAGCAAAGGAAATGAAAATACATTAATTGCGGAAATTAAAGAGAAATTTCCTAAGCTATTTTGTAATAATTTAGGAAGGTATAGAGGATTTGAACATCGTATAAAAGTACATGCAAATGCTTTACCCATCCGTCACAAGGTTAGGAATGTTCCTCTTTCGTATAGATTGAAGTTGAAGGAAATGCTCAATAACATGTGTGAAAAGAAGATAATAGATCCTATTGAGTCATCTCCTTTGGTTTCACCAATTGTGATTTCAATTAAATCTGGAGGAGATCTCCGCGTGTGCATAGATTTGCGCAGTTTAAATAATGCAATCTGTGTGGATTCACATCCTTTACCTAATCTGCATGAAATGGTTTCCACTTTAGATAATGCCAAAGTATTTTCCTGTTTAGATCTAGCGAGTGCATATCACCAGGTTGTTCTACATGAAGATTCAAGAGACTTAACTGCATTCATTACACCTGAAGGTTTATTTAGATTTTGCAGGATGCCTTTCGGATTGGCCAGTGCTGCTGCGGTATTTCAAAGGTTGATGAAGGAAACTTTGACAGGTTTAACAGGGGCAGTTGCATTTCAGAACGATATTCTGGTTTTCGGGAAAGATGAAGATGAACATGAAAACAATTTGTTGAAGGTGTTAAATGCATTGTCAGATAAAGGGCTAACACTTCGTGCTAGTAAATGTAGGTTCAGAAGAGAAGAAGTGGAGTATCTTGGACATTGTATTAGTGGTAATGGAATTAAACCTAAAAGCTCACGTTTGGAGAACATCAGCAAAGCGTCCATTCCTCAAAACAAGGAACAATTAGTAGCATTTTTGTGGCTTGTAGAATTTTATGCGAAATTCATCCAAAATTATGCAACTGTTATTGAACCATTTAGGATGCTTCTAAAGAAAAATGCAAAGTTTGAGTGGACAGATCATGTGACTGTTACATTTAATGCTGTTAAGTCAATGATTATAAGGGCACCTTGTCTTAAACCATTTGTAATTGGAAAGAAATGCATTGTGATGGTTGATGCAAGTAATTGTGGTTTGCGTGCAGTATTAATTCAAGAAGAATGGGGTAAAGAATGGATTGTGGCGTATGCGTCAAGGACATTGAGAGAATCCGAGCGACATTATTCGGTAATTGAGAGGGAACTTCTAACGTGTGTCTGGGGGGCTGAACATTTTCGACCATTTCTGTGGGGAACGAAGTTTATTTATTTTTTTATTTTTTTATTTTTTGAAAACCTTTATTAAGCTGATGAGCAGTACACAGCGTCTGCCTACAACCACTACGGGCCGGCCGCCATGACAAACAGGAACATTACAGATCGGCACAAAAAGCGGAAAGCAAAAAACAATAGCACTACATCGTACCAACAGCAGACTGGAAAAGAATCAAATGGGTTTCATTTTATGAGATTAGAGAAAATTCGTACACTCAGGTCAGACAACCAACAAGGTGGGCCGTACGACAGAATAGCAATTAAGGGTGCCACCACAATGGGAGTCGTGCGCAAAGCAGTGCAACCAACATGGAAAAACAATACATTACATTCCGCGCAAGACTGCGCCCATACCAATTGACAAAACACTTCAGGATGTCTGTACAAACGAAGTCGCTATCCGGCAGGACTTAAAAGGGGCACTTTTAACAGCCGGAAGAGAGGATACGGCGTCACCCAGTAAAGCGAATTGTATCGGGAACAAGCCACAAAGGAGGAAACATACCCGTTGTAAACACAATCAGGAGGAGAAACAGGATATGCGAACAAGCAATGGGGACATAATGTTTATAACGCTACGCACACAAAAATCCCAGAAACAGCGCAAACCCCAAAAACACAAGGCACAGAACCCACCCCGAAAGGAACACCACCCAGTCCCTGCCCGACCCAAATACACGAGAAGAAAGAGAATACAATAAGGAATAACAAAGGGAAAAGGGAAAACAACCAAAACAACAAAAATAAAGAAGGCCATAGAAACATAAGACAATACAAAACATCATCCCCCCACCCTGCACCACTGCACGTGACTACGGCCCCCCCCCTCTAGCAGCGTGCCTGTCGCCCAGTAGAACCCCGAAATATAGACAAAAGACCGAGGAAAGAGGGATAAAACACGGAAGGGAAGACAAAAAGAGACAAAAAGAAAAAAGAAGACAAAAAAGAAACTAACAGCGGGGGAGGAGGAGAAACAGACATGCCCTCGGCCCCACGACCCCCAAACCACAGCCAACATCCCCGGGCATCGATCCAACCGGTATGCTAACAAAACATAAAAACAACAGCATCTGGAGAGGACGTTTATCCCGGCCCCACCACCCGACAGCCGAGATGACGAATAGGTAGCTCACCACAAGTGCCAGGTGTCCATCACAGTCAACAAACTCACCCCTGACCCTGACGAATAAACACATAAATGACCGTAGCCAGCATCCGCACCCCCTTAAGACAATGCAAAGTCCCAGTATATCCATGAATCCACGCAGCGGGTCCGGAACGATCCGTCGGGACTCCACAGCCAAGAGCCGCCACAATACTCGCCTCCACCATATAAAAGTACATACCCAACAAAGCCCCTAACGAAATACTAGGCAGATAGTCCAAGGGAATCGACCAAGACCGTCGGGTCGTCAAAGCAACAGTTCAGACGAGGACAGGAGTGAGAAGTCAACCAACAACAAAGATGGCGGGTGGGATGGTGGAACAATAGGGTCAGCTTCTCCAAGCGGCCGGAGTGACGGTGGTAAGGCCCCAACACAAAACGGACCCGGAACACCTAGGTGCAGGCGTGGCGCAGAATAAGCCGATATTCCAGGGGGATCAGACAGACCAGGGCCCTCACATAATCGGCCCGTGGCGACGGTAGCTGAGATCCGAGCGTGGAACAAAGAAGCCATATAGGTGCGGAGGTCCCCAATGGCGGCCAGCACGGCTCCCAAAGACAAAGCATCCCCATCCCGCACCGCCTCCAGCGGAGCAGTTCCAAGCATCTGTGTATCCACCACGGGGCCGATCGCACCCGGGGATCCAAGCTATGCAGGGCGGGCGGGAACTGGAGGTGCAGCGTAAAGCAATGTCGGGGATTCACAGGCGGGGGCTCCGACCCGGCGGGGACGGGCAGGCGCCGGGAAGGGGGTCCCCCACCTCGCAGCACCCGCCAGGGGTAGTGCACCTCCGCAATACGTAGGGAGCCTCAGGCGGACCGCCAAATCCGGGATTGGATGTGTTCCACAGCCACGGTCCAGACCGCGTCCAGATCCCCAAACCGCTGTTGCTACGCCACAGCCCGATAAGGCCAGTACTCGCAGACCCGGCTCGCCACCGGCGTCAGGCCAGGAACGACAGCACGGTAGAACTCCGCCAATCCGAGTCAGAAATTGACCGGGAACACACCGTCGAGATCAGTATCAGGCAAGACACCCGGGGATGGAGCCGGAGAACAGGATTAACAACAGGATATTCGAACAACGGGAGAGGGTCAGCGGAGCCGAGAGCCTACGCGGCCATCTTCGTTCGTCGCTAGGCTCCTCCTCAGGGAACGAAGTTTATTATTAAATCAGATCATAAACCATTGGTGCATATATTGTCACCTGGCGGGAGGCGTACACTTTCATCAAGGTTGGCAAGACTTTCTTCTAGGTTACAAAATTTTCAGTACTCCTTAGAATACATTCCTGGCAAATCTAATGTTCATGCAGATTGCATGACGAGGCTTCCTCTGGCGTGTAAGGAGTCAGGTGTGGTTGACAGAGATGAGTGTGAAGTAACACATGTTGTTAGTGATGTTAATCTAGTATTTGGAGAGAACTCTGTGGTGCAAGAACAATTATTGAATGAAGAAATGGATAAAGATTTAGAACTTAAGAAAGTGAAAGAATTCATATCAATTGAGGTTGGCCAGAGGGAAGAGAGTTCACAGGTGGTTTGATGAGTTATTACAAAATTAAAGATGAGCTTGCAGTTGAAAATGGGATTTTATTGAGAGGTGACAAATTTATCGCACCTTTTGGTCTTAGGAAGAAATTTCTGGATTTAGCTCATGAAGGGCATTTTGGTATATCAATTACCAGGAGATGATTGAAAAACAATTTTTGGTGGCCTGGAATTGATTATTTTGTAGAACATCAGGTGAAGTTATGTGAGTTATGTGCCAATAGTGACAAAACTGCAAAGGCTTTGTCTAGTGTTCCACAACCAGTAGAGTTACCTGCATCACCTTGGAACAAGGTTGGCATTGACATTATTGGACCGTTTAGTGTACTACCACAGCAATATGCCTTTGGCATAGTGATGATAGATTATTTTTCGAAATGGTCGGAGATAAAAATGGTTAGGGAGGTTACTAGTGATGCTGTTGTACAATTCATGGATGATATTTGTTGTAGAGAGGGTATTCCTCAAGAAGTGGTAACAGACAATGGACCACAATTTGTCAGTAAGCAAATAGAAAGTTATTTTAGTAGATGTGGAATTTCTCACAGAAGAATATCAGTATTCCATCCAGAGACCAATGGCCAAATAGAAAGATTTATTAGAGTGGTCAAGGAGGCTATTCAGTTGGCTGTGAAAGGTGGTTTATGTTAAAATAAAGCTATCCAGTCTATGTTGTTATCTTACAGAACTTCTCCTAATGCGATTACTTTGTTATCTCCTTTTGAGTTATTGAGAGGGCGGAAACCTAACACTAACCTTGTACCTTGGTGGTTGAAGAACAAAGATAGTGGTCGTATTGATTTTGCTGAGGTTGATTTTACAGAAATTCGTAAGAAAGTTAATGCATATAAGGAGAAAATGAAGAATGATTTGTTAAAGAAGGGGACAAAGAGTTGTGTTTCTATACGAGTAGGGGATTTTGTGAGAAAAAGAAAGGTAGTTTTGTACATAAAGGATTAGCAAAATGGTCTGATCCAATCAAGGTTGTTGAGGTATTTAAAAATGCTGTGAGAGTGTTGGATGGTAGTGTTTGGCATTTTAGTAGAGTCTCGAAATTTAATAGTGACAAATACATTTCAGAGAATGATTCATCAAATGTGTTTTTGGAAGTCACTACTGATGGATTGGTGGTATCTAGATCTGGTAGTAGTTCCTGTTATTACTTAACTAAACCAAATGGTGTTCATGCAAAATCTCATGACGCTGCAAGCAGGATTCGAACCTACGCGGAGAAACCCCATTGGATTTCAAGTCCAACGCCTTAACCACTCGGCCATCGCAGCTGCATGAGTATGATGTCACTGTTGTCGTATACGAGCCATGCACTGCTCACGTCAGGCCGAGACCTAAAAAATAAAGTAACGGAAGGACGGGGCACGTACCAGCAGTGCCCCGTCTCCCTCACTTATTTCGCATGCTTTGATACAATTAATAAAAATAGCAACACGTATCACTCAAAGTGAGTGACAAGGCACAGATGAGCGGTAATCAATCACTGCACATTTCTACCCTCTTTTCCCTATATTACGGCGCTGGGAATAGGCCCTTAAGTGTACTCAGAAAGAGACCAAAAGCCTAAACAAGACACGCTACATAAAAAAAATTACTCTTTTTGTGACTCGTCAAGATCAGGCAGGACAGGTCCAGACTACGAACCCTTCCGAGTTCAAGGAATCGCAGGGTTCCAGATAAGTTCAGGGATTTTGTTCTTATAAAAAAAAAAAAAAGGGGAGAGGTGTGTTATATGTTGTTGTTTGTAATGACACGCGTGTCACAAGTACGTCATTACAAACAATACGATTTCATGTTTAGTTTTGAAAGTCTGGATCGCGTGTGTTTTCCGGGAGCTGTGTGTTGTGCGGATGCATTTGATCCGCGTGTGTGTGTTGTTATTTGAAAGAGCGTGAAGAAGGGTTATGCGGGGAAATGACGGTTTCTGCATTCAGTTGTAACACAGACTGGAGATAACTCGAGAATTAAAACACTCGTCTTAACTTACCTGGATCCTGTTATTTCTCCTCATTTAGCTGTTTACTGCTTTTACTACACTTTTATTAAAACTTCTGTTTGCCACCGCTCCTTTTTTTTTCTCTTTCAAATGTCTCACTCCTTCCCTTCCATCCTCTGCATGCCTCATCTCTCTGAGTATTACATACTCTGACACATGCATGTTTGCCTATTCTATATTATAGTATTTCTACAAATTACACGCAACTCATTTGCAAGATCACAATCTCTCCTCCTTCCTCTGAAAGTCAAACATATGCAACCTAACAATACCTAGTCTCCTCTAACTCGTCAATTAAATCCTACCAACCATGTGCCTGAGCTCACCCCCCTCACTAATTATCATACCTAACCACTATTAATTTCAGTCCACCATAAAAAAACTGAAATGAATGCATGGAATGGTTTGCTTTAAGCGCACAAGTCTGATCCCAATTACTAACAGTAACCAATAACACTGGACTAACATTGAGTCCCGGAGAAGCGTGCTGCCCAGCGTAAGGTGCTCTGATGCCTCGTCGCTATATAAATGCAATTAAAATAGCAGAGATTTGTTCAGGGGTGAATCCTGCATCGCTGATGCAGCACACACACAAGCAAAAGGTAAGGCCCACTGGAATCATGCAGCTTGTACTGAAACATTTGGCAAAAAAGTTGGAATATTGGGCATAATGTGTAATTAAAGGTCTGTGACAATATTATATATATAGTTGATATACAAATCACTTTGGTGATGCTATTAAAGGAATCGCAATGTGATATAAAATACAGGGGTTTCTTATCAAAGGAAAACCAAATACATTGAAAATTGTATTGTATTTTAGGAAATATTTTTCTAAATGTTATTCACTCACTGGAAGGATTCAGCAATGGACTAGAACACGGTCCTGGCTGTAGTGTTTCATCAAGTATGTTTATTTCAGTGTTTGTCGCCTTAAAACTAAAGGCTTAAATACATACAGTCCGATAAAAAAGTAATAAGATAAAAATACATATTACACAATGAATACAGTTCATACAGATTTAAAATGAAAAAACAAGTATAACTTATAAAAACTGTCAATTCATTTGCATTGCAGCCGAAAACGTTTCCTCAGCCTCCATGCTAGGTACAAAGAAACACAACAAATTGATTACAATGACATTATTGGTATTCGTTCTGAAAACTCCTAAGGCATCTGTGTAAAATTTAAATCTATAACCAATACATCTGCATAAGGGAGCAATCTGGTTCAATGGACAAAAAAAGTATACGGCTATCATATTCAATTGCAAGTGCTCAAACTGGGCATTTGTTGTTGTCTGATACATCTGTGACGACTTGGATGTGAAACTCCTTACGGGAAAAATCCCCAGCCTGAATTTGAGGTACAAGCTCTTCGCCATAAAGGGCTCAATATTGTCCAGGTATTTTTCAAATTTCAATGAACACTTGAAATACAAAAAATTGTCAAATAATCCACCTCTCTTAACTTCTGCAAACCAACCATCCATCAAATAAGCCCTGTATTTACTCTTTAACTCACTTTTAAATTAACTGAATTTTCTCAAAGATCATTAAGACCAAACTGACACAACCAATTTTTAACAAACACTAAACACTTTACTTTACTTTAATAACTTTACTGGTCATCCAGTGTCTGTAAACCGCAAGTTCTGGTACTGACCAGATGTGGAGCCAGTATAGCAACAGTCACAGGTTTGCTTTGTGGGAGATTCAATTTAAAGGTATATGGGATAAGGGGTGCACTTTGTGGAAGATCGAGCAATGATCTAAAATAATTGGGTTTAATAACAAGGACAAACCCAAGGCATGATAAACTTAAAGCATTGGTGACACAGCCTTGGCTTAGGTTGCTCTAATCATTTTTCAGAAATTGCTCTGTGTGTTAATACCATCTAGCTCTTTGATATATGCGGAATCCAGGATAACGATTCTGATACCTTCAGGCCCAGGTAGTCAACATTTCTAACCCTATCCAGCACATCCTATCCTCATTTCAGATCACCCTTGAATTTTCTTTGAGGATTGAAACACATATATTTTGTTTTTGCTTGATTAAGCTCATGCAGGAAAAGCATTGATCTCGTTAATTGACGATTGTAGACTCATCAGTGTTTTGGAGATCATAAGAGTGTCATCAGCGAACATGAGAGCAAGTATTTAGAGAAATCATAAACAAAGTTTAACAATGATTTAACAACTGCATTGATGAATAAGGAGAATAGAGGGCTGGGAGTGTCAAGGAGGCAACCCTGCCTTAATCCTCTCAAGATTGGAATTCGCTTGATTAATTCTCCATGGCTACCCCATCTAACCTGTGCATAATTGCCCTCATTCAAGCAGATTGCAACTGACAAGATGTTGTCAGGCACCCACAATGATTTAAATTCCTTTTTTCGGTTACAGGTCAAAGGCCACTCGCAAGTCGACAAATGTGAGATGAAGATGTTTGTGTTTTATGGTGAAATTGTTCCAGTATAATATAGTGAGGCAAAATATTTAATCAATCATACTTCTGTTTTGAGGAAATCCTGCTTGGAGATCAGAAATAAAATGATTCTCCACAATCCACTCCTACAGTCTGTCCAAAATCTTCTTGCAAAAGATTTTCTGGAGATTATCCAGCACACTTGTAGGCCAATCATTTGCATGGTTATCTTTCTGGCCCTTTTTATGATTATTATTTTTATCATGATTGTTTTCACCACTGGGCCATCAACAATAGCATTTGACAGCAAGTTGATAAAAGGGGCACAAACCAATGGTTCCTGTCTGTATAAATCACCTGGAATTTTGACCCTGGTTTCAACCCCAAAATAGCTTTTTCAGTTTTCTGAGATGAACAACTGAAGAGAGGTCACATCATTAATAAGAAGTGATTCAATCATGGGATCAGTAATACTGGTTGGAAATTGTTACACTGGGCATTGGTATGCTGATTACTGATCTGAAAAGTGATTCTTGCAAGTCTCTGGCCCTATTTGGAAGTCGCCTAGGTTGGTGAACTGCAGACAACCATGTGCTGTTAAATGCCAGAAGAACGTCTATCTTTATTCCTGGATGCTTCCAATAGATCATACCAATTTGCGTCATCCTATGCTCTTCTGCTATCAGGTAGCAATTTATTGTATGCCCTTCCTGCCCCTAATATTTCATCCCTTTTACGGCTATTGCATAAAACATGGCCCTTTGCACTCCTTTGTATAAGAGGGGTTTTGCTTCGTTTATTTGGTATGAGATTTACAATCCCTATTAAAAAGGTAGTGAGTGAGTTAAATGGGGCAGTATGAATCTGTACAATAGTAATCCCACCTACTGGTCCAGATGCACAGGACTCAAGTAGGGCTTTGACAGCGTAGACATTTGCCAGGGTTTTTGGATCGTTAGGCATTACAGGCCACTTAACAACCGTTGTTAGTAAACATTATAGGATGTATTTGACTTTGAATTTGATAGACCAATACAGATATTAAAGACCCCAACATCATTAATGAGAGTGGATGATGATCACTGTCTGACTTTTCTTTAATTGTAATATCCCTTTGATATGACCGCAGCTGAAGGTCTACCAAGCTGTTATCAATTCTGCCTTATAAGTTTGCCCTTCGATTTGTACTTGCACCCTTAGTATCCGATTGAGCGCAACCGTTACAGACTCGTAATCCTCATGAGAGGGTCAGGGCAGTCTTTTGTACTGCCACAGAGGGCCAGCATTTCATGGGAGGGAGCTCTGACCCCACTATGGCACATTCGTCATCCTTTGCCTGTGTCAAGGATTTACCATTGTCTAGAAGTTCGAATGTAGTATTAAAATCACCCATTAGGAGAAGTGGGCAGTGGAGCCCAAAGACAAAAGAGAGTTGGTGATTCTTTCTCAGTACCACTGAACTGTTTTATATATTAATATAAATGAAACACCAAATATAGCATAACAAGAATTCCTAGAAGTCTTGTGAGGGAATTTCAAGGGTTTTTATCTTGCAACCCAAATGCAATCTAGCTCTAAATAAGAAGGCCTCCCAAAGGCATTCCTGCTCTCGATGGAGAGGCATTAATATTAAATGTTAAAAAAAAAACACTTCTATTTGGACTTCAGAGCCCAAGTCTCTTGGAAAATACTGAAGTTTAATTTATCTACAAACTACCCCTATAATGGATCCTTTAACCTGGATTTTAACCCTGCAACATTCCAGGAAAGAAAACGTAGATCAGGCATATTTCCAACGTCCAACATCTGCGGCCATGGATCCCATTTACCTGCTTTACCACTTAGAGATGTTACTAACATTTCCACCGTGGTAATAGGTCTTCCAGACTAGCCTGTTTATGCTCCCAATTTATGGCAGTAGAAGATCACTAACCGATACCCGGTCACTAGGTGAATTGATCTCTTCTAAGGCTGAGGCTTAAGTTACAATCAATGTTGCACTTTTTTTTATCATAGTATGATGAGTGGCGCTTACTGCTGGAGGCTCAGGGTGAAAGCAAAAAGGGGGATTGGTCTTGAATTGAATACTGAGGCCTTACTAAGAATGACATGATGTTCTATCCCAATTAGGTCTTTATCCTTGAAGGAGATTAAGATATAATCAAACCGCTTTGAGGACGAAGAGCAGAATTCAACTCTATCAAGGTACTCCCTGAACATTGAACGACATTGGCATGTATGTCGTATCCAATAAATTACTTTATTCTTTAGAGAGTCTAATGCATCAAAGCATGACCACTTTGTTTTAGAACTTCAGTCACATAAATATCCCCCTCATGATCATTCACTGGACTAACCACCCTGTAAGGTCTGCAAAGGTTCCTATTGTTTTTGACCAATGTAAGAGCCTTTTGTATGTCAACCAGGAGCCCTATGGGTCACTGTCGGAGTTCAGAAGTGATTCCACCTCTTCAATAAGATGATCAATTTTGTGCAAGGTGCACGTCGAGGGCTTTTGTTATTTTTAGATGCTCCCCAAAAGGCTATCAATGACCTTTCTTTTCCCAATTACGCAGAGCGGGAGAGTCAGTGTTTTATAGCGCTCAGATGCAGGAAGGGCCCACCACCTCCACATCCCTCCTGGATGATGCTAAATCTTGCGGTGTTTGTAGTCCCCAAGTGTAGTCTAATGTGCCCCGCAGCGGGAAAGTCACAGTATAGGACTTAAGTGCATGAAGGGCCACCTTGTGAATGAACCAAAGCCTTGTAGGGTTTAGAGTTCCCAAGTGTAGTCCAGCGTCTCTCCGATATATCAACTTCCTTCCTCCCTTTGTGCTCAGCGGGTGCTGTCTACTTCACCCTAAGGTCTTCTAAGAACTTCCTTTGTTCTGTGACCTCACTTGTAACTTTTCATTTAATCTCACTAGGATGCTGTAGCGCTTGTTATACAAGCTCAGAATGCCCTGCTGTACACCCACACTCCCAAGGAGGGCAGACACAGTGGTGTGAAGATTGCAGCTCGCATGTTTGGGAGCGAGGTCTGAATGATAACTGGGTGAAGAATGATGAAGGATGATGCAGAGAGGAGAAGAGCACTTGAGCAAGTGGCAAGAGAATATTCTGGTGAGGACCCCTTTCTTACTAGTGGCTTCTTTACAGCTGCTGTTGGGGTACAAGGCCCAAGGATATCCTCAATTGCTGCGCTGGTTAATTTGCAGACAAAGCGGCATACCTGGTAAGAATCTAAAAGTATGGATAGCGGGTATACAATCCGATCCCTTGTGATGGTACGCTGAAGGGATGGGCACAAGCATGGCATTGAACAGGAGGACACAGAGCGAGGAAGGAGTTTGTATTTTCCTAACAGCCCAAGTAAGAGCTATTAATAGATGTATTTTGTTTCTCTAGTTTCTCTGTTTAATTGCACATGTTTTAAATCATTAACACTTATTTTCAATTAATTAACGTAATTAGGTATACATTCCACTTTTTTCGAACTCCCCCAACAATGATTTTGGAAAGTTTATTTTTTGTCCATTATCATCAAATAAATTTTCATTATGAAGCCATTAATTATCACAACAACAAAAGATATATATTTTTGCAAAGCCAATAGGTTTGGTGTTGGCTGCAGCCTTTTTCCTTTTTTTCAATACTTGTTTTGTCATGTTTTTTGTGAAGCTTTGTTGGGGGAACTGTCAATCCCTCACCATTCACCAGATTCTCCTTCAGCAATTACAATCTGTAGTCATGCCTCATCACTGCCATCCATTCCTATTCCAAGAACACTACTGCCTGCTTCTCTATACATTCTGTGCCAACTGCATACGTCGCAGCAACTTCACACTCTTTTTCAATGCCCTTGTCAACCCCCCTCAAATTGCAAAGGTAGTCTAGATAGTCCCCTAGCCTTTACGTTCACTTTTTCTGTAACATACTTTAAACTTGTAACTTAGTGCTTGATGTAGATCTTGGTGGAATGAGTCCCGCTATCTTTTTTTCATTTGATTCCCTGCCCGCCTTTCCTAGCGGTCTGCCCGCTTTATCTAGATGTTGGCGGGTCTATGGCTGAAAGATCGTCCGTATGCCGCCATCTCCACCAGAATTTTATCCCTGCGTGGACGGCGTCATAGGCAAAAGCGACTGTCAGAGGGAGTCCAGCAAAGATTACCGCCGGCCCAATCACAATGTGCCTTTCTGTCAAGGAAACTGTGGCGGGGATATCTTCTACTTTAAGTTGACGGAAACCAAGGAAATGAGGTAGAAATATACCTTTTTTTCTATTTCCCACTCCTGTTTCTGTCTTGAAACCCATTGTCCAGGTCCTTTGCTGCTTCTACTTGACAACGATGCTAATCAACTCCATTATCGCCAGGATCTAAGGTAAGCTTCTTTTATACTTGTCTTACTATGAAGGATGTGTTGACAATTGCTTTAACCTGGTGTATTTTTATATTGCTCTTACATACAATTTGTTTCTTATGTGCAATGCATTTGTGTTCATTTACAACATTTCAAGGTAAAATACCTATATTTATGTTTAAAACAAAAATTATGTTGTGGGAGTTGTGCTTATGGTGCATGTGGATGTGCATTCAATTGTGTGTGTGTTGTTTGTGTGCCATGCAATATGTAACAAAAGGGGCATGACATTACCTATATATATATTTTTGAAGCAAAAACAACATTAATGTGTATTATGACATTCATAAGTAGTACTTACCAGTCTCCACTCCACCAAGGACTCACCCCATCAGCAAACCACGTTTAGGACAACGGCAGCACAACGGGGAGTTCTAAATACAATCGTGTAATCCGCTGACCTGATGGCGATGGAGTACTGTTAGCCAGCAGAGGAGTCCGTTGTCTCGACGACGGTGTGCCTCTTACACAATGGGAAACAGTCTGATGCGGACAGCGGTTCATCTAAATACGAAGAGTGGAATACCGTCAGTATGGCGATGTACCTGTATACTCCGCCATGGAGTGACTACAGGAGTCCCACCACGATCTAAATCAGCCCTGAGGCTTGTGATCTGTCCACAGTAAAATATTTTATTCCCCCATAAGCATGTCATAGAATGTTCTCTCTCTGCCTCCCCCCTCTCTCTCTCTTTCTCTCTCTCTCTCTCTCTCTCTCTCTCTCTCTCTCTCTCTATATATATATATATATATATATATATATATATATATATATATATATGTGTGTGTATACACACACACACACACACACGTTTCTTTAGTAATCTTCGTAGTGGTTTCACTTTATTTGACTTGAATAATTCTTAAAGAATCTTGCATACAATTCTGAGAGACCTAGAAATTACAATAATTGTTCCTTTTTCTTAACTATAAGTGCTTCAATAATGGCCTCAACATGGTCTTCCTTAGGTATTTTTCCTTTTTTTTAATATTTTGTGGGAAAGTGCTATACCACTTCTTGTCCAAATTTGTATTGTTCATGTTTCACTGTCAAACCAAATCCTTGTATGACTTACTATACCTTTCTCAGATTCGCATCATGCTCCTCCACATCCTGGCCAAAGACCAAAATGTTGCCTTGAAATACCTAACCCCCTTTTATCCCTTCAAGATATTCCACAGGTTTCTAGGGAAACCACTGAGGTGCTTGCTAATCCAAAAGCCTTGTCCAGCTTAACCTGGTTGAATGCACTCAAGTCTAATGAAGAAAAGATGGTCGCTCCAGCAATGCTGTTCACAATTCCTGCAGAATGGGCAGAGGGACACTATGCAAATTGTATCATTTAACACCACAGGTCCACACACAGCCTTAAATCACCAAAAATCTTTAATGATATACAAATTTGTGAAAGTCAATATGAGCACTCATTTGGCTCAATGATGCCATCTGAGCATAAATCTTGTGAGACTTCTTTAAGCTTCCTGTTGTACGTCAGAGAAACACATTTCTGCCTCATTGTTTGAACATTTTGCATAATCAAAATTTTGTGTCTGACTCCTTAAAATTTCCCTAATTCATTATTGAGCACACACCCTAAGTCCTCCTCAAGAAGTGTGTAATTTGGGCCTGTAGTTGCAGGTGGGGCCCACCTGCGCTCATTTCTGAGTATCAGCATTTACCTTCTCTCATCAGTCTTTGACCCTGTGCAAGAGAAAGAGAAAAACACAAAAAACATGGATGAAAAAGAACCTACAAGAGTGAAACCAAAGGCAGGGAGAGTATGGTGGTGGACAGGGCTTTAAGTGGCCGGGTCGTGCCGGTGCTCAGCACCAGCAGTTCTAAAAAAGCAGGTGCTAAGAAGGGTCCCTATTGGGCTCTCCATTTTTGCCCTTATCCTTAGGCTGAAAAAAAATCTTTCCTCTGTAGCAGTGCCTCCCTTCATTGCCTTTGATGTAACGTCAAAGAGACTCTTTATAGTTCTTTCACAGTCTCATAATTTCAGAACTGAAGCATTATCAATGTTATATACAGCAAAGCCAACGATGTGCTTATTTAGCTTATGCGAAAACAAACCATTGACAAATCCAATAGTCCTGGCTTGTACTAGGCGGACTGTTACTTGTCGTATTATTTATCTGGTGCAATGACGGAAGCAGCAAATTTACCAGTTGGGCAGCACACTATGCTAAGCACAGTTTTTTTTAGCTTTCGTGTTTTTAAGCCACGCTCTTAATTACATCAGGCACACCCCTTTGAGAAACTCCCCAGTTTTTTTATCCCACTGAAAGCCTGATGGTAGAGGCCTGAAGTGGAATCAAGACTGTGCTGCTCAGGTATTCTGCAAACCCCACATTTATCAGCACCGACTGCAGACTTCTGAGAATAACTTTGAGCATCTGCACATATTATTTTTCAACCAAAGCACTGTCTTCAAGTGCAGAATACCTTCCCTCCAAAGTAGTACTAGTACAAGCCACATACACTGAGGGTCAGCCCTTGGATCTAACTGCACATTGAACTATTCCTGGTGAGGCCATCCCAAAATGGACTCCCTTCTCGGCCACATCTTTCCTTTAGCTCCACAGCCTTGGAAATCTGGATCAGACCGAAAGAGCCCTCTTAGTTAACATTTGTGTTCTGAGTAATTTCAAGGACACACCATGGTTGGTTCTCCTTCAGGGCCACAATTTGTCAAAAAGTTGATTACCTTTATTAGTGTACAACGCACAGGAATTAACCATTACAGTTACTGTTGGACCTGGCCCTTTTGGCAGGTTCACCCCGAGACTTTTTTTTTTTTTGCTTTTTCCTAGCCTGTTTCTGTGACCTGGTGCTGGTGATTTTAGGCCTCTGCGCACTTTTTCACTGTGGTATAGTGTAAAGTGCGTGAGCTCTCTGTGTATGTGTGGTGAGTGACCTGCCCTCCCATAGGAATGAATGGGGAAGGCAAGATGGCGGTCTGATATAGGACCGTGTAGCAGCAGCTCACCTGAGCTCCGGTGACCGGAGGAAAATTAAGGGTCACTCCCCGACCGAGTGAGGCAACAATGAATTAACTACGTGTCAGCATCATTACGGACTGAGCTACATGATGTTCGAGGGTTAATGCCCATAAAACGCAAAAGGTTTTGAAGGGCTTTTTTGAAAAGTGAAAGAAATTTAACACTCCGACTCTGTCAACGATGCCAAGTGTTATTAACGGCTTACCTTCGTGGGAGACGTGTGCGGTTTGTGAGCGGCAGCGGCGGTGGTTCCTCGTCCAGCTTGGTCGCGCAATTCTGAAAACTCTGTGCGCCGTCCCGCTCAGGTGCTCTCAGTGTGCTCCCTGCACGGCGGACTCGAGCCGCACGCTACAACTGCAGACACAGCCGCAGACACATGGATGTTTTTCTGATTTGAGCCCGGTGATTCATGCGGACTTGGAGGTTCACCACAGAGCTATTCAATCACTTTGTCTCGTCAGCTCCTGTCTCGACTGCACGACAGAATCCAGTGTTATGCCCCCGAAAACGATATCAGCGGTGTCATCCACTGCAGCTCGTGCAAAACTGGCGAAAGCAGCACGAAAGCTTCGTGAAGAAACGGACCGGATCCAGAAAAACAAAGGCGGACCTGATAACATATCCACTCCTGCTGAGAGGTGCAGAGGGAAGACAAAGACAAAGAAGCTACCGATAACCGAATGTTCCCCCAGGCACGAGGCACTTGCGGTGAGAAGGAAAATGAACAAACAGTTACAACCTTCCTCTGGTGGATCAGTTATGGATCTTTTAATGCGGAAGCAAGGTGTTAAAGACAGAAATCAGCCTGGTGTGAGCCCTCTAGACCTGAATGAGCCTGTGAGTGATATTTATCCCCTGCAGTTCTCAGCGACTGATGAGTCCGCTGCCCCATCTTTGACGACTACAAACTGTAAGTACATTGAATAGTGGGGCAGCTGCAGAGTCTAGCGAGCCCAGTGAGATCTGTAAGAGCTCAGGGGTAGCTTCCCATGGCGAACTGAATGAGCTTGACTCAGCAGGGCTCTGCATGTCTTTTTCTGGCGAGAGCGCAAATGTACTCGGAGGTGGAGTGCAAGAAGAATTAGAGGGCCAAGCTGGGAATTTGAATGCCCCTATCCTGGAACAAATTTCGATTCTGACGACGCCCAATCCCACTTTAGAACTTTGCACTACTGGCCCATCAATAATTGCTTCAAAACCTATTCTACCCCCTGTCACCCCAGAACCTGTATCGCTATCAAACGTTGTGCAGGAAATGCGCTCTACTGTAGAAGGGGATAAAGAACTTACGGAATTCTATTCTTTTTCTGATGAAGCGGGGGTAGAGATAGACACAGACGGTTCTATTGACTCTGATTCGGAGTCTCCATGTGGTTCTGATGAGGAGGAGGAAGAGCCTGGATCTGAATATATCTGTAGCTCCTCTGAAGGTAACCCTGAAGAAAATCTAAAAGTTAACACAGTACGTGCCAAGCCGGTCTCTGGGTTTAGACCGCTGCAAAGCCGCACTGAGGAGAATCCCCCTTCAAAGTTGTCTCTCTCCCCCACACAAGAATCTGAGCCCCTTAAACCCAGCGATTTTCCACCAACAGCGGTGGAGACTATCCTGCAAGCTATTGCAGCTCATAGGGAGGAGACGACTCTTGATAGTAAAAGATCTAGAGCTGCACTTCGGAAAGTTCAAGGGGTAGTTAGAAAGCTCACTAAATGTTGCACTACATTTGGGGAGAGGGTAACCGAGATTGAGTCAAGAGTGCTCCTTAATGAGAACGAGGTTATGGCTAATACAGAAAAAATTAAGCTGCAAGAAGCTGAATTGACGGACATGAAATGGAAACTCGAAGACTTTGAGAATCGCCAACGCCGCAGCAATCTACGCGTTTTAGGAATTCCTGAGAAGATTGAGGGCGAGAACATCCGTACTTTCGTAGTGAAAATGCTCAGAGAATCAATGCCCGAATTAACCGATTGGAACTGGGATGCGGAAATACAACGAGCACACCGGGTTCCATTTAATTTACCTACTAAACCTGGTATATATCCACGAGCCATTTTAGTTTATTTTGGACATTTTTTGCTGAGACAGATAGTTGCAGAGAAAGCCAGGCCTGATCGTAAGCTTAAGTTTAATGACTGTTCTTTTTTTACAAGGCCTGACTATTGTCACGCAACGGTGGAGCGACGATGGCGATTACGTTCATTGATCAAGCCTTTTCAGGCTAAAGGTGCTCAAGCCTTTTTGAATAATCCAGCTAAATTGAAGGTTGTTCGTGGAGGATATACTAAAGTATTCACCTCAGAGATTAAAGCCAAAGCTTACCTAGATGAGATTTAAAAACAAGACCTACTAAGCAGATCTTTGGTCATAACTCTGTTGTTGTTTTTTTTTTTTTTTCTCGTTCTTGAAGTAGTTTTGGTAAACTCAATGATTTGGTTTTCTTCTGAATGTATTTCCACTGTCGGTCGAGTGGTTGGTGATCCTATGGTGATTGTGTACTATTAATTTAAGGAGGTAGCTCAGGTGTAGCCCTGCTTTTCATCACCCAGACTCTGGCAGAGTCTGAATGCCTTCAAAATTCCTGCAGAGCAATCAGTAGGTATATATAATATTTACACCTTCATTAATTGTAGTCACAAAAGTCCATATATTGTCCAGTAAACAAATAGACACCAGAGTCCTGATGTACGTTGATCCGTGTTTATTTTCAGCATCAAAGTTCAAAATTAATCTTTGTATCCAAAGTGACCAAAATTCAAAACTTTCTCTGTCGCCAGATCACAACATTTGTAGTCAGATCAGCCAACACGTGTTTCGTTGTCAAAACAACTTCATCAGGGCTAGGTTAAATGATTTATCTTCCGTTATTTTCGGTCTGTAGTTTTTTCGTAAAAAGAATTATTTTTCATCATTGATTAAAGTCTCTCTCTAATATTCACGCCGATCACTCAATAAATTTTTCTTTCAACGTCTTTATTTTTTGCAGGTTCAGTCCAAACGCAAAATCCTGTGTATCTTGTATTTAGTCCTTAGCTCGTATATTTCTATTATCAACGTCTTAGATAGTATCTTAATTACGAAATCTTTCTAATCAACACGTGTTTCGTTGTCAAAACAACTTCATCAGGGCTGCAAGCCAAAAGCAAAATATAAACATTTGTGTATCCACACACATCTCTCATTGTTTAGAAGAGTTTAATATTAATTAATCTAACACCACCTAAGTGAGAGTGAAAGCACATAGTTCCCAACATATAAGTGCCATTAGTTGATCGGTTTAAATAAATTATATGTGACTCCCGGTGTCAATAAATGATGCACAACAAAAACATTCGGGTATTTCGCCATACATTGTGAACAGATGTATGTTTTACCTAGGTTAAATGATTTATCTTCCGTTATTTTCGGTCTGTAGTTTTTTCGTAAAAAGAATTATTTTTCATCATTGATTAAAGTCTCTGGAATGATATAAGGAAACTCTTAGCTCTGTCCCAAAAAATCACGACCAGTCAAACTAGGTATGAAGTTCATCTAATAAACAGTTCTGATGGTTACCATACATACTCTACTGGTAGAACGCTAATAAGAGCAACTTCTCACTGGACATGTATGCTTGGGGTTTTACTTAAAATCATGATACTTTATCACTAGATTAGTACAAATAGTACTATATTACCTCTCTAATATTCACGCCGATCACTCAATAAATTTTGCTTTCAACATCTTTATTTTTTGCAGGTTCTGTTAAAAAAAATAGATATGACCTATTGGTCTGTGTCCTGCATACTTATGTATCAGTTATAACTATTTGTTAAATTCCGCTTACCAGTCCAAACGCAAAATCCTGTGTATCTTGTATTTAGTCCTTAGCTCGTATATTTCTATTATCAACGTCTTAGATAGTATCTTAATTACGAAATCTAGCAAAAATAGGAGAAAAAAGTCTATAGATCCATATCCTTCGTTACTTTTAAAGTTTTCGACTTCTAATAGATTAACGCTCACCTTTCTAATCTGTGTATCTTCCGCTACATCCTACCGTGTTCGGTTTCTCTGGCGTCTATCTTCAGCGCCATCTTCCTTAAGTGTTCTACGGTCTAGTCAATACCGTATAGTGATGTAAGGCCGCCATCTTGTGTAAGTTTTCAACATCTTATATAAAAACGATAAAAAGTCACTATGGGAGAGTTGCTGTCTCGATTTTTTTACTTTGTCTGCGGTAGCAGAATTACAATGATGCATTGCATATAAAATTACATTTTGTCTGCAATTTTAAGAAATTATCAGTATTTCTAATTTATCGTTTTAAATGACAACCTTAATTATTATAAAGGTACAAGGAAAGTGTATCTATTCATTACACAAGTATAGTGGCATAAATGCGGCATATTATATCGCCGCTTACACTGGTTGAATTTGCCTCAATTATCGAAACCTACTGGTGAAAATAAATATTCTTGTTCCGCCATGTTGGAATGGTGGATCTACCCATATTAATCATAGTCTATTCACCGTACAGCATATTTATATGTCATGTTTAGGTTGCTAAGGGATACATAGGAATAGAGATTCCAGTTGTATATCAAGATTTGGAGAATAAAAGTAATTTGGAGTTTTCTCGGAAGTGATTGTTAGTGACAGAGTATCAAGCACCTCTCATCATTCCATTACGACTTCTAATTTGTAATTATGGTAATATATTGATTACGACAACAGAAGGGGTCATGGCAATAGCATTTGAAGCACCCTAGCTTCATTAAGAAAATTGTGTTGTACTTTTTCAGACAGTATATAACAGGTTCTTGACTTGAAGAGCCGGTTCACATTTAGAGGTTATATTTATTCATATTCTTAATGTTCACCCAAGTAGTATTGAAGCTCTGAATCCATGTTAAGTCCATCTTCAACTGCTCGAAGAACCATAATCCATCTTGCCTCTTTACGTCTCAGGTTAAGTAACCTGTTTCCTCCTCGTCTATCTGATGCCACTTGTTCAATACCATGATACAGAAATTTATGTTTTTCAGAATCATTCCCATTTTGTATGAAATGTGAAGCAATCGGATACCTGGTGTCACCATTTTTTAGTGCACGATAGTGCTCAATTATACGGTCTTTAAGTTTCCTTACTGTGCTTCCTACGTAGATTTTACCACAAAGACAAGCAATGACATAAATTACAAATGATGTTTCACAATTAATAAAAGAATCAATAAAAAATGTACCAGTATTGTTATATTCAAATGTCTGTACTTTCCTCATTGCCCACCGGCATGAGCTGCAATTTCCACAGTGATAGAAACCTTTCGGGCGAGTTCGAAGCCAGTCACTCTGGCTTATTAGTGTAATCGGCTTTGGATAACTTGGGCTCACAATATTAGCTAGAGACATACCTTTTCTGTACGTAATACTTGGTCGCTCCGTTAGAAAGGGCTTCAAATCTTTATCAGAACTGAGCATATGCCAGTATTTGCTTATGATATTGAAAAGTTTATAGCTCCCTCTACCAAAGTTAGTAATCAATCGGATTTTCTGATTGTTTTTTGAAACTTCAGGTTTACTCTTAGGTTTCAATGTGTCATTTCTCTGTAATTTATGGACTCTTCTAGCCGCTTTATTAATTACAGTATCTGAGTATCCTCTGTTTTTAAATCTTTTAGCCATATCTTTTACATTTGCATGAAAGTCTTAAATATTTCTTGCCGAGCACAAATTCATCACATAGCATAAATTACTCCATATATAAATCAAATTTCCAAAGTCAGGTGTTTGCTCATCAGTATATATGACACTTTGTCCAAATTTATTCTCAGTTCAAAGTTTCTCAATTCACAATAGTCTTTATATTCAGAACATTCTTGCGAATAAAGTATCCAATTCAAATCATCACATCGTAGTTCGATAATCTTATATATAAATCAGCTCCAAATCAAATTTTCACAACGTAGTTCTATATTCTTAAAGTGAATCAACCAAATGGATCAGCCAACACATGTTTCGTTGTAACAACAACTTCCTCAGGGCTGTAATCCAAAGAAACAAAGTATAAACTAAAGAAACAGTTATACTTATCGGTCTTTTTATGAAAGAGTTATATACATTCTAACACCTCCTAAGTGTAAGTAAAGCACAAAGATACCAATACGTCAGTGCAACAAACATAAACTACAGTGTGGATCCCAGTGCCATAAAGTAAAGCACATCATAAACATTAGGGTCTATTGCCATTTAACACTTCTCCATATTTCAATTAATAAATCACCTCTCTGATATTAAAGAGTTCTGAAACAATACGGAGGACCCTACCACTCCGACATGGTTATCCTCGCCAATTGGAACATATTTTTATTTATTTTATTACTCATTTCTAAGGCACACAAGTACTATGATTACCTTTCTATAGAGTATATTGTCCATAGACAAAAAACAAGTTTTCCACGACTTAGTGACCAATTTGTATTATAGGTTTTCTTCTAAATCCTAAAAGATAAACGAGCATGTCAGCATTACTCTATCTCTAATCACAAAAACTAGTAGCATTTTATTACCTCGAAGGATGCTTACCAATCAAAATATAAATCCTAATGTTTATTACAGTCTTGGGTAAAGTAATATGTAGTCAGCACGGCTTCATTTTCATTATTCCTTTTCTTTTTCTCATTCTATAAAATATAGAATTTAAAATTCCAAATTAGGAAATGACCCCCGTCGCTTTGGTGTAAAACCGTTTTTTCAGTTATAAGTATATAAATGCTCACCCAATTTGAAAAGAAGTATCCTTGTATTTCTTCAATCTTATTTCGCAGTCGTCATCAATTCTTTTAATTCTGAGATAGATTATAAGAACTAATATTAGGTCTGAACTACGTTTTCTGTTAATCTAATTACGGTCAGTTTTAGAGCAAAGACTGTGCTTACCTGGTTAGAGTTGTTATCTCCTCCAACCTCGTAGTCAGTATTACCGGCGTTCTACACGGGCGCCATCTTATGTATGGCAGTCTCTATTGCGTGTAGATTCTGGCGGCGGCCATATTGTGTAAACTAGATTCCTAGGTATTATTACCGCTATTGATTCTAACGGCGGTCATCTTGTGTAGGTAATACCGTCTACACCCAAAACGCTGCAATTATTAGCCAAATAAATTATTTGATTCGATTGTTATCAGTCTTCGTGATCAGTATTACCTCCCATGTATTACTTAAAATTAGTCTCTCTCGCGTGTTAGATCTAGCGGCGGCCATATTGTGTAAACTTATTATCTGAATAGTTTCCCGCTTGGTGATTCTATTGGCGGACATCTTATGTAAGAAGTGCCGACTACACATAGATCATTATTATAACCATTTGTGAGTTTGTATTCTTATTAAGAATTAACGTAAAATAACCGCATATTTAAATTGTACTTGTTATTGTGCTCTCATTATTACATGTTCAAAGGATATCTTAAGTTCTCATTGGCGATGACTGCCAACGCCGGAGTTGTCCGCGCCCCATATCATTCCACATCAGTTTTTTCTCAAATGTAATTAATTATAACAATAAAAAGTAACAAAAGAGGGTTTTAGAGAGCAAATGCAGAAGTTATATCATAATTAAATAGAAACAGTTCGTATATACCACAATCTTAATTACAGTTCTTAGTACATACTTTTAATTACATTCACTCATTATTCTCCTAAATAATATTGAAGCTCTGAATCGATATTCAACCCGTCTTCCACTGCTCTAAGGACCATAATCCATCTTGCCTCTTTTCTTCTAAGTTTCAGTAACCTATTTCCTCCTCGTCTATCTAGTGTCACATGTTCTATACCATGGTATAGAAATTTGTGTCTTTCTGTATCATTTCCGTTCTGTATTAGATGTGAGGAAATAGGATACCTTGTATCCCCATTCTTAAGTGCCCTGTAGTGCTCAATCATACGTTCCTTAAGTTTCCTTACTGTGCTGCCCACATAAATTTTACCACATAAACAAGCAATAACATAAATGACATATGAGGTTTCACAATTAATAAATGAATCAATATGGAATGTCCCAGTGTTATTATAATTGAATATCGTTACTTTCCTCATTGCCCATCTACATGAGCTGCAATTTCCACAGTAGTAGAAGCCCTTAGGGCATGATCGAAGCCAGTCACTCTGACTTGGTAATTTTGGGTAGCTTGGACTCACAATATTAGCCAAAGATCTCCCTTTTCGGTAAGTAATGCTTGGGCGTTCTGTTAAAAAAGGTTTCAAGTCTTTATCTGTGGTTAACATTTGCCAATATTTATGCATTATACTGAAAAGTTTATGACTTCCTATCCCAAAATTAGTAACCATTCGAATTTTTTGTTTATCTTTAGAAACCTCTGATTTGTTTTTAGGTTTCAGAGTATCATTTCTCTTCAATTTCTTTACTTTGCAGGCAGCTGCAGAAATAACAGTGTTAGTATATCCTCTATTTTTGAATCTTTTCATCATATTTTTAACATTAGACTGAAAATCTTCATCTTTAGAGCAGTTTCTTCTTGCTCGGATCATTTCCCCATAGGGGATTGGGTTAATTTGGCTTTTGGGATGGCAACTATCTGCTCTAAGTAGAGCATTGCAACTAGTTTCTTTACGAAACATTCGACTTTCCAATTTATGATTTTCTACATAAAGTTCTATATCCAAAAAAGTCAGTTTTTCTTTACTGTAATGGGTAGTAAATGACATGTTCATATCGTTCGCATTCAGATATCGAAAAAACTGGTCTAATTCATCTGTTGTACCTCTCCAAAATAATAAACAATCGTCGATGAACCTGCCCCAGTAGTATATGTGATCGATCCATCGGCTGCCTTTTGGGCCCCAAATAAGCTCCGCCTCCAGTTTCCCCATGAAGAGGTTAGCGAAGGACGGAGCAAATTTAGAACCCATAGCAGTCCCAATCTTTTGTTTAAACCAGGTAGATTCGAAAAGAAAGTAATTATTTTCAAGCACTATTTTGGTCATCTCTAATAACATGTTAGTATGATTGAAGAGCTCCACTGGTCTATTATTCAGAAAGGTCTCAACAGCTCTTATTCCTTTTTCATGTTCTATGTTAGAATAGAGAGATACAACATCCAAAGTTGCTAAAATCATGTCATTCTCCCATTTTATATCATTCATGATGTTCAAAATATGTTTCGTATCTTCAATATGAGATGGCAGGTTTTGTACATATGGTCTAAGGTATGAGTCTATAAATTGTGAGAGTTTTTCTGTCGGCCCCCCTATGCCCGAAATTATCGGTCTTCCTGGAGGTTTTTCTCTATTTTTGTGTATCTTTGGAAGACAGTACATACAAGGGGCTTTCGGGGAGTCAATCTTCAAAAAAGTATATTCATCAAGATCTAAAAGACATTCATCATACCATCCTTTCAGTCTCATATTTATTTGATTCTTAATCATTTCTAGAGGATTAGAATCGATCTTCTCATAATATCTACCATCTCTTAGTTGTGATAAAACTTCGTCATTATAATCTTTTCGATTCATAACAACAATGTTGCCTCCTTTATCAGCTCTACGAATCATAAGTTGTGGGTGATCAGTCAGTTCACGTAGCGCTTCCCTTTCGTCTATTTTTAGGTTGTCAAGAAAGTACTTTTTGTGGTGATGTTCTCTTCTAATCAAATTATCTATCTCTAGATTTACAGATCTGTAGAAAGCGTCTACCACATTACCTGAAGTTAACTGGGGTGTCCATTTAGATTTTTCTTTAAAACCACTTTTAGATGATAATCCTGGGTTAATTTCAAGATCTTGTAGTAAAGAGTGCATAGTAATAGGGTCTTCTTCTGACTCCGTTAGGGATAACAAAAGTTTTGTATCATGCAATTCTCGAATAGTAAGATCACTAAAAACTGGTTTATTCAAACTTTTAACCACAGTATCTTCCTTATTAGAAAAGAATTTTTTAAGTTTCAGTAGACGGACAAATTTATACAGATCAATCTTAGTGTTATACCAATCTATATTTTTAGTAGGGCAAAATCCAAAACCTTTTCTAAGAACATTATTCATGCTTTCTGACAACTCTATAGAGGAAAGGTTAATTACCTCAATTTCACTGGTACCTGTGGTCACTTCCTCCAAGATCTCAGTCTCTCTCTCATCCCCGGGGCTGTTTCTTCTGCGTTTACCCCGTTTCCCCCTTCTGGTCTTCCTGTTTGGTTGGTACCAAATCTCTCTCCTGTATTCCGATTGCTCTTTCTGATTCTTTGAACTTCCACTAAAATTTTTTTTGTAGAAGTGAGGGTTTCTCCAGTAGGTACAGTGGGAGCTTCAGTATTGTCATCATTCGTTGATAGACTACTAGTAGAGGTATTAATTGCCGAGCTTAAGGGAGTAGTATTTCTAGATTTTCCTTGCCCTTTAGGGAATAAGTAATCAAATTTACGGGCAAAAGTAAATACCCTACCTGCTTGGTAGTCTTGTTCATCTCGTTTTATTTTACGAGCTTTTCTTCTCTTTATATCAGCTTGTATATTTGCCAGTATCTCATCAAGTTTATTATAATTTTTTATGGTAGCTTCGGGGAGATTTAATAATTTAATGTCATCCTCAACAGTTTGTATTTCTATCAGTAGTTTCGCGATTTTACGTTCAGCGTTATCTATAAGGATTCTAATTAAATTACTCGAACTGGTTGTTAATTCATGCTCCCATTTGTCAAGTAAATCTGGTTCTAAATCTTCATATGCTGGTAGAATAGATGATCTTAATCCTCTTGGGATTCGATTTAAGGTGAGGTACTGCTTGAGTGTTATTGCATCCCACCATTTGTTAAGTTCCGCTATTTTTAATCTTTCTAACTTTACAAATTTGGCTCTAAGACCCTCTTGTCTGGTGTGCGGAGTAGAGGCTACCGCTACATTAATAGAGGAGCCTGTACTTAAATTTTTAAATAGATCTTGTGCTTCTTGTTCACGATTCATGTTTTCTCATTCGCCACTAGCGGCAGCCCTACCTAATTTCAAAAAGGCACAATATAGGTAACAGGTAAGTGGGCGCTCAGCATATAATTTTGGCTACATTAAATTCTTATATATCTTTATTCTTTGTGCTTCTAGGCAAGTTAAAGGAGGTTACCTAACTCCCTAACAAATCTCCTAATTTTAGGGGATCACAAGAAACAAATATTTCTTGCCGAGCACAAATTCATCACATAGCATAAATTACTCCATATATAAATCATATCTTTTAGGATTTAGAAGAAAACCTATAATACAAATTGGTCACTAAGTCGTGGAAAACTTGTTTTTTGTCTATGGACAATATACTCTATAGAAAGGTAATCATAGTACTTGTGTGCCTTAGAAATGAGTAATAAAATAAATAAAAATATGTTCCAATTGGCGAGGATAACCATGTCGGAGTGGTAGGGTCCTCCGTATTGTTTCAGAACTCTTTAATATCAGAGAGGTGATTTATTAATTGAAATATGGAGAAGTGTTAAATGGCAATAGACCCTAATGTTTATGATGTGCTTTACTTTATGGCACTGGGATCCACACTGTAGTTTATGTTTGTTGCACTGACGTATTGGTATCTTTGTGCTTTACCTACACTTAGGAGGTGTTAGAATGTATATAACTCTTTCATAAAAAGACCGATAAGTATAACTGTTTCTTTAGTTTATACTTTGTTTCTTTGGATTACAGCCCTGAGGAAGTTGTTGTTACAACGAAACACGTGTTGGCTGATCCATTTGGTTGATTCACTTTAAGAATATAGAACTACGTTGTGAAAATTTGATTTGGAGCTGATTTATATATAAGATTATCGAACTACGATGTGATGATTTGAATTGGATACTTTATTCGCAAGAATGTTCTGAATATAAAGACTATTGTGAATTGAGAAACTTTGAACTGAGAATAAATTTGGACAAAGTGTCATATATACTGATGAGCAAACACCTGACTTTGGAAATTTGATTTATATATGGAGTAATTTATGCTATGTGATGAATTTGTGCTCGGCAAGAAATATTTGTTTCTTGTGATCCCCTAAAATTAGGAGATTTGTTAGGGAGTTAGGTAACCTCCTTTAACTTGCCTAGAAGCACAAAGAATAAAGATATATAAGAATTTAATGTAGCCAAAATTATATGCTGAGCGCCCACTTACCTGTTACCTATATTGTGCCTGCATGAAAGTCTTCGCCTTTAGAGCAATTCCTCCTTGCTCTAATCATTTCCCCATAAGGGATTGAATTGATTTGGCTCTTTGGGTGGCAGCTATCTGCTCGTAGTAATGCATTGCAGCTGGTCTCTTTACGAAACATACGGCTGCCCAGTTTGTTATTTTCCACAAACAATTCAATATCTAGAAAAGTCAGTTTTTCTTTGCTGTAATGAGTAGTGAATGACATATTCAAATCATTTGTATTAAGATACTCAAAGAAAGAGTCTAATTCATCGGATGTACCTCTCCAAAATAACAGACAGTCATCAATGAATCTACCCCAATAGTATATGTGATCGATCCATTGACTGCCTTTAGGGCCCCAAATAAGCTCCGCCTCCAGCCTCCCCATAAAGAGGTTCGCGAAGGACGGAGCAAACTTGGAACCCATCGCAGTCCCAATCTTTTGTTTGTACCAGGTAGATTCAAAAAGAAAATAATTATTTTCTAATACCATCTTTGTCATCTCAAGTAGCATAGATGTGTGATTCAGATACTCCACTGGTCTACTGTTTAAAAAACTCTCAATAGCTCGTATTCCTTTCTCATGATCGATATTAGAATAGAGAGATACTACATCTAGTGTAGCTAGAATCATATCATTATCCCACTGTACAACATTCATTGTATTAAGAACATGTTTTGTGTCCTCAATATGAGAGGGTAAGTTCTGCACAAAAGGTCTAAGGTATGAATCTACAAATTGAGACAATCTCTCAGTTGGTCCCCCTATACCTGAGATTATTGGTCTCCCCGGTGGTTTTTGTCTGTTCTTATGGATCTTAGGTAGACAGTACATGCATGGGGCCCTTGGTGAATGGATTTTAAGGAATAAATACTCATCCTGATCTAACAGACAATTTTCATACCATTCCTTAAGCTTCATATTAATTTTGTTCTTAATCATTTCTAAGGGGTTGGTACTTACTCTCTCATAGTATCTGCTATCTCCCAATTGGGATAAAACTTCATCATTATAGTCTTTACGGTTCATAACAACAATGTTGCCACCCTTGTCAGCTCTACGAATCATAAGTTCCGAGTGGTCTGTTAATTTCCGTAATGCTTCCCTTTCATCCATTTTTAAATTGTCTGGAAAGGTTATTTTATGCTGTTGATCCCTTTTAATCAGATTATCTATCTCCAAGTTGACAGATTTATAAAAGGCATCTACCACATTACCCGTAGATAACTGAGGTGTCCATTTAGATTTCTCCTTAAAACCGCTTCTAGATGCTAAACTTGGATTTATCTCAAGATCATTCAAGAGAGAATTCATGGTTATTGGATCTTCTTCTGATTCAGTTAAGGATAACAATAACTTTGTGTCATAGAGTTCTTGAATAGTGATTTCACTCAAAACAGGTTTATTGGTAGTTTTAGCCACATCATCATCTTTGTTTGAAAAGAATTTTTTAAGCTTCAATAAACGAACACATTTATACAAATCAATCTTGGTAGCATACCAATCAGTATTTTTAGTAGGACAAAATCCAAAACCTTTCTTAAGTGTGTTAGTCATACTCTCCGACAACTCAATAGATGAAAGATTAATTACCTCAATCTCATTAGTTCCTGTAATCATTTCCTCCACGACCTCAGTCTCTCTCTCATCCCTGTGGCCACTTCTCCTGCGCTTGCCACGTCTCCCCCTCCTTGTCTTCCCATTTGATTGTTGCCATATCTCTCTCCTATATTTCGATTGCCTTTCCTGATTCTTTGAACTTCCACTAAAAAATTATTGTTGGAAGTTATACTATCTCCACTGGGGACAATGGGAGCCTCAGTATTATCGCCATCAGTAGATAGGCTACTTGTTGATGTATTAACAGCCGAACTCAAGGGAGTGGTAGTTCTCGTCTTTCCTTGCCCTTTGGGAAAAAGATAGTCAAATTTGCGGGCAAAGGTAAATACCCTACCCGCTAGATAATCTTGTTCATCCCTCTTTATTTTGCGTGCTTTTCTCCTCTTAATATCCGCCTGTAAATTGGCCAGGATCTCATCTAATTTGTTATAGTTTTTTATGGTTGCTTCCGGTAAATTTAGTTGTTTTGAGTGAAATCACTATTCAAGAACTCTATGACACAAAGTTATTGTTATCCTTAACTGAATCAGAAGAAGATCCAATAACCATGAATTCTCTCTTGAATGATCTTGAGATAAATCCAAGTTTAGCATCTAGAAGCGGTTTTAAGGAGAAATCTAAATGGACACCTCAGTTATCTACGGGTAATGTGGTAGATGCCTTTTATAAATCTGTCAACTTGGAGATAGATAATCTGATTAAAAGGGATCAACAGCATAAAATAACCTTTCCAGACAATTTAAAAATGGATGAAAGGGAAGCATTACGGAAATTAACAGACCACTCGGAACTTATGATTCGTAGAGCTGACAAGGGTGGCAACATTGTTGTTATGAACCGTAAAGACTATAATGATGAAGTTTTATCCCAATTGGGAGATAGCAGATACTATGAGAGAGTAAGTACCAACCCCTTAGAAATGATTAAGAACAAAATTAATATGAAGCTTAAGGAATGGTATGAAAATTGTCTGTTAGATCATGATGAGTATTTATTCCTTAAAATCCATTCACCAAGGGCCCCATGCATGTACTGTCTACCTAAGATCCATAAGAACAGACAAAAACCACCGGGGAGACCAATAATCTCAGGTATAGGGGGACCAACTGAGAGATTGTCTCAATTTGTAGATTCATACCTTAGACCTTTTGTGCAGAACTTACCCTCTCATATTGAGGACACAAAACATGTTCTTAATACAATGAATGATGTACAGTGGGATAATGATATGATTCTAGCTACACTAGATGTAGTATCTCTCTATTCTAATATCGATCATGAGAAAGGAATACGAGCTATTGAGAGTTTTTTAAACAGTAGACCAGTGGAGTATCTGAATCACACATCTATGCTACTTGAGATGACAAAGATGGTATTAGAAAATAATTATTTTCTTTTTGAATCTACCTGGTACAAACAAAAGATTGGGACTGCGATGGGTTCCAAGTTTGCTCCGTCCTTCGCGAACCTCTTTATGGGGAGGCTGGAGGCGGAGCTTATTTGGGGCCCTAAAGGCAATCAATGGATCGATCACATATACTATTGGGGTAGATTCATTGATGACTGTCTGTTATTTTGGAGAGGTACATCCGATGAATTAGACTCTTTCTTTGAGTATCTTAATACAAATGATTTGAATATGTCATTCACTACTCATTACAGCAAAGAAAAACTGACTTTTCTAGATATTGAATTGTTTGTGGAAAATAACAAACTGGGCAGCCGTATGTTTCGTAAAGAGACCAGCTGCAATGCATTACTACGAGCAGATAGCTGCCACCCAAAGAGCCAAATCAATTCAATCCCTTATGGGGAAATGATTAGAGCAAGGAGGAATTGCTCTAAAGACGAAGACTTTCATGCAAATGTAAAAAATATGGCTAAAAGATTTAAAAACAGAGGATACTCAGATACTGTAATTAATAAAGCGGCTAGAAGAGTCCATAAATTACAGAGAAATGACACATTGAAACCTAAGAGTAAACCTGAAGTTTCAAAAAACAATCAGAAAATCCGATTGATTACTAACTTTGGTAGAGGGAGCTATAAACTTTTCAATATCATGAGCAAATACTGGCATATGCTCAGTTCTGATAAAGATTTGAAGCCCTTTCTAACGGAGCGACCAAGTATTACGTACAGAAAAGGTATGTCTCTAGCTAATATTGTGAGCCCAAGTTATCCAAAGCCGATTACACTAATAAGCCAGAGTGACTGGCTTCGAACTCGCCCGAAAGGTTTCTATCACTGTGGAAATTGCAGCTCATGCCGGTGGGCAATGAGGAAAGTACAGACATTTGAATATAACAATACTGGTACATTTTTTATTGATTCTTTTATTAATTGTGAAACATCATTTGTAATTTATGTCATTGCTTGTCTTTGTGGTAAAATCTACGTAGGAAGCACAGTAAGGAAACTTAAAGACCGTATAATTGAGCACTATCGTGCACTAAAAAATGGTGACACAAGGTATCCGATTGCTTCACATTTCATACAAAATGGGAATGATTCTGAAAAACATAAATTTCTGTATCATGGTATTGAACAAGTGGCATCAGATAGACGAGGAGGAAACAGGTTACTTAACCTGAGACGTAAAGAGGCAAGATGGATTATTGTTCTTCGAGCAGTTGAAGATGGACTTAACATGGATTCAGAGCTTCAATACTACTTGGGTGAACATTAAGAATATGAATAAATATAACCTCTAAATGTGAACCGGCTCTTCAAGTCAAGAACCTGTTATATACTGTCTGAAAAAGTACAACACAATTTTCTTAATGAAGCTAGGGTGCTTCAAATGCTATTGCCATGACCCCTTCTGTTGTCGTAATCAATATATTACCATAATTACAAATTAGAAGTCGTAATGGAATGATGAGAGGTGCTTGATACTCTGTCACTAACAATCACTTCCGAGAAAACTCCAAATTACTTTTATTCTCCAAATCTTGATATACAACTGGAATCTCTATTCCTATGTATCCCTTAGCAACCTAAACATGACATATAAATATGCTGTACGGTGAATAGACTATGATTAATATGGGTAGATCCACCATTCCAACATGGCGGAACAAGAATATTTATTTTCACCAGTAGGTTTCGATAATTGAGGCAAATTCAACCAGTGTGAGCGGCGATATAATATGCCGCATTTATGCCACTATACTTGTGTAATGAATAGATACACTTTCCTTGTACCTTTATAATAATTAAGGTTGTCATTTAAAACGATAAATTAGAAATACTGATAATTTCTTAAAATTGCAGACAAAATGTAATTTTATATGCAATGCATCATTGTAATTCTGCTACCGCAGACAAAGTAAAAAAATCGAGACAGCAACTCTCCCATAGTGACTTTTTATCGTTTTTATATAAGACGTTGAAAACTTACACAAGATGGCGGCCTTACATCACTATACGGTATTGACTAGACCGTAGAACACTTAAGGAAGATGGCGCTGAAGATAGACGCCAGAGAAACCGAACACGGTAGGATGTAGCGGAAGATACACAGATTAGAAAGGTGAGCGTTAATCTATTAGAAGTCGAAAACTTTAAAAGTAACGAAGGATATGGATCTATAGACTTTTTTCTCCTATTTTTGCTAAATTTCGTAATTAAGATACTATCTAAGACGTTGATAATAGAAATATACGAGCTAAGGACTAAATACAAGATACACAGGATTTTGCGTTTGGACTGGTAAGCGGAATTTAACAAATAGTTATAACTGATACATAAGTATGCAGGACACAGACCAATAGGTCATATCTATTTTTTTAACAGAACCTGCAAAAAATAAAGACGTTGAAAGAAAAATTTATTGAGTGATCGGCGTGAATATTAGAGAGGTAATATAGTACTATTTGTACTAATCTAGTGATAAAGTATCACGATTTTAAGTAAAACCCCAAGCATACATGTCCAGTGAGAAGTTGCTCTTATTAGCGTTCTACCAGTAGAGTATGTATGGTAACCATCAGAACTGTTTATTAGATGAACTTCATACCTAGTTTGACTGGTCGTGATTTTTTGGGACAGAGCTAAGAGTTTCCTTATATCATTCCAGAGACTTTAATCAATGATGAAAAATAATTCTTTTTACGAAAAAACTACAGACCGAAAATAACGGAAGATAAATCATTTAACCTAGGTAAAACATACATCTGTTCACAATGTATGGCGAAATACCCGAATGTTTTTGTTGTGCATCATTTATTGACACCGGGAGTCACATATAATTTATTTAAACCGATCAACTAATGGCACTTATATGTTGGGAACTATGTGCTTTCACTCTCACTTAGGTGGTGTTAGATTAATTAATATTAAACTCTTCTAAACAATGAGAGATGTGTGTGGATACACAAATGTTTATATTTTGCTTTTAGCTTGCAGCCCTGATGAAGTTGTTTTGACAACGAAACACGTGTTGATTAGAAAGATTTCGTAATTAAGATACTATCTAAGACGTTGATAATAGAAATATACGAGCTAAGGACTAAATACAAGATACACAGGATTTTGCGTTTGGACTGAACCTGCAAAAAATAAAGACGTTGAAAGAAAAATTTATTGAGTGATCGGCGTGAATATTAGAGAGAGACTTTAATCAATGATGAAAAATAATTCTTTTTACGAAAAAACTACAGACCGAAAATAACGGAAGATAAATCATTTAACCTAGCCCTGATGAAGTTGTTTTGACAACGAAACACGTGTTGGCTGATCTGACTACAAAGAATGTTGTGATCTGGCGACAGAGAAAGTTTTGAATTTTGGTCACTTTGGATACAAAGATTAATTTTGAACTTTGATGCTGAAAATAAACACGGATCAACGTACATCAGGACTCTGGTGTCTATTTGGTTACTGGACAATATATGGACTTTTGTGACTACAATTAATGAAGGTGTAAATATTATATATACCTACTGATTGCTCGGCAGGAATTTTGAATTTATTTAAGCTCCCTGGAATTCAGGGAACTAGTTGGGGAGTTAGGTAACCTTCCTATTCTGCCTAGAAGCAACCTTGTGAAACTTGTGAATTTAATTTAGCCAAAATCTTTTGCAGTGCGCCCTATCACCTGTTACCTATTTTGTAGTTTTAGAGTCTGAATGCCTGTGGACGGGGGGAGGGTTGTTCAGGGGTGGTAGGGAAGGGTGGGGGATGGAGAGAGGGGGAGCAGCTAAAATAAAAAAAAAACCAGGCCAGTTAAAAGGAAACACAGTATGTATGAAGTACAATAAAATATGTATCAAACAAAAAAACCAAAATAAGTTATTGTTGCAAATTAAGCAAACTCAGTTATTTTTTGGTTTTACCATTTTCGTCATTACAAGCAGGTCAATCCTCTGTTATGATTATGGGTAGGTTAACTATACAAACATTGAATGTAGGGGGGCTATTGACTGCTAACAAACGGCACCTCCTGGCTGTATCGATTCGCCTAAATCCAGTTGATATTTTGTGTCTCCAGGAGACACACATACCCTGGGAGAAAAGATCCTTGCTTAAACTGAGGAGGTATAACTTATTAGCAAGCTCAACCCAAACTTCAAATATAAGGGGTGTGGCGATTATGGCAAAAACCTACCTCGGAGCAGCTACCCGCCAATTGTCCGACCCCTATGGGAGGTGGACGGTGATTAAATTGGCCCTGGGGATCATAATCTGCACCATTTATGGTTCAAATCAAGATGAGCCAGCTATTTTTGAATTTTTAGAAACAGAGCTTCCGACTTGGCAGGGACCAATCATAGTCTGCGGGGATTTTAATATCTCCCTCAAAACACAACTAACTATAAATCCCTTTCAACAGAAATATATAGGTCGTAAACCCAAGGTGTTTAAAGCACTGGCTAGACTGGCTAACAGTTTGGGTTTAGTTGATTTGTGGAATCATGTAAACAATGATGATCCAGGGTATACATACTTCTCGAATCCTCATCAGAAACATGTCAGGATTGATTATTTTTTTGTTACACATGATTTTGCTACACAATCTTTAATTAGTAAATACCCCAAGGTTATATCGGATCACAATCCGCTTATTTTGACAACAAAAATACCCGACTCCTCTAGTCAGGTCAGGCCTTGGACATTTGACCGTAAATTGTTGGTGAACACTGAATATATCTCTCATATTAAACAGTGGACGAATCAATTTTTTGAGGCCAACCGGTTTAGTGCATCGAGGAATACAGTCTGGGATAGCTTCAAAGCATCTCTTAGAGGCGAAACTGTTAGTTTTCAAAGCAGGGCTAGGAAACAGCAAGTCAACGAATATAATCTAAAGATGCAAGCACTAGTGAAAGCAGAAGGAGAACATATTGCACAAATTGCACGGGGTTGTGATGCGAAGCATGAGATGTACCAGGTGGCAGTACTGAAATCAGATCTTAATCATAGTCTTAGTCAAAGAGCAGCCCAAACTTATAGAACATATAGAAAGGATGTATATGAGAGCGGAGAAAAGGTTGGCAGACAGCTAGCATTACGTACACGGCAGAAGAGTGCGACAAAAAATATCATCTCTATTCACGATAATGGCCGGATATATACCCAAACAGCTGATATCGCTATGCGATTTCAACAATATTATCAGAAATTATATACTGAAGACGTAGCATATACCGAACCAGATTCTTTTGCTTATTTAGACAACTTACTTAACTCCCCAGAGGAAGAAATGTGTCTTGATGATCTCTCCCGCAACGATTTGGAAAAAGAAATTACAAAAGAGGAGGTACTGGCGGCCCTGTCGGCACTTACTCCTGGCAAGGCTGCTGGTCCTGATAAAATTCTAATTGATTTATATAAAATGTTGAGCCACCAGCTCGGGCCTCGTCTCCACGACCTATTCTTAGGCATCCAATACAATGGGACCCCCCCTCAAACCTGGAACGAAGCCAATATAGTTGTATTTCCTAAAAAAGGCAAACCTCCGGAACTTGTCACTTCTTATCGTCCAATTTCATTAATCAATTCGGACTCCAAATTATACGCCAAAGTGATGGCTACCAGACTGAGCGGGGTCATTGAACACTTGGTCTCCCCATGGCAACATGGCTTCGTCCCTGGGAAGGGGACTACTGACCATGTCAGCAGGGTTATTACTCTATTCGATGCCGTGTCTGTCTTGGGGGGGGCACATGTCAATGATCCTTTTGGACGCGGAAAAAGCTTTTGTCTCTTGGTCATTTTTATGGGTGGTTATGTCACGTCTTAATTTCGGCCCTAAATTTTTGAAATCCATTAAATCTATGTATCTATCTCCCAAAGCAAAGATTCAGGTGTTCGGGTATGACCTGGCCATATAAATATCTCTAGGGGCACTAGACAGGGCTGCCCCTGTTCCCCCCTTTTATTTGCATTATATATCAATCCTTTAATTTTAAAATTATTAGAGAGTCATCTAATTAAGCCGGTTGTTTGTGGTCAATATAATACCAAAGTACTAGCATATGCCGACGACATAGCGGTTGTCACACCTGATCCTTCTGAGGCTATGATCATAATTGAGAGTGTGACCTCTGAGTATGGTAACTACTCGAGTTATTGTCTCAATAAAGGGAAAACAGTAATAATATGTACTGAAAATGTTGATTACATTGATGCTAGAGTAGCCAATAAAGCCACATATCTGGGAGTTGTGATCAGTCCAGATATCAAAAGTATTCCAAAATTAAATTTTGATCCTCTCCTGGACAGAATTAAATCTGATCTAGATCGTGTGAATAGCCTGTATCTCTCAATTATTGGTAGAGCTAATTTTTTAAAAATGAACGTGCTTCCTAGGTTTCTATACTTATTTCGGACCATTCCACTAGCCATTGATGATAAGATCCTAAAATTGTTAAACTCTCTTATGTCTAAATTTGTTTGGCAGCACGGTAAAATTAGGAGGTCACATAAATTGCTGTCCCTACCACTCGAGAGAGGAGGGCTTGCCATCCCCAATACTATTTTGTATCACTGGGCTGCCTTTTTACAAATATTTGCAATCCTGATTAATTCAAAGTTTGATAATAGGGGAATCAAACCAATACCTTCGATATATGAGCTTTTGCTCGGGAGTAATGCGGAAGGTTTGTTTCTGCGATATACAGATTCTTCATATTACAAAAATAATCATAAATTCGGAACCATAACCAGTGCTCGTAAAGTCTGGAATAAGATTATTAAGCATATGCATATTAGTAAAATTAACAGGTATACACCCTTGTGGCATTCGACTCTCACATCTGGCTTAATTTTTGACGTCATAGCAAAAAAATGGGAACTCCTCGGTATTCAAACGGTTAATGATTTTTTGTTTAAAGGTTTTGAAACTACTTTTCAGGATCTGAAAATGAAATATAATTTGCTCAATGGAGATTATCTTAAATTTGCTCAATTGTTTGCTAAACTTAAAGCTAACGAATCATCAGTCGATATGTCAAATATCGAACTGCTTGATTTAATGGGAAGATCTAAGATCAGAATTGGTAAACTATATGATATATTAATGACTGAAATTCAGGATGATCTTGAGAAAATTGAAGCAACGTGGGCAGTGAAGCTCGAGAATCCGAATGTTGATGTGTATAAATGTATTGAGTTGTCAAATTGTTTTCTTATGTCTAGTAACCTTAAAGCCCAGCTGTACCAAACTATGTTTAGTCTGTATTATACCCCGGCTAAGCTACATGCCTGGGGAAAAAGAGAAAATGATCTATGCCCCAGATGTTCAACGGGTCCTGCTGACAGCATTCACATGTTCAGTGGCTGTTGCAAGCTTGATTTAATTAAAAGTATGATTGCAGGCTATTGGGAGGTACTATTTGGTCATACACTTCCCGAGTCTGACTGTCTATATCTAATGGGATATGATAGTTCTCTAAAGCTGTCAAGAGGGGAGAAAAGACACTTATTTATCGGCACAGCTGTACTAAGAATCATTCTCTCTGCACGTTGGAAAGATTCAGATCCTCCCAGCTTCCAGATGTGGCTAGCCCGCTTTTTAGCGGTATATAGTTATGAGACTTCAATTTATGCTACAAGAGGACTGAAAGCCAGGAGGTTGGGAGATGCAATCTGGTCTCCGGTATCACATTGGAAGGATGGAATTAATCCAAATATGAGTAATAGCATTTAGTTTATAACGGCCACTGGCCATTTGTATTCTTTTACTTACTTGTTTATTTATTTATTTTTATTTATTTATTTAGTTATCTTTACGCTTTGTTGTGGAGACTATGATAATATGATAATATCGTTTTTGTCCTTATTATAAATGACTGTGTATCCTGTGTACTGTCCTGGTTTAATAAAAAAAAAAAAGGAATGAATGGGGAATATGTATGCCCATGGTAGTTCCTGATGTGTGGGGAGTGCAGGGTCGAGTTTGGTATGTGCAAACTCATGAGATTGAATGCTGCGTAATGGTATATGCGGCATGATTGTGTCTAGTGCGGAAGTGCCACTTTTAGAAGTTGGCATATTTGTGTAATTTGTGCCTGGCGTGTGATTGGCTGGTGAGTCTGGCCCAAGAGTGCCTGGGCCTGCTTGTGGATTGACTGTCTGGTTTGAGGGTGACAGGGGCTGGAGAGCCCCCAGGAGGTTGGCTGAGTCAGGCCGTGGATGAAAGGCTACATCTGCTGCCAGGGAAGTGGGAGGAGATGGCACCTAGGAGTGAATAGGGCTGTGCCTGCCTGCCACAATGCTGGCTCCACCTCCTGCTGGGCGACTGTCGCCTATGCCCCTCACCCTGAAAGGAGTTCCCTATAACCAGTTCTAGCTGGTTCTCACACTGCCTGCACCCTGCTAGACAAAGGAATTTACAGTATAAAAAGGGGCTGTGTCCCCTTACAATTTGTTCTTGTTTCTAACTTGAACATGCCAGGGGCGTGCTGCTGCTTGGGCCCAGGGGAATCCCTGGGCCCTGCCCAGCCCCTGGATGCCTGGAGGACTTCTTGGGGACCCCTCTGCCTGTCCTGGAAGGATGGGGGACTTTGCTTTGCCCTGGATACCTGATGGACTGCTGGGACCATCCTTGCTGTGGGGGTCCTTTCTAGGGCGTTTTCCGTGATTTCTGGTCTCCCCAGCGCCTCGTGGGCGCTTTATCCTGATTTCTGGCAGAGCGCTGTGGTTATCCCATGTGGGAAGCGCTCCTGCCCCTTTGTTACCGAGTGGACGGGTGCCACCCCGTTTATTGAATTATTTAGCGAGTGCCTACCTCGCTTTGTTATTTTTAACACCGAGGGAGCCCGTGTTTGCTGCTGGAAATTCACCGCCATCAGCCCCGGGGTCTGCTGGCGAGACCGAAGGGGCCGCGCTGCAATTGGGCCGCTGCGGGAGGCTCATCTGCAGGGGCCGCGTTGCGATTGGCCCGCCGCCAGAGGCTCGCCCAGTGAGCCACGCTAGGATTGGCCTAGCCCAGAGAAGAAGTGCGGCGTCACGAGGGGCTGGTCGTTTGAGCCGCGCTCCGATTGGCCCAAGAGCTGCCGGTTGAGGAGGAGGCCGGGGGTGAAGAGAAGATGGTGGCGGAGGCGGTGGCGACAGCAGTGCGGGGCTCCCAGGAGTCCCGGGAAGCCCCGCAGGAGAAAGAGCTGCCACGTCCTGAGAGGAGCTCCCGCCCAGAGAGCCGGTGAGTACAGCTGGCCGGGGGGAGCGAAGTAGAGGCATGCCGGTGCAACCCTCGGAGCAGCCCCGCTTGATAGAGGGCTGCTCCAACGGCATGGGGGCATTGCTGTTCTCGCTCCATGAGGGAGCAGTTGATTTGTGTAGTGCCAGTCGAGGGCACCGAGACAGAGCGGCCCCGTGCACTCAGTGGGCCGCTCCCACGTGTTGGGGCATTGTTTGTTTTGAGCCCTGTAAGGCTCCAGCGAGGGGCCACAGTTGTTTGGTTTCGAGAGCCCAGAGAGGCTCAGAAGCGCCATGTGTAAATTTTGAGAGTCCAGGAGAGGCTCAAGGCGCCCCAAGTGTTCCCGGGTCCCCCATGGGGGACCCCACCGCCTAGTGAGGCTGTATCTTGGTCTAAGAGCCTGTGTGGCTCCCACGGGGACATTATTGTCCCAAGAGCCTGTGTGGCTCCAGCAGTGGGCGCAGTTTGCGCCTAAGGGTCAGTGAAGACCCTGTCGCAGTTTTGATTTCCAGCTGCCCAGCAATTAGTGGGCAGCTGCACCGTTTAGGTCTTGGGATGTTCCCAGGTGCCCAGCAAGTAGTGGGCACCTGCAACGTTTAGGTTTTGCGCCGGTGGCGCACCCCTGACTGGCGTTGCATTGGCAGTGCGCCCTGACATTCTGGACACAGGGCTCTTTAGTCCCTTTATTAGATGAGGGCTGGTATGTGATTTTATTTAGGCGCAATGTGATTATCTATGTGATGGTAATTGCCTAAGGTGAGTTTTGTGCAATGTGATATGGTGTTAGGAAATGTAATGCATTTAATATGATTACGCACCTTGATCTTACACCTCTGAATGTTTTTGGGCATCATGTGTTTCTGCGCTATTGAGTTATGTTCTGGCACCTCTGAATGTTTTTATGCATCATGTGTCTTCCTTGATTTTACACCTCTGAATGTGTTGGTTTATGCATCATGTGTTTTTCCTTCCCTGCACCTCTGAATGTGTTTATGATGCATCATGTGCCTTATTATTACACCGCTGAATGTATTTTTATACATCATGTGTTTACCTTTTTCCCTACACCTCTGAATGTTGTGATGCATCATGTCTAATGTGTTCTTGCTGATACCCCTAAATGTATTTTATTCTTAGGTGGTTGTTCTTTCCAGTACAGGTGGTCCTAGTAAGGTCCTGGTCCCCTGCGTGACATTCTCCTAAGGTGGTTAGGGTTGCGTAGGTGGTACTTACCTGTTACCAGTAGTTACTGGTTGTGTGCTATTCTTGCTAATTTGTGCTAAAGTAATTTTATATCCTTTTATTCTAATTTCTGACAGTATTTCTATTTCTAAAAGTGTTGATTCTGACAGTGGCCCATGTGGCCCTGTCCTGTAAATAATCCCTTGTGAATATTGCCCTTGCCAGTTGGCACAATGTACATGTGTGATTTCTACCTGATGTGATTTTGACAATACAGAAGTTATTTTTATATAACCTTGTGTGGAGTTCCTTTTGTGGTGTGCCTAGGATGTTGTTGCTGTTGTGTGCTGGCGCAAATGCTTTACACATTGCCTCCGAGTTTAGCCTTACTGCTCGTGCCAAGCTACCCAGGGGGTGAGCAGGGGTTATCTTGGCGTGTGACTCCCTTGCCCTGACTAGAATGGTGGTTTCTGCCTGGCTTTGGCGTCAGCCCTAGCCTACCAGAAATAGCCAGTTCTAACAGTTACCATTTTGCCATCCACTAGCACTTCACACTTAGACAAACTCTTGTTCGGCCCTTAATATCACCATCATTCAAACACAAAACCACATCATCAATCACACATGCATCTGTAGATTTAGCATCTTCATCACCTGTCTCACAACTAATCAATTAATTATGATTCAGTTCCCTACATACCTTTCTAAAATGTCCTCTAATGTTGCAGCAAGTATATACTTAGTATATAGCAGGGCAGTGTTTGGCATCTCATATATGAGAAGAAATGCCACATCTGTAACAGCTGCTTTCTCTTTTCAGTTGTCTTTCCATAACCACTACTTTTTGCTACAGCACTCATTCGCATATTACTTTTTTCTGTACCTAACTCTTGAACATAATTCTCTGATAATTTAGTGCTCATGGATACATTAAAGGTACCCTTCAATGTGGTATTTGAACCCACCCACATCTTTTCTTGTATCTGATTTGACTTTGTCTTAGATTAATAGTCATCTTAAATCATCAGCTCTATAGTATTTCAGTCTTCCTTAGTTCACCTTTTTTAAAAAAAAGCATGTTTTATTGTTCTTTCACATAAATTGGTACTGATTACAAAAATCTGAAGGTGTGTGTAAGTATCTACATCCAGCACAGCTGTGCCAACATTGAAATAACATAGTCGTGGATCTGAATTGCTCACATCTCTCACGTGCCCCCTTTCGAATGCATACCACAATTACAATTGTCTTAAAAGTTACATTGATTGTGATTGTGTCCATTAGTCACTCAGATCCGATTCTTCAAGCGACGTGGTACAGATGTTTCCTCTGAAGGCATTCCACCTCCCCCACACCCGTGTCCTCTTCTTGGTGCACCTTCTATGAATAAAAACCATTTTTTCTACCACCATTGCTCTATCCATGTCTCCACACCACTGTCTATGTGTGGGGATTGCCTCCGCTTCCCAGTGTTGAGCTATATAACGTTCAGCCAGCATCTTACCCAAGGTCGCCCAGTCCTGAGCCGCATGATTGAGGTCTGTAGGCTCCCAAATGTTAAGAAGTCATCTCTTGGGTTCTGGGGGGACCCGCAAACCTGTGTGATAGTTTCCATGATAGCCTCCCAATAGTGCCCAACCTTGGGACATTCCCACAAGGTATGATTAAAAAGTACCCAGTGACCCGCAACCCCTCAGACATATCGGGCTGTCAGTTCTTCCCATTCTGTATAATGTCTGTCTTGTGTAATATTTAGTTCACCTTTTAACATTAGGCAGTCCCACTTCCTTAAAAAATGTGGTGAATGTCTTCACCACATCCGTGTGAAGTTCTTTCTGTCTTGAATACTCTTCCAGGCTCAGCTGCAAGCCACTTTATAGCGATAAAGAGTGAGAGATGTAATCAGTTTTCTGGCAACTTGAAACTAGGTGAACTGAAAGACATTAGTGAGTTGCTGTAAACCACACCGTAGCTAAGAATTGTACTACCATAATGAAGTCATTTTGAAGCCCTTGGCAGGTATAAAAGACTTGAGGCCAGATGCACTAAGGATCAATTCTGATTTTGTGAATCGACCTATATACTAATAGGTCGGCGTGCAAAATTCCTGTTGGTGTAGGGAATCAAACCTTCCACATGAAAATGAACGAGCTAAATTGCAAGTTATGACTCACTCTGGTTAGTGGCTGTTAGACTTGGCATCTTTTGGCTTGTTTTCCCTGAGTTTTTGCTTTTGGACTCCCGGTTTTGACTGTTTCTGCTGGCGTAGTGTTTCTGCACACTTTTTTCACTGCAGATCAGTGGTAAAGTGCAAGTGCTCCTGTGGTAAATTGTGTTATGGATTGGTATTTCCATGATTGGATATTTAATTTACTTGTTAGTCCCTAGTAAAGTGCACTGAGTGTGCCAGGGCCTGTGAATCAAATGCTACTAGCGGGCCTGCAGCACTGATTGTGCCACCCACGTGAGTAGCCCTGTAAGGATAACTCAGACCCGCCATTGCGGAGTTTGTGTGCATTTTGTAAATGCCATGTCAACTTGGCCAGTGCACACACTTGCCAGTCCCTCACCTTCCCTTTTCTTACATATCAGCCCAAGGTACCCCTGTGGGCCGGGTGCAGTGTATGTGAAAGGTAGGACATGGCCTGGTGTGTGTGGCATGTCCTGATAGTGAATTACGGCCAATTTTGTTTTCGCTATTGTAAGGCTACCTGTTCCCCATTGGACAGAAAGGGGAGTTTGTTTATAACATCTTATAAACATAACTGGCCTGGAATTAGTTAGGAAAATAAAGTTTAGTATGCCTGAACTCAGAATCTAAAGATGCATCTTTTAGTGAAGGTGATTTTTACATTCTGTGTTTGAAAATACCACTTTTAGAAAGTAGGTATTTTCTTGCTCAGTCATCCCATGTGCCTCTGCTGAAATGTGGATTGCCTGTCTGGATTTTGGATGACAGACGGCTGGGGAGCAGGAGTGGCTCTAGATAGTCTAGGTGGGTCAGGAAAGGGCTGAACAGACCTGGGCTGCATTTGGGAAAGGGGGGGGGAGATTTCCTTGCACCTCAAAGGACCTGGTCTGCCTCTGACCATATAGTCTCCACCTCCTGCCAGGAAGTCACACCAGAGAAGGCAGAACTGGTTCTGGCTGGGCACAGACACTCTCTGCCTATGAGATCAAAGGATTTTGGGATATAAATATTGGGGAGCAGACCCCTGACTTTTAGAACTCTTTTGGACCAAGAAGACTGCCAAGAAGAAGAGCTGGAGAAGCTGTAAGGAGGAGCTACCACATTGCTGTGTGCTTTGCTGTGTTGGCCTGCAATGGCTGCTTCTGTCTTGGGCAGTCAAAGGACTGGACTGAACTTTCTGCAATCTACTTTTGTGAGTTTCTCCAAGGGCTTGAGGTAGAGCTTGCTCCCTGTTCAAGAAGTCTCAGGAACAGCAAAGCCTTCTGCCCTCAGCACTGGGGACTGTGTTTTTGTACTGCAATAGAAGAAGTAGTAACCTGACGATGCCGACGACGCCGCTGCCAACTCCGTGTCCTGAAGGCACCGCAGAGGGCAATGCCCCAACACTGCACCGTGACCCTGATCACATCGACGCCGCCTGCTGACGCTGGTACCATACCTCTGTTCGCACCGCAACCTGTGGGCACTGCACTCTGCACCGCCTCGCTTCACGACGGTGCCTTGGTATCCCCGACGAAACTGCTCCACACTGAAATCTACGCCGCTGCTTGCACCGTGGTTCGAGGGCACCGCTTGTAAAGTTACACAACGCACCACCCTCATCCCTCACCGCAGCCTTGGCTTACTGACGCCGGTGCCATCGACTCCCATTCATCAGCCGATGACAGTGCTTCAGCAACTACGACACCGCTGTTTGCACCACGACCTGCTTGCACCACGACCTGCCAGCACCGCGACGAGCACTGCATTTACTTCACAATGCAACCCTGGTCTCACTGACACCGCCATCTGATGCTGCCACCAAGCCCTGCTTGCACCGTGACCTGAGGGCACAGCATGCCGCCCGCTGCACTTCACACCACAGCACCCGATGCCTACTGACGCCGGCGCTCCTGACCTCAAAAGAGACGAGTTTGATCGGCAAAGCGCGTGACTTCGAGGGCCCGATGACTCCGGCACCGACCTCTGGAACCGACGCCTGTGGGTGCCGTGCTTTCGGAAGCTCAACGAGAGGTCGCTGACACCCTGCATATCTAAATGGTACTGTTTGCAGGTCTTCCCGACATCGTAGCTGACCCGCGACACCGCGGTCAGCCAGAACTGTGTGGATTTGTTAGTTCACGACTGTGATAGCCCCGGACGGAGCTATCAACATCAAGGAACTGTTTTTCAAGCATATTTTTAAATACTTTAACCCGTTCCGGGCTCGTGTTGGCCAACGGCCGTCGCGAGCACTACCTCGCTAGTGCTGCGCACGTCCGTTGGCCGACGAACTCCTGCACCGCGGCAAAATTTGCACCGCTGTTAAGGAGATATTGTGGATTTTTATCATTTTGGGTCTTGTCTTAAGTATATAAAAATATTGGATATTTTTCTAAACTGGTGTGGTGTGCAAATGCTTTATACACTGCCTCTAAGATAAGCCTGACAGCTCATGCCAAGCTACCAAGGGGGTGAGCAGGGGTTATTCTAGGAGTGTAACTCCCTTATCCTGACTAGAGTGGTGGTTTTTGCCTGGCTTTGGCACATGCAATAGCATACCAAAAATCCAGTTTCTAACATTGGTTGTCAGCGGTGAGGGTAGGACTTGCGTTTGCACTTGACTTACAGTGATTGGTGTCCACTACTACCATGTCGCAGACCATTACGTACCACATCCTTTTCATTTTCGCCTATTTTTTTATCTTGCCAGTTTGAACTTGCTACTTCACCATGCCTGAATCAAGAGCATCATCTGTTGCATCCCTGAAAATTGCCTTTGAGGAGGATAGGTTGGAATCCTACAATGTTAGGGAATTGAAATCAATTTGCAAAAACCTCAAAGTGCAAGTCAGAGGCCTCACGAGGAAGGAGGAGCTACAAAAGGTGCTGAGGGCCAGGATAAAAGCCAGACATGCCGGCAAGCAGTCTGGTGATCTCAGTGGAGAGGCGAAGGAGCCTATTCCTAGGGTGGATGTGCTTTTGGGAGGGGGGAACCCTCCAGGTCAGGCAGCAGTAGTCTGTCCCCATGAGAGCTGGGGACAGGCGGGAAGCAAGGAGAGTTGCAGTAGCACTGGAGAAGCTTAAGTTAACCATGGCGGAGAAAAAGTTGATGTTAGAGCATGAGTTCAGGATAAAGGAGCTGGATCAGAAGAGTAGAACCAGCTCAGATGGTGGCAGCAACCGTCAAGACAGGCAGACAGGATTGTGCACATCCTTAAGAATGTAGGCAAAGAATTCAAGAAGGGGGATGACATACAAAGGTGGTTTCAGGGTTAGGAGGCAGTGAAACACATAAATGGGGTCCCTGAGGAGAATTGGGGAACAGGTTTGTGGCCTCTCTTCCCAGAAGAAGCAAGGGATACTTTGATAGCTTTGGGTAAGGGGTATCGCCTCAACTATCCAGACATGAAGGACGCCCTTCTCACTAAGTATGGTCTCACTCCTGAAAAGTACAGGGATCAGTTCAGGTCCAGTAAGAAGTCCAATGCCAACACTTGGTTGGGATGTGTAGATATGTTTTGCAGGTCACTGGATTGCTGGGTGAAGGGCATTAATGTGACATTTTCAGGGGCTCTACAATTTGATTGCATGGGAGCACTTGTCTAGTCTATGTATTGCAGATCTGTGCCAGCACCTAGTTGATAGTAAGCTGACTGACCCCAGGAAGCTTGCTATGGAGGCGGTCTGCTGGGTGAGTACCACGGTCCACAGGAAGGCGTATGGGGGAGACTCAGTCAAAGATGGGCAGGGTCCCCATCAGAAAAGTCAGGGGCACAAGGGTAAAACACAGGAGTGCTCTAAAGGGCCCCAGATTAACATCCAGGGTAAAGGTTCCCATTCCCCAGGAGATAAGAAACAAGGGGTCTCATCAGGAAAGCCTGCTGAGATCAGCCCGCAAGTGTTTTGCATGTGACCAGACGGGTCACATGAAGGGGGACCCCAAGTGCCCTAAGGGGGCACAGCCACCACCGGTGGGCAGTCCAAGGTGTTGGCTAGTGTAGCGTTTGGGAGGAGGAGTACCCACAGGAGGGTGGGGACCCCACAGAAATGACCCTCTTCTCACTAGGGGACAGTGAGATGGTCCCAGGAAACCCGGTGTCCCCTAACACAAAAAAATACAACACCTGGGTGACCATCAATAGGAAAAGGGTAGAGGCTCTCAGAGATACTGGAGCCAGTGTGACCTCAGTCCGGTGTCACCTGGTCTCTGAGAAGCAGGTAGTCCCAGCGACATTCCACCAAGTCATTGCGGTGAACAATTCAGAGCACCAGTGTCTGGTGGCGCAGGTTCCCTTCGAGTGTTGGGGGGTCTCAGGTCCCTTGAGAGTGGTTGTGAGCTCTTCCATGCCTGTAGATTGTCTGCTAGGTAACGACCTGGGGCAGTCCTTATGGAAGGATGTTGAGCTCAGGTCTCACTTGGAGATGCTGGGGTTACCAGCATCTTACCAGGTTAATTTCAGGTGGCTCAAGAGCCACTAGAAGCACAAAAAATCTTCTTCTGAAACCTCAAAGATTCCGGAAGAAAAACCGTATAAACGCTCCTTCTCAGGAATGGCACCCAGGATCTGGAATGCCCTCCCTCCAGAAACCAGACTTATCTCCTCTACTGCATTCTTCAAAAAAGAAGTAAAAGCGATCCTCATGGCTAAATTCACCTGAACATTTGCCTTGGATCCACAGAGACTCTTCAGTTATCCTCTTACGGTATGTCTTGTCTGATCTAATATATTCCTTAGTTCGCTATTTTATTTGCTCTCCATTGATAACCTACAGACATTCCGCGCACAATAACCCTGTTAATCACTTGCTCGTTTTTCCTATTCCATGTATTTGTAAAGCGCTCTGATATCTGCAAAGATCTTGTTCGTGCTATATAAAACTTTCAAAATAAAATAAATAAATACCAGAGTGGACATGCGTGTCCACTTGGTCAATGGCGGCCAGAGAGGGTGATCAAGAGGATTTGGAGCCTGAAATAGTGGCCAAAGTCCCTGCCAAGAGAAAGGGCAAGGGGCACGGGAAACTGTCCCCTGAAGTTCCCACAGACCGGGAGGAGGCAGACCTTGAGGGGGACGACCCGGTGCCTTCAGGGGAGCAGCTAGCTGAACTGGGGGACATCTCTGAGCTGATCCATTGGCAGCAATAAGGGGGTTCCATCAGGGAGGAATTCTGCAAGGTGCAGAAAGTGTGCCCTTCTCTGGAGGGTCTGTGGTTGCAGGCTGCAGACCAGGCAGCTGGTGATCAGTCTGGATCACATTGGCTCTACTGGTAGAATGATCTCCTGTACAGTGTACAGGGTTTAGTCCCTTTAAGCTTCTGTATGGTCACCTTGTGAGAGGACCTCTGAGTTTGGTGAAGGAAGGCTGGAAGGCAGCTCCCAGGAAAGCTCCCCAGGATGTTTTTAGTTACATGATGGCCTTCAGAAACCAAACTGCCCGCTTCAGGAAACTCACCAGGCGAACCTAGAAGCAATCCGGGAAGAAATGAGGCAGTGGTATGACCAGAATGCCACTCTGTTCGAATGTCAACCTGGTCAAAGAGTGTTGGCCATGGCCCCAGGGGAACCCTGTGCCTTGCAGGACAAGTGGACTGGGCCATTTGAGGTGGTGGAGCGCAAAAGTGATATCACCTACCTGGTGGATTTGCGGGCTCCAAGGAACCCTTTGAGGGTCCTCCACGTGAACCACGTAAAGCCCCACTTCGAGAGGTCCGAAGTGAGAATACTCTTGGCAACAGATGATGGGGTGGAAGAGGAGAGTTAACCTCTCCCTGACCTCCTGTCTATCAAGGAACGTGATGGGTCAGTGAAAGGTACCCCTGTGGACCCGGTACAGTGTATGTGAAAGGTAGGACATGCCCTGGTGTGTGTGACATGTCCTGATAGTGAATTACGGTCAATTTCGTTTTTCGATATTGCAAGGCTACCTGTTCCCCATAGGACAGAAAGGGGAGTTTGTTTATAACATCTTATAAACATAACTGGCCTGGGGAATTAGGTAGGAAGTTTAGTATGCCTGAACTTAGAATCTAAAGATGCATCTTTTAGTGAAGGTGATGTTTACATTCTGTGTTTGAAAATACACTTTTAAAAAATAGGTATTTTCTTGTTCAGTCATCCTGTGTGCCTCTGCTGGAATGTGGATTGCCTGTCTGGGTTTTGGATGACAGAAGGATGGGGAGCAGGAGTGACTCCAGATAGTCTAGGTGGATCAGGACAATGCTGAACAGACCTAGGCTGCAATTGGGGAAGGAGGAGGAGATTTCCTTGCACCTCAAAGAGCCTGGTCTGCCTCTGACCATGCCGTCTCCACCTCCTGCCAGGAAGTCACACCAGAGAAGGTAGAACTGGTTCTGGCTGAGCACAGACATTCTCTGCCTCAGAGATCAAAGGATTTTGGGATATAAATATTGGGGAGCAGACCCCTGACTTTTAGAACTCTTTTGGACCAAGAAGACTGTCAAGAAGAAGAGCTGGAGAAGCTGTGAGGAGGAACTGCCACATTGCTGTGTGCTTTGCTGTGTTGGCCTGCAGTGGCTGCTACTGTCTTAGGCAATGAAAGGACTAGACTGAACTTTCTGCAATCTACTCTTGTGAGTTTCTCCAAGGGCTTGAGTTAGAGATTTCACCTGTTCAAAAAGTCTCAGGAACAGAAAAGACTTCAAGCTCTTCTGCCGTCAGCACTGTGGACTGTGTGTTTTGTGCTGCAACAGATGAAGAAGCAACCCGACGACGACGCTGCCAACTCCGTGTCCTGAATGCACCGCAGAGGGCACCGCCGCAATGTCGCACCGCGACCCTGGTCTCACCGACGACACCTGCTAACGCCGCCACGGAGCTGCTGCTCGCACCGCACTCCGCACTGCCTCGCTTAACGACAACGTCTTGGTATCCCCGACGACACCGCTCCATGCCAAAATCTATGCCGCTGCTTGCACCGTGGTTCGAGGGCACGGCTCGTAAAGTTACACGACGCACTGCAGCCTTGGCCTACTGACGCCAGCGCCACCGACTCCCGTTCGTCTGCTGATGACAACGCTTCAGCAACGACGATGCCGCTGCTTGCACCTTGACCTGCCAGCACAGCGATGAGCACCGCATTCACTTCGCACCGCGACCCTGGTCTCACCGACGCCGCCATCTGATGCCGCCACCGAGCCGCTGCTCGCACCATGACCTGAGGGCAACGCACGCTGCCCCGCTGCATTTCTCACTGCTGCACCCGACGCCAGCGCTCCAGGCCCCAACAGAGATCTTCGATCTGCAATGCCTGTGACTTCGAGGGCCCGAAGACTTCTGTACCGGCCTCCGCAACGGACGCCTGTGGACGCCATGCTTTCAGAAGCTCAACGAGAGGTCGCCGAAACCCTACATTTCTAAAAGGTCCTGTTTGTGGGTCTTCCTGACACCGTAGCTGGCTTGCGACACCGCGGTCAGCCAGAACTGTTTGGATTTGTTTGTTCACGACGCCGTGATAGCCCCGGACACAGCTATCGACATCAAGGAACTGTTTTTCAAGCATATTTAGATAACTGAAGATTTTTAAGTACTATATTGTGGATTGTTATTGTTTTGGGTCTTGTCTTAAGTATATAAAAATATTGGATATTTTTCTAAACTGGTGTGGTGTCCTTTTGTACTGCTTACACTGTATTACTATTGATTATGTGCAAATGCTTTACACACTGCCTCTAAGGTAAGCCTGACTGCCTGTGCCAAGCTACGAAGGGGGTGAGCAGGGGTTATTCTAGGAGTGTAACGCCCTTATCCTGACTAGAGTGGTGGTTTCTGCCTGGCTTTGGCACATGCCCTAGCCTACCAAAAATCCCATGTATCAACTGGGCTAATTTTGTGAATTGCAGAGTTTGAGACCACAGTGGCTTGATATATCTGTCCCTTGTATCCTCTGCACATTCTGATTTAGCACTAAATTCCTTTGTTTAAGGAGTTCACTCATGAGCCCAACAAAACTTAAGGCCAGATGTACAAACATTAGGAATACCTAAGTGCAATTCTATCTCAATCACAACTAGGAAATCGGTATTCCTAATGTATGAAACTCATTGTATTTCATTGATGGACTCCTTGTGGGTCACAAATCGACCTTCTTCATGAATATTAATGAGGTAGCTCGCATTTTGCGACCCATTAGGAATCACAGCCATCACGTGGATGGTGTCCTGCTGAGGCCAGTACTTTTTTAACAGAGTTATCTAAATGATAACAGTGGTATCCTCATGTTGATAATAATATAAATATACTCTGTCTTTGTCAATGCACAAAAACGAAACCTAATAATTGAAGATAAAATGATAAATTATTAATAAAAAACAGGTCATATTAGTGTTAAGAAGCAAATAATGCAGGTAAGTAGGAGAGAAGCAGGCCTACTGCTGTTGCTATTAATAATTATCTTTTCTGCTTGTTATCTATCCTCTTTGCCATTTTAGTTAATGTAATCATGAACTGTGTCCTGTTGGTATAAGGCTTAATTATGTTTTTTTTTTCTTTCTTTAATAGAAAGTTACTACTGTTCACATTGGTCCGAAAATACTTCTCACAATTTATTTGAACTTTCTGAACTTTGCTTTTTTTTTTCCTCGAGATTATGGCCTTGAAGTGTAAGTGATGCCTGTATTCTATCCCTCTAAACCTATCCTTCCAGGGTATGCCTTTCAGATTGTCCATCTTCTGTTGCCAGAGGTCTTTTCTTAGTTTAGAGTAGTGTTTATTCAGAACTTTCTTCCAAAGAATGTTCATAAGAGTCCAAGAATATTTTCTCATGAAATGTTAAGATTCACTTCCTGCAATGCAGTTCTTCAAACTTGCTCACATTTTTAGATAAAGAAAAATTGTAAAAACTTGGCATTTCTTTGTTGCCTTTTGGGTTTCAGTTTCTTTTGCCTAGCAGAGCCCTTAGTGGCAAGAGACTTAGGGCCCCATTAGGATGGCGGGCGGGCTTTGACCGCCCACCACCCTTGCGGAAAACGAGACCGCCCGCCTTAAGGGCAGGGGTCCCAATGTCTGCATTAGGATGCGCCCACCACCGTGGCGGGCGCATCCCCCATTTTTAACATAGTGGCGGGCGGTGCTCACTGCACCTCCCGCCACAATGTTAAAAATGAATGCGCGCATTTGCATAAACAAAGCGGCAGGCACCGCGCGGTGCCTGCCGCTTTGTTTCGGCAAATGCGGGGGGGTACCACAGGCACCCCCGTGTGAACCCCCCACCCCTCCTTCACTCTGGGGGCCCGCATGCCTTTCCGTGGCGGCGATTGCATCCGATTTGGCCCATACTAATATGGCTGGCGGTGTCTATGAGACACCGCCACCATATTAATCCTTTTCCTCCTCGGCCTGCAAAGTGGCGGACGGTCTTTCCGTCCGCCACGGTCCCCCCGCCATACTAATATGGCGGGGGGCATTTGGGAGTGGATGTCGGGCGGATTGCCCGCGCCAGGCCGGCGGTGGCTAACGCCAGCCAGGCGGGGGCAATCCGCCCGACATCGTAATGGGCCCCTTAGTGTTTGCCTGTGCTCCGTAAATTACGCATAGCTAACTAGCGTCACGTTATGAGAAATAAAATTACATTCGTCAATTTTGTTATTATAAAAAAAGTGCTTATTTTTTAGCTCCGTTATGTATTCTTAAAGTTGGCTATCCATAGCCAGCATTGGTGGGAGAGCAGAATTTTATGGGCCGATTAAAGGGCACACATTTTTGATACACAGAGAATTACAGAATCCACTTTATTTAGAATTTTCGGATTCATTTTGCATCCACTGTGCAATCTCAAACCTTCCCTCTATAGCTGTTTTCACACCACTTCCCCACATCGTGCGTGCAGCTTCTACATCCTCTTTTCACCACACACATCCCACAGCACAAATTCTCTCTCAAGGTTCCACTTTTCTTTGTTTCACAATTTTCCGCACCGTATTGTATATTCACCCCTCCACCCTATTGCGACCATCCGCTTTCCAGCTGCTCCCTTTTCACAGCTGCCCTCCACTCTAGATCTCCACACTTGCTCTCCATCATGCATGTGGGAAAGCAACCATCAACATGTGTTTTCCACACTTCGCAATGAAACAAGCTTTGCTAATTTTCGCAAAGGTCTAAAGACATGGCTGTTCAACCAATAATACCGCTACTTTTCTCCATTCTTCAGGCTGGCGCTGGGAAACCTTTTTTGGGTAGCTGTGAGCCTTTTAAAACTAATTTCACAAAATATAACTTATAGGATTCATTGTCCTTCCTCTATATCCACCCTTGATATCTGTTCCTCACCTTGCACATCCAATTTGAGCCTTTTGCATCAACTTGCCAAGTTCCATTCCGTCATCTCACCCTGTAGTTTTACTTTCCACTTCTGCTGTCTTATGAATCTGAACATCTGCGTGCCACCACCTACATCCCTTCCTTATGCACCCTTTAAAACCTCTAAAACCAACCTCTTTAGCCACACTACACCCCCATGTCTCCCTATCTGGTGAATTTCCACTGACTCCCCATCTCTGCTCACCGACAGGCTCCACAAGCACTCTACATTATTTTTCTTGAATCTGCTGCTTGATGTGCTCTTCAAATCTGCTCGGCACACCACATTTCACCCACTTTATCCATAGTCTTGATTCCATGCCGAACTGCTCCACTATTCAAAACCACTGCTAGAGTATGTTATGCACATTCAATCCTCAAATCCCACTTCACACTCAACAGTTCCTTGCAGTTTTGTTCCACACTCCACAACCCCTATTCATAGCTACTCCTTCCACTAAACATCTCTAAGCATATCTTCTCATCTCATACGCTGTCTAGAACATCATCCACACCACATCATTTGCACTTAGAATCCATTTCTAACTGCTAATTCTAATTATAATATCAGTGACTATAATACTAGTGTGAACTAATGTGGCTGCAGACTATGGCGCCCGGAGTACCGACTACGAGAGCGGTGCCCCCTCTCTGAGCTGCATGCCAGGTTAAGGTGCGGTTAATTATCCGTAAAATACGGGCACAACCAGTGAATTGCCAGAGAAGAATAAGAATCACTGGTTTTGTATATTTCTGCTTTTTTCTTTCTACTTTCACATTGGTTCACATTAGTATTATAATGACTGTGGACAAGGTATTATAATTAGCAGTAGCAGTTAGAGGTCCTGACGAAAGCCATAGCACCTTTTTAGGGTCAATAGGCTGAAACAAGTAGCTGGTCCCTTCCGTCGTCACTAACTCGCAGGTATAAGGTACCCCAGCCAGTGCTCTGTTTTTAACCCTGGCCCCAGGATGGACTAAGAAAGATAGATTTCGTCCATGGTACCTAGTTTTAGATTAATTTCCCACACAATTCTTTTTCTCTGCGCTACGCCCTTCACCCAACTAAGTTTAGTGCTTCTCATTGCAGGATTTAGTATATCCTAAAATTAGGAATAAGACATCCCTTAGCTCCTCCTTCTTAGAGAGTGGGTTGTAGCCCGTGATGGGACTAGGTTTTCCCGTCACGAGGAGACTCCCAATGATGAAACATGCCACCTATGGTGGGTGAGGTATTTCGTCCTAATAAAAGGACTCCCTCAGGGGTGTAAGAGACTACATCTGAATGTGTTTATTCCTCCTTTGTTTACTGGTGCAGACCTGAGGGTTTCATAGTGTGTTTTGTTATTGGATAGGAGAGCCAACCCTTGCTGGTCTTAAAACATTTTCTCTTTGGACCCTCCCTTCCTATTGTTGCATTCAGAGAATAAACTGCCATCTGGATGGTGGGGTCCCACCTAGCAGATTTGGATATTCCTGTTGGGCTGCCGGTGTCCTGGCGGCAGAGTACTGATGGGGGGGGCGACCATGGTGGTGGGGATACAGGTAAGTAGGCTAAAAAATGTACGTAAAACATATATGTTATGTATGTGTACGTGTGTATGTAGGTTATGCGTAGTGAGCATGCTGTGTACATTATGCATTGCACCCCACCAACATACACACACCACACAATGTATACATGCACACAGAAGGAACATATACATTTGTGTCCGTCAAAACTAGGGGTCAGTCCAATTAGATGAAGGTCCAGCTGGTAAGGGTCGACCTGGGCGAAGGAAAAAAGGATGAAATCGCAGATTGTGCCCTGAGAAAAGGTGTGTTTACACCCTTTTTCTTACCATTCCGTTAAACTAAAGTAGGAGTGATTCCCGCCGGAATTCCCCTCGAAACAGGCCACATTCAAATCTGGAGGGTGGGAATCGTGGCTGGAGTCCCGCCGCTGCCTTTTGCAGCCCATCCTGGAGTAGGGGCGGAAGTGAAGACCTGGCGAAGTCGACAGGACAACAGCAGTCTTTTCTCCCATTGCCACCCAACATCTAAATCGGGCGGGCAGACCACCAGGTTGGTGGGCGGGAAGGCTGCCAAAATCTAAATCAGACCCAAAGTCTAGAACTGCAGAGTTCCTCCACACTGTCAACATGCTCCACAGCCAGACTTCAGAATTACTCCAGGATTATCTTCCTTTTTGACTTGGGGTTATACATAATATTCATTACCTAGTGGACTGTACTTGTATCAATTGAATGTGATGCACTTGTATGATATTTAATGCATATTTGTGCGTTACTATTTTTGAGTACCGAGCACATTTGTCTTCACTGGCAAATTTGGAAAAAAAATAACTTTGAATTTGGTTAGATGTTATTTCTTTTTTCTGTTTTGTTACTAACATTTTGTGTATTAACCTTTTCTGATATGCTTTTTACTACGGGGTCTTTGTTCCTTGACCACTACGATATAGCCCAGAACACTACTGATTTTTAGAGTTGTTCTGGTTTCTGATTATATGATGGGTCATGTCACACTAAACAGATGTTGTTCCGGGAGTCTCACCTTTATTAGAAGTGGAACCCTTGGATACGACTCAAGCATGGAGTGGCCTGAAATAAGGCATGGCCACGTGTTCCTGAAGGTCCTAGTAAGGAATGAAGATGGATGAAGAACTATTTTTTTCTAAGAGATATCGAACAGGTCAATGGTGGGTGTACAATAACAAGCTCTTGTATGTTTTTGATTTTATTCCAGAGACAGGAAAGTCTTCACAATGAGTGCTAGCACTCTTTTGACATGGAGATAGCAAAGTAGGCTCTTGGAAATCGACTCTGCGTGCCTTGTGATGTAATACTTCCAGGAAGCCGTTAGCGCATTGGCCTCAATATCAATCTGTGTTACCGAATGGTGGGTTTTCTCTCTGCAATGACAGATTTTGGTTTAGCAAATGGGTTAAAATACAAGATTCCTTTTATATGGATGAAACACTACTTCACATTTAGATCATCGCTAGGCGTTGTGGCTCCAATATGGCAACACCTTGTTTGCAAGTCATATTGCGTCAAACTTAAGAAACTTAAGTGCGCTTCTGTGGTACATCCACTGGGTGGGATACTAGTAGGGAAATAAAACCGCTAAACCCTTGTGAACAAGGAATAGTCGCACAAAACACAGCTGTTTACTGGATGTATAATAACACGAAAAACCGGGGGTCTCAAGAAAGTCATTAAATTAGCTCAATAGCTAAGACTCCTAACTAAGTGAGTCAGGACTCAAGTTACTTTCAAGCCTAAAAAACGGTGAACAAAAAAATTAAAATATATAAATATATAAAATTGCCCTTACCTGCTCCAACAGCCCCACCTTGCTCCTGATCCTTGCCTCCCGTCCAGGAACTGCTGCACACCGTGTAGGCTCCCAGATGCCAAACCCAGTGCTCCTGTCAGGCTGGGTATACTATTTCCCTGGTTTGGCACTCAGACATGGACTGGTAGTCTGTGTTGGTTCTCGACCCAGCTGTGCAACACAGCTTGGGTAGGAGAAAGGCTAAGTGTGCATGACGGTGGGCCAGCCAAATCTTCATGCGCACTTAGCAGCGCCCACCACTCCCCCTTCCTCCCTGGTGCTGCAGCTCAGTATGAATGGCCATGCCCTTCTCTTATTATCATTTTATTTTTGTAATTTGCCTCTGCTGGCTTTCAGCCGGGGGGAAGGGTGACTTGAAATCCATGTACTGGAGAAGAGTCAAACTGCAGTGTACCGCATTGAATGCCCTTAAGAGGAAATGATCATATCACTCTCCATTACTTGATGCATGGATGAGGACCAGAACGTAGATTAGGAGGATATCTTCCCCGTCCCGTAACTTATTGCGGGTGCACAACTCAGACACCACCCTTGGTTGCCCACCCCTGTCCTGAAGAAGACCCGCAGGCTGAGGCCCCAAATAGCCTTCCATGCCACAAGTCGGGTTGAAACGTCGACGCCCACACTTTACAAGCCTGGACCTCTAGCCCCCTATTCTACAGTGCAAAAAAAGATACATCTTTAACAATTGAAAATTTGTAAATAGTAATTGTACAGATATTGACCAATTGTGGCTTGGCTCATCAAGACTGACACTTTGTTATCAGTCCAACTGTTGAACTGTGTTAACCCCTTTCCCTGAGCACCTTCTGGAATTCTTTCCACCTTTCACCTGAACACACCTTTTTGCACGCTCCCCTGGAGCAACCTCTTTTCCTTAAACTCTTCACAAATCCCTTGAATACAGCAAGACATGGTATGGCATGAAAACTGCATCATAAATTACAGGAACCATATTGTATTGAGAGTGGTAATGATGAAAGCAGGATATAAAAAAAAGCAGGTGGAATGCTCTTCTTGCTACATATTTATAGTACTCTGGAAAATGAGGGGTGCAACATTACTGAAAATATGATTTACAAAAGCGTATTATATTAAATCTTGTGATCTGGTTGGAGATATTCTAATGCCAGAATAACCATAATTGTATAGACTTTTTCTATTGTTCAGTTCTCTTCGATGGACCTTGCCCTGTCTTTTTAGCAAGTTTATTTCCTTCTGCAAAAATAACCTGAAGTTGTGAGGTGCTATCTCCAAGATTTTAAATTTCAGTTGGCTTGCATTATGGTTTTGTGCTGCCATGCTTGATTTCAGATTTGTATTCTTAACATTTTGCTTATGCCACAATAAATGATTGTTGGACTTGGCCATATTGGCAGGTTCACCCCTAAACTTTTTGCTTTTAAATGTGACCTGGTGTTAGTTGTTTAAGGCTTCTGCGCACTTTAACACTGTGTCCCAGTGTAAAGTGTGTGCGCAGCCTGGGTGCGTGTGGTGAGATTGGCCTGCCCTCCCATAGGAATGCATGGGGGAGATGAGTGTCCATGGTAGTTCCTGATGTGAGAGGAGTGCAGGGGCGAGTTTGGTATGTGCGAACTCGTGAGATTAAATGCTGCGCGATGGTGTGCGCAGATTTGTGTCTAGAAGTGCCACTTCTAGAAGTTGGCATGTCTGTGTGCAGTGAATGTGAATTGCCTGTCTGGCTTGTGAGTGACAGGGGCTGGCTGGGGTGCCTGGCTCCAGGAGTCAGGATGGGTCTGCCCGGTGGTGAATGGGGAGATCTGCATGTAGATGGGAGGGAGGAGTTGCACCTGGGACCTGAATAGAGCTGTGCCTTCCCTCCACAAAGCTGGCTCCACCCCTGTGGGGTGTCTGATGTCCCTAGCCTGTCCTGTGAATAGGGAGAGGGGCTGAGCACAACAAAGTGCTCCAGAACCAGTTGCATCTGGTTCTCCCCCTGCCCTACAGCTTCAGACAAAGGAATATGTGTATAAAAAGGGGCTGTGACCCCATGTATGTTGTTCACTCTGATCCTAACTTAAGGGGGGCCTGCTGCTGCTGGGCACCAGGAGGACCGCCACTGGGGACTGCCTCCCTGCGGGAGGGCCCAGTGAGCTGGCCCCTAGGCCCAGCCTTTGCCCTCCCCTGCACTGTGCAAGACTTTCCTCGGGATTTTGGGCTGCAGTGCCTGAGAACACTTTATTCCTCACTTTGAAGAAGCGCTGGATCTTCCTTCCCTGAGGTGCGCTTTATTCTGGTGCTGAGAGGGGCAGCGCTCCTATTCTTACCTGCAGCACGAAACTATGATCCTTTGCGAAGAGGGAGTCCCCTCCCCGACGTGGGGATCTCCCTGCACCTGTGCCTTCTCGGCACGTGTGCCCACCTCGCATATTTGCTGGTTTTGAGATATCCCTGCAGATTTTTATCCCTAGAGGGTGCCCACCGCACCGGGGACTTTGCATTTAAACGGGAGCCTACCCCGTATTGAGATCACCGCCACAGCCCAGAGGTTGGACCAACGTTGCCGGGCCGCTGCCAATGCGACCCGGAAGCCAGGCGGCCCTGCCTGCTTGTGGACGGGGCCGCGAGACGAGGTGGAAGTGATCAGGAGCCTCGCGGGCTCCATAACAAAACGCCGGTCCCCAGGAGGGGTCCGGGTGAAGTAAGGTGAGGCCGGGTGAAAGCTCGTTGGCGTAGCTCCCATACTTTTAGAGAGACCCGTACCTGGACAGAGAGCCTGCACCGGCACTAGGAAGCGGTAGGGAGCCTACCCCACGCTCCTGAAAAGTAAAGAGGAGCGGCGTTTGCACTCGGGCCCCCGAGAGCGAGGGAGAGCCCAGTGGTGCAGAGGGAGTCACGGAGGAGTGCTGCAGTGGCTGGCGGGGCTTCCGTGTGGAGAAGAGAGCCCCGCGTGCAGCTGCCAAAGCCCCCCAAGAGCGAGTGGACTCCCACCGGAGGAGCAGCCAGGACAGTCCGGTGAGTGGGGCTCCGGGGTTCATTACTGTTAGGGGGGACGTCGGGGCACATTGCCGGTGCCTGCCCCCCTCCTGCTGGTGCTAACTTCGTTTTGGGCCACATTTTTGGGGCATACTTCATTTTAGAGCGCCCGTGGTTCCAACGTTGGGGCACATTTGTTTAAGTGCCCCAGTGAGGGCTCCAACGGCCAGTGGTGCCTACACTAATTTGTTCTAGGTGGGCATATTTGTTTTAGAACCTGTGGGCTCCACTTTGAGGGCATCGAGGTGTCCATGCCCCATTTCTCCCAGCTGCCCCGCTTGCAGAGGGCAGCTGCAACATTACACCGTTCCCCTACATGGGGCCCACGGAGTGCCAGTGGCCCTCTTTATTTTTTTTTTTACGTTTCAAAATCCTTTATTGGACATAAAGCACGATACATCAATGCAATGGATTCGGGCAACGTTCTGGCAAGTATACTTACAGAAATATAGCATCTTCTCGTGCATGTCACTTACATTGATCAATAGGAACTCAAATAAGAACAGAACAAGCATCACCCTCCCCACCCTCCCTCCCATCAACTTTCACAATAAACCGAGGTACGTGTCAGATTCAAAGTTAGCAACAGTAGTTATTACAATGATAGGGTCATCATAGCATGTATGACAATTCCGGCATCACGGGTAACAACTGGCTCTGTCCAGAGAGTCACACTCAGCGTCCTTCACCAGCCACAGAAGCGAGGCGAACTCCCCAAGTCTCAGCATGGAAGACACTTCCCAATAGGCAGAACTGAAGTGATCAGCATCTTGCGGCGCTTGTTGGCGCATACGCTCCTGCTCAAATGTAGCGCTAGGCGCGGGCTGGGAGTCTCCGCCACCTCCAACCTCCGTTCCATCTGCTTCCCCAACCCCGTTTGCCTGTTGCCTAAGGAGATAGGACTTCAAAGGTTCCCAAATGTCTTTCGGTCTTCACCTCAGAGTCAGTAGCTCAGCATATGCGTGCAATTGATCTTGCCACGTGGTCATAGTCAATATCCAGCATTTAAACTTGGAGGCACGCCCTCTCCCCCATCTGCACGCCACCAATCTTTTAGCCAGTAGCAAACTCATAGCAAAAAACTTTTTATGTACAGTGACTACCGATTGTGTCAGCCCCAGCAGCGCATTCAGTGGGCAAGGAGTTATAGTTACACCTAACATGTCTGAAAGTCCAGCAAAAACTAATGACCAGTAGTCAGCAACCTTTGGGCAATTCTAAGACAGATGAATGAAATCAGCCCCCGCAATCCCACAGCGTAAACAACAGTCCGTCTCCCGCAAATGAAACGTATGTAATCTAGCAGGTGTGTGGTATAGGCGGTGCAAAAATGTATTGTGTATGAGGCGTAGCCTATTGTTACCTGTAATTGCGTTAGTTTGTGAGCAACTGCTCTGCCATTGTTCGTCTGACAGTAGTACGTCAAGGTCCTTGTCCCATTCTAGCCATGTCCGCGGCGTGTTCAGTACGTGTTTATAAAGTAATGATATGACATGACGCGGGTGTCAGTTTGTAGCATGGCGTGCAGGGGTGCAAAGGTGTTGGGCTCTACCGGGAACGAGGGGGTGATAGCTCGTACACCCTGTCGGAGGCGAGTATACAAGAAGGTGTCCATTATTGAGGGCAGTCGCTCCCCAAAAAATTGTTCAGTGGTGCGAAATCGTCCCTGCACATCTAGATTCCCCACAGAAGGTACTTCAGCCCTGTCAGCATTTTACGACATATAGCCTCACAGGTGACCTGCAGCCTGGGATCATTTGTTAGTGGCATCCTGGGTGAATATAGAAACTGGCAGTCCATGGCGTGAGCCATGCGATGCCAAGCAGCTGCAGTGCAAGCAACAATGGACGGGTAACTGTCCCTAGGCCCTATCTGTGTGTATATATAGCCGGTCTTTACCACTGGGGCCATGTGGCCATCCACTACCGCCAGGTGTGCCATATGTGGTGGCGGGTGGAACCAATATGTGGCGAAGTGGGCCTGAGCACAATCATAGTAACTCTCGATGTTTGGAACCTCAAACCCACCCTGATGGTATGGCAGCATGAGTGTGTCGAGGCTAAGACACGCCTGTTACCCACCCCAGATTAGTCTAATTAATTGGGTCCTCAGTGTGCGGAAGAAGAAACTCCCTGGGTTGTACGGGATATTTACAAAAAGGTACAGTAGTTTCGGCAATAGCACCATCTTAGTAAGGGCGAAGCGGCCAGCCTTAGAGAGAGGGAGACGTATCCATTTGGTAATACTATCAGTGATTTTATCTATCGCCGTCCCATAATTAGCTTGCATCATGAAGTCTCTCTGTCTAGTGATTCGTATGCCTAGATATTTCAATTCCTCAAGTTCCCACACAAGAGGGTAATCCAGCTGATGTGGTTGCGTATTATCCGTCAGCGGGAATACAGCGGATTTGGTCCAGTTAATTTGCACGCCAGCGATTCCTCCGAACTTTGTGATTTCACGTAGCACAGGATTCAGGTTGACTTGGGGTTTATGTATGTATAGTGTCATGTCATCCGCATAAAGAGAGATGAGCAGCTGACGGGCAGGTTAAATAAGGGCGTGGTGATTGTGGCGTTGTCTGAGTTACGCAGCCAGAGGTTCGTTGGCTATCGCAAAAAGAATGGGACCTAATGGGCATCCCTGGCGGGTTCCCCTGTGAATGTTAAATGGGGTGGACCGAGCACCATTTAGCAGTACCGTGGCTGTTGGTTGAGTATACAGTAGCCGCACCCAGTCTAGGAAGATGAAGGGCAACCCCATGTATTCCAATACAACCCGCAGATAATCCCACTCTAGAGAATCGAAGGCTTGGCGGCATCTAGGAATACCGCCACTGCCTCGCATTTTGGATCAATGTCCTGAAGCACCACATGCAGGGTACGCAAGTTATGTGAGGTTGCCCAATTCGGGACAAATCCAGCAGGAGCTCCATAAGGAGATTAAGTCGCGTAGCCAAGACCTTGGCCAATATTTTGGTGTTGCAGTTGAGCAGCGACAAGGGGTGGTAGGAGTCGCATTGAGTGGGGGGTTTGCCGGGTTTAATCAGGGAAGTTATAAGAGCCTCACGCATAGTGCAGGGGAGTCGGCCCTCCTCCAGTGCCACCTAAAAAACCTATTCTAAAATAGGGGCCCTCGGGAAATATACATCACCAAAGTCAAAACAGTTCGTCACGTCGTAGAGAGGTGGTAGGATGCTCCGCCTTGAACTTCTGTCCAAGCATATGTCAGTCTTGCTGTGATAGCGGAGAGTGCAATCTGGAGGGGTCTGCTGACTCAGACTCTCTGGAGAATGCTTTCTTATGGCGCTTAGATAGTTTTCAACCTGCTGAGGGGTGGTGAAAAATGTTGCTTCCCATGGTGTGTGATTTTCAATTTTGCCGGGTAGAGCATGGCATAAGGAATTTCCTGGGTTTGCAACTTCCTTTTTGCAGCTGCAAATTTGCTGTACCGCCGGTGTGAAATCCGGTAAGAACATCAGTGTTGTGTTCTCGTACGATACTTGCTGTTTCTCCCTATCCAGACGGAGGACCGCGTCTCGGTCGCGATAGTTAAAAAAACGGCCTATGATAGGCCTGGGTGGAGCGCCGGGAGGGGGCCGGGCCACCAAGGAACGATGTACTCTTTCCACAATGAGGTGTGCTGAAAAGGAGTCAAAAAGATCAGCGACAAGCTTTTCTACAAAGTCCTCCATATGGCCCGTGTTGGTAGATTCTGCAAGGCCTAAAATGTGCACATTATTTCTACGGGACCGGGCTTCCAAGTCCTCGTTTTTGTCTGCAATGATTTTGAGCAGCTTGTCCATCTGCGTGACTTGGTGGCCACTGGATGTTGCAAAAACAACAAGTGATGGACTGAATGTGGATCAATGTCACACACTCCCCCAGTCAAAAGATCTGGGCCCAAATCCATCGTTTTTTTGCACTCCACACCACCCTGGGTTAGACAATGGCGATATGCAAATCAGCTCTGACCCTGTTGCCCCATGGGAACAGTCCAGTCCGAACTACAAAAGCCATGTCCTTCCCAGAACGGAATCAAGCATCCGAGGACCGGACCGGTTTCGAGGTAACACCTCTCTTCAGCCCGGCTAGCTTGACTCCAAGTGGTGTGGAGTGCCTGGGACCCACGTCTGGGCATCCCCAGCGCACTTAGGGCGGCAATTGCAAAAACAACAAGTGATGGACTGAATGTGGATCAATGTCACACACTCCCCCAGTCAAAAGATCTGGGCCCAAATCCATCGTTTTTTTGCACTCCACACCACCCTGGGTTAGACAATGGCGATATGCAAATCAGCTCTGACCCTGTTGCCCCATGGGAACAGTCCAGTCCGAACTACAAAAGCCATGTCCTTCCCAGAACGGAATCAAGCATCATCAAGATGTTGCACCATCTTCCAAATCCGAAATCCTGCTCTCCGCCTCTTTCCAAGCGAGTGTCATGTTGGCCCAATTTGGCTACCACAGTGTCCATCCTTATATTGAGCGCGTCTATCTTAGAGTCTATTTATGTAAGGCTTTGCTTCATCCCCAGAAGGAGTGTTCTCCAGTCCTCCTCGGGCGGGGCCTCAGCTCTGAGCTCCGGGTGGTCCGCCGAAAGGGATCTGGGGTTTTTTCGAGACTCAAAAGGAAGCATGGATGTGGCCAAGGAAGCCAGTATGGCGGACGCAGCCTAGACGAGCTCCGTCCCGCCGGCCGAACATCCGCCGAAATATCCTTTCCTTCCCCACCCTGAGGCACCCTGGTGAGGTATTTTGGTGACGGAAGGTGATGACTGGCCCCCTTTGAACTTCTGTCAGACGGGGTGCCCTGGGGACTGGACGTCGAGATCCGACGCGGTGAGGCCTGGGCCGCAACGGGACGCCGGGGTCCTCGAGTTTCGCGGACCCGGCGGCGTCAGCGGCGAAGGAGCGAATGGTGGGTGGCGGCCGCTGCCAGACCTTAATTGGTGATCGCGGAGCTGTGGTGACGCGGATTGGCCCCAAAGGACAGCAGAGAGTGGCTTACAGCAGTTGCTGGGGTCCGGTCCTGGAAGCGGCACGCGGTGGGGCCTAGGCGGCCATCTGGAGCCGGGGACTCGATTTTGGTGACCTGGAAGCCGAGATGTGTGGCGGCCTTCCCGGACGACGCTGAGGCGTGCTATCCTGGAGTGTGAGCTGGGCCCCGAGTGGCCATTGGTGAGGAGGAGTGGACAGTGCCCACCCCCCGGCGGCCAGATCGGGCCGTGTAGACATCGCGGGGTGTGCCGAGACCGAGCCACAGCAGAGGGGGACTGGTCCGGCCGCCTCTGGCCTCCTTCCTTTGGCTCGTTGGGGCAGCAGAGACTGCCTGCGTTGAACTGTGCGCCACCCCCTGGAGAGTCCCCCCGATAACGGGTGGGGGCACATGGGATGCGGCCCGGCCCCGAAGGACCTACCTAGAGCCATCCCGGAGGTCTGCGACAGGAGGCCCGCCATACCCCCCAATCGGTGGCCGTATCGGGTCACGGCACGTGCCTGGGGGTGAGGAGAGGGCAGGCGGTCAGAGACACAGCTCCCCCCTGTCTGTTGGATTAGCGAAGATATCCGGGGGTGCCCTTCTAGACACAGGGCCGGTCCATGTGGGGCCCAGTTCAGGTAGTCGGGGTGGTCCCGGCGGTGGAGCGTTTGGCCCCTATTCACTATTGACTCGGGCCTTGCGGGGCTCCGGCGGGGTGCACTGGGGGGTGTCATACTCTCCGCAGCAATCTGGGGAGTGAGTCGAGTGGAGTGGTCAGCGGCTGCGCCCGAGGCCTGGAGCGGAGAGGCACGCTGGGGTGACACTAAGCAGTTTATTGAACCGGCAGCTGGCTATCGCCTGGGCAGCCTGCGTATGGTATCTTGCTAGAACAGACCGGGCTCATACTCCGGACCTATCGTGCGACCTTGGGAGCGGCCCTCTCTCGGTGGCGCCGGATCGGATGGACTTGGACAAGGACGCAAGCAGGCAGCGATGACACGCGCCGCTGGTGGTGGGGGGGGGCCCAAGCATGGAACAATTGACAAGTTCACGGGGCCAGGGGCAGCACGGGGGCCTCCGGAGGACCCCAGGAGGCTGGGCCTGACAATGCGGCACTTATGGCGGCCATCACTCAATCCCGAGATGTGCTGGATGCCAAAATAGGGGCAGTGGGATCTGATGTTACACTGCTACGCCAAGATCTGCGGAATGCGGTCTCCTGCATTACTGAGGCCGAGACACGTATCTCTGGGGCAGAGGATGATCTAGTGACTCTTAAACGCAGGGTGGCCAGCCTGGAATCTGTCTAAAAGGGATTGGCGCTTGGAGGATGCAGAAGGGCGCGCCAGGTGCAACAACCTCCGCTTTGTTGGTCTGCCAGAGGGCTGTGAGAAGGGGGACATGGAGGGCTTCCTGGTGCGGTGGCTCGAGGGCTGGCTTCCGCCTGACACTCTGTCCCGTTGCTTTGTCATCGAGCGGGCACATAGGGCCTTAATGCAAAAACCGCCGGAGGGGGCACGCATGAAAATCATACTATCCTGATCTTCCCGGTTATACTCGCGTGGTCCAACAACAACGCCAGTACTTTACTGCGGCCAAAGCCCGGCTACGTGATTTGAAAATACAGTATGCTCTTATATATCCGGCCCGTTTGAGGGTCGTGTTTCAGTCCCGCACACACTTCTTTGACTCCCCGGAGGAGGTGTTTACATGGACAGATGAAATCAGGCGGGTGAGGGTGAACACACCTCCGGGACAGGACTCCGACTCCACACATGATGGGTCACAGACGAGGTCCTCTCGCGAGGCGCGGCGCAAAGTCAATTGGAGGTCCAGATCAAGGCAGCGGTCAGTGTCGGGCACGGCCTCCGAGAAAGAGACGGGGCCGCCGAGTAGCAGAAGAAGGGCACGTGAAGACTCCGAGAGACTTGTTGTTGATATATTGCTTTAGCCCTCTGCGATTAAATGTTTTGTCCGGGAGGGTGGAGTGTATCTGAAGCATATGAGGGTCACGGGGTGTGCCTGGGGATTGGGGAGGGTACATACGGGCGGGGAGGGGTCCCCCAGTAGTGGGTTGGTAGGTGTAGGTGCTTGGGGAGTTGGGTAGTGTTATGGGGAGGGTCATCGACCTCGAGTTGGGGGTGGAGACCCTGCTACACCGCGACAGGTACTTCATTGTTCCTTGAGGTATGGGGAGGGGGAGGGGGGAGGGGTTCCGGGGGGATGTTTGAAGTTGATTTGGGGGGGGGGGAAGCACGGTCCTGACAATGTTGCGGTGTTGGTTGAGTGTACACATATTTGGCGTGAATGGAGGATTTTTGATACGAGGGGTCCTTGATGGCACGTCCGGATAATAGGGCCGCTGGGCCCGGGGGCACGCTTCGTGTCCTTAGTTGGAATGTAAGGGGAGTGCTGGATAAGATCAAGCGGGGGGTGGTCCTGAAACAGGTCAAAAGGGCAGAGGCGGATGTCGTGATGCTGCAAGAAACTAATTTGCTGGGAAATAAAACACTGTGCCTCCAGCGATATGGCTATCAATCATCAGGTTTTCCATGCCGGTTTTGCCAGGGGCTCCAGAGGGGTAGCCATACTGGTGCACCGTAGGGTCCCATATGTCCACTCCACTCACTGGTCAGATACACAGAAACGAAATGAAAATAAATTTATAACGCGCTGAACTCAGCCCAATGGGCATCAAGGCGCCTAACATAATATATTGAATAAGGGCCGATACATCTTTATACAGGGTACATTAGTGGAGGAATCTGTTGTGTTTGGCAGCGTGTACACCCCTCCCCCTTTGCAGTGGTCAATGGTTGAAAAGATATTTGCGGTATGGGCTGAGATCCCAAATGTGCTGGCAATTGTAGGTGGTGACTGGAATGATGTTGTTGATAGCGCACGTGATAGGTGCAGGTCTTGGGGGGAGACGGTTGCAGCTGGCCATACTAAACTGGGTGATATGATCAGGAATCTAGGCTGGGTGGACACCTGGAGGCATATACATGGCGCACGGCGAGAATATACTTTCCTCTCAGCGGTCCATAAATCTTTCTCTAGACTAGATTATATATTTGTCTCTCTGGCAGCTCAGGGCAGGGTGGAGGCTGCAGATATTTTGCCGCGTGGGCTGTCGGAGCACTCCCCTATGGCTGTAACTATAGGTTTGGACAGACGGCGACGGCCATTTCGCTGGCGCCTCTCGGTCTAGCATTTGCAATTAGGGGACTACCAAGCGCACATGCGGGAGGCCATAGCGCAGTACTTTGCCGAAAATGTGGGGACAGTGGCGGATACGGCGACGCTATGGGAGGCTATGAAGCCCACGCTGAGGGGCATAGACATTGCTTGGTGTACAGCTGCTCAGAAGAGGCGTTGGGAGGCCCTAGCACAGGCTGAGGCGGAGATTAGGGACCTGGAGCAATGTAGTGGCCCTGAGGGGGAGGGTCGGACGGTGGAGCAGTTGCTGTTAGCACAACAGTCTTATGCCTCGTTGTTATTGGATAAGGCGTGGCAGCTGTGGTTGGCGACCCGTAGCAGGATATATCAAAGCTGGGACGATGCTCCATAGACTGTGTCAGGGCCAGTTCCAGGCTCAGACCCCTCCAAGGATCTTAGACGATTCCGGCTCCCTGATTACAGATCCCAAGTTGCTCGCAGACGGCTTTGCGGTCTATTATGCTGATCTATACTCCCCGCATGAATGTATCTCTGCAGACCTAGTCGACAAATTCATAGCTGATTTGCTGGCGCGAGCGGTTTCAGATGAAGCCAGAGACCCCCTTGACTGTCCGCTAATGGAGGACGAGTTGGGAGTCGCCCTGGGGGAATTGAACACCGGGAAGGCCCCTGGCCCCAATGGCTTCCCCAGCGAATTCTTTAAGAAATTCCATCTACAATTGGGTGCCCACTCTAGAGCGGTGGTAGAAGAGTCTAGGGAGCGTCGCAGCCTGCCCCCGGACTGGAGACATGCCGAGATGGTGGTGTTTCACAAACCTGGTCGGCCCCCTGAGCAGTACGCCTCATACCGCCCTATTTCTCTTTTAAACGTGGAGGCCAAGGTGTTGGCCAAAGTGCTGGCCAATAGGTTGTTGCCGTAGATCACTGAACTTATACACCCTGATCAGGCCGGCTTTATGCCCTATCGGGCGACACGGCACAACATCAGGCGGACCCACGTCGCAGTGGCAGCGATTCAATATACCGGGGCGCAGGCGGCACTATTCTTGGCCGATATGGACAGGGCGTTTGATTCGCTCAGTTGGACATATTTGTTCTCGCTCCTGCCGCGGCTGAATCTGGGGTCCGTATTCATGTCTTATGTGAAGTTGTTATATACAGGTCTAACGGCTTCTGTCAGGGTGGCGGGCGAATTGTCCCCGAGCTTTGCCATCGAGAGGGGCACCAGGCAGGGCTTGGAGCCCCTAGCGGCTTGGGTTCGTGTGGATGCACAGATGAGGGGGTTCGAGTGGGCACGGGGCCTGTCTGATCGGATTGCGTTACACGCAGATGACTGGGGAGTGGTCCGACAATTGGAGTCTGGGCTTCAGAGCTTTAGAGGGCTGTCGGGGGCATCAAATACCTGGGTGTGTTCCTGTCCGAGATCCCCGTAGTTTCATTGGAGCGAAATGTGGTGCCAGTCTGGGAACGGACCCGGGCAGACATCAAAATATGGTCCTGCACGTCCCTGACTATTTATGGTAGATCGGCCATATTTAAAATGGTGGCCCTGCCTCGACTCCTATATCAGCTACAAAACCACCCGCATTCTATCCCACCATCCTGGTTTAGGCACGTGGACTGCGTCCTGGGGCAATTCCTTTGGGTGGGCGGCTCAGTCCGAGTCGCGCTGCGCACATGTTTTCGCTCAACGTACGGCAGAGGCTTGGCGACCTCAGATGTTCTGTCCTATTATCAAGCGTCGTATCTCTTGGTTCTGAACGAATGGTGGTATGGGGATAGGGGGACCCGGCCTACGCACTGGAGCGATTCCTGATGGAGCCCCACACACTCCACACATTGCTCGAGTCGGCGCAATGCCCTGCCGTCGGTTACGCAGGTGGTCTTTGAAGTTTGGAGGCGAGCGCTACGGCGGATGGGATGGTGGCAGACCCTGACCGAAGAAACTCCTCTTTGGCGTAAAGGTCACTTACCCGGCCTGGCAGCCCTATCGGGATTTGTGGGGTGGGACGATATTGGCATTTCTAAATTGGGTGATGTCATGACGGGGACGACACTCAAGTCGTTTCAAGATCTGAGTATGGAATATAATATGCCTCGCACACAATTTTTCCGCTATTTACAATTTCGCCATGCCCTGGCCCCCAATCTGGAGGGATTGACCTCGCTTCCGGAATTTAGTCCGTTGGAGGCCCGAGTTTTCATGGGGGATATTGAGAATAAAAAGATATCACGCATATACCAATCCCTAGTCATACACTGTTCCTCTGATTTACAATCACTAAAGGAGACCTGGGAGGCTGATGTCGGGACACTGGAGGAGGAAGACTGGAATGAGGCGTTGGCAGGTCCCAGGGGCGCGGCCATTTCGGTCCGCCTCAGGCTGATTCAGTTCAAATACCTTCACAGGTACACACGGCGGAGGTTATGGAGGGCGGGCCTCATTGCATCCCCGGACTGTACTAGGTGTGGATGTGAGGAGGGCACTTTCTATCATACGGTGTGGAGTTGTGGATGTTTAGATGGATTCTGGAGTGGAGTTTGGAATAGCTTGGATGAGGCGCTGGGCTGGGCGCTCCCGCGCACCCGGCGACTGGGATTGCTGCATGTTCTAGATGATGTGGGAGGCAAACTTTATAAAAGGCATCTATTGTTACTGGGACTCACGGTGGCCAAACGTGATATTGCGAGGGCGTGGAAGGACCCACGGGCCCCGTCTCTTGTAGCATGGAAAAGGGGCCTAGATTTTTGTGTGGGGATGGAGAAGCCCATAATTCTTGCTCGAGGCTGCCCCCGCAAACACTACAAAATTTGGAAGTGATGGGCCGACTACAGGGGTATATGGCTAGAGACTCTGCCAGAACAAGATCCAGAGCTGGATAATTGAGTGTGCTGTGCCACTGGATGTGTGTACACGGATGGTCGGACTTGTCAGGGACCGTGCAGGGGGGGGGGATCCGGGTGGGATGGGAGTTGGGGGTAGTTTGGGGGGGGAGGGTGATGGGGTCATTATTTGCCAAGATATTAAACGTAAATGACATGATGGATTGCATTGCACTTTGTATGTACCTATGACTGGCAGATACCTCTGGGGTACAGGGTTCTGCGTTTCTTGTGTGATCTATCAATAAACTCTGTTTTCAAAAAAAAAAAAAAGGTAGCATGGATTGCCAGGTGTCGCTGCGCCCCATTGTGCAGCAGAGAGTTCAGTAGTCCAGTTGTAGGCTTCAAGAGTGCAGCTGGAAAGTGGGCAGGTTTTAAGGCACTGGGCGTCAGGACCATCCCCAGGGAGCACCTGTGTGCAAGGGCCGCGGCGGCCAATCAATTTGCGTGTTGTAGCATGTGATGGAAACATCCTCGCCACCGACAACTCCTGAGAGGATCGGCGTGGTCAGGCAGAGTGGTTGTTTGAGGTGAGCTCGGCCTGATGCACAGACCCGAAGGGGGACCTTCAAAATGGCCGACAAGGCAAGATGGCGGCCACAGGATTCACTCTCCCCCCTCCAGTTGTAACTGCGATATCTGTAGTGTGGCTAAGGCATCCACCGCGCGGCCCCAACGACAGACGGTGCCGCGCCCAAACGAAGTTCTGTAGCACAGTCGATGCGGGGGTTAGATGGTGCTCGACACCTGTAGCTGGCAAGGTTCAGGGTTTTACTCACTTCATAGAGAGAGCCCCGCCAGGGCAGGTATGGCGGCGCGGCAATATGCTGTTTATGAGAAGATCACTGTGGTTTATAAGGGGGCATTGTTATAATGGCTCAGCGATACATTTTGAAATGTGGGGACAAATACATGGCATTAATTGCAATACATTTGGTTTTAATTTTACAGATACGAACCTCTGACGAAGAGCCGCAAAGGCTTGAAATGCATTGGGTTAATTATTCGTATTTTTGAAACAAGGGATTTTAACATGCTGTATTAAAGGCGATTGGGCATTATACATGCACTTGAAAATTAGAATCAACTTGTTTTGAACAAACCAATCAATATATCAATAAACATTGAAAACACGAACTGAAATATGTGGATTAATGGATTAAATTTGGTTAACGTTGAGGATTATCTTTATCCTACAAAACGTGATGCATCCTGGGACTGGTAGTACTATGTACATCAGCGTTCTTTCTAATTTACATGACTGACGCAGCAAGGATGAAGCGTCTACCAGGATCGCTCCGCAAGAGAATGAATTTAGAGAAACTAGCAAAAGAGCGGTGTGCGAGGCAACTAATTCTTTTCATGGTTCGAACAGTCATCCTACCTGACTCAGCACCCGATAACAAAATGGACCATTGGAGAATGACTATCCGACCTAAATTACGATTCAAAGCACATAATCAAGTACAAAATCGAAGTATTGCAACTACGGACCACAAGAAAGAATATCGTATTTTGTTGTATCCGTCACTTTGTTTACATTCTATTTTATTATATGAACTTGTATCGGAGAAGAACTATTGTACCGGCAGCATAGTGATTACACACTTGAGGGAGGGCGGGGTATATGATTTTGTTACTGAGGGTGGTTTAATTACGGAAGTTGAGAGTGGAGGGGAACAGGCGCAGTTTGCTCAAAGGTAATAAGATGGCCGTGGTTAAGGAGTTGAAAAACCACAGGTTTGAGCGGGAGAACGACTGCATAACATTTTGAAAGTGGAGTTGGGAGAAACATGTTCGAGGTTGAACAGTTAAGAAAGGTATGTCCATATACTGGGACCCGATGAGAATAACCATAGTCACCGTGTGGGTTGATAGTATAGACTGTTATTTAGAGCGCAACTATTAGGAACAGCACAACTTACTCAACTGATTCAGTAGCTAAGTTTGATGGCGTTTAAAAATGCTTGTAGAGGGAATATGCTGTTTATGAGAAGATCAGTGTGGTTTATAAGGGGGCATTGTTATAATGGCTCAGCGATGCATTTTGAAATGTGGGGACAAATACATGGCATTAATTGCAATACATTTGGTTTTAATTTTACAGATACGAACCCCTGACGAAGAGCCGCAAAGGCTTGAAATGCATTGGGTTAATTATTCGTATTTTTGAAACAAGGGATTTTAACATGCTGTATTAAAGGCGATTGGGCATTATACATGCACTTGAAAATTAGAATCAACTTGTTTTGAACAAACCAATCAATATATCAATAAACATTGAAAACACAAACTGAAATATGTAGATTAAAGGATTAAATTTGGTTAATGTTGAGGATTATCTTTATCCTACAAAACGTGATGCATCCTGGGACTGGTAGTACTATGTACATCAGCGTTCTTTCTCATTTACATGACTGACGCAGCAAGGATGAAGCGTCTACCAGGATCGCTCCGCAAGAGAATGAATTTAGAGAAACTAGCAAAAGAGCGGTGTGCGAGGCAACTAATTCTTTTCATAGTTCGAACAGTCATCCTACCTGACTCAGCACCCGATAACAAAATGGACCATTGGAGAATGACTATCCGACGTAAATTACGATTCAAAGCACATAATCAAGTACAAAATCTAAGTATTGCAACTACGGACCACAAGAAAGAATATCGTATTTTGTTGTATTCGTCACTTTGTTTACATTCTATTTTATTATATGAACTTGTATCGGAGAAGAACTATTGTACCGGCAGCATAGTGATTACACACTTGAGGGAGGGCGGGGTATATGATTTTGTTACTGAGGGTGGTTTAATTACGGAAGTTGCGAGTGGAGGGGAACAGGCGCAGTTTGCTCAAAGGTAATAAGATGGGCGTGGTTAAGGAGTTGAAAAACCACAGGTTTGAGCGGGAGAACGACTGCATAACATTTTGAAAGTGGAGTTGGGAGAAACATGTTCGAGGTTGAACAGTTAAGAAAGGTATGTCCATATACTGGGACCCGATGAGAATAACCATAGTCACCGTGTGGGTTGATAGTATAGACTGTTATTTAGAGCGCAACTATTAGGAACAGCACAACTTACTCAACTGATTCAGTAGCTAAGTTTGATGGCGTTTAAAAATGCTTGTAGAGGGAATATGCTGTTTATGAGAAGATCAGTGTGGTTTATAAGGGGGCATTGTTATAATGGCTCAGCGATGCATTTTGAAATGTGGGGACAAATACATGGCATTAATTGCAATACATTTGGTTTTAATTTTACAGATACGAACCCCTGACGAAGAGCCGCAAAGGCTTGAAATGCATTGGGTTAATTATTCGTATTTTTGAAACAAGGGATTTTAACATGCTGTATTAAAGGCGATTGGGCATTATACATGCACTTGAAAATTAGAATCAACTTGTTTTGAACAAACCAATCAATATATCAATAAACATTGAAAACACGAACTGAAATATGTGGATTAATGGATTAAATTTGGTTAACGTTGAGGATTATCTTTATCCTACAAAACGTGATGCATCCTGGGACTGGTAGTACTATGTACATCAGCGTTCTTTCTAATTTACATGACTGACGCAGCAAGGATGAAGCGTCTACCAGGATCGCTCCGCAAGAGAATGAATTTAGAGAAACTAGCAAAAGAGCGGTGTGCGAGGCAACTAATTCTTTTCATGGCGCGGCAAGGGCACCACTCATCGCGAGGCGCGCTGCTCTTCATCGAAGAGAAGGGGGGGTCACCAGCACCAACGCGCCCGGGTCACAACCAGCGCTATAATTTGCAGCGGCGTCAGTTAGGGCCCCGTCTCACCTCCTCCCGTGGTTGTCACTGTGTGGGCAGCTACGGCAGTCTCTCCCCAGCGTCAGTGTTTAGACCGTCGGCCGCAGCTGGGCCCTAGGCCTCAAGTCCCCGGCCTATATTAGCAGCGGTAGCCAGGCTGCAGGCCATGCATGCATCGGCGAACTTCAGCGGGCAGTCAGCACGTGACCTCGTGTAGATGAAATCGATTCCCCACTCACGCCGTCACAAATGTGTTCGGGCACTCACCGTGAGCAGCGCGGTGGAACAGGGCAGCACTCCGCTAGTGTTGGGACGCGGCTCAACCGTCGCGTCACTGCAGGCCTCCAAGCAGGCCCCGAGTAGGTACAGCAGCCCAGCCGCGGGCTCCAGGAGGACAGGTCACAGCACGCTGTCAGGTTCCGGTGCTCAGTAGGCGGTCACAGCAGCAGACAGATATGCGTGTTGCATATCGGCGGATTCCTCTCAGCCTCACGGTTTCTTCGGTGAAGAGGATGGCAGGAAAATATGCAGCAGGATGACATTGGAGGATAATTATCTGATCAGTAGGGCCGGAGCCTCACATAAGCGCGGCCTTCTTGGTCCAGCGCCACCTAGCTCCCCACTGCCAGTGGCCCTCTTTTGTGATTACCAAGCTGCCCAGCAATTAATGGGCAGCTGCCACGTTTAGGCCCTAAACTCTTGCGTATTCCTCTTTGGCTGCCTGCGCAGCCTGCCCGGACATTCTGGGCATCGGGCATTTGAGCCCCTGTGAAAGGCCAGTTGGCCTGGGGTCAGTACCTTTGGGATTCTTGCGCAAGGTGATTGCTTACTGTACTTATGATGGTAATTACATGATGCCTAATGTGATTTATGCATAATGTGCAATGCCTTTATGCCTGTTATACCTCTAACTGTGTTTTCATGCTTGGGAGGTTTTTTTCATTGTATAGTTTATGCTAGTCAGTTTATGTGTCCCTGCTTGATCTATGCCTAAGGTGATTAGTATTGCGTAGTGTGTACCTTCCTTTTACCAGTGGTTACTGGTTGTGTCCTACACTTGTTATTTTGTGCTACAATTATTCGATGATCTAGAAGTGCTATTTCTACTAAGTGCTATTTCTACTAAGTGCTGATTCTGACAGTGGCCCACGTGGCCCTGTCTGGTGTAAATAATCCCCTGTAAATACTGTCCAGTTCCAGTTGGCACAGTGTAATTGTGTGATTCTGATCTAATGTGTTTATAGTAATACAAAGGCAATTTTTATATATAACCTTGTGTGGAGTTCCTTTTTGTGGTGTGCCTAGTGTGTTGCTGCTGTGTGTGTGTGTTGCGCAAACGCTTTACACATTGCCTCCGGGATAAGCCTTATTGCTCATGCCAAGCTGCCAAGGGGATGAGCATGGGTTATCTTGGCGTGTAACTCCCTTGCCCTGACTAGAGTGGTGGTTTCTGCCTGGCTTTGGCGCAAGCCTCAGCCAACCAGAAATCCCATTTCTAACAATGATCCATTACATTTCTTTCTATTTTACCCATATGCTTGACCTGACCTCCTCAGAGTGATCTTCCCTCCAACCTTTTGCTTCTTCCTCCGCTTTTCTGACCATGGTTTAGCTGGTATTAGGACACTGCGCAATTTACCACTGCTAACCAGTGCTAAAGTGCTTATGCTCTCTCTCCTAAACATGGGAATATTGGCTCGTACCCAATTGGCATATTTAATTTACATTTAAGTCCCTAGTAGAGTGCACTACATGTGCACAGGGTCTGTAAATTAAATGCTACTAGTGGGCATGCAGCACTGATTGTACCACCCACTTAAGTAGCCCCTCTAAACATGCCTCAGGCCTGCTATTGCAATCTGTGTGTGCAGTTTACACTGCCATTTCGACCTGGCAAAATAAATCTTTTGCCAGGCCCAAACCTTCCCTTTTTACACATATAAGTTCGAGTAGACAATCTAGAAGGCAAGGTGTAATGTATTTAAAAGGCACGTCATGTACTTTTAAGTTTTACATGTCCTGGTATGAAAACTCTCAAATTCGTTTTTCACTACTGGTAGGCCTATCTCTCCTATTGGATAACATTGGAATTACCTTATTCCATTTTTTAATTGTAATTTTTAAGTGGGAGGAGATAAACCCTTCAAACCTGGTGTCTCTGGAATCACAGTTTAAAATCCAAACTAATGGCGGAGTCGGATTTCACATTGCAATCCTGTAAATGCTATTTAAAAAAAAAAGAAAAATTGGCAATTTCCTCCTTTAGCCATTTGGTGCCTCTAGCCTGTCTATGATCACATGGCTGGGTGCAGTTAGGTTTTGTGTAATCCTCCTAGACAGCCACACGCAATGGGAACTTACATGTGTCTCTGTGGGCTATTACTGGCAGGATGGAAGGAAGGAGCTGGACACAGTCCAGGTTCCACCTGAATAGGCTGAGCAACATACCCGCCTGTAGTGTGTCTGGAGCCAGGGCAGGCAGGGAGGCCCTCTATACATTTAAAAGACATGTCTTTGAAATTCCCCCACTTCAAAGGCACCACTGGATATAAGTATTGGACCTCAGACCACCAAGACAGTACACTTTTGATGAAGATTCTGCCAGGAACAACTGGTGCACTACTGAAAACCCACCACTCTGCTGGATTGCTACTCTGCTGGCCTCCTGCTTTGCTGTGCTGCCCTGCTGGCCTGCTGCCACCCCTTCCTGGGTGAGGACTGGACCTGCATCACTTAACCCTAGAACCCAGAGTGACTCCAAGGGCTACTTGGCTGGCCTCCTGATCTGAAGCCTCAGGGACATAACAGGCTTTCAGCCCTTGCACTTGGACTCTGCCATCTGTGAGTCTACCTTGCTACGTGGTGCCACCCCAGTCCTGGATCCTTGGAAGTGGCCTAAGGTACTTGCCAGCGAAACCAACACATCTTCTCGGCTAAGTGACGCACCCCAAGCAACATCTCTTTCGCTATGCAGCACACCCCCCAGCAGAACCAATGCAACGCTGCTGCTGCATGGATTGGACCTGTTGCAAAAGACTTGTGTTGTTGCTGCCTCCTGCATCTTGGGACAGCGCATGGCGTTCTATACCTTTTCTCATTGCAAGCTCCTGGCATCCCTCGTCGACAGCAGCCTCGATGACAACTCTGAAACTTGGCATAGCAGCTTCACCACTCATCGGAAGTGACGCATTGCCATGGCTGCGCATTGCAACCTCGACACCGGTCTTCACATCGCAAGGCCCATCAACAGTACCCTTGACGCAGAAGGACCTCGCACGCAGCCTAGCCATCTGAGAACTGACACATTGCCTCAACTGATAGATTCATCTTCAACGAGGGTCCCTGCAAAGCTCTTCAACCAGGATTTAAGGTACTTTGTTCAGCAGGCCTAAGTAGGTCCTTGAAGCCTGCACTCCTGTGTTTGGCCTTCACTTGTGACTTTGTCAGTCCGGCATGACCAGGGGTCCCTCAATAGCGCTTTGTGCTTTTTCGTGCTATTTTCCACTATAAACTTTAAACATCAAAATCTCCTGTTCTACTAATTTGACTCTATTTTCCTAAACCTGATGTGGGATCTTTCTGTGTGATGTTTTCACTGTTTTACTGTTTGAAGTGTTTCACAAATACTCTACATAATGCCTCTAAGTCTGTTCTGTGCCAAGCTACCAGAGGGTGAGCACAGATTAATTTAGGGTTAGCCTGCCTCTTACCCTGCCTCTTACTCTGACTACATGTATATTAGGTCACATAGGCATTTCAGAGCTATCTCAATTGATAGAGCCACAGGTACAGTCACCTTTCACACTGATCTTTTTACCGTTGTATTGATGTGGTGCCACCTCCCTCTTAATCTCACCATTACAGTGTATCAGTGTATACTATTCAGACATAGATGTGTGCCCTTTGGTAGGTGGTTCTGATTCACTTTGATTTCTTCTTTGTTTTGTTAAAGTTTTGTTTTTCTTTGATCACCATTTCTTTGATGTTACACGACCTAAGATGTAAGAAGATTTTTCAGAAAACAAATCAGATCAATTGTCAAAGCTATGGGCATCTTCACCCATGCGCTTCTGTGGGATTTTCCAGCCAACATCCAAGCCGGTGGCATCCAATGAGTCTTCAAAGTAAGTTCGTACTGGAGTTGTGTTAATTTTATTCCCACTTGATTGTTTCATGAATGAGGTACAATGCAATACACGTTAGTACTTTGTGAAGTAGAATATGAAATAATGGCAGGTAAAGATATGAAAGAGTAGTTAGAGCTTCCCCGAAGAGGAAGACAATTGTTGGAGAGTTTGATGTCTCTCAGGAGGCCAGAGAAGACCCCAATGGCTCTCATTTCATGTGGCATTTTAACCCTGATTTGGCAGGTGACAGGAGCTACTGGCCGAACTGGGATTACAAGATCCATGCAAACCTCGCGGATCTGTGCTGCCTCACCCTTGAGATCTCAATTCCTCAAGGAGACCCTCAGGATTCAAACTAGTACATGGTAACACCTTGCCCCCATAAATGTCAATGCCTTTGGTATCCTAAACACCAATAAAGGAGTCACTGGGCATTACTATGGGACTGTCATAATGAAACCCTAAATAGTAAACTAAGATCCTCATTATGAGTTGGCCAGAATTTGTTACAGGGTTACTGGGGGATTGGAACCTCTCATTCCAGCTGGTATCCCACAGAGTAAGGTTACAGGGCACGGTGGTGCTTGTCTGTGGAGAACATCGTCTTCTCCCTCTGTCTTGCTGCTGGGGTTCAGGTGGGACCAGGCGGTGCTGCTTCCTGCAGCCCTTGACCCTGTAGAAGCAAAGAGAGGTCAAGTGTGGCCAGGCCCAGAATTAATGGTGCAGAGTTTGGGAACTTGATAACTACAGGACCAGAGAGACTTACTTGTAATTGAGGGTTGAGGAATTTCGCCAGGAGTTTTCGCTCTGGGTGAAACACCCCAGCTTGTAATGAGAGGCAAGGAGAACTGTAAGAGGGTTCAGCATTCGCACACTGTAGTTTGACAACACTATAGCCACGTCTTTTTTCTTTTGACTCTCCCACCCTTTTGTTTTTTGGAACTTGTAGGAGACCCTCTGCTCCTCGGCTGTCTTACCTATGCAAACCCTAGCTCTTTTTTTCTGTACATTTCCTTGTTTACTTGTGTATTAACCCATTCCGAATACTGCCCATTTTGTGCTTTTTTCCTTTGTTTTCTCCCTTTTTCCTGCCGAAAAATAAAAAAAGAGAGTTTGCGTTTCCATGACTTTCTCGTGGCACTTTGTAAACCAAATATGTAATACTAAACGTCAAAGTCCTGCTACTTTCCTTCTTATTCTGTCTCCATTTGATATCTTAAGTGTGTTATTTTAACATAAATCACTCTATCTGACACAATCGTATTTAGCAAAGATGCAGCCTCAATACAAATCCCATGGTAAAAATAGCACAGATGTAATCGATCACAAGCTTGATAAAGCAAAATAACAGCCATAAGAAATGAGTCATTATCACAGTAAAAAAATGCATAAAAATAGAGTCAACAAACAAAAGAGTTATGCACGGTCTAGTTGCAATTTACAAAAACAAATCTGTGGCAAGTATAGTTCATTCCTTTACGATGGGCATTATTTCTATGACATTTTGTCCTAGAGATTAAATGTGATTTAGTGACCTTATTCTAGACCAAATGTAGTAAATAACATTTAGATTCTATGGGGCACATTTAGAAGAAACTGATGCATTTGTAGAGATGCGTCAGTTTCCCTTTACCAGCCTGCGATACCCTTGCACCACCATGGATGCGCCTTATTTACAATAAGGCGCACCGTGGCGCAAGGACTGACAGATGCGTTAGAAATTCTGTGGTATCTGTTGGCCCAAAAGTCACGCATGGCTGAAGTCGTGTCGCAAGCACGACGCAACTCCAGCAATGCATGCTGAGGCCTATACTTATTGTACTGCGTCACTCCTTATGCCTGCTTCAAGCAGGCGTAAGGTTTTGACGCAGTGGTGTCCTAGAAGTGGCGCAGTGAAATCTTATACATTTCACTGCATCACTTTTACGAGTCTTTTCTGCGTGGGAACGGCCACCCTGCATACATTATAGCTGACGCAGGTATAATGTGACGCAGGGCTTTACAACGTGATGCATCTCCCTAGATCCTTCATGTTGTAAGTTGGCCGTATTGTTTACGCCGCCGTTGCATCACAAAAGTGACGCAACAGCGGCACAAAAGTGTCGCAAAGGGCTTGTAAATCTGCCTTTTTTAACATTAAGGGGCATATTTACTAGGTAGTGTTGGAACACAGCGTTAGCCACCTCGGCTTAATGCCACGCTCCGCCATTTCCAAAACGCAGGGCTGCACCGTATATACAAGTATACGGTGCAGCCCTGCATTTCCTCCTGCACTGGCGCTAGTTTTAGCTGCCTAGCTCCAACAGACACCCTTGTACCATAGTGCAAGGGTGCCTGGGTTGTAGGAGAAGATTTGTTATGTGCAGGAAGGTCTCCCTTACTGCACATAAACAATATGAAATGGCATTTTGAAACTTCTATGTGTGCTGCTTTATGCATCACACTTGGAAGTTGCAAAACATGATTTTTTTATTGATTGTTTATGTGCAGGAAGGGTCACCTTTTGCTCTTTCTATGTGTGCTGTGCTGTTTGTGTTAACAATTTATAGTAGTACATTTAAAATATTAAAAAGTTTATATGTAAAGTATATATTTGTAATGATTGTTACACTATACATATATATTTATATAAACTCATAGGTGTGTATATTTATATAAATATGTATTTTGTTAAATATTAGTGTAATTTATTTAATTTACATTATAATAATTGTATATAATATAATATTTAACCTTTACTACTTTAACCCGTTAACCGCGGCCGTTTTTTCGTGGCAGTGCGGCCGTTTTATAGAGCGGGCGGGGCTGCGTCGGCCATTGAAAGTGCGCAGCACCAGCCAGGTAGTCCTCCGAAACGTTAAACGGCCGACGGCAGCACTTAACGGGTTAAACTGTATATTCAGTGGCGGCTGGTGACATTTGAAAGTGGTGTGGCGTAAAGCAATTGTTGTACTTTACTGCGGCGAGTGAGCCTGAACCACCTACAAGGGGCTCGGGGAGGTGGGGATTGTTCCCGAGAAATATTTCACGCCCCTAAAAAGGAGCCGCCACTGGGAGAGTTCTGAGATCTTGGCACATATTGGCAAAAGGAGAACACTTTCTGGACGTATCTGCCATTCATAACGGCATGCAGGGGGTTCCAGACAGGTCAGACACACTCACATGTAGACCAAGAAAAACTAGCACTCGGCATTGTACTCCAGCGTCAAACACACACACACACACACATATATTACCTACTGGCGGTCACCAGTAGGTAGTTATAGTTAGGATTGATTTCCATAGGGAAATCGCAACATTCTATTTGGAATAACTTTGGCGCCGGTTGAGGAATCGGCCTGAATTTTTCAGCAACTTTGCCTCGCGGCGCTCCGCTCCATCTGCGAAAGTTTGGGCGGGATTCGTCAAGTGGGGGCCGAGATAAAAGGGGGGTCCCAAAACGTGTTTTCCCCATGTTAATTTCCATAGGGCGGTCGGTCGCACTTTTAGCTCGAACGGCTGAATGGATTTTCACCATACTTGGCAAAATTGTAGGGACTGGTAGCCCTATGTGCCTTTGCTATGTCTCAAGATATGTGCTCCAGAGGATTTTGAGTAATTTAGGTTCAAAAAAATTAATATATCTATAGCCGCGCCCCGGTACGCGCCCCGGTACGCGCACCGGGGAGCGCTCCGGGCGCACCACGCGACTTGCGCACAGGAAGCTGATTGGCTCTCGGGTGTCCGTAAACATTCGAAACAGTCCGGAGCGGCCGCCATCTTGTGTCTCGGTAGGACCGAGACACAAGAGGTGGCTAAAAACAAAAGGGGGAAATGACCAAAAGGGGGCAGGGTACACCCCCCCTGACCCCCTAGGTTTGATGTGGGGGCCATAAAAGGGTCCCGCGGGACAAAAAAAATTTTCATTTTTTTCGATTTTCGCGGGGGGAGCGCCCGGTACGCGCCCCGGGGAGCATACCATGGGGAAAAATAGTGAAAAAAATTATATAATCATAATAATAAATAATAAAATAATAATTTTGAGTGATTACAGGTAGGGTAGCTCTGAAAAGAGCTTTTGGGTTCTGTGGCTGTTTTAGGTACCTACAAGTACGTCCCACACACACCCACACGCACACAACCCGCACCCCCACACCCACACACTCCCCACACACACCTCACACACGCACACCTCCACCCACACCCTAACACCCCACACCCCCACACCGACACCTTACACATCCACACCCACATCCCACCCCCCCACACTCACACACACACCTCACCCCCCAACACACACACAGATACCTCACAGACACACCCCACAAATCCCACACACACACACCCCCACACACACATACACACACACCTCACAGACACATCCACACATCCCACACATACATACACATCCTACACACATACCCCCCACACCCACACACACCCCACACACACCTCACACACCCACATTCCCACATACACCCAAACACCCCACACACCCACACCCACACACACACCTTACACACCCACATCCCCACCCACACCCACATACCCCACACACCTATACACCTCATCCCCCCAGACACACACACACACACACACATACACACCTCACAGACACACCCCGCACATCCCCCACACACATCTCCCCCCCACACATGGGGAAAACTCAGTGAAACACTAAAATAATAATTTAAAGTGCTTAGAGGTAGGGTATCTCTGAATAGAGTTGTTGTGTTGTGTGGGTGATTTACGTACCAACATGTAGGTACCAATGCAGAGTCTTAAATTCAATGTACACCTTTTTTATGTAGATATCTAGCATTTTGTTATAGAAGTTATTGTGGTATATGGAATCCATACCATAGTCTGTCAGGAAAGCAGAAAGAACATGGAGGCAGGAGATGAAAAAGAGATGTCAAATACACATTGGAGATAATATAGTGGGAGAAAGGAAGTATCTATGAGCAAAATTACTATGTAACACAAAAAAGTTGCACAGTATACTATAAGTCTGACTTTACATTATAATCAATTTGGTACTAGTTTAAGAATTACATATAAAAATTAATAATGTCTCAAACAATTTTAGAATTATTAAATATACATTTATTTTTCAGATTCTTTTTCTAAATTAAACATAACTTCTATCATTTGACTGTCAGAAACATCCTCATATTGAATTAACAAATCCACAGATTCTACACATTGTAGAAGTTCATGGTCCCGTGATTCATCCATGAATTCCAAGTCATTGGGTTCAATGATTTCTTCATTGTTCATCTCTAGGACAATTTCAAAGGAAACGTTTTGTTCTCCTTCCATTTTTGTGCTGAAATTTGCATTAAAATAAAAAACCAGTAGAAATATGGCACTGTTGGGTTAAGGTAGTTTGGATTTTTTAACAGTGAAGTTATCTTTGGGCAGTGTATGGTATCAGACTGGAAGTAGAAATATAAAAATATAGAAATATAAAAAAGTGTATGTGATGAAACCTAAGTAAATTCATACAAGACAAGCCTAAATCCATCCATAACTATAACAGAGAAGTCTATCTAAATCTATAACTATTACAGAGGGATAGTATAAATCTATCAGAAAAAGTTTTCCAAATTAACTTAAAGTGCACAACATACTTCAGTTTTCAAAATAACAACTTACCTTTCAAAAAGCAGTTTAAGTTCTCAGTGAAAATTTTCTTGAAATCTACTTCAGGAGGTAGTTTTCAAAATGGCTGGGTTTTCCACTCTTTCTTTATAGATATTCAGGTACATAACCAATCAAATGTCAGGAAAAAAAAGTAGAAAATGAAAGTAACATTTTAATTGGTTGTCAATTCTAACACTTCAGATGTGTTTTTGTGAAGTAATTTACCTCAGGATATTTAGACAGTGCTACAGCTCAAATGGCTCAATGGAATTCCACCAAATTTGGGAAGATGGTAGGGACTGGTATGTAGTATGGCCTATTCTATATTTGGTGAAAGTGTCTCCAGTGTTTTTTATGTAAATTAACTTTTATTATTTTTTTTGGAGCGCTTCCCGGTGCGCGCCCCGGTACGCGTACCAGCAGCGCTACGGGAGTCCTCCATTTTGTGTTTCGGTAGATTTGAGTCAGAAAATGGCGGACAAACAACGTTGGGAATGGGTATAAGGGGGCACGGTAGGCACTCCCTGACCCTCTAGGTTTTCTGAGGGGGTCTTAGGAGGCCCATATAGGCCCCAAAAAAATATTTTTTTAAATTTTCGCGGGGGGAGCGCCCGGTATGCGCACCGGGAAGCGTACCGGGGAACGTACTTTGGTGAAAAATAGTGAAAAAAGTTAGAAAAAGATAATCATTTGGAGTGATCAGAGGTAGGGTAGCTCTGAAAAGAGCTTTTGGGTTCTGTGGCTGATTTAGGTACCTACAAGTAGGTACCAATGCACAGTCTTAAATTCAGGAGGAATATTCTATTCCCCTCATCTGAAAAGTGCACACCATCTCCTCTGTAGATATCTTGCATGTTGTAACGCAAGTTGTTGTTGTATATTGAACCCATTCCATAGTCTCTCATGTAAGCAGAAACAAATTTATTCACATGTTTCCGTGCTTTCTCAAATTGTGGACAAAATTGGTTGGACCAGTTCCATTTCTGCCTTTGGCATATATTGGAAAATACCAAGGCAGTTTGAGGAAAAAGTGCCATCAATTGTTCAAAGGTGTCCTTTAAAAGCATTTCCAGACCTACCCCAGTCAAAGTGCCTAAGTCATTTCCACCACAGTGCAGAATTATGAGGTTAGGGTGTGGCAAATGCAAAAAGGTTTTCACCAATGGTATCAATTGGTGACATTTCAATCCTCTCTGGCCAATCCATTTAATGTTCACATTTGGTAAATCAAGGTTGTGAAAATTTCTGGTAGCTGCATACCTTTGAGCCCAGTGGATATAGCTATGTCCAATAATCCAGACAGAATACATGGTAGAGGAGGTTCTGGTGCAGTCAGATGAAGTGTAGGAATAAAATGGCAGTTGGAACAGTAGGAGTTTGCACAAAAAAACCTGTGGAGTTTCAGTGCTCTTGAATCACAAGCAATGATTGGTAGATTGAGATAGTTGAAAACTGTATGTTAGGGTGCATGACTGTGTTCTGTGTAAGAAGTAATTTGAATGGTTAAAAAAAAGTAATTTAAAGAAACATTGCACCAGATAAGCTGGTGTATTGAGAGGTCAAACACCTTTGCTCATTTGATTTGCAACATTGTAGAATAAACTTTTAACCCTGGGAGCTCAGTGAGGAGGGAGTTGCTATGGTAACAGGTAGAAAGGGCTGAGAGGGGGAATGGTGTTGATTTGAAAATAGAGAGGGAAGAGTTTTGATTGGTTACCATGAGGAATATGTGTGTACAATTAGAGGTTTTCTGTGCCATTAATGGTTCCAGTGCCTGGAGAACATACCTTTTGCTCTGCTAAAGAAATATTGGTGTGTGTATCTGACACTGTTGTGAATCTCCTAGAGCATTTGTAAAGGTGAGTTATGATTCATTTAATATACATAGAGACTTGTATACTCTATGGAGAAGATTTGGAAGCAAATTGTGTTTTTTTAATGTTGCTTTGTGTCATGCTTTTTGATAATGCTTGGTAAAAAGTTTTTACTGCATAGAGGAATTGTATTTTGTAAAATTGTGACGTTTTAGTAGTGACAATGAATGCTTGTACATAGGACCTGTGCTGTGTTTCTTAAATGTGATGTCAAAAACGATTTTGGGAAAAATGAATGGCTTTTACATTTTTTAAAAGGAATAAAGAATGTGGGCATGTTTACAGAAATAAATTTGACTCTTTACAATGATGTTACCTGTGTTAACTCAGTGTAGGAAGCATATTGAGTTTGTTTGCATAGAGGAATTGTATTTTGTAAAATAGTGAGGTTTCAGTAATGACATGGAATGCTTGTACATAGGACCTGTGCTGTGTTTCCTAAATGTGATGTCAAACACGATTTTGAGGAAAATGAATGGCTTTTACATTTTTGAGTATAAGGTGGCGCAGAGGTTTAAAAAGTGACGCATCTACCTACATGCGTCACTTTTTAAATATGGCGGAAAAAGGTACATGTTTGGGCTTTCCTGTGGAGCATAGGTGCTGAGGCTTGTGTCTAAGAGTGCAGTGGACTAGGCTTCATGAAGCCTATCCCCGACTGCACTCTTAGACACAGGCGTCAATTTGACTCTTTACTATGATGTTACCTGTGTTAACTCAGTGTAGGAAGCATATTGAGTTTGTTTGCATAGAGGAATTGTATTTTGAAAAATAGTGAGGTTTCAGTAATGACATGGAATGCTTGTACATAGGACCTGTGCTGTGTTTCCTAAATGTGATGTCAAAAACGATTTTGGGGAAAATGAATGGCTTTTACATTTTTGAGTATAATGTGGCGCAGAGGTTTAAAAAGTGACGCATCTACCTACATGCGTCATTTTTTAAATATGGCGCAAAAAGGTACATGTTTTATGCCGCCGATGCGTCACAAAAAGTGACGCATCAGCAGTGCAAAACTGACGCAGGGCCTCATAAATGAGATTCTTTTTTTTGTTGCACACTACTCCAGTTTAGTCCTGTCCACTGCACTCTTGGACACAAGCCTCACCTTTTGTGCTCCCCTGGACAGTCTTCATCTCATCTGCACTCCTTCTTAGGTGTCAGAATCCTATCACATGGGGAAAGCTCCATGTGAAAGCGTTTGCCTCAGTCTTATCCCTGCTGTGAGGCAGATGCTTGTACATAGGACCTGTGCTGTGTTTCCTAAATGTGATGTCAAAAACGATTTTGGGGAAAATGAATGGCTTTTACATTTTTGAGTATAATGTGGCGCAGAGGTTTAAAAAGAGACGCATCTACCTACATGCGTCACTTTTTAAATATGGTGCAAAAAGGTACATGTTTGGGCTTTCCTGGGGAGCGTAGGTGGTGAGGCTTGTGTCTAAGAGTGCAGTGGACTATGATGTCTTTTATTACCAACAAAAAAAATCCTCCCCTTGGAGAGGTTTTGGATTTCTTTTGGAGAAAGGAGTATCAAGCGAAAGGTGCTCCTCACATACATATGTTGTTATGGATTAAAGATGCACCCAAATTTGGAACAGATTCGGATGAGACAGTGATGAGCTTCATTGAAGAGTATTCAACATGTGCTGTTCCGAAAACTACAGAGGAAAACAGTTTAAGGCAACAAGTGTTACGCTTTCAATCCCATCGTTGTGGAAAGTACTGTCGTCGAAAATTCAGAAACAAGGACAAGTTCTACACAAAATGTCGTTTCGGCTTTCCACGACAAGTGATTTCTAAAGGAAGAGTAAATAATTTGATGTCTTCTCTGCGACATACTGTGACGAGGAAATCACCAAAAAATACATACAATTTAAAAAGAAACGAAGAGTCCAAGTACATCAACGACTACAACCCAGTGATTTTGTCCATGTGGAATGCTAACATGGATATTCAGTTCGTTGCTGACAACTCTATTGCTGTGGCTCGATATGTGACGTCTTATATCACAAAAAAAGAAAAGACAGAACTGAAGGAAATGTGGGAGGACATTTCACATGAAAAGAGTCTAAGCAAGAAATTATACAGTTACAGTCTGAAGATGTTGTCGCATCGAGAAATTGGAGCAAATGAATGTTCTGATCGATTGTCGTCAGCAAGTCTCTATGCCAAATCTAGAACCATCATTTGGGTGAGTCTAGGTCTTGCTGCAACACGAAATCGAGTTTTGAAATCTGTACAAGAGATAGAGTATTTGGCGGAGAAAGAACCAGAAAGTACAGATATTTTGAAGACAAACATGTTGGATACATACTATCCAAATAGAAGTCCTCATCTTGAGAACGTTTGTCTCTATGAAGTTCTTCAAAGCTATATTTATAAGAGGAACATCAGAGAAGATATCAATAATGGAATATATGCTTCATTGGATGTGAAGGATGTCTTGTGAAACAGAGAAAAGGTCATTTGATTAATCATCGAAAATTGAGTTGTGAAAATCCAGACAAAAGAGAATTTTACTATTTGGCTCTTTTGCAACTCTTTAAACCATGGCGAGAAGAAGAGGAACTACTTGGAGATTTTCTCTGTTATGAAGACTCTTTTAATGCTTCGAAGGATACCATAGAATGTCCTGTTTTTCCAAATTATCTGCAAATGTTGAATGAAGAAATAGAGCAAGAAGCAAAAATTGCTGCAGAGATTGCGAGAGACAGTTCTCAAGGCAGTCAGAGTTCTGCTTCATTGAGTCAGGATCCACTAGGAGGACCAATTATCCAAAATGAAGCTGCCACTGCCATGGATGAGGTGGAAAGAGCTATGGAGCAAGCTCAAGAGGATGTAATTAATTTAGAAGATTTGGTGCAACAATTAAACGTTGAGCAGAAACTGATATATGACGAAGTCACAGAACAGGTTGAACATGGATTGAGTCATGAGAAGAAAGAGTGCTCATGTACATCATTTAAGCCTGTCCGACTGTACGTGAGTGGAGAAGCGGGAACTGGAAAAAGTTTTCTGATTAAAGCAATTGCATCTTATCTGCAGAAAAAGGACTGAATCACCGCTGTCTTGTGTTGTTACCGCTCCAACTGGGCGGGCAGCACATAATATTAAAGGGATTACTTTACATCGTTTACTGATGCTGCCAGTGGAGCATGATAACAAATTGCAATAACACACGCTATCTGGAGATGCGTGTTCCGAAGTTTCGAAAGTCCTGAAGAAAATGAAACTTCTTATCATTGATGAATTAAGCATGGTGTCAAATATAATGCTTGCTTTTGTGCATTTGAGAATGCAAGAAATTCTTAGAACAGACTATGATGTTTTATTTGGAGGAAAACATATTATTGTTTTTGGAGATCTTCTGCAGTTGACTCCAGTGAAAGGACAAAATGCTCATGCATGAAGATACCAGGAAGTGCCTAGGAAGCATTGGAAACGTTAATATATGGTTAAACTTCAAATATGCAGAACTGCTTCAAAATATGCGGCAGACAAAGGATGAAGATTATAAAAATATTTTACAAGACGTAAGAGTAGGAAAAATAAGTCAGCAAGGGAAAGAAGCTTTACATGGACGGTTAATTTCAAATTTGTACCCAAATGAAAACATTCTTCCAGAGAATATTTTTAAGAAAATTAACGAGAGGAAATCTGCCATATGTTTGATGCCAACTCTGAAAGAATGTTCCATGTTCAACAACAAAATGTTAAATTTAGAAGATGAAGAGATAGTGAAACTGGAAGCTACAGATAAAATAGAGCATATGGGAGCAACAATTGTTTTGTCTGAAAATTTGAAATCAAAATTGGATTCATTAGAGAAGAGTATATCTAAAACTGCTGGTTTTGAAAAGACTCTGAATGTGTGTTTGAATTGTCGTGTCATTTTGCGAAGGAATTTAAATGTTGAAAGAGGTCTGGTAAATGGAGCAATGGGTCATGTTGTTGGTTTTGTGAATTACAAAAATAGAGATGGAATTGAAATTATAAAAATTAAATTTGATGGCATTGATGAAATAGAACAACTTTGTCGTTGTTCAGCTAGATTTTTGCTCGTGAAAGACTTATATGTTCGCCGAAAACAGTTTCCTATTTGTTTGGCATATGCAGTGACAATTCATAAATCTCAAGGTTTAAGTGTAGATAGTGCTATGGTGAACATTGGAAGTTCTGTGTTTAAAGAGGGTATGGCATATGTGGCTTTATCACGAGTCAGAACTTTATCAGGATTGTACTTGATTGAGTGTGATGAAACAAAGATTTGTGCTGATCTAGATTGTGTTAAAGAATACAATAGGTTAAGAAGAGAGTATGCTCCACATTTGCCTCAATATCCTCTGATTGAAAAACGTGTGGTAAGCCGAAAAAGAAGAAATGAGAGTAATTGCAGTGAGGTAGTAGCAAAAAGACAAAAAGTAGATGAAACTGTAATTATAAGCAGAAGGAAAAAGGATTCTGTTGAGGATGTTGTTGGATTTCAGTTTGAAAACAGTTCTGGTGTCAACTGCTATGCTAATGTAGTAGTTAATGTTGTTTTTTTTCTTCAAAATTTACAAAAACAGATTGTCGAAAATCGGGAACAAACATTGTGCTGTTTATTGAATTCTGTGTTAGAGAAATGTAGTAGTGATAGAGGAAAAATAGAAAGTGTTTCAGAAATTAGAAATCTTGTAGACATATGTTCAGGTCAAAATCAAATTTCACAGATAATTCAGCAGGATTGTCAGGAATTTTTAATGTATATGTTTGATGTATTGGAAGATGAAGGAGTAGATATTAAAAAAAACTTTTTAACCTTTCTTATCAATGGCAACATGACTGCGATAACTGTGCTTCATCAAGTACTACTAGAATAGACTCTGAAAGATTTATATATTTGACTTTACCAGACTGCAAATCAGTGCCTTTTAATAATCTAGTTAAAGCAGTGGATCACAATATGGTGTGTACCCAATATAAGTCTACAATGCTGTCCACATTATTTCTACAAAATTATGGTCACTATGTCATTTTAATGTTCCAACGATGTAGACCTGATGGAACTAAATTGACAACTTCTATTAAAAATTTTGTGGCTTCTCAGTTATCGCTATCAGGAAGAACCTTTGCAACTGTAGCTATTATTTTTCATGATGGTCCTTCTACAACATCAGGGCATTACACATGCTATTTAAAAACTTCTAAAGGTTGGACCCAATGTAACGACACTCATTTGACTTTCAAACAACGTTTGCCTTTTGGCTTTATAAATTCATACCTAGTGTTTTTACAGCCAAAATTTAGGTAACAGTAATTGGCCAATGAAGACGGGAGCAGTTAATAAAGGTTATTTTGCTGTTTAAAAATATATTCTGAGTAAAAGTGATCCAGGCAATATAAAAAAATGACTTGTCATATAGGTACTGTAAGTGGATCTCATAGTAAGTGATATTAGTATTATACAAAATGATGAACATGAGTGAGTCAGAGATGGTTTTACAAATACTTGAATATTGTGAAAATGTTGTAGAGCCTTTCTTTCAGAACCTCGGGAAAAAGGTCATTTCAGAGTGCCTTAGAATTAATTTGAACATATACTCATACATCTGACACTATTTGGCCAAATGGAAAGGTGCAGGAATGAGTAAAGAGTCATGACTGAAAAAAAGGAGTATATGAAAATATTGAAAATATTTCAGATGTTCTTGGAGCTTTTCTTATAAAAAGTCGATTAAATGGATTTTTAAGTGAACAGCAAAGTACTTTCCAACGAGAAAAGGACCACCATGATACAGTATTTGGCCTCAAGGAAACGTAAGTCAATCTAAGTTTAGCGTACATTTGTCATTTGTCAGTATTTAAGTTTTTTTTTAAAACCCAATCATTTAGATTGTGGGTTTTTTTTCCCGCTGTCATATGATGACTAATTTGAACTCACTGTTTTAAGTGAAATTCAATATATTCTGAGAACAGCAAAAATAAACTATGTAACATGTTGTACAAGTTATTTTATACTTTGGATTGTGTAAATTAAATTGTATTCCCATTCTCTGACACTTAAATTTCTTTTTCCATCCTCTTTCAGCTCTTTTTACTCACTTATAATGTCTTTCTCTCACTCTCTGTAACCCCCGTTCTCAAACTCCACTTCTTTGACAACCCCTCATTCTCATTTCAACTGTGTGCATCCCGTCTCTCCCTTGCATAACTTTTTAGCTTTCAGTCTCTCTGCTTTACTTCTCTTTTCGGTATTTTCTTCCTTTGCTCTTTTAGTAATTCCTGTTTACTCACTCAGCAGTATTATTGCACTCTATCACTATAAATCACCCACTCTCCCTCGCTTATCTTTGTTTGCTCCTTACTTTTGACCTCTTCTCTCTATTTTTCGTTCACTACTTGTATGTCGTCAGTGCCTCACTCTACTTCTGTTATGTTCACTTGTGTTTATCTACCTTCTATCACTTCTTTTACAACAACTTCACTGCTCCTCTCTCATCGTTCTTCATCCCATTTCTTTTACTCTGGTTCCATTACTATCCCTCATTTCCTTTCTTTCAATGTCCTTCTCTTTACTTTCATCACCAAATTATTTTCTCTCAGGACCACTGTTTTAGTCGTCTTCTCCTCTCTTTCCTTCTTTTTGCTCACTTACTCATTTACTTTTCTCACTCATTGTACTCCACCTCACTCAGTTTTTCTCTTAGTGTGTCTACCTTATAACTTCCTCAGTCCATTTCCCTCAATCGTTGTATATTATCCTGTCTCCCTTCATCCTTTCACTCTATGACTGTTCTTCACTTACTCTCAGTTATCTTCTATTCCTCATTCTTCTAAATGCATCCTTAATTAGACTGTTTTCTGTCTCAGTCATTATCTTTTTACTTACTTCTGTTTCCTGATTTAGTTTTGCTAACTCACATTGTTTTAGTATCTTTCTTACCTTCAGTTCATTTCTCTGTTCTTCTCTCTCTTTTTGTCAGTGAATCTATATGCCTTACTCTTTGTAATTTGATCTCCTTCTATTTCTTTTTCTCTCTTTTTGTCCTTCTACCTTAGTTTATTTCCCTTTCTGTGTCCTTCACTCTAACTTTATTTCTAAATAGAGCGTTATGATTTTTAACCTCTTCATTTGTATCTTTTAATTTAAAATACATATTTTACTAATTATAACTTATTTTTTCTTCTCTCTTTCACAGATACAAAGTGTAGTTAAAAAAAATAATTAAAGTTACATTTATTATATGGTAAATATGACTAAAAAAATGTAGTTTGTCATCACCCTTTGCTTTAAGGTCACTAACATTTTCTCAATCTACCTCACTCCTGTGTCTTTACTCTGCTTCCCTCACTTATTCTTATTCTACATGTTTACTCCCCTTTCCCTATTTCCCCTCTCATATTCAACTTCTTTCAATCCCTATTCTTTACTTCACTTACCCTCTGTTCCCTTCCTTTGCTTCTTCACTCATTCTCTTTTTCTTAATTATTTACCTTACTCCTACACATACACCTCATCCCCCTCCCAACACATACACACACCTGTAACATACACCCCGCACACACACCACACACACACCTCATACACACAAAAAATCCTTCCACACACACTCCTCAAACACACACACACATTCCATACACACACATACATCGAACACATATACACCCCACACTCATACACTTCTCACACATATTTCACACACCCTCACCTCCACCCACACCGAAACACTCCACACAACCACACCCACAGACACACCTTACACACCCACACCCCGACCTACACCCACTGACTCCCTATAAGTCACACACACTGCATTACTTATCTTTTTTTGCTGTTTTACTCAAGCCCATTCAGGTACTGTTTCCTTTACTCTCTTTGTCCTCTCTCTTTGTCACTCCCCATGTGTTATCCTAATTCAATTTTTCTCCTTCTTTCACCCCTCTTTACTTATACTACCTGGTCTTTTCTTACTTTCCCTCATCGTTCTTCATTTATCGTGGTTCCGCCACTACCCTTCATTCTCCATGTTTTACTGTCCTTTATTTTTCTTTTAACAGCCAATCACAGTCTCACACTATCTCTACTTTTTTTTCTTCCTCTCTCTTCCTTTCTTTCGCTCCTTTAGTCATTTTACTTTTCTCACTTTCATCCAATTACACCTTCTCTATTTTTTACTATGTAATAAACAATCCCTCTGTGGTCATCTTGTAGCTCTTTTTCTCTTAACATAACTCTCTTTGTGTCCTTCCCTCATGCTAACTGCTTCATTAAAAAAAAAAAACTTTTTTTGGGGGGGCGCGCCCCGGTACGCGTACCCTAAGGACAAAAAATTGACAGAGATCCTTTAAAAATATAGCTTTAATTTTATAAATGAAAGGTAGTTCTAAAAAGAACAGTTTTTTTTATTATTTTTGTTGTTTTATATTTTTTTAATGTTTTTTGAACATTTTGTACTTTTTTTGGCTTTTCAAAACAGTTTTATATTTTTTTTGTATTTTTTATGGGAAGAAACAAAGAGAAAGGGAATTGAAAATGGCTCAACTGGAGCAAAAAACAAAAAACGGAAAAAATTACTTCTTTTGTTTGGGGCAAATGTGATTCTCACCAGCAAGGACGATCAGCTTTACGCTCTTTTCACCATAGGCGATGAGCTTGCCACATTCAGTACAAGTGACTCTAAAAATACCAAATCGTTCTTGGATACAAGGCATCACCTCTGATGTTTCTGGTCCCGATTGAGTGGATTGCTTTCTTTTGGAGCAGGTCCTTGAACACTGGGGGAGGTGACTGGCCAGTTCCCTGATCTCTGCACGAGAATAGTTAGCAGGATGCTTCCGGGTCATATGCCGAATCATGGTATTATTACCAAATGAATATTTTTTATCTGGATTGCCCCTTGAGAGTTCTGCACCACAGATTCGACATGTTACCTTAGCCGCATTAACTTTTTTATTGCCCTCTGGAAGTGAAAAAAACTCCCATACAATGTGTTCTTTTGGCTTGTATGGGGTATTTTCTTCAGGCAGCCATCTGCTCCCCTCCTCCTCTTCCTCTTCCTCCTCCTCCTCTTCTCCACCAGCAATGTATTGTTGTGGTGGTCCTCTTGGTGGTTGTGGTGGTGGTGGTGGTGCAGATGCTCCAGCTGTTGCTGCTACAGTAGCCATTTCAAAGTACAAAAGAATTGTCTCTGTAGATGAAACAGGTCTTCCTCAGTCAAAGGACAAAGTCAGAGTGAGGAAGAAAGGTGGGGTTTTTTATCATTTGAAAAAAAAACTGTGCTGAACCAATCAGAAGTGCTATTTTCAGGTCACAAGACCAAGGCTTTACTCATATGGAAACCAAAACTGTTCTGCACCAATAGAAAGTGTTATTTTCAGGTCACAAGACCCAGGCTGGTCACAAGACCCAGGCATTACTCATTTAGAAACCAAACCTGTTCTGCACCAATAGAAAGTGTTATTTTCAAGTCACATGACCTGATGCGCTTACGCTACGCACCCCGGGACGCGCCCGTAGTCGCGCTCCGGAGCGCGCCCGAGGGCGCGTAGCGTAAGCGCGTTAGGATGTTTCGCGATCGTATGCGATCGCGTGCTTTCGGTTGCGATTACGCTGTGCGTCATATGACGCATCACCCGTGTACGCGATACGTCACGATGTTGTTTTTGTTCGCGGCAATAGCGCTCCCGGGACGCTCCCCGGTACGCGCCCCAGGGCGCGCCCCAAGTTAAATATAAAAAAAAATTACAAAAATTTGACATAATTATACAATATAAAATTCTTTTAAAATGTATTATTTTTTATACCTATACAGATTTGCTATTAAAAAAACATTGAAATTCACTGAAAAAACCATAGGTTTCACACCAGTTATAGTTAGGAATTAGCATTTAAAAAAGCTATTAAATTCACTGAAAAAACCATAGGTTTTACACCAGTTATAGTTAGCTGGAAATTTTACTCGCATAAAACCATTGAAATTCCCACGTTATAGTTAGTTGGACTCACTATAACTTGCGCGTGCAATGCACTGCTGATGACGTCACATATTACATCACTCATGACATGGTCAGTGACATCACTCATGACATCACTGATGACACCATCCTTGTGACAGAGTGACAGACCTCCTTTCACTGTAATGTAACCCTTGAAACACAAATTCAAAAATAGAAACTAACATTTTTAAAAAAAATGGAGATACCCATACCAGTTACAACAACCAATTCAGTAATTCCACCATCTATATACACATCCACTCATTCACCAACAGTTCTATGTAGTCACTCATACATATACTCACTCATCATATGTAGTAATACACCTATACATCCTGTTACACACCGACAGTCATCCAAAAGATACTGTCACACATACTCACACATGCAAATAAACTATTAAACATCCATTTATTTGCATATACAGTTATACACACACTACCACTTTACTTTTAAGGAAACTTACACATACTTACTCTCTTAAACAATCACTTATAGAAACACATACTAATTTAAAAAGGAACTCTTACAATCCCTCACTCTCACATATACTCACTTATATACATCAATATTCACATATACTACATTAAAACATATGTAGTTACTGATAAAGACACTAGTGAGACAGTCATTCACTCACTAACATACACATATGCACACTCATCCACCCATACAGTCCTGCACATGTGCTGTATTCAAAACACATACAAACAGAGAGTCAGTCATTCATGCATCTATGTGCTAAGTAATACCCCCACCAAACCATACAAACACTTATACTGATACTAAGAAAAACATCTAATAACCCATATACCTACACATGTAGCTACACACCAACCCATGCAGCCACTTATACACAAAGTGTTACATTAATACATATATTTAAATATTTAAACATTACTCACTATTATTTATTTTTCAGAAAGACACACATTCACTGGATGGTGTCATCAGTGATGTCATGAGTGATGTCACTGACCATGTCATGAGTGATGTAATATGTGACGTCATCAGCAGTGCATTGCACGCGCAAGTTATAGTGAGTCCAACTAACTATAACGTGGGAATTTCAATGGTTTTATGCGAGTAAAATTTTCAGCTAACTATAACTGGTGTCAAACCTATGGTCTATAGTTAGCTGGTTTTATGTCAGTAAAATTTCCAGCTAACTATAACTGGTGTCAAACATATGGTTTTTTCAGTGAATATATATATATATATATATATATATATATATATATATACCTATGGTTTTTCTTTTTTGCCCTAGAGTGCTCCCGGTAAGCGCAATCTTGCGGCGCGCCCCGGTGCGCGTACCGGTGAGCGTCCCGTTAGCGCTATTTCCGCGAACGAAAACAACATCGTGACATATCCCGTAGCTGCGTGATGCGTCTTATGACGCACGGCGTAAGCGCGTCCGACGCGCTTACGCTACGCGCCACGGGGCGCGTAGCATAAGCGCGTCGGGTCATGTGACCTGAAAATAACACTTTTCATTGGTTCAGAACAGTTTTGTTTTCCAAATGATGAAAGCCCCCACCTTTTTTCCTCATTCTCACTTTGTTCTTTGAGTGAGGAAGACCTGTTTCTGTTCATTGAGAAATGGCTACAGTAGCAGCAGCAGCAGGAGCACCACCACCACCACCACAAGGCCCACCACAACACCACATTGGTGGTGAAGAAGAAGAGGAGGAGGAGGAGGAGGAGGAGGAGGAGGAGGAGAGGCAGTTCCTGCCTGGAGATAATACCACCTGTAAACCTAAGGAGCACTTTGTGTGGGAGTTTTTTAAAATCCCAAAGGACCAAAAGAAAGTCAATGCGCCAAAGGTGACATGTCTCATCTGTGGCACTGTACTTTCCAGGGGGAACCCTGCCAAAAAATATTCATTTGGGAACCATACAATGCTTCGCCACATGCAACGCAGTCACCCTAACAACTATGCTGCAGCAGAGGTCAGAGAACTGACCAGAAACAATCCGCAATCTTCTCCTAGCACCTCCAAAACAAATCAACCCACTCCATCGGGTCCAGAGACAAGGGAGATGGTCCCAAATATAAAACGCCAGTTCGGAGATTACAAAATGATTTGTATATTTTGCGGGACTACAATATTTTATGGTTAGCAAAGCATCAAACTCATCAACCGTGCTGGAGACAACCACAAGTGCAAAAAGAAACCTTAATTTTTTCCTGATTTTTTTTGCTCCAGTTGAGCCGTTTACAATTCCCTGTTTTTTGTTTGTCCCCATAAAAAATACAAAAAAAATATAAAATTGTTCATAAAAGCCAAAAAAAGTAAAAAATGTTCAAAAAAACAATAAAAAATATAAAACAACAAAAAGAATAAAAAAACAGTTCTTTTTAGAACTACCTCCAATTTATAAAAAAATGCTACATTTTAAACAAGCATTGGCATAGCCAATAGGTCTCGCTTTTGGGACCTTATAAGTATTTAGTTATGCAGCACAATATCATTGGTGCAACAACATCAGCTGTTGCATGGCTAAACACTTATAAGGTCCCAAAGGCGAGACCTATTGGCTATGCCAATGCTTGTCTTCACTGTCCTTAAATCCCTTGACAAGTCCATCATGTTGTACTTGACATGTTATGAGGAATTGGCAACGTGCATGTTTCATTGGTAAGCTTGCGAGCTAACTCACGTTTTCAAAACTGTTTACTGAATTGATTTATTTCAAACAACACTGTTTACTGAATTCATTTATTTTAATCCGTTGGAGATGCTGGTGATTGAACCCGGGGCCTCATACATGTAAAGCATACGTTCTACCACTGAGCTAAGTGACGTAGTGACGTGCTCAAATCAGAAGTATTGAGGAAACAAAAGCGGCTGTGATCTTTCACACTCCATGAGAGCTAACTGACGCTTTTAACACAGTTTACTGAATTAATTTATATTAAGCGGCACAGTGGTTTAACAGAAATCAATTTTCGGGAAATACAGATATTTAAATATAAATAACAAAATGTGGAGATGCTGGGGATTGTACCCGGGGCCTCATACTTGCAAAGCATGCGTTCTACCACTGAGCTACATCCTCTTTCGTAGTGACGTGCTCAAATCAGACGTATTGAGGAAACAAAAGTTACAGTGCTGTTATTTCTGAATGGTAGTGAAAGAGACACAGAAAAGCGAGATAGCGTGCCTGGACAATAAAATAATAGCAATCAAGAGAGCGCTCTCTCCCGTCTGCTTAAGAATATGACATAATACTTGGTATCGAGATTTGTTTATCGCATCTCCTTTGCCCGTCTTTTGAAAATAAAGTTATATGAAGAAACACAGCAGCAGATCTCAGGGTTACGTTTCTTTATGAAATGTTTTTCAGTTTGTAGCTTTTACTTAAATTTGAAGAAACGTTAACATATTTTCCTTCAGCGCTTTGCCCGTTTCAGGAGCGCTGCGCTTTATCTACTTGTTCAGAGCGCTTCGAACCAATATTCTTCAAGCACGCTGAAACAGAGTGCACCTTAGAGAAATTGTAAACAAACGGCGCTGTTATTTAATAAAGGCCTAAGGGCATGTTGTGTCAGAGGTGGGAGGTGTCTGGAAGCGGCACTGTTACTAAATAAATCAAGGAGCACAGGCATGCTGTGACGGAGGTGTGTGAGGTCTGGCAGGGAACAGATGGCCTGGCTGTGAAGCAGGGGGCGGGGCAGCGCTGGGGAAGCCTGTGGGAGGGTGATTGATGCCTTTGATGTGGGGAGGGAGGAGAGCCTTTTGCGAGCCTTGTGCAGGAGAAATGAACAGATGTCCGTGAGGTGTGGGAGGAGTGCCTGATGCGCGTGCTTGCTGCTGTCACGTGGTTCACGTGAACTTAAAGGAAACCGCAGGGCAAGAAGCCCTTAGTTTCACGAGGATTTTGGCTACTTGAATTCTCGCTCTGCTCGATGCGCCTTCGCGCATCGATAGGTCGCGAGACCTAAAAAACTGTCATTCTTTTTTTTCCATGGTACGCTCCCCGGTACGCTCCCCGGTGCGCGTACCGGGCGCTCCCTCCGCGAAAATCGGAAAAAAAAAGTAATTTTTTTTTGCCCCGCGGGGCCCTTTTATGGCCCCCACATCAAACCTAGGGGGTCAGGGGGGGGTCTACCCTGCCCCCTTTTGGTCATTTCTCCCTTTGTTTTTGCCACCTCTTGTGTCTCGATCCTACCGAGACACAAGATGGCGGCCGCTCCGGACTGTTTGGAATGTTCACAGACACCCGAGAACCAATCAGCTTTCCACTCGCGAACTCGCGTAGCGCGCTGGTACGCGCCCCGGGGCGCGTTTATAGATATATATTTTTTTTAACCTAAATTACTCAAAATCCACTGGAGCACATATCTTGAGACATAGCAAAGGCACATTGGGCTACCAGTCCCTACAATTTTGCCAAGTTTGGTGGAAATCCATTCAGCCGTTCGGGCTAAAAGTGAGTCCAACCGCCCTATGGAAATTAACATGGGGAAAACACGTTTTGGGACCCCCTTTTATCTCGGCCCCCGCTTGACGACTCCCCCCCAAACTTTCAGGGAAGGAGCGGAGCGGAGCGGGCCATCTTCTTGGAGAAATTCAGCCAATTCCGTCCTTCAACGCCAAAGTTATTCCCAATAGAATGTTGCGGATTTCCTATGGAAACTAGGTCCTAACTATAACTACCTACTGGCGACCGCCAGTAGGTAATATATATATATATATATATATATCTTCCATACAGTAGCACAATGGAAGAGATTTTGCTGCTGGATTCCATGATTTCATCCTTGATGACTATAAGGAGAATTCAAAAGAAATCCATTTGTCAAAATTACTACAGTGACAATGTATATCAATGAAATGTAACAACAGCATTTTGATTTTAGCCCGCGACACCAAAATATTAGTGCAGCCAAACGAAAAAAGTTGCTAAGCTGTTGTCAAATCAGTCTCCTTATTTGCTTAACTGCAAGGCTTTTATAAAAAGAATTAATTCAAATGACCACTGCTTTTTTGTTGTTTCAAAGGTTAGAGCTACAAAATATTGGTGTTCTCAGTACTAAGCAATCAAAGAGCAGTCAGTCGTGTAAAAAATGCCACCTTTGACGGGAACAATTAAAAGTTAATATTTTAGCCAGCAATCCAGCACTGTTGATCTTCTTAAAAACACACACCACACACATACAAGTAAGGTTTATATCAAACTGACTGTAATCAATCCCGGACTGAAATAAACATTTAAAACAGGAATCAAACAACAATAAATGTATTTCTAAAAAATAAAACATGAATTCAGAAATGCCAGCCAGTGATTTAGGCTTAGCTATTTGAAGCGGAAAACAAACGAGCACAGAAAAGAGACATCTGGGCAGTCACGGCCGGCATATGATGGACGGGTGGCAGGGAGGGAGTGTAAATGGGGTTGTCGCGGGGTGGGGGGTTTTGGTGGGAGGCGTTTAATTGAAAAAAAAACTTACCGGCCCGCGCCGCCTCAGCTCCCGCCGTCCTACATTTTCGAAATCCAGCAGCTCTGCTCTCGTCATCAGGACAGGCAGCCTTCTTCCCTCCTCTCCGCCAATCACAACGGGTGAGGCGAATCGGAGCGCGCCCCACCCGGGCCATTTTCTCTATGTATGCTGCATGCAGCAGCATACATAGAGAAAAAGGGAGAGGGGGCGGTCCTGCTCGAGGGCAGGGGAGAGTGGCTTGCGCACTGTTGTACATACTGACTGTTTGGGCGGCCTCAAACAGTCAGTATGCACAACAGTGGGCAAGCCACTCCCCCCTGCCCTCGAGCAGGACCGCCCACCCCAACCACGCACTTCTGCTTTCTCGCAGTGCGAGAAGGCAGAAACATAAATAGTAGTTATTACCATTTATGTTTCTGCCTTCTGGCACTGCGAGAAAGCAGGGGGGCGGCGCCCCCACGCCCCAATGGGGGAGCCGCCACTGTGTATATTTATTACAAAAGTCAATATTTTTGTATGTTTTAGGACAATATATTACTTAACCCAATATTTTTTTTTAAATACTTTTGCACTTACCATTATAAGTTGTTGGAGGAAAATCTATTATTAAAGTAAGACAGAACAATTTTACACAATAATATGGTTTTAATCAATAAAACTCTGCTGTGGAATATTTCATGATAATAATAGCAACCACTTCAACAGGCATGATACCTGGGCTTAATAAGTGGCAAAACAAAAAACATCTTTATGCATACAAAACCAGAAAACGACTTTATACATACCAAACCAACAAGTCCATTCTTATGTGTTTGCAAAGTTCACAAGGACCACAAAGTTCTCTTTTTGCCTGGAAGTGTCAGGTATTAAATTGCTTTTTCAGCCTCTGAGGGAATTGTTGGGTGAAAAATGCAGTTTAATATGTTCAACTTTGAGGGATTCTAGTACATCTTCAGCATTGGCAAACCAATGCATGGATTCTCTCTTGCAGGGAGCACCGAAGTATGTACATGTGCTATAACTATGCAGATAACACGTAAATATTTCTTAAACTGGAATGCCCCAAAGACATTGGAATTTTCAGTACTCTCAGAGCTGTGGATCAATGGATGACGTGGGGCCATCTCAAATTAAATGGTCAGAATATCGAGTTTTTTTTTTCAGACTTGCACTACTATCGAGTTGCACTAATATCGAGTGCAAAATATCGGGATACAAAAATATCACCTGTCAGAATATCGTGGAAAAGAATATGGAGTCTAAGGTAAGTATTATTGTTTTTAACAATATCGAAGTCATTAATATCATTAAAAAAAATATCAAGGTCATTATTATCGTTTGCAAAAATATAGTTATTAAAAATATTGTTTTTTTAGTTAGTGTTATGTATTTTAAATGTATGTGTTCTATTTTTTTGCCAAAGTATTGCATTTGTTTTTTAATATGTGTATTACATTTTTAGAAGTTATTATTTTTATTTTAAGTACATTTTGCATTTCAGTTCCGTAGCAGGTTCTTGGTTTATAGGGTAATAGGGTGGAAAGTAATTTAATTATTATAAATTAATTAATCATTTTTAGAAGTTATTAATTTTATTTTAATTAAAATGTGTGTTTTAGCTCCGGGTTGTGGGTTTATAGGGGAATAGAGTGGGAAGTAATTTAATTATAATTAATTAATTAATACATATTTTTTATTAATTAATATGTATGTATTTAATATTAAATATTGCTAATAGTGATACATAATGTATTATTAATTATGTCTTAATTGGTTAATTATTAATAATTAATTGGTAAATGTGTTAATTGCGTAATTTTTTTAGGAGCGGGTTGTGGGTTGTTAGGGGAGTATAGTGGGAAGTAATTTATAATTAATTAATATTTGGTAATTAATATTTATGTATTTAATATTTTGTATTGTTATTTGTGTTAATTAATGTATTATTAGTTATGTATTAATTGGTTGTAAATTTTTATTCATTAATTGGTAATTATATTAATTGTGTCATTTTTTAGGAGCGGGTTGTTGGTTGATAGGGGAGGAGGGTGGGAAGTAATTTAATGTTAACATATTTTTTAATATATTTCATATACCATGTATTTAATGTTATTTTACAGTGTTAATTGTGTGAATTAATTTATTAATTGTTTTTATTTTGCTTGATTGTTAACAATTAATTAATTTATTGTTAATTATGTTAATTGTGTCAAGTTTTACAACATTGGTGGTGTCATTTATAGGGGAATATGATAGGAGGTAAATTATTTAGAATTAATTATTTGTTAATGAATGCTAATTAATTATTCAAATATTAAATATGCTAATTGTGGAATAATTTTGATGTCTGAGTTGTGTGGTTTATGGTTGTAAATGTTGGGACATTATTTAACATTTATTATTGGTTTGTTAATTGTTTTTAACTTATTAATGTAATAAATTAGTTATGGAATGTGTGTAAATATTTTAGGTATGTGTTTTGGTGTTTATTGGGGTAGGGAGTGGAAAGTAATTTATTTTAAATAATTTAATCATTAATTGATTATTAATATTCATTTATTAATTGATACATATTTTGGTAATTGTTTTGCTTTTATTTTGTTTGGGGATTTAAGTTCAATAGCTAGAATCTTTGGTTTTATTCCCTCCATTATCCAACACTTTCCCTACTGTAGCACTCATTGGAATAGTAACGTATTCCCCTCCGCTATCCTACCCTTTCCCTACTGTTGTAATCGCTAGAGTGGGAATAGTCATTTTTATGTTATGTTATGTTAAAAACACTTTTATAGCTCACAGCTGCCCCAGCCAGGGGGCGTCCCGGCGCTTCATAGAAAGTACCCAAACACAACACAGCAGTACAAGGACAAAAGCGCACAGATCAGAGTACTAAGATGTATGAGGGAACAGATGCGTTTTAATAGCTCTTCTAAACTTCAAAAGCTCATCCATTTCACGAATGTGGGGTGGAAGATAGTTCCAAGAGAGTTATCCTTCCACTATCCTACACGTTCCCTACTGTTGCACTTGCAGGAGTGGGAATAGTAAATTATTCCTCTCCACTATCCAATACTTTCCCTACTGTTGCACTTGCTGGAGTGGGAATAGTAATTTTTACCCCTCCGCTATCCAACATTTTCCCTACTGTTGCACTCCCTGCAGTGGGAATAGTAATGTTATCTCCTCCACTATCCAAAATATTCCCTACTGTTGCACTTGAGGAGTGGGAATAGTAAATTGTTTCCCTTCGCTATCGAACACTTTCCCTACTGTTGCACTTGCTGAGTGGGAATAGTAATTTTTACCCCAACACTACCCATAACTTTCTCTAACATTGCAATTGTTGGAGTGGGAATAGTAATTTTTACCCCTCCGCTATCCAACACTTTCCCTACTGTTGCACTCCCTGGAGTGGGAATAGTAATTTGTATGCCTCCGCTATCTAACATTTTCCCTACTGTTGCATTCATTGGAGTGGGAATAGTAAACTATTCCCTTCCACTATTCAACACTTTCCCTACTGTTGCACTCGCTGGAGTGGGTATAGTAATTTTTACCCCTACGCTATCCAACACTTTCCCTACTGTTACATTCACTGAAGTGGGAATAGTAATTTTTACCCCTACACTATCCAACACTTTCCCTACTGTTGCACTCGCTGAAGGTGGAATAGGAATTTTTAGCCCTTCACTATCCAACACTTTCCCTATTGTTGCACTCCCTGGATTGGGAATAGTAATTTTATCCCCTACGCTATCCAACATTTTCCCTACTGTTGCACTTATTGGAGTGGGAATAGTAAATTATTCTTCTACACTATCCAATACTTCCCCTACTGTTGCACTCACTGGAGTGGGAATAGTAATTTGTATCCCTCTGCTTTCCAACATTTTCTTTACTGTTGCACTTGCTGCAGTGCGAATAGTAAATTATTCCGCACCGCTATCCAGCACTCTCTCTACTGTTGCACTTAATGTAGTTTTAAAAACTAATAAATATTTTGATAATTTAATTTATAATATATATAAATAAATATACTTTATAAATGTTACAGGTGTATGTATTATATATATATAGATATATATACATATATGTATATATATATATAATATATATATATATATATATATATCAACAACACGAAGGGTAGCCCTGATGAAAGGAAGCCTCAGGCAGTTGTAATAAATCCATTTTATTAGAGGCTCGACTTGCCAGCAAAGTTCAACGTGAACAAGGAACTTCCAAGTGTCTCTTATCCCTCTCGCCAAACGCGTTTCAGGAACAACGGTTCCCTTTCTCAATGGCTTGGAACTGCATCAAGTTCGTAATGCTGCCTCGCACTATTTTATCTTCACGGGCCCTGCTCCAGTGGGCGTGGCCACAACAGCCTTCTGGGACCTGTAGTGCGAAGAAATTAAACTCAAGTGAGTGCCTCGAACTTTGCAGGAACAATTAACATAGTCTTAAAACCCCAGTGGGTTGAAGTCAATGGCACGTTGAAAACTGCCCTGCTTTGTAGTAGAGTCTCAGGACACTGTCTCCCATGTGCGCCATCACCCACACGGCGATAGCACAGGTCCGCTTTTCGAGCAGCGAGCTTCCTTTCGCGGCTGGCAAAGCCGCTAATTATCAACAACACGAAGGGTAGCCCTGATGAAAGGAAGCTTCAGGCAGTTGTAATAAATCCATTTTATTAGAGGCTCGACTTGCCAGCAAAGTTCAACGTGAACAAGGAACTTCCAAGTGTCTCTTATCCCTCTCGCCAAACGCGTTTCAGGAACAACGGTTCCCTTTCTCAATGGCTTGGAACTGCATCAAGTTCGTAATGCTGCCTCGCACTATTTTATCTTCACGGGCCCTGCTCCAGTGGGCGTGGCCACAACAGCCTTCTGGGACCTGTAGTGCGAAGAAATTAAACTTAAGTGAGTGCCTCAGACTTTGCAGGAAAAATTAACATAGTCTTAAAACCCCAGTGGGTTGAAGTCAATGGCACGTTGAAAACTGCCCTGCTTTGTAGTAGAGTCTCAGGACACTGTCTCCCATGTGCGCCATCACCCACACGGAGATAGCACAGGTCCGCTTTTCGAGCAGCGAGCTTCCTTTCGCGGCTGGCAAAGCCGCTAATTATCAACAACACGAAGGGTAGCCCTGATGAAAGGAAGCCTCAGGCAGTTGTAATAAATCCATTTTATTAGAGGCTCGACTTGCCAGCAAAGTTCAACGTGAACAAGGAACTTCCAAGTGTCTCTTATCCCTCTCGCCAAACGCGTTTCAGGAACAACGGTTCCCTTTCTCAATGGCTTGGTATATATATATATATATATATACATATATATATACATATATACCCGGCGGCGTGGGTAGGTCGTGTAGGAGGACACACGGTTGGCAAACTCCATACTGTATGGAAACATCAACCTGATGTGCAGATCGCCGGGTACTGTTGAGGCCTGGAAATTAGACACAATAGGTGGATCCACCACCTCCCGGACCCGGCGGCGTGGGTAGGTCGTGAAGGAGGACACACGGTTGGCAAACTCCATACTGTATGGAAACATGAACCTGATGTGCAGATCGCCGGGTACTGTTGAGGCCTGGAAATTAGACTCAATGGGTGGATCCAGCGCAACACAGGTACATTAACACAGAAAGCACACATTCTTCTTTTTGTGATATCTAGAAAAGCAATTTGGATACTTTTGCAGATCCTATTTAGTGTAGACAGCCTGCATATTTTACAAATGTTATCACTTAGGTCCTGAAGAATCGCGAGTCATTGAACAGAAAACGCAAGAAACATATCGACCATCACTATCACATACGAGCTTAAACTCACGTAGGAAACATTGGATTCCATCGAGTACCAGCTAGTTTCTGAATTTTAACTAGAGCAGGAGACCCCCAGAATAAACTTGATACTGGTACTCCCAGCTCTATTTTAACTCACTTTCACGTCTACACATTCTTGGCCCCATACCCGCACTTCACAAAACAGCTGTTGGATAAAAGATCACCGGTTAAGTGCCCCTCTTTGAGGTGAGCCCGTTGGGTATTGCACCGCCGACCCAACTAGGAGCAGCCCAGATGATGAAGCATGACACCTGAAAGGGTGTGTTAGGGCATCACATCCAACAAAATGGATGCCCCACTGTAGGACTCATTGAGACCCACAGTATCCAGACATTTGAGTGACACGGACATACCCCCACCTAAGGAACAGCTCAGCTTTCTTTGTATACATTACTTGGTTAGGGCACACGCTGCAGCTGGACCTACCACTCCTGGCGAGTGGAAATTGCCCTTCTCTCTCTCTTCCCCTCATTGAAGACACACATTATTCGCTGCTTTCACTCTGCTTCAAAATTGCTGCCTATTTCTCTATAGTGGAGTATTTTGTTCCGGGAGACCCCGGCACTTCCTTCATTCTTTATTTATTTTTAATCTCCCCAGGGAGGCTGTAGTTCAACTACTGTTCCTATGCGCGGGTGTGCCCGCACAAATCACCTTGTTTGGCATCTCAGACAGATTGTGGTCCTTTTGCAATTCGCCATAATGTTCGCAGCAGCTTACTATTGGGCTTTCCAACTTCTGCATCACCAGTACAGTTTGAGGCCATACAGCATTTTCGGGTCATGGTGTTGTAGCCTCCAAGAACCCTGCTGGTTGAAGCTGTCCTTTGACATTCTCTGTGCGTCATACTACAACACAACACGCTCATTTCTATTTAACAACTCCTATTCCCCGAGTCAGTTTCTTTATTCACTGGTTATGTTTTTGAATTCACTAGTATTTTTGCTGTACTGTTCTATTTGATTATGTTTATTATACTTAGGACAGCCTAGGCTCTCCTTATGCGATGCAGTCCACCCTTCTGGTATATTGGCATCTCCTCTAGGCAGGCGATCTCTTGGGTTTACCTTAACTTGACCATCCCCCCTCGTTCACAATACTAATAGTTAGAATCTATTCGCTCTTTTCTCTCTCAGTGCACCTGTCTTCATTCATTTCTTACTCTGAAATTACATGTCACATTCTTTAATTCACCACATATTCCTTGTATCACTTTCTCCCATGTAATATCACTATTCCTTTATTGTTTCAGTTTTTTCTCCAGCTTGCTTTATTGTTTGATTCCTGATGATGATTCCACCATTCATAATGGGATCAAAATGCAGTTGACTATAAAACATGGACCCTAGTTAGCTGCAATGATATTTTTCCAACAGTGCATTTTGCATGTTTTAAAGCCACAAAGTACTGGATAAATGTACAGTAAGCATTTTTGCAGCAGTCTACAGTGTTGCATAATTTGCAACAGAATGCAATGTACATATTTTGTAGTACTGTACATTTGAGTACATATTTGTGCAGTGGTGGGCGTGATTTGCAGCAGTGCATAATGGGTGTTGTCTGCAGCAGTGTCAGTGAGCGGCACATTATGGTTATAGTACATTGTTTCCCTTTCACGCAGCAAACATGTATTCCTAAATCAGACTGCATGACCCAGTGTGTTCTAATTGTATAGCTCATCAATCTCTGGCAGCACAGCCCCCAAGTTAATGTGATGCATGGCTAAACATTTATAAGGTCCAAAAGGCGAGACCTTTTGGCTATGCCAATGCTTGTTCTTGTTGTGGCGTGCGAGGGCAAACATTAACTCAAAAATGCTCCCAAAGTCTGCACGCGGATCGGACACAGTGCATGTGCGCCCCGGGCGCGTGCACCATTTGTCCGCCTACAGCCTTTGGGAGCATTTTCGCGGCCGCTTTGATGTTCTCAGTTAGCCGCGTGGCCACTGAGAACATCAAATGCTCATCATTTGCCACCCCCTCCCTTCCTGCTGCCATTCCCCCTCCCTTCTCGCCCAGTCCTGGTTTTCTGTCCTCTTTTTCACTCAATTTCTTTTTCCTCCCACTCCATTCACGCTTGTTCTATTCGTAAACGTTAGAAACAAAGGCATATTTAATAAGGCATCCGCCAGACCACAAGTGGTTAATCAATGCCTTATTAAATAGGACGTGTGAGAATGCCTGAATTTGTTTTCACTCCTTAACGCGACAAAAAATATGACATTCCCTTTAAGGCAGTACGTTCTCCTATGAAGCTGTGAAACGGCTCTGACACGACCATGGACCTTTGCCCTCCGACTGTGTGACTATACTGCTGAAGCAGAGATACAAAATAACACGTTTTCCTGGACCACATTTATTTTATGAGCATTGCATAAATACGAACAGACCTGTGCATCCATCGTTTGTGGCTATGTAAAATGTCAAGCAATAATCGGCGTGTCTAATGCGCATTATAGACAGATCATATACTTAGAAGAATGATGTTCTGGCGCTCCAGACTGAGATGTTAAATGCGAGGCTCCTTCAATTTAAAAGACACACAAGTCCTTAATTGAAACGGCTGCCTAGCAGCATCGGCGGCACCTGCGCATTCCACATTAACAAGTCATTAACTTACTAGCGGGATGTCCCTTTTCTAAAGGACTCCCGCGGCTCCCAGCATCCCCAGCTATCAACACGTTTGATAAATTACACCAGCAGTTGTATTTCAAGGTTCTACCGGTGCTCTGGGCAACCTGGAGAAACCTCTCAGTAGCCACCGGGTGGCTGTGAGAAACATTAGAGGCATGGGGCCGGTACACGAGCGGGTGTGTACTCGGTAGATGTGGTTACACAAAGCAACTCCTCAAACCGCACTGAGGAAACGGCAGAGGCAGCTTGGCGTATCATTGCTGTGGAACACACCTGCACGCTGGTCCACCACCACCATGTCCACCACCACCACATCCACCACCACCACATCCACCACCACCACCACATCCACCACCACCACCACCACATCCACCACCACCACGTCCACCACTACCACCTCCACCACCTCCACCACATCCACCACCACTACGTCCACCATGTCCACCACATCCACCTCCACCACATCCATGACCACATCCACCACCACCACCACCAAGTCCACCACCACATCCACCACCACTACGTCCACCACCGCCATGTCCACCACCACTACGTCCACTACCACCATGTCCAGCACCACCACGTCCACCACCACCACCACACCCACCTCCACCACCACCACATCCACCACCACCACCACCACATCCACCACCACCACATCCACCACCACCATGTCCACCACCACATCCACTACCACTACGTCCACCACCACCATGTCCACCACCACTACAACCACTACCACCATGTCCACCAACACCCCCACGTCCACCACCACCACCCCCACCAGGTCCACCACCATCACCACATCCACCACCACCACATCCACCACCACCACATCACCACCACCATGTCCCCCACATCCACCACCACGTCCACCACCATGCCCACCACCACCATGTCCACTACCAACAATGTCCATCACCGCCACGTCCATCACCATGTCCACAATCACCACATCCACCACGTCCACCACCACATCCACCACCACCATACCCACAACCACCATGCCCACCACCACCATGTCCACCACCACCACGTCCTCCACCACCACCACGTCCATCACCACCATGTCCACAACCACCACGTCCACCACATCCACCACCACGTCCAACACCACCATGTCCACCACCACAAAGTCCACCACCACCAAGTTCACCACCACCATGTCCACCACTACCGCATCCACCACTACCTCGTCCACCACCACCATGTCCACCACCACCACGTCCACCACCACCACGTCCACCACCACCAATACCACCACCACCACCACTACATCCACCACCATGTCCACCTCCACCACCACCACGTCCACCACCACTAGGTCCACCACCACTAGGTCCACTACCACCATGTCCACCACCACACCCACCACCACCACGTCCACCACATCCACAACCACCACCACCACATCCACCACCACTATGTCCACCACCACTATGTCCACCACCGCCATGTCCACCACCACCATGTCCACCACCACACCCACCTCCTCCACCACCACCACGTCCACCACCACCATGTCCACCACCACCACCACCACCATGACCACCACCATGTCCACCACCACTACATCCACCACCGCCACCACATCCACCATCATGTCCACCACATCCATCACCATGTCCACCACCACCATGTCCACCACCACCACCACATCCACCACAACATCCATCACCACCACCACCACGTCCACCACCACCACGTCCATCACCATGTCCACCACCACGACGTCCACCACCACCACGTCCACCACCATCACGTCCACCACCACCACATCCACCACCACCACCATGACCACCACCATGTCCACCACCACCACTACATCCACCACCACATTCACCACCACAACGTCCACAACCACCACATCCACAACCACCACCTCCACCATCACCACCTCCACCACCACTACATCCACCACCATGTCCACCACTAACACGTACACCACCACCACACCCACCTCCACCACGTCCACCACCACCATGTCCACCACCAACACCACCTTGTCCACCACCACATCCACCACCACCACATCCACCACCACCACCTCCACCACTACCACATCCACCACCACCACATCCACCACCACCATGTCCACCACATCCACCACCAACATGTCCACCACCATGTCCACTACCACCACCACATCCACCACCAGGCCACTACCACGTCCACCACCACCACATCCACCACCACCACATCCACCACCACCACGTCCACCACTACCACGTTCACCACCACCACGTCCACAACCACCACGTCCACAACTACCACGTCCACAACCACAAGTACTTCCACCTCCACTACATCCACCAACACTTTGTCCACCACCACCACATCCACCACCACCAATACCAGCACCACAACCACTACGTCTACCACCACCATGTCCACCTCCACCACCACCTCTAGATCCACCACCACTAGGTCCACCACCACTAGGTCCACTACCACCATGTCCACCACCACCATGTCCACCACCACACCCACCACCACCACGTCCACCACCACCACATGCACCACCACCACCACATCCACCACCACCACCACTACCACGTCCACCACCACCACGTCCACCACCACCACGTCCACCACATCCACAACCACCACCACCACATCCACCACCACTATGTCCACCACTGCCATGTCCACCACCACCATGTCCACCACCACACCCACCTCCACCACCACCACGTCCACCACCATGTCCACCATTACCACCACCATGCCCACCACCATGCCCACCACCACTACATCCACCACCGCCACCACATCCACCGCCATGTCCACCACATCCACCACTATGTCCACCACCACCATATCCACCACCACCACCACCACCACATCCCCACAACATCCACCACCACCACATCCACCACCACCATGTCCACCACCGTGTCCACCACCATCACCACATCCACCACCACCACGTCCACTACCACCACATCCACCACCATGACCACCACTATGTCCACCACCGCCACTACATCCACCACCACATTCACCACCACAACGTCCACAACCACCACGTCCACAACCACCACCTCCACCATCACCACGTCCACCACCACTACATCCACTGCCATGTCCACCACTAACACGTACACCACCACCACACCCACCTCCACCACGTCCACCACCACCATGTCCACCCCCACCACGTCCACCACTACCACGTCTACCACCACCATGTCCACCACCATGTCCACCACCACCATGTCCACCACATCCACCACCAACATGTCCACCACCATGTCCACTACCACCACCACATCCACCACCAGGCCACCACCACGTCCACCACCACCATATCCACCACCACCACATCCACCACATCCACCACTACCACGTCCACCACCACCACGTCCACAACCACCACATCCACAACCACCACGTCCACAACCACAAGATCCACCACCACTACTTCCACTACATCCACCAACACCATATCCACCACCACCACGTCCACCTCCACCACCACACCCACCTCCACCACGTCCACCACCACCACATCCACCACCACCATGTCCACCACCACCACGTCCACCACCACACCAACCTCCACCACCACCACATCCACCACCATGTCCACCACATCCACCACCAACATGTCCACCACCATGTCCACTACCACCACCACATCCACCACCAGGCCACTACCACATCCACCACCACCACGTCTACCTCCACCACCACCACATCCACTTCCACCACCAAGTCCACCACCACATCCACCACTTCATCCATCACCACTACATCCACTACCACCATGTCCACTACGTCCACCACCACACCCACCTCCACCACCACCAGGTCCACCATTACAGAGCCACCACCACCACCAGGTCCACCACTATGACCACCACCACATCTACCACCACCACCACATCCACCACCACCACCATGTTAACAACCCCTATGTCCACCACCACCACATCCACCACCATCACATCCATCCTTCACGTCCACCACCACCACGTCCACCACCACCACCACGTCCACCACCACCATGTCCGCCACCACCACGTCCACCACCACCATGTCCACCACCATCACATCCACCACCACCACCTCCACCAGCACCGCGTCCACCACCACCGCGTCCACCACCACTGTGCCCACCACCACACGCCACATAATTACACTATCTACCTATCTATCTATCGCCCTCACTCTATCTATCGCCTTCACTCTATCGCCCCTCACTCTTTCAATCTATCTATCTATCACCCTCACTCTATCTATCTGTCTATGTATCTATCTATTGCCCTCACTCTGTCTATCTATCGCCCCTCACTCTTTCAATCTATCTGTCTATCGCCCTCACTCTATCTATCTGACTATGTATCTATCAATCGCCCTCACTCTGTCTATCTATCCCCTTCACTCTATCGCCCCTCACTCTTTGAATCTATCTATCGCCCTCACTCTATCTATCGCCCTCACTCTGTCTATCGCCCCCTCACTCTATCAATCTTTCCATCTATCGCCCTCACTCTATCTATCGCCCTCACTCTATCTATCGCACCTCACTCTATCTATCTATCTATCGCCCTCACTCTATTGCCCTCACTCTATCTATCTATCTATCTATCTATCTATCTATCTATCTGTCTGTCTGTCTGTCTGTCTGTCTGTCTGTCTGTCTGTCTGTCTATCTATCTATCTATCTATCTATCTATCTATCTCCCTCACTCTATCTATCTATCACCCTCACTCTTTCTATCGCCCTCACTCTATCTATTGCCTTCACTCTTTCAATCTATCTATCGATCGCCCTCACTCTGTCTATCTATTGCCGTCACTCTATCTATCTATCTATCACCCTCACTCTTATCTATCGTCCTCACTCTATCTATCTATCTTTCTATCTATCTATCTATCTATCTATCTATCTATCTATCTATCTATCTATCTATCTATCTATCGCCCTCACTCTATCTGTCTATCGCCCTCTATCTATCTATCGTCCTCACTCTATCTATCGCCCTCTATCTATGTATCACCCTCACTCTATCTATATGTCCATGGCCCTCACTCTATCTGTCTACCTATCACACTCACTTTATCTATCGCCATCACTCTATCTATCTATCTATCTATCTATCATCCTCACTCTATCTGTCTATCTATTGCCCTTACTCTATCTATCTATCGCCCTCACTCTTATCTATCTGTCTAGCTATCACCCTCACTTTATCTATCCATCGTCCTCACTCTATCTATCTGTCTATTGCCCTCACTCAATCTATCTATCTATCTATCGCCTTCACTCTATCCATCTGTCTATGTATCTATCTATCGCCCTCACTCTATCTATCTATCGCCCTCACTCGATCTATCGATCGCCCTAACTCTACCTATCTATCGCCCTCACTCTATCTATCACCCCTCACTCTATCAATCTATCTATCTATCGCCCTCACTCTATCTATCGCCCTCACTCTATCTATCCCCCTCACTCTATCAATCTATCCATCTATCGACCTCACTCCATGTATCTATCACCCTCACTCTATCGCCCCTCACTCTATCTATCGCCCTCACTCTATTGCCCTCACTCTATCTATCTATCTATCTATCTATCTATCTATCTATCTATCTATCGATCGCCCTAACTCTATCTATCTATCGCCCTCACTCTATCTATCGCCCCTCACTCTATCAATCTCTCTATCTATCGCCCTCACTCTATCTATCGCCCTCACTCTATCTATCCCCCCTCACTCTATCAATCTATCCATCTATCGCCCTCACTCCATGTATCTATCACCCTCAATCTATCGCCCTCACTCTATTGCCCTCACTCTATCTATCTATCTATCTATCTATCTATCTATCTATCTATCTATCTATCTATCTATCTATCTATCTATCGATCACCCTAACTCTATCTATCTATCGCCCTCACTCTATCTATCGCCCTCACTCTATCGCCCTCACTCTATCTATCCCCCTCACTCTATCAATCTATCCATCTATCGCCCTCACTCCATGTATCTATCACCCTCACTCTATCGCCCCTCACTCTATCTATCGCCCTCACTCTATTGCCCTCACTCTATCTATCTATCTATCTATCTATCTCCCTCACTCTATCTATCTATTGCCCTCACTCTTATCTATCGTCCTCACTCTATCTATCTATCTATCTATCTATCTATCTATCTATCTATCTATCTATCTATTTATCTATCTATCTATCGCCCTCACTCTGTCTATCGCCCTCTATTTATCTATCGTTCTCACTCTATCTATCTATCGCCCTCTATCTATGTATCGCCCTCACTCTATCTCTCTACCTATCACACTCACTTTATCTATCGCCATCACTCTATCTATCTATCTATCTATCTATCTATCTATCTATCTATCTATCTATCTATCTATCTATCTATCTATCTATCTCCCTCACTCTATCTGGCTATCACCCTCTATCTATCTATCGCCCTCACTCTATCTATCTGTCTATCGCCCTCACTCTATCTATCTGTCTATCTATCGCCCTCACTCTGTCTATCTATCGCACTCTATCTATCGCCATCACTCTGTCTATCTATCGAACTCTATCTATCGCCATCACTCTATCTATCTATCGATCGCCCTCACTCTATCTGTCTATCTATCGCCCTCACTCTATCTATCTATCTATCTATCTATCTATCTATCTATCTATCTATCTATCTATCTATCTATCTATCTATCTATCTATCTATCTATCTATCTATCTATCTATCTATCTATCTATTTATCTATCTATCTATCTATCTATCTATCTATCTATCTATCTATCTATCTATCTATCTATCTATCTATCTATCTATCTCTATCTATCTCTATCTATCTATTGCCCTCACTCTATCTGTCTATCGCCCTCTATCTATCGCCCTCACTCTATCTATTTATCTATCTATCTATCTATCTCCCTCTATCTATCGCCCTCACTCTATCTATCTGTCTATCTATCGCCCTCACTCTATCTGTCTATCGCACTCACTCTATCTTTCGCCATCACTCTATCTATCTATCGCCCTCACTCTATCTATCTATCTATCTATCGCCCTCACTCTATCTATCGCCCTCCCTCTATCGCCCTCACTCTATCTATCGCCCTCACTCTGTCTTATCTATCGCACTCACCTTATCTATCGCCATCACTCTATGTATCTATCTATCGATCGCCCTCACTCTGTCTATCTATCGCCGTCACTCTATCTATCTATCTATCTATCTATCTATCTATCTATCTATCTATCTATCTATCTATCTATCGCCCTCACACTATCTATTGCCCTCCCTCTATCGCCCTCACTCTATCTATCGCACTCACTCTATCTATCGCACTCACTCAGCACCCCCACAGCATCACTCAGGGGCACCACAACATCCCTATGTGCTACTACAGCATCACTGAACGCCACAGCATCACTCGTCGCCACAACATCAATCAGCGCCACCACAGCATCAATCTGTGCCACCATTCAACAACAACTGGTTCAAATATGTTCTCTTAATGTTTCAAGCTTTATTACAAATGTCACAAAAATATGTTAATATTTCACTTCTGTTCTTGGATTTTCGTCACAATAAAATACACTGAACATAATCTTCACAAAAGTTATTTACAAAAGTTTAAGCTATTGCCATTATAAATTACAATAACATTTATTTAAGTATTAATTATTAAAAAAATTAAAAGCCATTGTTATTTGTAATATCAATACATCTAAGTCACGTAAATACAACACATATTGCATTACAAATGCTATAGGTATCACATTTGCGAAAGTTATAACTATTGGCATTGTAAATGACAAAGCTATTAATTTCGCTATTTTCAAAACCAACACATAAATAAAAAAATTGTCATTTACATCACCAATAGCTCAAACTTTCCTAATGCCAGACCTATTGAATTGCAAATGCTTGTTTTACGCAAGTACAAACTTGACAGAATTGTTTTTAAAACATCACCCCTAAGTGAAACTGCGTCAAAGCCACATTTGCATCTCCTACAGCTGATAACGATCTTTACAAGGTGCAAAAGATTCTCTTTATTGTGTCAGGCAGAGTCCCATTCAACCACATTCCGTAACTATTGAAACGTTTCACACCACTATAGACTTGATGGCGGCTACAGTCTTTTGGAAGCAATTTGAGTCGAGTTTCTTGCTTTTTTATGGGACTTCCCGGTGGGCGAACTTTTCCTTTTGCTCTAACTGTTATACTGAATCTAGAGGAAAAGTAACTTTTGAAATTGTGTGGAAAGCTCCACCTTGTAAAACTAATAGTAGATAGAAATCTTTCTCTCCTTTTACGGGTGTCTTTTGTTGCTATTTTTACATCACTGACAATAGTGAAGGATTATACATCAAGCGCATTGTCGTCCTTCAAACCACTACCCTACCAAGAACCCAAAATGATTGCTTAGACATTGTATGCTGTTGAAATGGGTTTACGAGTTACTAATATGTAGAATTTCCATTTCTTTATGGAATTGTGGCCAGAAGAATTGTTAGGTGTGATCTTGTGCAAATCTGCAATTATTACAGTGCTGATTGATATGGATAAAACATTGCCTTGACATTAACGTTTTTTCAAAATAATGGCCCTACTGACAAATATCACAATACTTCTGTGTCACTCATCACTATTAGTGCTATTTCACGGTAAGCAATAACTGCAGGTCAAACTGACCACCACACATTTCCAACTGTCTCCAAAGTGGCCACTCCAAGCATTCATAAATTCACTCACTCTCTCTGCACTTCCTCCAGTCTTGGCTTAAAACATCTCACAAAAATACATTTTCATTCTCATCCTACAAAATAACTGCATAACTAACTTTACCAAAGTCACTTAATGCATCACTAACTCTCTCAATAACTAACTAAATGAATACCTCTCCCATTCTCACAAAAAAAAAAAACTCTATCACTCTCATTAACTTAACTAACTCACACGATCTCAATAACACAGTCACTGACTCTATCACTCAAACTAATTCTATAAGTCACTCACTCTCACTAACTAACTAACTAACTCTTTCATTCTAACTCACTGGCTCTCTCACTCTCAATATATAACTAACTAACTTTCTTACTCTCTTTCACTAACTAACTCTCTCACTCTCACTAACTGACTCTCTCTATAACACTAACAGACTCTCTCACTACCTCACTCAATCACTCTCACTAACTAACTAACTCTCTCACTCAATCTCACTCACTAAATAACTCACTTTCTCACTACCTAAATAACTAACTCTCTCACACAATCACTAACTCTCACACTCTCAAAGTAAACAACTGACTCTGTCACTCTCAGTAACTAACAAATTCTCTCACAATCATTAACTAACTAACTCTCACTCAAACTAAATAATTAACTATGTCAGTCTCACAAACTAAAGAACTAACAAACTATCACTCAGAAAAACTAGTATCCTCTCACTAACTAACTCTCTCTCACTAAGTCACTCACTAACTAAATAACTAACTCTCTCATGAACTACGCAACTAAATAACTCTCTCAGTTTATCACACTATCACTAACTAAATCTCTCACTAACTAATTTACTCTCACTCTTTCAATAACAAAAAAACTCTCACATTCAAACTAATTAACAAACTAACCTTCACCCTCCTATTATTTAGGCCCACCCCATATAAAAAACATATTCACTATCACTAATTCACTTACTCTCTCCCTCTACAGTCTCTCATTCAAACTCACTAACGCTCTCACTCTCAATAAATAACTAACTTTATAACTCTTTCACTAACAAACTCTCTTACACTCACTAACTAACTAAATCACTCTCAAACACAAACTCTCTCTCACTACCTCACTGCTGACTCTCTCACTCTCACTAACTAAATATCTCACTCAAGAACACTCCCTAACTAAATGGCTAACTCGATCACTTTTTTACAAACGAAGTAACTAACTCTCTCACACAATCACTAACTCTCACTCTCAAACTAACTCTCACTTTCACTAACTAACTCTCTCACTAACTAGCTCTCAATCTAACTAACTAAATACCTATCTCACTCTCACAAATTAAATAACTAGTTGCTCTGTCTACTGTCTAATATTTATAAACACACAGCTTCTGTACTGCATAGCTACCACTTATTTGGTCCCAAAGGCGAGACCTATTGGCTATGCCAGTGCTTGTTGTCTATGATATTGTTTACCATCAGATTGTTCCATTGATTCGTTTTATCCTATGGCTCTAAGGCAATTCTTTGAAAATGAAGAGAACAATATCAATGGTGAAGATGGAGATGGAGAAGCTAAAATGTTCTCATGATTGACTAAGGAATGGCATGGGAGACTTCATATGGTTGATTTATTTAGATTTTATTTATAGAGTGCTGCAAGATATACCTAACGTTGTGCATATAACTAAACAAAATTGTCTTCAAGACCTTACTAAAAAGCTCGGTAAGACACTGAAAGAATGTAAGAGAATACGCTTTTAACAGCAACTGCCCCTCACAATGGAATCAATGGCATAAACTGCTCCTCGTTTGGGAATCAATGGAATCAATTGCCCCCCTCCCACCCCGAAATGCAATTCACTGCCACAAGCTATAGAGCCAACTGCCCTTCGAAATAAAATCATCTGAAGACTAGTTGGACTGCTACATTTAACCTGACAAAAGTAGCAGGAAAAGATGGCCCTTTGAGTTTTGCTTTTAAGAGGGAGTCAATGGGGGCGCAGAAGGAGGCAGAAATCTCCCTAGTATATGCTACCAAATTGAATTCATTTTGTGGCAATCCCACTGAGGCAAAAGGTAAAGACATAGTTGAGGAAGGATGCTTTTCATTGCAGCCAAGATGATCTCACAATGCGAGTCCTGCTCCACCGATACTTGATACATTTATTTAGAGATGCCTAGTACTCATTCCTCAGATACCTAGATTATTTGATGGGGAAGCTGAAATAGACTTTGCAACTGAATCACATCCATTCCTATAACAACAGGGGAAGTTGTGTCCCAGATCGGGCCATGTGTGCCTATATCAGGTTTATCCATTCCTGGCCCACGGGGTCCAGATTTTCAGGAAATGCACACCAGACAACATTACACACAACTGACATGAATGTGAGTCATTTACCCAGTGGTTATTTGTAAAATCTACTGTGGCTCCGGCTCTGGGGCAATGTTAATCAAACCTGATCAACATGTTTTGCTTGACTTATACAACAAGGACAGATGCCCTCGATGGAACTGTGTTTAGTATACGTTTGGCATCAGTGGTGACCTTGCATATTTTCTTTAGTGCAGGAGGAAATAATAATCCACCCACGTGATGCACGGAAGTGAGTTGTGTAAAAAATACAACGGAGGGTAGATTCACTCTAGGTGTAGATTTAGACAGTTTGTTGACATGGGTGCCAAGATGGTCCAGAGCTAAGCCAGATTATCCGCATAGTTGCAAGAGAAATACATACATAAAATCAATCTAAATGGAACTATTTAAAATAACATAACACATAACTCTTCTCACTTGTTCAGAGCAGGTTGTGTCACACCAACAGTCTATTAGTAGGACTTCTTCTAAACTCATCGGTCACCAAGTACTAATCTTTGTTACTAGAACCCTTTATTTTTTTTATAAATCTGTTTTTATTTTTTTAACATATTAAAACAGTTACAGGTTCAAAGAATCATCATGACAACTATAATGACATTGCCAGTTACACAATGCTATACTATATTTTATGTATATATTATTTTATGTGTACACCACCCATTACAGTAGCAATCCTGTTTACATATGCAGCGTCATGCGGGGGGTAGATGTGCTAGATGTGTCGTGTTCGAGAGTGTGCAGCGAGCGATGACAGTAGACATGCTTGGGGTTACCTCTGTGTGGTATTATTGGCATATCTGTCCCCTTTTAACTTATGAGCAATAGGAGGCAGAAGGTGAAAGAACTGGACAAAACAATAATAACAGGATAAACTTGGCCCAACTGGAGTGCTTATGGCCATTATACATGACAAATGTAAGCACAATACACATCTTCGAGACTGTGGGCTTCAGGCGTAGCAACATTTGCAGGAGGCCAACATATTACTCCAGGCTGGGCTCTTCGACCTCCATTATGTGGGGAGTGGTTAGGATTCGTCAACTCTCATCTCCGTTGGGGTTGCTGTGCCTGGAAATTCTAGTTCTATCGTCAGCTTGTTCGGGAAATTGTGCATTGTAGTGTCCCAATTAGTAGTCATAGGGATTTTGCGGCGGTCCCATGTGTCTTCTGTGTGCAGTGCTCGAACCTTAGCCTTGGTCCACATCAGTAGTGAGCATCGCCAACTGTAGGGTTAGGGGGTTAGGGTGATTTCCACCGTTTTGTGATCAATCACTTGGCCACTAGTATACCCAGATTGAGAAAGCGGGAAGAAACACTTTGCTGTTTATTTCTAGGAAAGAGGTGTAGGACGCATACCTCCCACGTGCGTGGCACAGTGCGTCGCGTGCAGCCGGACAATTCAGGGGTGACTGACCGCCACTATGAATCCAGGTTCGGGCAAGCCCATAGCAAGTGAAGGAGGTCAGCATCTGTGGTGCAACATCTTGGGCAGATGCTCCATCTGTGCCGGGGTGGTACCTATTGATTTTGGCTGACGGGAGGTATGCTCTCTGTACGATGTATATGGGGGAAGGTTGAAACAAGTTTTGCAGGGTATGTGTTTGGGACCTTCTAGTATCGGGACCCATTCTTTGTCGGTGTAGGGACTTAGCATGTCCGCCTCCCAATGTTGCTTCAGGGGCAATAGCGACACCGCTGTGTAATGTTGCAGTGAGGCGGTAAACCATTTAGTGAGATGTCTTCCGTGCCCTATGACATGAAAAATACTGGATGGTCAGGTGTGTTTGAGGCCCATTTCTCATGTCCCCCTGTTAGACTTGGCATCTTTTGGTGTGTTTCCCCAGTCGTTTTGCTTTCTGACCTCCTGATTTTGACTCTGTTTTTGCTGGTTTAGTTTCTCTGCGCACTTTCTCACTGCTGCTCAATGTTAAAGTGCAAGTGCTCTTGTTGTAAATTGTTATTCTGGATTGGAGTTTCCATGATTGGCATCTTAGATTTACTAGTTAGTCCCTAGTAAAGTGCACTGAGTTTGCCAGGGCCTGTAAATCAAATGATACTAGTGGGCTTGCAGCACTGATTGTGCCACGCACATGAGTAGCCCTAAAAGATAACTCAGATCTGCCACTACAGTATCTGTGTGCAGTTTAGTACTGCCATGCCGACTTGGCAAGTGCACTTACTTGCCAGGCTCTACCATTCCATTTTCTTACATATTAGTCACCCCTAAGGTAGGCCAAAAGTACCCCTGTGTGCAGGGTGCCATGTATGTGAAAGGAAGGACATGTCCTACTGTGTGTGGCATGTTCTGATGCTGAAATATTGCCAATTTCTTTTTCACTATTGCAAGGCTACCTGTTCCCATGGAATAGAATGGGGAGTTTGCTTATAACATCTTATAAACATAACTATCTCTGGGAACAAGGTAGGAAAGTAAAGTTTAGTATGCCTGAACTCTGAATGTTAAAATTCATCTTTTAGTGAGGGTGATTTTTACATTCTGTGTTTGAAAATACCACTTTTAGAAAGTAGGTATTTTCTTGCTTAGCCATCCAATGTGCCCTGGGATGTGTGTTGACTCTCTGGTTTTTGGGTGACTGGGACTGGGGAGGAGCAGTGGCTCTGGAAAGTCTGGATGGGTCAGGGCTGGGCTGAATAGACCTGGGCTGCGTTTAGAGTAGGGTGAGGAGATTTCCTTTCACCTGAATGGGCCTGGTCTGCCTCTGACAATGCTGTCTCCACCTCCTACCAGGAAGCAGCATCAGAGAGGACAGAACTGGTTCTGGCTGGGCAAAGACACTCCCTGCCTCCAGAGAACAAAGGATTTTGTAGTATAAATATTAGGGTCCAGACCCCAGAACTTTAGAAGTCTTTTGGACCACGTAGACTGCCAAGAAGAAGAGCTGGGGAAGCTGTGAAGAGGAACTAGCACTTTGCTGACTGCTTTGCTGTGTTGACCTGCAGTGGCTGCTTCTGTATTGGGCAGTGAAAGGGCTGGACTGACCTTTCTGCAACTTCTTTATTGAGTGTCTCCAAGGGCTTGAAGTAGTGCTTGCCTCCTGTTCTGAAGTATCAGGGACTGTAAAGACTTCACCAACCTCCGGATACCGCTTCGAAACCACTGTTTCAGCTGCCACAGAGAAGGGAAATGCAACCGACTGCATCGCTGGCTTTGTATCCTGATGGCACCACAACACTGGTCTCACCGACAACGACCGCAGCCACAGAGCCGCTACTTGCACCGTGGCTTATGGGCACCGCTCTCTGCACCGTATCGCTTCACTTCGCCATCCTGGTCTCACTGATGCCATCGCTGACTTCAACACTCATGACCGCATTGTGGCTGGGGGCACCGCTCGTAAATTTCACCACGAACCGCTTCGCCCCACACAGCTGTCTGGGCTGACCGACGCCAGCTACCACTAACCGGCTCTGTCGCCTGCACCGCAACCTGCCAGTGCCGCATCGAGCACCGTCTCACCCTGCACACTAATCCTTGGTCTCACAGATGCCTTCTGGACGATCAACACCGAGCTGCTGCCTGCACCGCATCGAGAGGAAACAACACCCTTCACTGCTTCCATTTTGCAACGCAACTGCGACAGTTGCCACAACCGTCTCGCGCCACTGTGTCAGCTGCAACGAGAATGGTACTGTTGCTGAGTCTGTCTACTCTTTTGCTGGCCCGTACCGATGCGGTCGGCTGGAACTGTTAGACTATGTTGTTTTCAGCATCGCGATAGCCCTGCATTGGAGCTACCGACTCGTACAAACTGTGTTTTTCAAATATTCTTGCAAAATATACCTTTTTAAGTACTGTATTGTAGATTTTTATTGTTTTAGTCTTGTTTTAAGTATATACAATATTGGATATTTTTTTTAAACTGATGTGGTGTCCATTTGTAGTGGATTTACTGTATTACTGTTGGTTATGTGCAAATGCTTTACACACTGTCTCTAAGATAAGCCTGACTGCTCATACCAAGCTACCAAGGGGGTGAGCAGGGGTTATTTTAGGAGTGTAACACCCTTAACCTGGTTAGTAAGAAGGGTCCTTACTTGGACAGAGGTGCAAACCCTTGCCAACTAGAGACCCCCATTTTTAACATTGATTGTCAGCAGTGAGGATAAGACTTTTGCTTGCATTTGACTTACAGTGATTGGTGTGCACTACTACCTTATTGCAGACCATTACGTACCACATACTGTTATATTGGTGGTCTATTTTTACCTTTCCATAGGTCTTGAAATTGAACTTTCCAATACAACATGCCCAAATCAATTGTATCATCTGCTACATCCTTGGAAGTGGCCTTTGAGGAGGAGAGGTTACAAACCTATAATGTGGAGGAATTGAAGGCGATTTGCAAAAACTTCAAAGTCCAAGTCCGGGGCCTCACCAGAAAAGAGGAACTGCAAAAGGCGTGAGGGCCTGGGTAGCAGCCAGACATGCTAGTGAGCTGTCTGGGGATCTTGGCATGGAGGCAGAGGAGCCTATTGCAGGGATGGATGTGCCTCTAAACCAGGCAGCAGTGGCTTCTCCCCAGAGGAGATTGAGGACAGGCGGGAAGCAAGAAGAGTTGAAATGGAACTGGAGAAGCTTTAAGTTAGCCATGGAGGAGAAAAGGATGATGTTAAACCATGAGATCAGGATGAAGGAGCTGAATCTGAGAAGTAGACCCAGCTCAGATGGTGGCATTAATTCTTCAGACAGAATTGTGCATAGCCCCAAGATTGTAGGCAAGCAATTCAGGAAGGGGATGATATACAAAAGTGATTTCTGAGTTATGAGGCGTCTATACACATGAATGTGGTCCTTGAGAAGAATTGGGGGGCAGGATAGTGGCCTATTTTCGCATAAGAAGTAAGGGACACTTTAATGGCTTAGGGTAAGGGGTGTAACCTCACCTATGCTGACATGAAGTAAGCCCTTCTCACCAGGTATGGTCTCATTCCTGAGAAGTACAGGTATCAGTTTAGGTCCAGTAAGAAGACTGATGCCAATACTTGGTTGGAATGTGTGGCTTCATTTTGCAGGTCAAAGGTGAATGCAGCAATGTGACAGCTTTTCAGGGGCTCTACAATTTGATTGCATGGGAGCACTTGTCTAGTCTATGTTTTGCAGACCTGCGCCAGAACTTGGCTGACTGACCCCAGGAAGCTTGCTATGGAGGCGGACCGCTGGGTGAGTACCTGGGTCCACAAGAAAGAGTTTGGGGAGAGTCAGCCAAAGGTGGGCAGGATCCCCAGCAGAACAGTGGAGGGGGACAAGGGTAAAGGTTCCCATCCCCCTGGAGACAAGAAAGCAGTGGTCTCTTCAGGAAAGCCTGCAGAGACTGGCCCCCACAAGTGCTGTTCCTGTGACCAGGTGGGTCACTTGAAGGGGGACCCCAGGTGTCCCAAGAGGGCACAGCCAACCACCGGTGGGCAGACCAAGGTGTTGGCTAGTGTAGCTTGGGGAGGAAGGGTGCCACAGAAGGGTGGGGTTCTTTCAGAAATGACCCCCGTCTCATTAGAGAACAGAGATATTGTCTCACGGAACGAGGTGCCTCCTCACACAAAGAAATACTGCACCTGGGTGAACATCAAAGGGAAAAGGGCAGAGGCTCTCAGAGATACTTGAGCCAGTGTGACCTCAGTCTGGTGTCACCTGGTCTCTGAGAAGCAAGTAGTCCCCGGGGCATTCCACCAAGTAGTTGCTGTGGACAACTCAGAGCGTCAGTGTATGGTGGTGCAGATTCCCTTTGAATGGGGGTCCCAAGTCCTGTGAGGGTAGTTGTGAGCTCAACCATGCCTGTAGATAGTCTGCTAGGTTATGACCTGGAGCAGTCCTTATGGAAGGATGTTGAGCTCATGTCTCACTTTGAAATGCTTGGGTTGCCAAAGTGGGCATGCGTGACCACTCGGTCAATGATGGCCAGAAAGGGTGATCAGAAGGACCTGGAGCCTAAAACAGTGGCCCAGGTTTCTGCCAAGAGAAAGGGCAGGGGGTGCTGGAAACCTGCCCCTGAGGTTCCCACGGTCCGGGAGGAGGCTGACCGTGAGGGGGATGCCCCGGTACCTACATGGGAGCAGGCAGCTGGACTGGGGGACTTATCTGAGCTGACCCATTGGCAGCAAGAAGGTGGTCCCATCAGGGAGGAATTCTACAGGGAGCAGAAAGAATGCCCTTCTCTAGAGGGTTTGCTGCAGCACGTTGCAAACCAGGCAACTGGTGATCAGTCTGGATCACATTGGATCTACTGGGAAAATGGTCTCCTGTACAGCAACCCTAGGTCGCTGAGACTGGGTCAGCCCCTATGCTGGTGGCACCCCAGCGCTTCAGGACCTTCCTACTGGGTCTGGCTCTCAATGTGCCTTTGGCAGGACATTTGGGGTGGGAAAAGACCTTTGACAGGCTTGTCACCCACTTCTTTTGGCCCCCAAATGCGAAGGCAGTCAGATGGACATTGCAAGTCTTGCCAAACTTGCCAGGCAAGTGGGAAGAGTGGGAAGAAGTGTAAGGCTCCTCTCCAACCTTTTCCAGTCATTGGAACGATATTTGAAAGGGTTGGGATGGACATTGTGGGGCCACTGGATCCCAAGACAGCCATGGGCAAAAGGTACATCCTGGTCTTGGTAGACCACGCCACCCGGTACCTGGAGGTAATCCCTCTCAGGACAGCGACAGTGCCAGTGGTGGGCCGGCCGTTAATGGGGATCTTTTCCTGCATGGGTTTCCCCAGAGAGGTGGTTTCCGACGGTGAGACCAATTGCATATCTAAGTATATGACATTCCTAGGAAGGAGTGTGGTGTAAGCTGCAAGTTCACCACTCCTTACCACCCACAAAGTAATGGTTTGGTGGAGAGATTCAACCAAACCTCGATGGGCATGATCAAGGGTCTAACAGAACCCTTGAGGCATAAGTGGGATGTCCTCTTGCCATGCCTTCTCTTTGCATACAGGGAGGTACCACAGAAGTCTCTAGGGTTCAGTCCCTTTGAGCTTCTGAATGGGCACCCTGTGAGAGGACCTCTTAGTTTTGTCAAGGAAGCCTTGGAGGCAGCTCCCAGGAAAACTCCCCAGGATGTATTTAGCTACATGCTGGCCTTCAGTAATCAAACTGCTGGCTTTAGGAAGCTCGCTCAGGTGAACCTGGAAGCAAGCCAGGAGGAGATGAAACGTTGGTACGACCAGAATGCCTCTCTGGTAGATTTAAACCTGGCCAAAAAGTGGGGGTCATGGCTCCCAGTGGAACCTTGTGCCTTACAGGACAAGTGGACTGGGCCTTTTGAGGTGGCGGAGCACAAAAGTGAATTTGCAGACTTCCAGCAACCCTTTGAGGTTCAGCCATATGAACCGCCTCAAACCGCACTTTAAAAGGCCGAAGTGAGCATGCTCTTGGTGACAGATGATGGGTTGGAAGAGGAGAGTGAATCTCTCCCTGACCTCCTGTCCACCAAGGAGCACAATGGGTCAGTGGAAGGTGTGATCCTCTCCCCTACACTGACCCCAGCCACCAGGGTGACTGTCACTAGCTTTTGAACTAGTAGATACATACTTCGGTACCTCCTCACGTCCGCTCCATCTCTTCTGTTCCTGCTTTTAGACCCGCTTAAGGACTCACCTACTCACACTTCTACATGGCCTAGTACCTATCAACTCACTCTTATGCTAGTAGATCCTCCTTTTTACTCCTACACATGGTCGGTTATAGAGCATGACTATTGTCAATTTTGCCTTGCTGGCATGCGCCCCTTATTCCACACCAATCATGCATCTTACAAAAAATGATGTATCTGTCACCACCCACACTGTAAATTATCTGTTGTATCGCAGTTCTATTGCTATGTACAATATGTCTTCTTGCAATAGCTCCCAGGAAGAAATTCCACTTGCCCTCTAAATAATCCAACTGCAACATGTAGGTTTTTGATATTACACTACAGATTGTCAGCAGAAAAAATCTAAGAAAAGCCCACTGAAAATAGAAAAATTATCTTTGAAATCATGGACATGAATATAAATAATGACCCCTGAAACATTCCAGAAGGAAACCACGAGAAAATATATCAATATTTCTTTCGCTTGAATTCGACCCGAAGGTATTGGATAGCTTTACATGAGCACCGATTACATTACAAAATAGATTAGGGGAGGAGATTAGGGGGGGATTAGGAGATTAGGGGATTTGCCCCGAATCACTGGATATTGAGCAGATGTCGAGCCTCCAACCTGGTTCTCCAGTTCCAAAGTTGGCAGCTCTGGCTGTAGGGCTGCATCCAGCTCATCAGACGTTCAAAACCCAATAGCCAAAACTAGATCAATAAGAAAACATTTGTAACTTGTCAACTGGGCCCCTGCATTTTACAAAAACATTTGCATTCTTTCTTTTAAAAAGAGCACGGAGAGGGGGCGTGGCCAAGATGGCGGCACGGTAGGACGCGAGTCTGAGTCCCTCTGGTGCTGCCTTTCAATAGCATTGTTCCAGAGCCAAATCCCGGGGCCATACATCCGTGAATCCTTTTGGCGAACGCTCTGGGGTGTGCTGGGAGCCTGGAGGGACACTTTTGCGGCTGATTTGCTACCGAGCTGCCCCCGCAGAACTCCGAGGTGTACAGAGCCTTCACGGATCTGAGGGCGACCTGGTGGAGCCGCGGCATTGCTTCGGCTGCGGCTGAGGGCTGAGTGATTGGCACACGCTGATAGAGGCGTCCCCTGTGGTGCACGGAAGACGGCTAATAGTGTGCAGTGGCCGGGGCGGCGGTGAGAGATCCCGGTGCTGGTCATCAGCAACCCCCGGCGGAGGTCAGTGTTGCAGTGCCGCTCGTGCACGGAAAACGTCTAACGGTGAGCAGAGGCCGGGGCGGCGGTGAGAGACCCCGGTGCCGGTCATCAGCAGTCCCCGGCGGAGGTCAGTGCTGCGGTGCCTGGAGCGAGCGACCCCCTGGGGATGCGGTTGAGGTGGGCCTGATCCGGTGGTGCGGAGGCTGTGGTGAAGGGCTGCTATATCCCCTGGTCGGCAGGGCCGGACTGGGAACTGAAAGCAGCCCTGGCAAATTTTGCCAGACCAGCCCCCGTCCGGCGCGTAGCGTACAATCCTCCGTCCAGCGCGTAGCGAGGGAGCACAGCGAGCGAGCGCAACGGCCACTAGGGGGGTTTGGGGGGGTTCTCCCCCCAAGAAAATTTTGAAAAATGACAGACCAAAATGGTGAATTTTACAGCACATTTTTCATTACATATTCAAATTGTATCAACTTTCAAAGCACAGTAAACAGTAGATGATGACCTTAAAGAACATCAGGTTACCCACCCAGTCATATGTATTCAAAGGCATTCTTTCAGCATAATACATTCATTGACCAAAAATATTGTATAGAAACGCTGGGAGCATGAACAAGCACTGACTGCAGCAATAGATCTGGCTATGCTTCTTACGTGGGGAGGGGGAGAGAGAGAGAGAGAGGGAGACAGTCACAGAAGAAGAGAAAGAGAGAAGTAGAGGGAGAAACAGAGGAAGAGAATGAGAGAGAGGAAGGAGTGGAATGAGAGAAAGATGGGGAGAGGGATGGAAAGAGAGAGAGGGGTGGAAAGAGATAGAGAGGGATGGAAAGAGATAGAGAGAGGGAGGGGGAGAAAGAGGAGAGAGAGAGAGGGAGGGGGAGAGGTAAGAGAGAGGGAGGTGGAGAGAGAGAGAGGGAGAGGGAGAGAGAGAGAGAGAGAGAGAGAGAGAGAGGGGAGACAGAAATACAGAGATATAACATCTAATACAGATCTGTTCTTCCCAGCAGGCACATTAACCATCAGCGCTACTTTGAGGGGAGTCAAGACTGTCACTAGATACAACTCCTGATTGAGCTCTCTCTCTAGCAGGAACATTAATCACAAGAGTTATCTTTACAATTTTATTGTTGCTGAAAGCTGGACACACAAGAAACTCAGCAGCGGGTACTTTTAAATCTTAAGTTATTGCAGCACTGCACATTACACATGCACACATTATTAACTATCTGTGACTTTAAACGCTGCCAAATGAAGCGCTCTTCTTTTTAAACATCAAGTCTTGGTTGGACCTTTACATTCCACCACCCATTCCTCCACTTCTGGCTTGGACATAGTATTTCAAACCTTGGAGCAGTTCTTTCTAAGCCTTCATAGCTGATCGGTGCCACCTTGTGCTGAACCCAGCGGAAGCGCCACTTCTTAAAATGACCTGCCCTCTCTTTTTAAAATGTCTCCCACCACCAAATCTAGCCTCAGAAAGCCAGTTCCATTAATTCCAAAAATGAACCCCCCAACAACAATCACAAAACACAGAATGTTATATCCCATCATACGTCCCACACCTCTAAGAATTAGAATTTGTATTTCATAGAACACGGAGCACACCTCTCCCATTAAAAGGCCTGCCGTTCTACTCAGCCACCGATGCTTACGCCTGTATATCTAGATACATATGGGTCCTTGAAGCTGCTAGCTAAGACTATATGTTGCTCTGGCACATTTTAAAGATCCTAACTCACATGCCACAGTCCTTATTGTCTTCTGTGCACACGTGTCATTTAAAATAATCCAACACTTTATTCTATAACATTATCGTAATGGTATTTCGCTTGCCCAGTCGTCCCTTCTGTTCAGTGTGGTACTGTGGTATGCAGTCGCGGCTGGCATCGACTATGAGGGGTGGTGGTGGTGGTGGAAAGGGGCGGTGGGTAAAAAAGGCCCTTCCTAAAGTTTCTGACAGACTTTCCGCTCTGAGCATGCGTTTGAGTTTGAGGTCAGCAACAGCCTACACTTCATAGTCCTTTCCAATTTAGAAGCGAAAACAAATTGTCAAATAATCACAGACACTGCCTATTATGTAAGGCACCTGTTATTCAGGACCCAGGGGAGACAGCAACAGTAATACGCCTCCTTCTCAAGTGTTTCAATCAGGCCCCGTGTCTTCAAAAATATCCACGAATAACGTCATGTCACGTGGCACGTCAAAGTGACCTCCGCAGCATAACTCGTGTCTCGTGTTCAAAAGCCTGGCTCTGCCGGATCTGATTCACAGATGTGTGGAAATGAAATTCCAACCTCCCCCAAGGTAAGCCAATTTTCTTCTACCTTTTAGTGGGCTATTCTGTTTGGACGGCTCCGTTTTGTTGGACTCTCGGTCCGTCTAACATCAGCAAGAGCAACTAATTAACCTGGTGCCCAACCAGTCACAGTCCACAGTCCACATAAGCACACCATCACCACCAATTCAGAAGAATGGCCTAAGTTAAGCTCCTGTGACTTGTCTTCAAGCACTGTGTCTCTGTGGTCCGAAATGCTTCCTCCTGGTGCAGCAACCGTGTTGGTAGTGGAAGGCCCTTTGCAAAGGTTGTTGGGTGTTAAACTGGTACTAATGAGGTGCAACTAATGCCCAGACAGTGTTAACAACTTTAAACATACCAAAATAATGAAGTAAAACGTTCACAAAATGTGGCGAATAACGTCACGTCACGTGGCATGTCAAAGTGACCTCCGCAGCATAACTCGTGTCTTGTGTGTCGTGTTCAAAACTTAAGCCTGGCTGCCTGTGCCGGATCTGATTCACAGACTAGTTAAAGCAGGGCGGGTGCGGCTCTGTGTAAACACGTGGGCCCTCTCTAGACTAACATCATCCTACTCTGCAGTCCGAGGCGGGCGGCGGGCCCCAGTCCAGACTCCCACTGAGTTAAAGTTCCCGAACACTTCGCTTAAGTCTTATAGGGGGCGGGAAGGCTTGCCTGACCTATAATACAGATTAGGAAAACCCTTGAGAACACCCCTCTGACAGCAATAATGTCATTTCCCAATGTCTGCAGGAACCGTTTCCCTTTTCTTAAGAACTCTCCAAGGAGATCCTTTCTTGAGAAGGGGGAGGGGACGCAACTGATGCCTAGACGTGTATTAGAACTTTATCTTTTAGAGAGCGATGTGGAAATCAGAGTGCCTGCCCGGTACTTCTGCCCAGCACAGCATTCGTGCGAGTAGCCCGTGGCCTTTGGCGGTTGTATTTCCTATGAACTGCACCAGGAGTAGAGAGAAGAGATGCGATGCAAGACTGCTTGTACCAATCACTGACGTAAGATGTTGACAAGGGCACCATTACTATTACTATCGATGACCATTGGGTAGAGATGAAATAACAGCACTAGTGGCAGTCCAGATCCGAGGCTAGGACACGGAAATCTATGGAAATGTGTGTCAAAGTTGACAAAAATGGACTTAAAAATCTATGCAAATATATTTTTCAATTTAGTACCACATGAATGCAACACACTATATCAAATTAAATCCACTTTTCTTATTTGTTGTGAGCATTTCTGATTCTTTAGAAAGCAGAACATTACGAGTTTCTGCCCCCCTCAGAGATATCTCTCCTGGCATTACTATGTCCTTCCACTGCTCACTTTTTCAGGTGCTACTTTTTCCTTTGTGTGAGCAGTGCATGTGTTTTCCTGCTGTCTCTCTAGTGTGCTTCTCCCCTTCGAGCTCTGTGTTTCTCTCGTTCACCCATATTTTTCTCTCCCCACATTGCTTTCTCGCCCACGTGCTTTCTCACAGCCATCTCCACATTGCTTTCTTTCACCCATTGAATCCACCCAACCCACACACCCATGTAAAGAAAAAAAAGCATCCATGTCCAAAGCTTTTTCTTTTACATTCCTCAGCCATGCCACAAGCATTAGGGATACTGTGCCTCATGTCTAAAACCATTGACAACGGCAATATATCCCAAAGACAAGACCTACTGGCTTTGTCAATGCTTCTTCGGCAGTATCACCACTTCTTCCTCAGCTTCATTTGCTCCAGGTGCAGCAGCATATCATATTTAAAACACTTTGCTTCTGTAAACGAGCCTTCTATGACTGTAGCCCAAATTACATATAATATAACTCAAGATCTGTGTTTCTGCAAGTCTGGTGGACTCTTCTTCTGAGACTCAACTGTCTATTTCCAAGATCTGCACAACCATGCTTTCTCCAACCTGGGTCCTAAAGTATGCAATGACCTCTCATCTCGCCGCTGTCTGTTCCGTAAAAAGCTAAAAACCCATCTGTTTCCATCAAGTCGCTGTTAATAATATATGTCTTGTATTTTTTCGTTTTCTGCTCAGCATCAAGACACCCCTTGGGATAACAGCATGGTATACAGAACTCCTCAATCAATCAACCAATCATGGCTGTCACTAGATGATTAACTTTGCTGTGGTTTTTGTCACTTCCCTCGAGGTTTATGTTTGTTATGAGTCTGTTGAGTGGACAATATTCCATGCATCTCTGTGTGCATATATAATGCCCTGATGCATTCAGTGCACGGTTTGACAAAGTACATTGAACCTGCTGCAGGAACTGATGTACACCCTTAGAAAACCATGTTGGTTTAATAATAAAGATTCCAGCCACTAAATGTGCAGCAGGCCACATGCCATTGGGCAACAATAGAGGGGTCAGTCCATGTGGCCCTGATTCTTATCTGTCTCACAAAGGGTGAGTTATTTGCTGTACATGGTAAGTGCTGACAAAACCGGGTTCTCTGCTTACCAGATTAGTAAATAACTCCAATTTAGGTCTTTCATGACAATTTACAAATGGAACTGGTGCTTACTGCACCGAATTCTGCATGTATCCAAATTTACTGCACATTTTTCCCACCTGAACATTTCAGCAGGTTTGACAAGGGAAAGGAAGTGGGTTTTGGTGTTTGCCATAGTGCTGGAAACAGTGTTTGTGCAGGTATCGGAATTTACCAGCCCACTCATAATCAGAACCTTAGTGTTGCTCTCGGGCCTGTCGTACATAAAGTCTATTTTTCAAGAGGGCTAAGTCGAGCTCAAGGAAGATTGATACTGTTACGCATGTATTTCCTTTTGTAGTTTTCCAAATAATTTTGAGGATCTCTTCCTCCTTCCCGCCATTATCTGAGTCTTGACTATACTCATATGGCCTATCAATCCAGTTAGCCTGTCTTTAATGTTATGTTACATTTTTAGTTTGTGTTCTATGTAGTCATTTGTAGAGTCTCTGCAGGCCTGGGCCCTTGGCCTGGGCCTCAGGCATTTGCTGATGAGCTGAGCAGAGAGTAATGTTTTTTTCCCTGAGGGGTGGAGTAGCACGTGGAGAGTTGGAGAAAGCTTAAGCGGGATCCATCCGTCCACAAAGAACTATTCAGAGGCTCTGGAGCAGGGTTCCCAATAGGTGGGCTATTAAGGACATCCCCTTAATTGTACATATTTAAACTCAGTGGAACTAAATTAAGTGGTCAAAGTTAAATTTATCCTGAAAACCTAGCATGGATCCACTCATATTAAACTCTCATTTGGTACTCCTGCTCTTGGGAAAACTTCATCGCATTTTTATGGATCATCATCTACTATATCAATGTGCAAGGCCTTTTAGCAGAATGTATTTTGGATAATTCACAAATATTACATTCATTAATATCTTCTACTGAAGTCTCTGTGCATGTCAGAAGCATTAAAAGTGTGCAGTGCATCACATGCCTGGCTCAGGCCTGGTCCCTCCGTCCAGACCACCACCACCACTGCACGACACCCCACCCGCCAACTTCAGTGTTTATGAATAATTAATTGTCGGTACGGGGGCCCGGAAAAAATACCCTTACTCACGGACAGTCGCATAGCTGCCAAGGTTTCAGATTGCAAAGTGTGACATTTTCATAATTTCAGTGTCGTTATGAGTGACATTTCAATGACTATGAGTGACACTTTCTCGCACGCAAAATAAAGCAACGAAGACCAGAAAAACATATAAATATCAAGAATTGTATCCATTTGAGCAACGAGGCGCTCTAAGAAGATGTTACAACTGCTGGAGAAAGAACACCAGAAACTGAAGCATCGAGTGCCCTGCTAAGCTGATTGTTAAACAAAACGAGGGGACCCACTGTGATCTGCACCACTCTCATTTAGGGTGACCAACCGTCCGTAAATTTCACGGACAGTCCGTCATTTTGGCCGTCTGTCCGTTGTCCGTGAAGGATTCTTTAACGGACGCCATTTGTCCGTAATTTTAACCGGGCACAGCTGGTCCCACCTCCCTCTTTGACTCCGAGGCTGTTCCAAAGCTCAGATACCCCGCAGCACTGGAGAGGCACAGCGGGATGGCATCACTCACACCTCCAGCCCGTGATGAGCTGTTAAGAGGTGCTCGAAGGTGACTGAGAGGGAGGGGCAGCAGGAGCAGGGGCATCCATTCAGATGCAAACCGCCCTGAATGTGTCACGCCGCTGCAATTTAGAGGGGGGCTCACACATTCCCCTCAGCCCAGGGCCCCAAACATCCTAGACTCGGCCAGATTACACCCCTGATTACACCGAGGCAGCATGTGCTTCTCTTCACAGCACTGAGCTTAATTACTGTCACTAAATTGTAAGCAAACCTCAGTTCTTCAAACATGCAGTCTATAATGTAATAAAATTAAGAAATGGCACAATCGCACCCACACTGATTAACAAAGTATGGAGGACAACCAGTTCAATCCGTTCTCTTAGAGTATCTCCTGTAAGTACTGTACATCACAGTGGGGGGTGGCTTTTTAGGTCTCGCCTGTCGATGCGCATGCGCATCGAGCTTGCGAGACTATGGGGGCTTATCCACTCTTTATCCAACTTGCAAGGAATCGTGGCGATTCCTTGCAGTGCACGAGAAATTGAAGCTCAATGCGCATGCGCAATGAGCTTCAAAGCGCGTGCACAAGCCCCCAGCCGCCTGCATTGCCTGCTCTCTCTGTCACAGCCTCCCCCAGCTCCGCCTCCTCACTTTGTGATTGCACGGCCGTTAGGCCGTGCCTCCCCTACTCTACTCCCCCCTCCTTCTCCACTCCCCCTCACGAGTGTCACGACGCACCTCCGGATCCGCCCCCTCCCCATTTTCTCTGCCTGCCATGTCGCGTCGCATTTCTCCTCCCCCCTCCCCCCAGCCGCCTGCCTTGCCTACTCTCCCGCCCCCTCACTTCTTGATTGCACGGCCGCTAGGCCGTGCCTCCCCTACTCTCCTCCCCCCTCCCCTTATCTGGCCTTCCCTCCGTCTGTTCCCTCTCGCCGCTCCGGACACCTAAGTTAAACTGTACAAAACAAGAGTCTACAGTAAACAGAAACAAGAACACAATTTGTATGCCTTTCACCCACACACGTTCCAGTAAAATCAATATTATGTTCCATAAAGCCGGACAAGAAGGAAATTCGGACATGAAGGGCAAGGGGGCAGGGTTTAAATTCGTGAACTGCTTCTTTTGCAAAAAATGGAATTCCCAATCAAACCAAGTTGTGAAAGCACTTCCAAAAGAGTTTGCATGTCGCCGTGTTTCACCAAAGCCCTGCACTGTTTGTAGCGATAGTAAACGGCAATGCCTACGTCCTAGCACAAGTCCCTTTGTAACCAGCGGCTAGAATGGAACAAACACCGTGCCTCCCCTACTCTACTCCCCCCTCCTTCTCCACTCCCCCTCACGAGTGTCACGACGCACCTCCGGATCCGCCCCCTCCCCATTTTCTCTGCCTGCCATGTCGCGTCGCATTTCTCCTCCCCCCTCCCCCCAGCCGCCTGCCTTGCCTACTCTCCCGCCCCCTCACTTCTTGATTGCACGGCCGCTAGGCCGTGCCTCCCCTACTCTCCTCCCCCCTCCCCTTATCTGGCCTTCCCTCAGTCTGTTCCCTCTCGCCGCTCCGGACACCTAAGTTAAACTGTACAAAACAAGAGTCTACAGTAAACAGAAACAAGAACACAATTTGTATGCCTTTCACCCACACACGTTCCAGTAAAATCAATATTATGTTCCATAAAGCCGGACAAGAAGGAAATTCGGACATGAAGGGCAAGGGGGCAGGGTTTAAATTCGTGAACTGCTTCTTTTGCAAAAAATGGAATTCCCAATCAAACCAAGTTGTGAAAGCACTTCCAAAAGAGTTTGCATGTCGCCGTGTTTCACCAAAGCCCTGCACTGTTTGTAGCGATAGTAAACGGCAATGCCTACGTCCTAGCACAAGTCCCTTTGTAACCAGCGGCTAGAATGGAACAAACACCGTGCCTCCCCTACTCTACTCCCCCCTCCTTCTCCACTCCCCCTCACGAGTGTCACGACGCACCTCCGGATCCGCCCCCTCCCCATTTTCTCTGCCTGCCATGTCGCGTCGCATTTCTCCTCCCCCCTCCCCCCAGCCGCCTGCCTTGCCTACTCTCCCGCCCCCTCACTTCTTGATTGCACGGCCGCTAGGCCGTGCCTCCCCTACTCTCCTCCTCCTACTCTCCTCCCCCCTCCCCTTATCTGGCCTTCCCTCCGTCTGTTCCCTCTCGCCGCTCCGGACACCTAAGTTAAACTGTACAAAACAAGAGTCTACAGTAAACAGAAACAAGAACACAATTTGTATGCCTTTCACCCACACACGTTCCAGTAAAATCAATATTATGTTCCATAAAGCCGGACAAGAAGGAAATTCGGACATGAAGGGCAAGGGGGCAGGGTTTAAATTCGTGAACTGCTTCTTTTGCAAAAAATGGAATTCCCAATCAAACCAAGTTGTGAAAGCACTTCCAAAAGAGTTTGCATGTCGCCGTGTTTCACCAAAGCCCTGCACTGTTTGTAGCGATAGTAAACGGCAATGCCTACGTCCTAGCACAAGTCCCTTTGTAACCAGCGGCTAGAATGGAACAAACACCGTGCCTCCCCTACTCTACTCCCCCCTCCTTCTCCACTCCCCCTCACGAGTGTCACGACGCACCTCCGGATCCGCCCCCTCCCCATTTTCTCTGCCTGCCATTTCGCGTCGCATTTCTCCTCCCCCCTCCCCCCAGCCGCCTGCCTTGCCTACTCTCCCGCCCCCTCACTTCTTGATTGCACGGCCGCTAGGCCGTGCCTCCCCTACTCTCCTCCCCCCTCCCCTTATCTGGCCTTCCCTCAGTCTGTTCCCTCTCGCCGCTCCGGACACCTAAGTTAAACTGTACAAAACAAGAGTCTACAGTAAACAGAAACAAGAACACAATTTGTATGCCTTTCACCCACACACGTTCCAGTAAAATCAATATTATGTTCCATAAAGCCGGACAAGAAGGAAATTCGGACATGAAGGGCAAGGGGGCAGGGTTTAAATTCGTGAACTGCTTCTTTTGCAAAAAATGGAATTCCCAATCAAACCAAGTTGTGAAAGCACTTCCAAAAGAGTTTGCATGTCGCCGTGTTTCACCAAAGCCCTGCACTGTTTGTAGCGATAGTAAACGGCAATGCCTACGTCCTAGCACAAGTCCCTTTGTAACCAGCGGCTAGAATGGAACAAACACCATTAAGAGTTTTTACATATATGGAAAGACAGTTTATTCTATTTTTTAGCAAGCACGAGGCACATCTATGACTGCATGCACTACCAATCCTTCTGTTATGCCACATCTCGCAGCTTAGATTCCTTCGCTCTTTCTTCTAACTCTCCACGTTTCTGCCTGTTTCACTCTCTCTTTTAACTCTCACCCCCCTCTCCATTTACTTACACAAATCTCGCAGATACCCCAAGCAGCGGTGCACGCACTACCAATCCTTCTGTTATGCCACATCTCGCAGCTTAGATTCCTTCGCTCTTTCTTCTAACTCTCCACGTTTCTGCCTGTTTCACTCTCTCTTCCAACTCACACCCCCCTCTCCATTTACTTACACAAATCTCGCAGATACCCCAAGCAGCGGTGCACGCACTACCAATCCTTCTGTTATGCCACATCTCGCAGCTTAGATTCCTTCGCTCTTTCTTCTAACTCTCCACGTTTCTGCCTGTTTCACTCTCTCTTCCAACTCTCACCCCCCTCTCCATTTACTTACACAAATCTCGCAGATACCCCAAGCAGCGGTGCACGCACTACCAATCCTTCTGTTATGCCACATCTCGCAGCTTAGATTCATTCCCTCTTTCTTTTAACTCTCCACGTTTCTGCCTGTTTCACTCTCTCTTCCAACTCTCACCCCCCTCTCCATTTACTTACACAAATCTCGCAGATACCCCAAGCAGCGGTGCACGCACTACCAATCCTTCTGTTATGCCACATCTCGCAGCTTAGATTCATTCCCTCTTTCTTTTAACTCTCCACGTTTCTCCCTTTTTCACTCTCTCTTCCAACTCTCACCCCCCTCTCCATTTACTTACACAAATCTCGCAGATACCCCAAGCAGCGGTGCACGCACTACCAATCCTTCTGTTATGCCACATCTCGCAGCTTAGATTCATTCGCTCTTTCTTCTAACTCTCCACGTTTCTGCCTGTTTCACTCTCTCTTCCAACTCTCACCCCCCTCTCCATTTACTTACACAAATCTCGCAGATACCCCAAGCAGCGGTGCACGCACTACCAATCCTTCCGTTATGCCAGATCTCACAATCTTCCATCACACACGGAGCTGGTACAGCACAGGCAACGGCAATGCAAGCTTCACTCAAACATGGAGCAGGTACACCACAGGCAACAGCAGTGCAAGCTTCCCTTACACATGGAACAGGTACAGCACCGACAGCAGCAGTGCAATCTTCCCTCACACATAGATCAGGTACAGCACAGGCGGCAGCAGTGCAAGCTTCCCTCACACACAGAGCAGGTACAGCACAGGCAGCAGCAGTGCAAGCTTCCCTCACACATAGATCAGGTACAGCACAGGCGGCAGCAGTGCAAGCTTCCCTTACACATGCAACAGGTACAGCACCGACAGCAGCAGTGCAAGCTTCCATCACACACGGAGCAGGTATAGCAAAGGCAACGGCAATGCAAGCTTCACTCAAACACGGAGCAGGTACAGCACAGGCAACAGCAGTGCAAGCTTCCCTTACACATGGAACAGGTACAGCACCGACAGCAGCAGTGCAAGCTTCCCTCACACATACATCAGGTACAGCACAGGCGGCAGCAGTGCAAGCTTCCATCACACACGGAGCAGGTACAGCACTGGCAACGGCAATGCAAGCTTCACTCAAACACGGAGCAGGTACAGCACAGCCAACAGCAGTGCAAGCTTCCCTTACACATGGAACAGGTACAGCACCGACAGCAGCAGTGCAAGCTTCCCTCACACATAGATCAGGTACAGCACAGGCGGCAGCAGTGCAAGCTTCCCTCACACACGGAGCAGGTACAGCACAGCCAACAGCAGTGCAATCTTCCCTTACACATGGAACAGGTACAGCACCGACAGCAGCAGTGCAAGCTTCCCTCACACACAGATCAGGTACACCACAGGCAGCAGCAGTGCAAGCTTCCCTCACACATAGATCAGGTACAGCACAGGCGGCAGCAGTGCAAGCTTCCCTTACACATGCAACAGGTACAGCACCGACAGCAGCAGTGCAAGCTTCCATCACACACGGAGCAGGTATAGCACAGGCAACGGCAATGCAAGCTTCACTCAAACACGGAGCAGGTACAGCACAGGCAACAGCAGTGCAAGCTTCCCTTACACATGGAACAGGTACAGCACAGGCGGCAGCAGTGCAAGCTTCCCTCACACATAGATCAGGTACAGCACAGGCGGCAGCAGTGCAAGCTTCCCTCACACACGGAGCAGGTACAGCACAGCCAACGGCAATGCAAGCTTCACTCAAACACGGAGCAGGTACAGCACAGCCAACAGCAGTGCAAGCTTCCCTTACACATGGAACAGGTACAGCACCGACAGCAGCAGTGCAAGCTTCCCTCACACATAGATCAGGTACAGCACAGGCGGCAGCAGTGCAAGCTTCCCTCACACACGAAGCAGGTACAGCACAGCCACCAGCAGTGCAATCTTCCCTTACACATGGAACAGGTACAGCACCGACAGCAGCAGTGCAAGCTTCCCTCACACACAGATCAGGTACACCACAGGCAGCAGCAGTGCAAGCTTCCCTCACACATAGATCAGGTACAGCACAGGCGGCAGCAGTGCAAGCTTCCCTTACACATGGAACAGGTACAGCACCGACAGCAGCAGTGCAAGCTCCCCTCACACACCGTCACACACCCTCAGCTTCACACACCCCCACTCACCCTCACACACACACACACACACACACATACAACAACAAAAAGAAGAATAGAAATAAACTATCCTAATCCACACTCTAACTCCTAGATTGAAATCCTGAGTCCTAATTCACCCTACAAATACACCCTCAAGATACGCAACCGAAAGACATCCTAGAAAATAACAACCAAAGTAAAAATACGCGCAATTATGTTTTTCAAGCTTCAGGTCACCAAACTAACAATTATTAGGACAACAGAACACCAACAAAAGAACGAAGAAATCTCGGTCAGGATGCGAGGACGAGGATGTACAAACACAAAAGTAAAACAGCCTATTTTTAACTTGGGTAATAAACAAGCACTATTCATCCGGTAAATGAGACGGATTAAACACAATTGTCACGGGTTACACACAAAGCCGTAGGCATATAACAATAGCAGTTCATCGCACGGATTTACATCAAATATAGAAAACATATTACGCAAGTTGGATTCAGCGCTAACATCCCTTAGCCGCACTCTTCCCACACCCCCGCTACGCCCCCTCCCCTGCCTGCCGTGTCGAGTGGCTTCAGGTATCTTAGCCCCACGCAACGCCACTCAGCCACGCAACGCCACTCAGCCACGCAACGCCACTCAACCACGCAACGCCACTCACACACGCCACTCACACACGCAACGCCACTCACACACGCAACGCCACGCACACACGCAACGCCACGCACACACGCAACGCCACTCACCCACGCAACGCCACTCAGCCACGCAACGCCACTCAGCCACGCAACGCCACTCAGCCACGCAACGCCACTCAGCCACGCAACGCCACTCATCCACGCAACGCCACTCAGCCACGCAACGCCACTCAGCCACGCAACGCCACTCAGCCACGCAACGCCACTCAGCCACGCAACGCCACTCAACCACGCAACGCCACTCACACACGCCACTCACACACGCAACGCCACTCACACACGCAACGCCACGCACACACGCAACGCCACGCACACACGCAACGCCACTCACCCACGCAACGCCACTCAGCCACGCAACGCCACTCAGCCACGCAACGCCACTCAGCCACGCAACGCCACTCAGCCACGCAACGCCACTCAGCCACGCAACGCCACTCAGCCACGCAACGCCAAGCAACGCCACTCAGCCACGCAACGCCACTCAGCCACGCAACGTCACTCAGACACGCACCGCCACTCAGCCACGCAACGCCACTCAGCCACGCAACGCCACTCAGCCACGCAACGCCACTCACACGCGCAACGCCACTCACCCGCGCAACGCCACTCAGCCGCGCAACGCCACTCAGCCGCGCAACGCCACTCAGCCGCGCAACGCCACTCACACGCGCAACGCCACTCACACGCGCAACGCCACTCACACGCGCAACGCCACTCACACGCGCAACGCCACTCAACCACGCAACGCCACTCAGCCACGCAACGCCACTCAGCCACGCAACGCCACTCAGCCACGCAACGCCACTCAGCCACGCAACGCCACTCAGCCACGCAACGCCACTCAGCCACGCAACGCCACTCAGCCACGCAACGCCACTCAGCCACGCAACGCCACTCAGCCACGCAACGCCACTCACACACGCCACTCACACACGCAACGCCACTCACACACGCAACGCCACGCACACACAGACCGAAAACAATAATTACATTAACATCAATAAAAGGAAATGCATAAACAAAAGTATAAGAACTCACAAAGGCACTTTTTCATAATATGCAAATAAAATTGTCATTACCTGTCGATCGTAGCAGCTCATTCCCTGAAATGTAGAAAATATACAAAAAAACACAAAAAAGAGAACATACACAGTGCATACATAATACTTTTAACTACAACAAGCAACAAACAAAATAAATGAATAGCGGCGAAACAAGTCACATACGGGTACAAATGACACAAGCAAAAGCTAAGTCAGAGGAAAAATAAACATCACAGTGCCACCTCAGGCGAAACGAAACTACTGAAACTACATACCAGGAAGACACTAGCAAAGATTACTCAATGCATCCCGAAGAATCAACTTAAACACGAGCCAACATTCGCATAAAGATCAAGAAAAATTCAAAACCCATTTTTCAAACATATATCTTTTAGAACAGTACTAAAGGATATTGTAACTCAAAACTCGATAATACACAAGGCGCAATACAAATAAAACACTCATACATCCTAATAAAACATTATTAATACGTATATACACACACGTATTAATACATTCAAATTGATGTACTATTCATCCGGAGAATGGGACGGATTAAAAACAGTAGTCAACAGTTACACAAAAAAACGGACGCAAACAACAATAGCACTTCTTCACACGGAATTCCATCTAATATAAAGAAAATATGACGAAAAAAAAAAAAATCGGAAACAGTCAAATTTTTCTGAGGGAAATAAACAAGAACGATTCATCCGGAAAATGGGACGCATTGAATACAATAGTCGACAGTTACACAAAAAGAGATACGCATAACACAATAGCATTTATCCAGACGGAATTAGTTCGAATATAAGAAACATATTACGAACATAGAAATATTCAGTCACAAAAAGCTAACGCTAACCTCACCCTCAACACCTCACCCACCCTCACCCTCAGTCAGCCTGAACATCACTCAACCTCAACTCCTCACTCACCCTCAACACCTCACTCACCCTCAACACCTGACTCACCATCACTCACACTCATCCTCACTCACACTCAACACCTCACCCTCACTGACACTCACTCACACTCAATCACTCTCACCCTCACTCACCCGCAACGCCTCGCCCTCAACGCCTCACCCTCAAATCCTCACTCACCCTCACTCTCACTCATCCTCAATCACCCTCAACACCACACACTCACTCACCCTCACTCACCCTCAACACCTCACCCTCACTCACTCACCCTCAACTCCTCACTCACCCTCACTCTCACTCATCCTCACTCAACCACCCTCAACTTCACTCACCCTCAACGCCTCACCCAACACCTCACCTTCACTCACCATCAACATCTCACCCTCACTCACCCACAAACATCAGCCTCAACACCTCACCCTCAAAACCTCAACCTCAACACCTCACCCTCAACACCTCACCCTCACTCACTCTCACTCACCCTCACCCTCACTCACCCTCACTCACACTCACTCACACTCAGTCACCCTCACTCACACTCAGTCACCCTCACTCACCCTCACTCACCCTCAAACCCTCACTCACCCTTACTCATCCTCACTCACCCTCAACACCTCACCCTCACCCTCACCCACCCTCAACCCCTCACCCTAACTCACAATAACACTCCCTCAACCTCACCCTCACTCACTCTCACTCTCACTCACCCTCAACACCTCACTCACCATCAACACCTCACTCACACTAAACTCCTCACTCACCCCCACCCTCACTCACCCTCAACACCTCACCCTCACACAGTGCAATAGGTCTCACAGGATTTTTAGTTACAGCTTTTACAATTGTTTATTGCTTTTTTGATTTGTAATTGTTTAGCATTGGCAAAAAAAAAAAAAATGCAAAAGATTTACAACAAAAAACACATAAACAATTCTAAATGCACTAACTCTAATGCTGCGAGACCTATTGCATTTCAAATGCTTGTTTGACAGAGAGCCTGTCCTTGTTGTCTTGTGCAAGAAGGGGCGAGGAGCCCAAGATGATACTAGAATACTGCATGCCCACCCCTGTGCCCACCCTGGTGGATCCTGTTCCCCCTCCTGTGATGGATCCTGTCCCCCCGCCCCCCCTGTGATGGCTTCTGTCCCCCCACTGTGGTGGATCCTGTACGCCCCCCTCCCCGGCCTGTGATGGCTCCTGTCCCCCCCCCCGTGGTGGATCCGGTCTCCGCCCTGGGTGGTTTCTGTCCCAGTCCTGGAACGGCCCCTGCAGCGAGGGTGGAGTTCTTGATGGGCCTCTTTTCAAAAGGGCTCAGCTCAAAATTAATATGGAAAGGTAGGCGAGTGAGCAAGTGACGGGATGGCTGGATGGCTGGATGAATTAGTGAAAGGGTGAATGGATGAATGAAAGATTGAATAAATGGATAATGAGAGAGGATGGATGGATTGATGAGTGAGGGGAAGGATGGATGAGAGAAAATATAAATAGCTGGATGTATGGGTGAAAGGGTACCTGGATGATGGATGAGGGGAAAGATGGATGAGGGGCAGGATGGATGGATGAGTGGAAGGATAGATGGATGAGGGGAAGGATGGATGGATGGATGGATGGATGGATGGATGGAGGGGAAGGATGGATGGATGAGGGGAAGGATGGATGGATGAGGGGAAGGAAGGAGGGGAAGGATGGATGGATGAAGGGAAGGAAGGAGTGGAAGGATGGATGGATGAGGGGAAGGATTGATGGATGGATGGATGGATGGAGGGGAAGGATGGATGGATGAGAGGAAGGATGGATGATGGATGAAAGGAAGGATGGATGAGGGGAAGGATGGATGGATGAGGGGAAGGATGGATGGATGAGGGGAAGGAAGGATGGATGGATGAGGGGAAGAATGGATGGATGAGGGGAAGGATGGATGGATGAGGGGAAGGAAGGATGGATGGATGAGGGGGTGGATGGAGGGGAAGGATGGATGGATGGATGGGTGAGGGGAAGGATAGATGATGGATGAAAGGAAGGATGGATGAGGGGAAGGATGGATGGATGAGGGGAAGGATAGATGGATGAGTGGAAGGAAGGATGGATGATGAGGGGAAGGATGGATGGATGGATGATGAGGGGGAGGATGGATGGATGGATGGATGATGAGTGGGTGGGTGAAAGGATGGATGGATGGATGATGAGTGGGTGGGTGGGTGAAAGGATGGATGAGTGGGTGGGTGGATGGTGGGTGGGTGAAAGGATGGATGAGTGGGTGGGTGGGTGGTGGGTGGGTGGGTAGATGGTTGGGTGGATGATGGGTGGGTGGGTGGATGAGTGAAATGATGGATGGATTGATGAATTGATAAGTGCAAGGGTGAATGAATGTACGTATGAGTGAAAGGGTGGATGTAAGGATGGATGAGTGAGTGAAAGGGAGGGTAGATGGACAAAAGGATGAATAGATGTGTAAAGGAGTGAAATGATAGATGGATGAGTGATAGGGTCAATGGATGGATTCATGAGTGGATGAGTAGATGGATGGATGGGTGGATGGATGGATGGAAGGAAGGATGGCTAAGTGAAAGGGTCGATGAAGAGAGAAAGGGAGGATGGATGGATGACTAAAAGAGTGGATGGGTGGAAGGATTAGTAAGTGAAAGGATGGCTGGATTGGTGAACGGGTAAATGGCTGGATGGATGAGTGAATGGATGGATGGGATGAAGAGTGGATGGATAAGTGTACAGATGGATAGGGTGAAAGGGTGGATGGATGGATAATGGATGGATGAGTGAAAGGATGGATGAAGGGATGGATGAATGAAATGATAGATGGACGGATACATGATGGATAGGTTTGCAAATGGTTGAATATGTTTGGAAATGGCTGGGCTTAATTATACACTATTGCGCGACCTCTGATGTGTCTGTAAAACTTACCTATTGTCCTGAAGTTTTGTCCTGAATTTTGACCTCCTGTCCTGAATTTGTGTCCTGAATTTTGACCCTTTGTCCTGAATTTTTACACTCACCGTCCTGAATTTGCACCAATGCCAGTTGGTCACCCTACTCTCATTGAGAGTGTGCACCACGCCACTGCGAACAAAAGAATGCTTCTTTGGATTTCAGCAAAGTCAGTTATTGTTGTAAGGTCTGGTTATCTGTTGAGAAACCGGCGAAGTGTGCCTGCCACTACCGAAACTTTGAGCAGGTGTAACGCTTTAATTTCTTCCGCTCTGACGAACCTAAAAATAAAGCATTACCTTTCTTGATACTCGGCTGCTGTAAATCTAAAAAGCAAAGCGACATCACTTTTATTAAGAGTACCGATTTTCTAACGGTGTCAGAGGTTATAAATTATGTTTTATTTTACACTTACTTCTTGAGGCAGGCGACGAGTGGAGACGGTCCGGCTGCAACAGGCGCCTTCCCCCCAGGCTGCTACACACTGTCACAGCTACAGGCAGCAGCCCGGCCCGAGTCGGTTAACCCCTAGGCCACGGGACCATAATTATAACACTATGCATAGAGCACCTAACAGGCCGAAAGTGGCGAGCTCCTGGGTCAGGGCGGCGAGGCCACTAACGCTGGTAGGCCGGGTGAGCTTCACAGAAGCTGAGGCACGCCTGCGGTGGTCAGGCCGAGCGGCGGGGTACTCCTCACCTCAGCTGAGCCGCACCTTTTGTAATAATAATCATCCGATCCTATATCTCTGCCTCTGCTATGACTGTGCGTGCGGTCCGTCCACTGAAAGCCGGTGTTTGCGCCCATGATCAAGGAGGCACCAAAAAATAATTATTGCGTGGCGGGCTTTGGCAAACCAATAAAACGTAACTACTGCTTGCCCTGCTGTGGCCGCTCCGGTCCTCTCCTGGCTGGCTCGTCTCGTGCAACCTGGCTGTAGGGCACACTGACTGCGCAGTTTTGATTGCCCATTATGCAATGCGCCTGCGCATGCGGGAACAGACGCGCCGGAGGAGGCAGGGCAATGGGCATGACTGCGCGCTGCGCACAGGCACCTCCCTCCTAGAAAGCTTCCGCTTTTTAGGTCGAGCTGACGTTAGCATTCATGCGAAGCATGAATGCTGTCAGCTCGACAACTAATGTGATCCGTTTTCAGGAGAGTGGACACCAAAGTGTTACGAGCGTTTTCAGGGTCGGATTTGACCTCGGGAGCGAGCGTCTGGTAGCTGCGCATGCGCAAAGCCGCTGCGCATGCGCAAAGCCCTTGCTCACACACAGGCAGCCCCCACCTCTCTGCATGCACGCACGCACACACACACACAGGCGCGCGCATGCACACGCAGGCATACAGCACCCATACAGGCACACTATCCGCTACCTCGCATTCTCTCTCAATCACACACAGTCACGCATGTGCACACACGTTCCCTCGCGCACACACGCACACACTCCCCCCCCCCCACGCATACAAACAGGCACGCACGCACTTTACATCAGCCCTGGGCCCCACTCACCAACTGCGCTCTTCCGGCGGGGCTCCTCACGGCGCGTCTCCATCTAAATCGGGGCTCCCTCAGGTCAGAGGAGCCCCGCAACAGGCGCCACACTCCTCCTTCTCCCCGGCCCCCTCCTGGGGACCCGGGCTACACCGGACGGCAGGGCGCTCCATGCGCCGGCAGCTCGCGGACCTGGGGAGGCGGGACTTCCGGTCGGCCGCGAGCGGATTGGCCGCCCGGCCAAGAGCTTCCGGGTCGCCGCGGGCAGCGTGGCGGCACTCTCCCGATCACTGGGTTGTGACACGGCCAATGCAATCAGGGAAGAAAGGCTTGTTTGTGGAGCCCTCTGGGGCGCCTCCGTCCTCGTTTATATATCTTTATCTCCGGTCAGATCGGCAGCAGTCCTGAGCTCTCTTCTCCTGATCTCTCCTTCTCAGGCCGCTTGGAGGTAGGTGCATCTCCACTGGCTCCCGAAAAAATGGCGGCAGGTGCAATGGATTAAACCGGCACCGCTGCCTATGAGTGAACTCCCGCGCCGCCTCACAAGGCCACATGTGTGCCCTGCCTCGGCGCCCTGGGTGGTCTCAAGAAAGGTCTCGCTGCCTGTAGTGTGAAGGGAAGAGGACTTCCTCAGGGGTGAAAGCTGCGCAGCGTTCACGGAAGGCACAAGCCTTAGTTGTTGTTTCCTCACGAACTAAACATTCACGTTCACTGGCCGAGCAGCCTTGGAGCAAACGCGCTTCCAATTTACAACCTTTTTATCGCTGTTTATTCCTTGAGGTGGAGATTTTTGTAATCATTATCACACGCAGGGGCCGAGCCTTGGGCACAAACACAGAAGAGGTGGAGGGGTATCGGGGAAGCGGGGCAGGCCTGGCAGTGTAACACGAGCAGAGCACACACATCTCCGCAGCAGGCGCTCAACCAACTCAGCATGCGCCAGCAGCTCGTCCAGCTGAATGCAAAATATGCCTTCTGTTTCAGGTGAATTTATGTTAAGTTTGGGTTTTTCCAGAGTAAAAGCCAGCCCTTTGTTTATAATTTGCAATTCTGGAAGGGAAATAGTTCATGAACACAAACACGAGAAAAGCTATAGCTGTTGCTGATTAACATAACAATTCTGTCTTTTTTTGCTGGAATAGACTTCTATTTGGTGAAATACACATCTAAGAAAAGTTTTGGAAACCCAAAAACGTCTTTTCTTTTTGCATTTGGTGTTAAATCTGCTGTCGCGATGATTGTCTATTAACAGCGTTGATATAAAACTATGTGCAAGGTAGGCACCGGCTAGTAGCGTCTTACTATTACCCAGTCCATAGTATTCACTTGATCAACCTCAGACGGATGGATGGCAGAGATGGCCCTACTCTTATTCAAAATCATGACCGTGTAAACACAACAGGCGCCTGCTGCCAGTGTTAAACTCGCTGAGCCATCTTGCCAAAAATAAGACAGACCAGCTGATCCAAGTTAGCCACATAAACCCATCAGAAGAGAGTATTGTTTATTTTAGTATTTGTAGTGTACAGTCCTGTCCCATGGAAGGAGGCCAAAAAAGCATCTCGATGGAAGGGGCCTTAAGCCCCCGGTGTCCGAGAGAGGGAGGGAGAGACAGAGCGGCCTGGTCGAGAAGTCTGCGACTCTTAAGAAAAGCTGCACAGCTTCCACTGATGGTGGATGGGAATCCCTATGGGGTGGGGTGTCCACACCAGGCACGGACATAGAGCACAAATAAATGGAATGAAAAAGAGTGAAATGGTTGTATCTATTTATTACATTTATTTAGCGTTTCCCCCAAAATCTTTGTCTCGTGGCCCATCGCGCAGATCTTAAGACCAGACACTACCAGCTGGGAAAAGTCAGGTGGAGTTTACAAACACTGGTGCTCGCCCTCTGAAGACAAGCCCTGGCTAGGAGGACACGTATGTGCTGTGGGATCTGAGCTACCCTATGCCTGGTGCGCTGGGACTAAGCTTCGGCAGCATCATATGGCGAGGTTGATTCCCTGCTACACCCAAGCAGGCCTCCCCAAAGGACTGATTCTGTTGAGATGTATTGTAATTCGTAGATTTATATAGCGCGGCTTATCATCCATGAGGGTATCCAGGCACTGTCCATAGATCAAGTGATCTGCCCAGAATCACAGGATGTTGAGCTGACGCCGACACTGGACCCTGGGTCCCTCCAGCTCCAATGACGGCAGCTCTGGTCGCTGCGCCACACCCTCTTCGTATGTGCTCATACTGCCTGCGAAGAGAGTGGGGGTACCTCTAGAACTGTCCATGGTGAATGCATAGTATCTTGGGCCTTTGTACACGTTGTTTAACAATGACGTAAGCCTACTGTTGGTCCTACCAATTTTACACATAAGGAAATGGAGCCAGAGAAGGGTAAAGTAATCTACCCAGGAGCACACCACTTAGTCAAGTGGAGAAGCCGGGACTACAACAAGAGTTGCTGCTTCCTCTCTGGTGTAATCGGTGGCCTCAGAAGGGAAACAGCTTTTGTGGAAATACAGCAAGGCAGCAGAGTTTGCTCTTTACCGGTGACAGCCTGGGAGTTGCCCCGTGGAATGGTTGTTGCTAACAGCAGCCTGTATTTGAAAGGGCAACAGAGAGATTTGAATCAAATAAGGAGCGGAGGCAAAGGTCCTGAGAGCCGGTTGAGTCAGAAGCACTGGCAGAACCTGCTCGGTGGGGCAGGGTCTGGAAGACAGCACGTCTGCAGCTGGAGTTACTACCGCCTCCTGCACAGACAAGGGGCTGCTGCATACCACTGCCCGCACTGCATACCACTGCCCGCACGGCACACCACTGCCTGCACTGCACACCACCGCCTGCACTGCACACCACTGCCTGCACTGCACACCACTGCCTGCACTGCACACCACTGCCTGCACTGCACACCACCGTCCGCACTGCATACCACCGTCCGCACTGCATACCACCGCCCGCACTGCATACCACTGCATACCACTGTCCGCACTCTATCGCTTCTTCCAGGAAACAGCCATGTCAATCTGAGAGGAGTCACTTTTTTAAAACTTCTATTTACTATCAATATAACGAGGCATGTGGCAGCAGTTACATCAGAACATTCCGAGACCATTAGAGCTTTTGAATATGTTTGTTCACCCAGATATAATGCATCTCCCTTTCTTTACTCAAATGGTTATATGTCGTTACTACGAATTCCGTTGCAATGCATGCCTTTACCACGCATGCTTTACAACGGAATTCTTTTTTTACGCATAACCTTGCCCACGAATATTCCTTTACCATGCATAGATTAACAACGATTTTCGTTGTTAATTTATGTATGGTAAGGGCATATTCTTGGGAAAGGTTATACCCCTCCCCTGTACCCTTACGTGTCCCCCAGCCCACAAACCTTCAACTATTTACCCCTGCCCTTAACCCTCAATATTTTTTAATTTTTTAATTCCCCTTACCTCTTCACGTCGTTGTTTCTTCGCCTTCATCTTCCTTGATGACGTTCTACGTCGTAAAGAGGAAGCGGAAGTCTTTTTCCGTTTCCTCTGTAACTATGCTGGTTGTCTTCATTTTGCTTCGTAATTTCTTTTTTGGGGGGGATCCCCCAACCCCCCTTTTTACTCACACTTTTTTTTATTGGGTATGCCCCCTATTAAAATATTTTTTCCTTTACCACACATGCCTTTACTACGCATCTCATAGTAAAGGTATGCGTGGTAAAGGCTTCCGTGGTAACCACGCATGCGTTCTAATGCATACGTGGTAAAGCCTTTCGTGGAAACGGCTGCGTTGTAGTGGCCATTTTCCATTCCCCACCAGCCACCTCCATGAACGCCCTCTCCCGTGAATTTGAACAATCTCTAGATCCCCCGGGATCTAGAGGGTATACATGGGCTCCCCCTACTTACATTCCCTTTACCCCAGATTTGATCCCACTTTTTGGGGCAGCCCCTACTTTCATAACTCACCTTCTCGGCCACCATACACCAGTCCATATCTTTCGGCCCGTCTGGAGTGTCGGTGTTGTTGTAACCCCCGACAGTCGCGCAATGTTACGTTTGGCTAGAAACATCCCCAGCGACACCCAGTCCCTTTTGTCATTAGATAGCTGCTCTTTTATAGGACATTGCTAACTTTTCTTAAAATGTAAAGAACAGGTGAATGACCAGGGAAGACCATGAACCCATTATGGAAGTGCTCTAAATGCGGGCACAACTTCACATGGACTTTCTGTTGTGTAGGAGTAAAGGGATTACATTTCGTTTTACTTGCAGATCAAGCACTTTTTTAAATGGACAAGAGGATTCTCCGTCCTGTTGTATCCCCCGATGCCCCTTGCAGACCCATGTGCTTGCCATAAACTGCGTACAGAAATCGTGGCACACCACTAATTAAGCTTCTTCGTGTTAGACGTGTTTTTTTATTTTTTGTTTTACTGAATCCAACTCCACCCTCCAACTCCAACTCCACCCTCCAACTCCCCCCTCCACCCTCCAACTCCCCCCTCCAACTTCCACTCCCCCCTCCAACTTCCACTCCCCCTCCAACTTCCAACTCCCCCCTCCAACTTCCAACTCCCCCCTCCAACTTCCAACTCCCCCCTCCAACTTCCAACTCCACCCTCCAACTCCACCCTCAACCCTCCAACTCCACCCTCCAACTCCACCCTCCATCACTCAGGAACACCACCACATCACCCAGGGGCACCACCACATCACTCAGGGGCACCACTACATCACTCAGGGGCACCACCACATCACTCAGGGGCACCACCACATCACTCAGGGGCACCACCACATCACTCAGGAGCACCACCACATCACTCGTGGACACCACCACATCACTCGTGGACACCACCACATCACTCGTGGACACCACCACATCACTCGGGGACACCACCACATCACTCGGGGACACCACCACATCACTCGGGGACACCACCACATCACTCGGGGGCACCACCACATCACTCGGGGGCACCACCACATCACTCGTGGGCACCACCACATCACTCGTGGGCACCACCACATCACTCTGGGGACACCACCACATCACTCGGGGACACCACCACATCACTCGGGGACACCACCACATCACTCTGGGACACCACCACATCACTCGGGGACACCACCACATCACTCGGGGACACCACCACATCACTCAGCCCAACCACATCAACACTCAGCACCACAACAGCACTGTCCTTGCTTGCTACCAACAAGCATTGCCATAGCAAATATGACTTGCATTAGGAAAGTGTAAGCTATTGGCTTTGTGAATAACAATTCTATTACCTTAAATATTTTCAAAGCCAACACATATTTAAAAAATGTGTCATTTACAATACCAATAGCTCACACTTTCCTAATGCGAGACCTATTGCATTGCAAATGCTTGTTTTTAGATGGTTGCTATGCTAAGTTACAGACTTACAGTGTGCAAACACACCGCCGGTCACAGGCTTGTTGCTGCTGCAGTATGGGCGGCGCGGCAGGCAGGCCTGCTGCTTGAGTTGAAGGGAACTTGTCTTGGAGATGGAGTCTGTCAGTCTAAGACTCGGGTCGGACCGAAAATCGGCCCCTCACTTTCAAAACCGGCCCCCTGATCCAAAATCGGCCCCCAACCCCTCCAGCCGACCGGGGGATTGCCCGGTGCCCGAAAGCACCAGTCCGGGCCTGCTGGTCGGGGCGACTCAGGGCTCGGGCGGCGGGCCTGGAGCTCGCGCTCACTAGCTGGAACCCCCATGGCGTGCTGTGGACAATGGATAGCGCGGCAGGGAAGCAGGGCCTACTCGGTCCGCAGGTCAGCGGGCGACGCGCGCTAGATCGTCCCTCGTGGTGGCTGCAGACTGCAGAGTTGTTTCCGGTGGGGACCACACGCAGAGCGGTGTGCTTGCTGGACGCCTGCAGCTCATTTTCTCTGGAGATAGATTGAGGGTCCAGTGGGTGCAAGGAGCCCCTCCCGGGCCAAAAAGGCAGTACCTGGCGCATTCAAGCAGGCTTCAGCCCTCTTGCCCTCTCAGAGGGGTCAGAAGCGGAACGGGCCCTGAGCGGTCCGCGACTCGGCGGACGGAGGCGACAGTGGTGGCGGAGCCAAGAGGCGGTGAGGCACCTAACAGAGCTGGAGAAAAATAGCTACTTGATACCCAGCAACCAGACGACAACCTAGTGTGGCACAGAGCGGATGGTATACAGAGCACACAGAGTCTGACACTGGTGACTCCACGCCTTGTGGTCTGGAGGGGCCTCCCGATCTGGGCAATCCGGGAGGCCTGGCTTAGGTGACACTGGGCTCCTGGCAAACATAGTGAGAGAGGGGTTCCCACGGACTGGATGGAACAGAGTGCTTTGGCCGGATACACAGTAACCCGTAATATGAGGACTAAGTGGAGGTGGAGAAGTACATAGATGTATAACACACGATACAACGCTGAAATAGAGGTGACTGGGACCAAAGGAGATTGTATTAGCACTAGTAGCCAAAGTGGTGGGTGGATCCGAGAATCACTGTGGCACGGAGGGCTTGTCATGGCGGAGGCAAGGGCTCGCAAGGAGAAGTCGCTGAAAGATCTCCTCCAGAAACAATCCGGCCATTCTGCATGTCAAGGTGAGAAAGAGGCTAGTCAAATGGAAGGCAATGACTTCCCAGCTCCCAAAGCTTTCATGGTGGAGCTCTACGCGGCCAAAAAAGAGGACATCCAGGAGCTCAGATCCAACTAACTGCTGATCTAAAGGAGGTTAGACGCAATGTGGATGACACAGGAGAGAGGGTGGTGACCCTAGAGGAGTATGATGTCGGCAGGGAAGAAGATCCACCAATTGCAATAGGAGATGTTGCGCCTCCGTGAACAGAACATTGATCTCCAGGCCCATGCAGAGGACCTGGAGAATCGCTCCAGATGGAACAATGTGAGTATCAGGGCCGTCCCGTGGAAGGAGGAAGGAGACGATCTTCGAGCTTATGTCAGTGGCTTATTCCAACAGATCCTCGGGGAGGAAGAGGGTTCGGACATCCAGTTGGACCGGGTCCATTGGGTGGGCCTCCCCGCAGTATAAAGACCCATCTCATGATATTCTCGTGTGTGTACACGACTTTCATCTGAAAGAGCGCATCATCCGGAAGGCACGTGAGCAGCATCCCGTGCAGTTTCGCGGTCATCAACCAGCTCTATTCCAGGATCTAGCGGCCTCCACCCTTGTGAAACGAAGAGTGTTTAAACCTGTAACCAATTATCTCAGCGACAAGAACTTTTCTGACTCTTGGGGCCACCCATTCCGTCTGATATTCAAACATCAAGGAATGCTCCTGCAGATCAGATCACTGCAGGAAGCACTGGAAACCCTGGGCATTGACAATGCCCCGTCTGCGGAGAGATCCTATCGGCCGAGCCCTCGGCGTACCCGCCTTACTTTGGGATGTCAGCGTGTTGGAAAGACTTCACCAAGCCAAAAGCCTGACCAGGCCACAAGCGTCTAGGAGAGAGAGGCAGTGATTTCCTCGCTAGCGCAGGTTACATTCCTAGCTGATGGCTCCCGATTGTGTTCACTGATGGGCGCCGGAGGGACGGAGAGGATCGTTCAGTTTGGGATGTTGCTTTTTCCCCGGTGTCAAAGTGGATGAGAGAGGACTCCTTTGAGGACTAGACAATATTCTCACCGCGACCCCCTGGACTTTAACCACTATGACGAACTTTAATCATGTTCATTTAGTTGGGTTTTCCCTTTTCGGCTTTGTGCCGTTTGTTATTATCTGGGGATGAGGTTTGTTTGGGGTTTCTTGTGGGTTTTCCGCATCAGTTCTCAAATGGGGATGGCATGTTACAGGGTGATCTGAGGTCCCTCTAACTGCACACGTGTTGCTCAGGCTTCAGCTCACACTCTGCTTTGCAACTTCTAAGCTATCCAATGGGTAGAGAATTGAAGGTAATTAGCTTGAACGTTCATGGGTTGAATAATCCTGTGAAGCGCGCAGCAGTGCTCTCCCTCCTTGAAAACACCAATAAAATATCTGCTTACTCCAAAAGACCCACCTGCTGCCCAAAGATACGATGCGCATGCCAGATAAGTGATTCCCACAGCAATTTTGGTCCTCTGGGCCGTCCAAAAAGAATGGCGAAGCTGTCCTGGTTGGTGCGCGCTGTCCGTGTAAAGTAATCTCGACAGTGGCAGAAATAACGGGCCGGTTACTGGCCCTCAGGGTACAATGGGGTGAATCACACCTTACAATTGGATCACTATACGTCCCTAATGAGAAACAGGAATCCTTCCTGCGCTCGGCCTTGACTGAAGTATTTACCTCCCCAGATGCTGCGATATTGGTTGGGGGCTAAGTAAATCTGGTCATGGACCCGGAATAGGACAGGTTAGGGCAGAGGTCACACCTAGCCGGGGCTCTCTCACTGGGTAGGAAGGGATGGTTGGAAGACAGTGGATTGCATGATGTGTGGCGGGCACAACACCCAGGCGAGCGCGACTATACATACTTTTCTGCCGCTCATAAAACATATGCACGCCTTGATCATTTCCTTGCTTCTACTTCCCTCATGACTAGCCTACATTCCTTGGAGAATACTCCTCACTCTCTTTCTGACCATGCCCTCATCTCCGTCCTCCTGCCTGCACAGCGCACGCGAGTGTTCCCCCCCGGGGTGGCGATTACTGCTCCACTCTGAAGATGTGATTAAGAGGATATGAGACACTATAGTGCAATACTTTCACAACAATGATGTGGGGTACAATCCACTTTCGGCGGTATGAGACGCTCTGAAATTGGTGACGCGGGGAGAGTTCATCGTTGTCGCAGTGACATATAACGCTTTACGCAAAGAGAAACGCGTGGAGTTGGAGAGGGTGGTGGGAGAACTGGAGGTGGTTCATAAGCGTACCGGAGCCCCAAGGGTATGGCGAGAATTGGAAAAACTATGGCGAATGCTGAAACACTTAGACTTGGATAGGGCGGCGCACACCCTTCTGCGACTGTACCTCAAATTTGACCTTAGTAGCGATAAATGTGGGAAAATGCTGGCACATAGGTTACGGGCGAAGATGCAGATGTCCCTAATCCAGTCAGGGCGGGATCACTCGGGGGCGGAACAGTCCACAGATGATCGGATAGTTGAGGCCTTCCGTAGTTTTTATCAGCTCCTCTATGCGGACCAAGATTCACCCCCGCATGATCCAAATGAATATCTGAGCACATGTGACATAACGCCAATTCCTAAAACTGTGTCTGAAAATCTGGACTCGGCGATCCGCATAGAGGAGATCATAGCAGCCATTTCTAGGTTGAAAATTGCCAAATCTCTGGGGTCGGATGGATTTCCGGCCTCTTTTTACAAAACGTTTTGTGTAGAGCCGGCTCCATTTTTAACTCGGTTGTTTAATTCCTTTCTTGATACAGGAGCGGTAACGCCCTCGATGTGGGAAGCGGCAAGCTCGGTTATTCTGAAGCCCGGGAAGGACTCTCGGGACTGCAGGTCCTACCAACCTATTTCACTTCTTAACATCGAAGCGAAGTTATTTGCGGGACAACATAGTGGACCCTGGTCAATCTGGTTTCATCCCTACTCGACAGGAGGGAGGCAACTCCAAAAGATTGCTGCACCTCATCGATCAAATACACCATTCACAGAACTCGGCCTTCCTGCTATCCATAGATGCTGAAAAGGCCTTCGACCACGTCGTTTGGGGTTATTTGTTTGCAGTGCTGCGCAGCTATGGCTTTGGAGACAACTATCTACGATGGATAAAGTGCCTATATTCTGCCCCCAAGGCCTTTGTGCGGGTTAACAAATGCAGGTCAGCTCTTTTCTCTGTCGCTCGGGGAACTGCCCCCTATCCCCGCTTTTATTTGCGCTCTATATGGAGACGTTTGCCCAGCGGATTTGGGCAAATCCTGAGGTTGTTGGCCTTAAGTTTGGTGCGGATATGCATAAAATGAGCCTGCACGCTGATGACGTGATCCTCTCGCTTACCCAGCCCCAGATAACCCTACAGACCTCACTCTGCGTTCTTGTGGCCTTTGGGGAAGTCTCGGGAGTTAAGGTCAATCTCGCAAAATCGCAGATCCTCAACATTTCTATTCCTGCTGAAGAAATGGTGGCTCTACAGCAGGATTTCACATTCCACTGGACTCACACAGCCATAACATACTTAGTACTTAAGATGACACCGACCATTACTAAGACGGTCTCCCTAAATTATATTTTGCAACTGGATCACACGATCAAGGCTCTGGACACCTGGTCGCGTCTCAGGTTAGCATGGTATGGGAGGATAGCCGCGGTGAAAATGACGGTATTACCTTGCATCCTATACATCTTCCAGATGCTGCTGCTGACCCCCCCGTCGTGTGTGCTTAGGAAACTGCAATCACTTATTAATAAGTTCATATGGGAGGGTAAGAAGCCTTGTTTCTCTCTAACACAAATGGCATCCACAAAAGCGCAGGGAGGTCTGGGCATTCCACTCATAGGTGCCTATTACCAAGCGGCATGCCTTTGCTACCTGGTGGAGTGAAATAGACCCTTGTCCAGCAAACACTGGAATTTCATGGACCAATCTGTAGCGGGAGTGAATATTTGGCGGGAACTGTGGATACCTCGCAAACACAAAGCATGGGGACTATATTCCTCTCCCGTCACCTTGCCTGTGCTCAAGGTCTGGGACCGTTTGGCCGTGGCGAAGGGGTGGACATCATTCCGCTCGCCTATGACCCCCATTGTTGACAATCCCAATTTCCCCCTGGTTCAAGCGTCTCTGGTATTTCAATGGTGGCGGGAGGAGGGTTGTAAGAGGGTTGGTTCCCTTTTTGGCATGGAAGGACTGATTCCCTTTGCCCAATTGCGGATGGACTACAACCTATTAGCTACTGGTGCATTCCCCTATAGCCAGGTTGCTCACTGAGTTACACGCCCCGCCAACTTTGTCCGCAGGTCCCGTCTCCTTACTATGTTTGAAAAATTTCTAGTGCGCAAAGTGGATGATCTTAGGCTCATTTCTGAACTGTATGCTATTATTATGGGGCGCCCTCCGGGTCATTGTACAAAGGCACAGGTGCTATGGAAGACTGAACTGGGTTGGCCCCTTACGTCTAACGAGTGAGAGCATATTCTATATAGAACACATCACACGGCACACAACACAGCGGGTGCAGAATCCACTTATAAAGTAGTTACATATTGGTATTACACGCAGGCTCGTGTGCATTGCTGAGACAAGAGCAAAACAGACCTCTGCTGGCGGGGGTGTGGTTAACAGGTACTCTGGCTCACTTGCTATGGCATTGCCCGAAATTGGTGCCCTATTGGACAGCGATTATTGATGATATCGATGCTGCATTCCAGATTACTCTACCTCGTTCCCCAGAATACACGTTGCTGGGTCTTTCCCATCCTAAAGCATTCTCACTGACATCTCTGAGAGGCAGGCAGATCGCAATGGCGCTGCTAGCGGCACGGCAGATTATTCTGGCGAAATGGGGGACATCTTCGGTGCCTGAGACGATTGAATGGATACATTGTCTCTGGCAGCTTCTAGCCATGGAGCGCCTGTCACTCAGTGTAGAAGGGAAGAGCAAAGATTTTGCGAAGTTGTGGGCCTTTTATTCACAAATACTCACAAAAGATATAAGAGAGGTGACATGTCCTAAATATTTACAGATTCTCTAGCTTCTGGCCGCTAGAGCCCCTTGGTTCCATCCAAAGGCCGGTAAGATGAGCATTGCCTCTGCACTAAGGGGTCCATTAGAATGTCGGGCGGATTGCCTCCGCCAGGGTGGCGGTGGCCACCGCCACCCTGGCGGAGGCAATCCGCCCGACAAGCACTCTCGTTTTCCCCTCCGCCAGATTAGGATGGCGGAGGGGACAGCGGCGGACGGAAAGACCGTCCGCCGCTTTACCGCGGCGGTCGCCTTGCGACCGCGGCGGTAATAGATTAATATGGTGGCGGTGTCCAATGGACACCGCCAGCCATATTACCATGCCACAATGTAGGGGCCTTTCCGCGGCGGCAATGCCGCCACGGAAAGGCAGGCGGCGATTGCTGCGGGGGCCCCATGCAGGGGCCCCCAGGTTGCCACCACTGTCGGGGGGATATGGGGGGGTACCTATGGTACCCCCCCACATGTACATGTGCAAAGCGGCAGGCACCGCGCGGTGCCTGCCGCTTTGCATCCTGAAATGCGTCAACATATGTTCTGCATTGTGGCGGGCGGTGCAGAGAGCACCGCCTGCCACAATGCAAAACATATAGGATGTGCCCGCCACTGTGGCGGGCACATCCTAATACCCACAACGGGACCCCCGCCCTTATGGCGGGCGGTCCAGATCTCCGTTAGGGTGGCGGGCGGACAAAGTCCGCCCGCCATCCTAATGGACCCCTAAGTTGGGTCCTGCGGCGAGGCCTTAGTGGGTGTGTTGGAACTGATGCGGAGAAGGGTTGGGGGGCGGGGATAGGGAGGGTTGGTTTCTTCCAGATGCTTTTGTTTGTTTTATTAAATAAAACTGTGGATTTCTTTGACATGAGAGCCGATACAGATGCCATATACAAATGCTTTTTGCTGGGGCGACCCCCGGGTTGTAGGCCTAAACGCTGTGTACTTTCGCTCATACCCCGCTCTGTCGGCCTCGCGATGTAGGCAGTAAGCTGTGTACATTCCTTCTGATTCCCACACAACAAAAACGATTGATTCTAAAAAGAGTACAGAAATGGTATTGAGGTGACACTTGGACACTTCAGTTTCTACCTCCAGAAGAAATACCCTGGTCACCACTTCCTGTCCAAAGACTGGAGAGTAAGTGAGGAAAGAGACCCCGGCATTCCAGATAGGGCACTACATCCTCTATCTTGGTGGAGATATGGTCCTTCAGAAGAAGAACTACTTGACAGCAAAGAACTGAAAAACATAACGAGTTACATGACTGCAGGTGACTCTACCTACGCCGGGATTGCTCAGGACTCGGATCTCGAGCTGGGACATGATTCTATACCCTTATTTTGGGTGATTGCCTGGTGACGATTCAACGGCTTACACATTTGTGAACACACTATTTAATATATGAAGCCCTGATGAAGTTTCTAGTGTGACAGGAACGTAACGTGCTGACTGATTTTAATTCACATGCAGCAATTTTCAATAATAAACGAAGATGATGGACTTAAATTTGCCATATTGAATTAATTTTCGGTGCACCTTCCATTTTGAAGTATATCGTTTTATCTGGTTTCCATTGGCGCTAAATGGCGGCAAGTGCCGGAAGAGGATGCACAGGACAATACATGATACGTGACAGGGATTGAGGTGCAGAACCCACGGTCAGCCGCTGTTAGCTTTGCGTTGAGTTACAGGAAGTGCTCAGGGTCCATGTATTTACTTGCTTGCAGAGTCCTGGTGAGAGCACTCCGGAAATGGTACCTGCTTGTGTCTAAAGCAAATTGCTAATGATAAGGAAGTGATGTCGTAGGCTTTTCTTCCTCCTTTCTCTCTTATCGTGTCCCTCTGTAAATGGGATTACAAAAACAAATACCGGTTATTAGGTGTTTCCATAAATATATTCATGCTTTCTCCCAAGCCACACAGAGATAAGACTTGCATTGCATGTGGATGAATATATTGCACATTTGAATACTGTGGTTATTGAAGAAGCGTTTCAAAATGCTGATGAACGGGCGGCGTGCTGATCTCCAGTGCTCTGCAAAAACAGGCGCCAAAGGGAAATGCTGACTTATGTGGATTTAATTGAATTTCTCCTGTTTATGGTCAAGTAAATAGAAGTAAAGTCTGCTGTCTCGCAGAGGTGGGTGTGAAATGGGTATAACCGTGCACGCATGAGCGTCCCTGGCGCTCTCACTGCTGACTTTTATGGTTTCATCTGCATTATTAAGAGTAACATCAAATGTGCTGGAATATTTAACACTTTTATTCGATTACTGGAGAGCGAGCCGTTGGAATCGTCTCTAAACGCGCAATAAAATGCCACTGAATAGCACATAATCAGAATCTGCGAAACGACACTGTGCTTTGCCGCGCAGTGTGCAGAAATCTGCATATCCAATCAGCATTTAGCACCACAAACGTCCCCAGAGGGAGCGAATCCCTCAAGCTTGAAATCATTGTTTTCTGTTAATAAAATAACTCCTTTCGAGTGGTGTGTGCCTGCTCTCTTTCCTTGTGTACTTCAAAGCCCTCTTGAATCCTTGGAGGGGGGAGAGGGGGGTGAGTTCAAAAGCCCTCCCCATGGGAGGGCGGCTCAAGGGCCGCCCCTGACAGGGAAGACGCATTCGGTGCGGTTGGGGCCTGTTGCTGCTTCGTGAGCCACAAATGAAGGCTGTGTGTCTGAATTGTCTTGAAAATGAAATTGCTCATTTGTATTCTGCGGGGTGTCGGTGCCCGCAGGGTGATTGATGGGGGGCGGGGCTCGAGATGGTTCTGTTTTGGACGGCACGTGCAGCTGTCACTCACGGAGGCCCACGGCTGAGGCGTTCTCTCCTCTGGGAGTTGATTTTGCCTATTACTGATACACCTTGGAGGCGGGCTGCATACAGATGATATATGGTTGCATATTCAAGAGGCCCCTTCTTGGTCCTTCCTGTAACTGAGGCAGAAATCTGTAGAGCAGGAAGGTCAGCTGTGAATTCACAAGAGCATGTTAGTTTTTTCCAGATCATCTGATGTTAGGAAATTGATTAACCCGCCCTAATATAGCAGGGTCTGGGTGAATGAGTCTGTTTGTTGCCTACTGTTTCCATGCTGGATGAGCCGCTGCATGCGCTTGTGCTTAGCTTTGCTGCTGATGTGTTACTTTTGTTGGGAAATGTTCTTGTGACCCCGGTGCTGCCTAGCCATGGTGGAATTGTGGTCACAGACTTCCCCCGAGGCTGCTCCGGCCACCGCAATAAACGCCACCTTGTAGTGAGGCATGGTGGGAAGTCCACCACACCCAGCTGCCAATATTAAAGAAACCCCTCTGCCCACTGAAGGCTCATTGCCCTCTTCTTTACTCCCATATGTTTGTTCCATCATGTTATTGTACATTATCCCTCTTCTTGACATACAAAGGGAAATGCACACAAACACGAAACACAAACACACAGACATGTGCATCCAAAATAAAGCAAAAAGTCTAACACACGCACACACACACACACACACACATGCAGCCCACATAAAACTGAAACAGGCCTACCACACACACACACACACGCACGCACGCAGCTCACATAAAACAAAAACAGGCCTACTAAACACATACACACACATGCAGTCCACATAAAACAAAAAAGCCTACTACACACACACACACACACACGCGCAGCTCACATAGCCTACTAAACTCACACACACACACATGCAGTCCACATAAAACAAAAAAAGCCTTCTACACACACACACACACACACGCGCAGCTCACATAGCCTACTAAACTCACACACACACACATGCAGTCCACATAAAACAAAAAAAGCCTTCTACACACACACACACGCGCAGCTCACATGGCCTACTAAACACACACACACACACACACATACATGCAGTCCACATAAAACAAAAAAGCCTACTACACACACACACACGCGCAGCTCACATGGCCTACTAAACACACACACACACACACATACATGCAGTCCACATAAAACAAAAAAGCCTACTACACACACACACACACGCGCAGCTCACATGGCCTACAAAACTCACACACACACACATGCAGTCCATATAAAACAAAAAAAGCCTTCGACACACACACACACGCGCAGCTCACATGGCCTACTAAACACACACACACACATGCAGTCCATATAAAACAAAAAAATACCTACTGCACACACACTAGTAGTTTAATGGTTATCTTACTATTTCTGCCCCTTAAAGAATAGACGTGGCTGCTGCTATCTCTTGAAACAGGCACAGGTAGTTATGAACATTCTCTCCTCATATGGAGATTAAAAGGCTTTTTTCCCAGCTGTTTAATTTCCATTTCCATCGTGAAAACGAGGGAGATGGAGAAGACAGAGATTCGGGGAAGCAGCAGAGCAGCCGACCTGTTATGTTTCTAAGTGAAAAAACACAACACGTTGATAGAGCAGCTCAATTCTCCCCCAGGGATCTTTTTTATTCAAGGGGATTATATCTGCGTTATGAAAATGAACAGCATGTTGTAGTTGATTAGAATTCTTATGTGGGATTTATGAAATGCGCACTGCCCCAGGATCTGGTGTTCCAATTTTTAGCAGCTAGTGATAAATTCCAGCGGGGTCATAATGAAGCGGTAGGGTAGAATGCCATCAGGGCTCAGCATGACTAGATGTCTAGCCAATCCTTCTGATCATATGTAGTTTTATTCATTAACCAAATATTTTGGAAGGGCGACACAGACAGAAATAAGCATTGCCAAAGCCAGCCAGTCTCGCTTTGCAAATGCATATTTGCTTTGATAATGTTAGTAAAGTGGGGTGCAACCACAATAAGAGGGGCGCTAGACGAGGATTGAATATAATGGTTCAATGAACTACAAATACACATTGCCATCATCACGGTGTATGAAGTGAGGAAACATCTTATCGGCGTACTGCGGCCAGGGATAGAGATTGGTCTCCTCACCAAAGGGATGATCTTATGACTCCACGAGCTGGTAGTCACCACATCGGTCTGCCGTGCACCAGTTGTGTGAAGTGTTATCATGGGCTAGGAATGCAATGTTGGTCGCACATGTGAGAAGATGCCAACCTGGGCAGTAGGGGTCTTCAGTATCCTGGTACCTGTGAAATTCGCCTAGCAAAATAAACCAAAACTTTAGCTACCCCGGTGACAGACAACATGCCTATTACATAGGCAGTCCTATCGAACTGTGCTGAACATTGTGGATACCCATCTGTGAGCAATAATCCACAATCGTATCCACTGCACAGTCATGCTAGCATTTTATGATGACATTTCACAGAATTTGGGTTGATCATACTGTTAGCGCTTCTGGAGATATGCTGCTTGGGATCAAATAAAGGGTAGAGCTGTAAAATAGACAGAAAGGGACAAAAGAGGTTTCTGCCAAAAACCCATGCTTAGTGGACACACGTGGGAAAATAGAGAAATAAGCCAAGTTATTTCACAGACCCCATTTGAAAGTGGAAGAAATGGCATTTGGCATCTCAAAGAGGATGAATTGAATTAAATTGGAACTCAATGTAGGGAAAGGGGAATGAGGCAAGAGAGGGAAACAGAGACCCTGGATATCAGCACATTGACTGGATACACAGCCGGGCTTGGTCTGCATTGCAGGAGCCATGATATTTAATGAGAAGAGAAGACATTCAGCATGGCTCTGATATTGACTTCAGCATCTCATTTTTTATATAGTATATGATGAACCTACTAGAACCCTTATCTATTTCCAACTCGGTAGTCTGGAATTGCACTCAATATTTCTTTTTTTTATTTCTGTAATTTTTTATTGTAGAAAAAAATATATATTTACATGGAGCATAACATGTACATGGGTGGAAAAGAAAGAGAGAGAGAAGAGAGGAAGAAAGGGTTGCGTGGATTGTCCTTCTCTGTCCCACCCCCCTGCCGCAAGCGGAAGAGATAGATAGAGGAGATAGAAGAGGAGGAGGAGAAGCGTTGCGCTTTCCTGGTGTGTGTCTTATCTGGTGGTCTGCTGCCCGGCTGCTGTTAGTGGGTGGCTGGCATTGCTGCCTATGGCGGTTTGTGTGATGAGAGGTAATTGTCTAGGGACTCCCACATGCTTGACTGCCTGTGTGTTTTGGGTGAGTGTTTCGCTGTGATGGTGTCCGCCCCCCTTAGGAAAGTGACCCAGTTGAGCCATGTTTTAGGTGTGGCTTTCCCTGTGTCTTTCCAATTGTACAGAACCGTTTTGACTGCTGCTGTCAGCAGAAGATCTGTGAGGTCGGTGTCTTCTTTGGTTGCTATTGAGGGTGATGTGAACCCCAGTGCCAGGCTGTGGGAGTCTAGTTGCAGGGAGGCCCCCGTGATCTCGTTTATCAGTGTTTCTATTGTGTTCCAGAAGGTTCTGACTTTGGAGCAGTGGAAGAGTAGGTGTGCGAGGCTTTCCTTGTTGCAGTTCCAGCAGCGGTCACTGTCGCGGATCCCCATGGCTGACAGGCGGGCGGGGGTCCAGTATGCCTTGTGTATGAGCCAGAATTTCGTCTGGTTTAGAGTTGTGGTAACCTTTCCCCTGGATGTGAACCTCCATAGCTCCGCCCTTTCCTTCTCACTCAGTGCTCTGCCCACTAGTGTGCCCCAGTAGGTGTTGACCTTGTCATTCAGTTTGGTGGATTTTGGGCCTAGGGCTTTGTAGAGGTGTGCGACTTGGTGTCCTAATTTGTTGAGGTTGATGGCATATTGTATGAGAGAGGGTGTTAGTCCGTTCAGGTTTGCCCTTCTTATAGCTACCTTAATCTTCAGGAAGTTGTACAGCTCTATGTTTTCTAGATTGTGTTCGGCCTTGAGTGTGTCGAATGTTGCATTTGTGCCTTGTTTCAGTAGGTCGCAAGTCGTTGTGATGCCGTGTTTATACCATGTATGCATGTTCAAGGTCTTGTCTCTATATTTTATTGTGGGGTTGTGCCATATGGATTCAAACCGTGTTCTTTTTAGGTCTCGCCTGTCGATGCGCATGCGCATCGAGCTTGCGAGACTATGGGGGCTTATCCACTCTTTATCCAACTTGCAAGGAATCGTGGCGATTCCTTGCAGTGCACGAGAAATTGAAGCTCAATGCGCATGCGCAATGAGCTTCAAAGCGCGTGCACAAGCCCCCAGCCGCCTGCATTGCCTGCTCTCTCTGTCACAGCCTCCCCCAGCTCCGCCTCCTCACTTTTTGATTGCACGGCCGTTAGGCCGTGCCTCCCCTACTCTACTCCCCCCTCCTTCTCCACTCCCCCTCACGAGTGTCACGACGCACCTCCGGATCCGCCCCCTCCCCATTTTCTCTGCCTGCCATGTCGCGTCGCATTTCTCCTCCCCCCTCCCCCCAGCCGCCTGCCTTGCCTACTCTCCCGCCCCCTCACTTCTTGATTGCACGGCCGCTAGGCCGTGCCTCCCCTACTCTCCTCCCCCCTCCCCTTATCTGGCCTTCCCTCCGTCTGTTCCCTCTCGCCGCTCCGGACACCTAAGTTAAACTGTACAAAACAAGAGTCTACAGTAAACAGAAACAAGAACACAATTTGTATGCCTTTCACCCACACACGTTCCAGTAAAATCAATATTATGTTCCATAAAGCCGGACAAGAAGGAAATTCGGACATGAAGGGCAAGGGGGCAGGGTTTAAATTCGTGAACTGCTTCTTTTGCAAAAAATGGAATTCCCAATCAAACCAAGTTGTGAAAGCACTTCCAAAAGAGTTTGCATGTCGCCGTGTTTCACCAAAGCCCTGCACTGTTTGTAGCGATAGTAAACGGCAATGCCTACGTCCTAGCACAAGTCCCTTTGTAACCAGCGGCTAGAATGGAACAAACACCGTGCCTCCCCTACTCTACTCCCCCCTCCTTCTCCACTCCCCCTCACGAGTGTCACGACGCACCTCCGGATCCGCCCCCTCCCCATTTTCTCTGCCTGCCATGTCGCGTCGCATTTCTCCTCCCCCCTCCCCCCAGCCGCCTGCCTTGCCTACTCTCCCGCCCCCTCACTTCTTGATTGCACGGCCGCTAGGCCGTGCCTCCCCTACTCTCCTCCCCCCTCCCCTTATCTGGCCTTCCCTCAGTCTGTTCCCTCTCGCCGCTCCGGACACCTAAGTTAAACTGTACAAAACAAGAGTCTACAGTAAACAGAAACAAGAACACAATTTGTATGCCTTTCACCCACACACGTTCCAGTAAAATCAATATTATGTTCCATAAAGCCGGACAAGAAGGAAATTCGGACATGAAGGGCAAGGGGGCAGGGTTTAAATTCGTGAACTGCTTCTTTTGCAAAAAATGGAATTCCCAATCAAACCAAGTTGTGAAAGCACTTCCAAAAGAGTTTGCATGTCGCCGTGTTTCACCAAAGCCCTGCACTGTTTGTAGCGATAGTAAACGGCAATGCCTACGTCCTAGCACAAGTCCCTTTGTAACCAGCGGCTAGAATGGAACAAACACCGTGCCTCCCCTACTCTACTCCCCCCTCCTTCTCCACTCCCCCTCACGAGTGTCACGACGCACCTCCGGATCCGCCCCCTCCCCATTTTCTCTGCCTGCCATGTCGCGTCGCATTTCTCCTCCCCCCTCCCCCCAGCCGCCTGCCTTGCCTACTCTCCCGCCCCCTCACTTCTTGATTGCACGGCCGCTAGGCCGTGCCTCCCCTACTCTCCTCCTCCTACTCTCCTCCCCCCTCCCCTTATCTGGCCTTCCCTCCGTCTGTTCCCTCTCGCCGCTCCGGACACCTAAGTTAAACTGTACAAAACAAGAGTCTACAGTAAACAGAAACAAGAACACAATTTGTATGCCTTTCACCCACACACGTTCCAGTAAAATCAATATTATGTTCCATAAAGCCGGACAAGAAGGAAATTCGGACATGAAGGGCAAGGGGGCAGGGTTTAAATTCGTGAACTGCTTCTTTTGCAAAAAATGGAATTCCCAATCAAACCAAGTTGTGAAAGCACTTCCAAAAGAGTTTGCATGTCGCCGTGTTTCACCAAAGCCCTGCACTGTTTGTAGCGATAGTAAACGGCAATGCCTACGTCCTAGCACAAGTCCCTTTGTAACCAGCGGCTAGAATGGAACAAACACCGTGCCTCCCCTACTCTACTCCCCCCTCCTTCTCCACTCCCCCTCACGAGTGTCACGACGCACCTCCGGATCCGCCCCCTCCCCATTTTCTCTGCCTGCCATGTCGCGTCGCATTTCTCCTCCCCCCTCCCCCCAGCCGCCTGCCTTGCCTACTCTCCCGCCCCCTCACTTCTTGATTGCACGGCCGCTAGGCCGTGCCTCCCCTACTCTCCTCCTCCTACTCTCCTCCCCCCTCCCCTTATCTGGCCTTCCCTCCGTCTGTTCCCTCTCGCCGCTCCGGACACCTAAGTTAAACTGTACAAAACAAGAGTCTACAGTAAACAGAAACAAGAACACAATTTGTATGCCTTTCACCCACACACGTTCCAGTAAAATCAATATTATGTTCCATAAAGCCGGACAAGAAGGAAATTCGGACATGAAGGGCAAGGGGGCAGGGTTTAAATTCGTGAACTGCTTCTTTTGCAAAAAATGGAATTCCCAATCAAACCAAGTTGTGAAAGCACTTCCAAAAGAGTTTGCATGTCGCCGTGTTTCACCAAAGCCCTGCACTGTTTGTAGCGATAGTAAACGGCAATGCCTACGTCCTAGCACAAGTCCCTTTGTAACCAGCGGCTAGAATGGAACAAACACCATTAAGAGTTTTTACATATATGGAAAGACAGTTTATTCTATTTTTTAGCAAGCACGAGGCACATCTATGACTGCATGCACTACCAATCCTTCTGTTATGCCACATCTCGCAGCTTAGATTCCTTCGCTCTTTCTTCTAACTCTCCACGTTTCTGCCTGTTTCACTCTCTCTTTTAACTCTCACCCCCCTCTCCATTTACTTACACAAATCTCGCAGATACCCCAAGCAGCGGTGCACGCACTACCAATCCTTCTGTTATGCCACATCTCGCAGCTTAGATTCCTTCGCTCTTTCTTCTAACTCTCCACGTTTCTGCCTGTTTCACTCTCTCTTCCAACTCACACCCCCCTCTCCATTTACTTACACAAATCTCGCAGATACCCCAAGCAGCGGTGCACGCACTACCAATCCTTCTGTTATGCCACATCTCGCAGCTTAGATTCCTTCGCTCTTTCTTCTAACTCTCCACGTTTCTGCCTGTTTCACTCTCTCTTCCAACTCTCACCCCCCTCTCCATTTACTTACACAAATCTCGCAGATACCCCAAGCAGCGGTGCACGCACTACCAATCCTTCTGTTATGCCACATCTCGCAGCTTAGATTCATTCCCTCTTTCTTTTAACTCTCCACGTTTCTGCCTGTTTCACTCTCTCTTCCAACTCTCACCCCCCTCTCCATTTACTTACACAAATCTCGCAGATACCCCAAGCAGCGGTGCACGCACTACCAATCCTTCTGTTATGCCACATCTCGCAGCTTAGATTCATTCCCTCTTTCTTTTAACTCTCCACGTTTCTCCCTTTTTCACTCTCTCTTCCAACTCTCACCCCCCTCTCCATTTACTTACACAAATCTCGCAGATACCCCAAGCAGCGGTGCACGCACTACCAATCCTTCTGTTATGCCACATCTCGCAGCTTAGATTCCTTCGCTCTTTCTTCTAACTCTCCACGTTTCTGCCTGTTTCACTCTCTCTTCCAACTCTCACCCCCCTCTCCATTTACTTACACAAATCTCGCAGATACCCCAAGCAGCGGTGCACGCACTACCAATCCTTCCGTTATGCCAGATCTCACAATCTTCCATCACACACGGAGCTGGTACAGCACAGGCAACGGCAATGCAAGCTTCACTCAAACACGGAGCAGGTACACCACAGGCAACAGCAGTGCAAGCTTCCCTTACACATGGAACAGGTACAGCACCGACAGCAGCAGTGCAATCTTCCCTCACACATAGATCAGGTACAGCACAGGCGGCAGCAGTGCAAGCTTCCCTCACACACAGAGCAGGTACAGCACAGGCAGCAGCTGTGCAAGCTTCCCTCACACATAGATCAGGTACAGCACAGGCGGCAGCAGTGCAAGCTTCCCTTACACATGCAACAGGTACAGCACCGACAGCAGCAGTGCAAGCTTCCATCACACACGGAGCAGGTATAGCAAAGGCAACGGCAATGCAAGCTTCACTCAAACACGGAGCAGGTACAGCACAGGCAACAGCAGTGCAAGCTTCCCTTACACATGGAACAGGTACAGCACCGACAGCAGCAGTGCAAGCTTCCCTCACACATACATCAGGTACAGCACAGGCGGCAGCAGTGCAAGCTTCCATCACACACGGAGCAGGTACAGCACAGGCAACGGCAAGGCAAGCTTCACTCAAACACGGAGCAGGTACAGCACAGCCAACAGCAGTGCAAGCTTCCCTTACACATGGAACAGGTACAGCACCGACAGCAGCAGTGCAAGCTTCCCTCACACATAGATCAGGTACAGCACAGGCGGCAGCAGTGCAAGCTTCCCTCACACACGGAGCAGGTACAGCACAGCCAACAGCAGTGCAATCTTCCCTTACACATGGAACAGGTACAGCACCGACAGCAGCAGTGCAAGCTTCCCTCACACACAGATCAGGTACACCACAGGCAGCAGCAGTGCAAGCTTCCCTCACACATAGATCAGGTACAGCACAGGCGGCAGCAGTGCAAGCTTCCCTTACACATGCAACAGGTACAGCACCGACAGCAGCAGTGCAAGCTTCCATCACACACGGAGCAGGTATAGCACAGGCAACGGCAATGCAAGCTTCACTCAAACACGGAGCAGGTACAGCACAGGCAACAGCAGTGCAAGCTTCCCTTACACATGGAACAGGTACAGCACAGGCGGCAGCAGTGCAAGCTTCCCTCACACATAGATCAGGTACAGCACAGGCGGCAGCAGTGCAAGCTTCCCTCACACACGGAGCAGGTACAGCACAGCCAACGGCAATGCAAGCTTCACTCAAACACGGAGCAGGTACAGCACAGCCAACAGCAGTGCAAGCTTCCCTTACACATGGAACAGGTACAGCACCGACAGCAGCAGTGCAAGCTTCCCTCACACATAGATCAGGTACAGCACAGGCGGCAGCAGTGCAAGCTTCCCTCACACACGAAGCAGGTACAGCACAGCCACCAGCAGTGCAATCTTCCCTTACACATGGAACAGGTACAGCACCGACAGCAGCAGTGCAAGCTTCCCTCACACACAGATCAGGTACACCACAGGCAGCAGCAGTGCAAGCTTCCCTCACACATAGATCAGGTACAGCACAGGCGGCAGCAGTGCAAGCTTCCCTTACACATGGAACAGGTACAGCACCGACAGCAGCAGTGCAAGCTCCCCTCACACACCGTCACACACCCTCAGCTTCACACACCCTCACTCACCCTCACACACACACACACACACACACACATACAACAACAAAAAGAAGAATAGAAATAAACTATCCTAATCCACACTCTAACTCCTAGATTGAAATCCTGAGTCCTAATTCACCCTACAAATACACCCTCAAGATACGCAACCGAAAGACATCCTAGAAAATAACAACCAAAGTAAAAATACGCGCAATTATGTTTTTCAAGCTTCAGGTCACCAAACTAACAATTATTAGGACAACAGAACACCAACAAAAGAACGAAGAAATCTCGGTCAGGATGCGAGGACGAGGATGTACAAACACAAAAGTAAAACAGCCTATTTTTAACTTGGGTAATAAACAAGCACTATTCATCCGGTAAATGAGACGGATTAAACACAATTGTCACGGGTTACACACAAAGCCGTAGGCATATAACAATAGCAGTTCATCGCACGGATTTACATCAAATATAGAAAACATATTACGCAAGTTGGATTCAGCGCTAACATCCCTTAGCCGCACTCTTCCCACACCCCCGCTACGCCCCCTCCCCTGCCTGCCGTGTCGAGTGGCTTCAGGTATCTTAGCCCCACGCAACGCCACTCAGCCACGCAACGCCACTCAGCCACGCAACGCCACTCAACCACGCAACGCCACTCACACACGCCACTCACACACGCAACGCCACTCACACACGCAACGCCACGCACACACGCAACGCCACGCACACACGCAACGCCACTCACCCACGCAATGCCACTCAGCCACGCAACGCCACTCAGCCACGCAACGCCACTCAGCCACGCAACGCCACTCAGCCACGCAACACCACTCAGCCACGCAACGCCACTCAGCCACGCAACGCCACTCAGCCACGCAACGCCACTCAGCCACGCAACGCCACTCAGCCACGCAACGCCACTCAGCCACGCAACGCCACTCAACCACGCAACGCCACTCACACACGCCACTCACACACGCAACGCCACTCACACACGCAACGCCACGCACACACGCAACGCCACGCACACACGCAACGCCACTCACCCACGCAACGCCACTCAGCCACGCAACGCCACTCAGCCACGCAACGCCACTCAGCCACGCAACGCCACTCAGCCACGCAACGCCACTCAGCCACGCAACGCCACTCAGCCACGCAACGCCACGCAACGCCACTCAGCCACGCAACGCCACTCAGCCACGCAACGTCACTCAGACACGCACCGCCACTCAGCCACGCAACGCCACTCAGCCACGCAACGCCACTCAGCCACGCAACGCCACTCACACGCGCAACGCCACTCACCCGCGCAACGCCACTCAGCCGCGCAACGCCACTCAGCCGCGCAACGCCACTCACACGCGCAACGCCACTCACACGCGCAACGCCACTCACACACGCAACGCCACTCACACGCGCAACGCCACTCACACGCGCAACGCCACTCACACGCGCAACGCCACTCAACCACGCAACGCCACTCAGCCACGCAACGCCACTCAGCCACGCAACGCCACTCAGCCACGCAACGCCACTCAGCCACGCAACGCCACTCAGCCACGCAACGCCACTCAGCCACGCAACGCCACTCAGCCACGCAACGCCACTCAGCCACGCAACGCCACTCAGCCACGCAACGCCACTCACACACGCCACTCACACACGCAACGCCACTCACACACGCAACGCCACGCACACACAGACCGAAAACAATAATTACATTAACATCAATAAAAGGAAATGCATAAACAAAAGTATAAGAACTCACAAAGGCACTTTTTCATAATATGCAAATAAAATTGTCATTACCTGTCGATCGTAGCAGCTCATTCCCTGAAATGTAGAAAATATACAAAAAAACACAAAAAAGAGAACATACACAGTGCATACATAATACTTTTAACTACAACAAGCAACAAACAAAATAAATGAATAGCGGCGAAACAAGTCACATACGGGTACAAATGACACAAGCAAAAGCTAAGTCAGAGGAAAAATAAACATTACAGTGCCACCTCAGGCGAAACGAAACTACTGAAACTACATACCAGGAAGACACTAGCAAAGATTACTCAATGCATCCCGAAGAATCAACTTAAACACGAGCCAACATTCGCATAAAGATCAAGAAAAATTCAAAACCCATTTTTCAAACATATATCTTTTAGAACAGTACTAAAGGATATTGTAACTCAAAACTCGATAATACACAAGGCGCAATACAAATAAAACACTCATACATCCTAATAAAACATTATTAATACGTATATACACACACGTATTAATACATTCAAATTGATGTACTATTCATCCGGAGAATGGGACGGATTAAAAACAGTAGTCAACAGTTACACAAAAAAACGGACGCAAACAACAATAGCACTTCTTCACACGGAATTCCATCTAATATAAAGAAAATATGACGAAAAAAAAAAAAATCGGAAACAGTCAAATTTTTCTGAGGGAAATAAACAAGAACGATTCATCCGGAAAATGGGACGCATTGAATACAATAGTCGACAGTTACACAAAAAGAGATACGCATAACACAATAGCATTTATCCAGACGGAATTAGTTCGAATATAAGAAACATATTACGAACATAGAAATATTCAGTCACAAAAAGCTAACGAAAAATACATTACTTCACTGTACATGTCGTTCATACATTGCTAATAATACTACAGTCAGCATAGACACAAAAAGTTTCATTTCATACTTCAAGTACGTCAATAACAAATTATCCGACTACTTCAGCATCACACAAAAAGATAATGCAAACACAACTTACATCAATATATTAAAACACATTTAGCACTTCAGAATGAAACAAACACCTTTTGTACGTCAAATTACAAAAAAAATAAAATTAATACATTACATTACAGTTTAACAAAACATATGCATTACATATCGCCAATAAAAAACAACACTTTATGTTACATTACAAACATTTACAAATATTACGAGCGAAATAAATACATTTCGCAAGTATTTAACTTTAACATAGTATATATACTACATTACATTACATTAAAAGAAACTTAGGATTACATTCTTACCTGTCAAACGACGCAGCAACACCACAGGAACAAGAACACGCCTTCCGCGCACCAACATTCTCGATCTATGGGGAATTCCACCGTTGACGTATGCAAATCGGAACGCTACGTCAAAAACGTCGCGCTCCGATTGGCTAGAAAAAAACGTAAACAAAAAACACACACAACTCAAAAATAAACTAGACCGCTAAACATAGAAGACGTCGACGTGACGCTATACGTCGGCCATTTTTAAAAAAAAATAAAAAACAGACTCCACAAACACGTTACAAAATATTAACACAGTTAGTACAAAACATACACACGAAAATTACATACTAATATACACATAAGACAGAAGTAATACAAAGGGGACATGTGACACCTTTGGTTAATAACAACACATTACTTAATTAATATTAACATATACACACACTCTTAACATCACCCTCACACAACAAAACTATCACACTCTTTCACACCCGCTCAGAAACGCTAACACAACATCTCCCTCATACACCATCACACACCTTCAGCCTCACACACACTTACTCACCCTCACACTCACACACTCACACACTCTCTGACGCAAACAACTTCACTCATCCACTCAGCCACGCAACGCCACTCAGCCACACAACGCCACTCAGCCACGCAACGCCACTCAGCCACGCAACGCCACTCAGCCACGCAACGCCACTCAGCCACGCAACGCCACGCAACGCCACTCAGCCACGCAACTCAGCCACGCAACGTCACTCAGACACGCCCCGCCACTCAGCCACGCAACGCCACTCAGCCACGCAACGCCACTCAGCCACGCAACGCCACTCACACGCGCAACGCCACTCAGCCACGCAACGCCACTCAGCCACGCAACGCCACTCAGCCACGCAACGCCACTCAGCCACGCAACGCCACTCAACCACGCAACGCCACTCAACCACGCAACGCCACTCACACACGCCACTCACACACGCAACGCCACGCACACACGCAACGCCACGCACACACGCAACGCCACTCACCCACGCAACGCCACTCAGCCACGCAACGCCACTCAGCCACGCAACGCCACTCAGCCACGCAACGCCACTCAGCCACGCAACGCCACGCAACGCCACTCAGCCACGCAACGCCACTCAGCCACGCAACGTCACTCAGACACGCACCGCCACTCAGCCACGCAACGCCACTCAGCCACGCAACGCCACTCAGCCACGCAACGCCACTCACACGCGCAACGCCACTCACCCGCGCAACGCCACTCAGCCGCGGAACGCCACTCAGCCGCGCAACGCCACTCAGCCGCGCAACGCCACTCACACGCGCAACGCCACTCACACGCGCAACGCCACTCACACGCGCAACGCCACTCACACGCGCAACGCCACTCACACGCGCAACGCCACTCACACGCGCAACGCCACTCAGCCACGCAACGCCACTCAGCCACGCAACGCCACTCAGCCACACAACGCCACTCAGCCACGCAACGCCACTCAGCCACGCAACGCCACTCAGCCACGCAACGCCACTCAGCCACGCAACGCCACTCAGCCACGCAACGCCACTCAGCCACGCAACGCCACTCAGCCACGCAACGCCACTCACACGCGCAACGCCACTCACACGCGCAACGCCACTCACACGCGCAACGCCACTCACACGCGCAACGCAACTCAGCCATGCAACGCCACTCAGCCACGCAACGCCACTCAGCCACGCAACGCCACTCAGCCACGCAACGCCACTCAGCCACGCAACGCCACTCAGCCACGCAACGCCACTCAGCCACGCAACGCCACTCAGCCACGCAACGCCACTCAGCCACGCAACGCCACTCAGCCACGCAACGCCACTCAGCCACGCAACGCCACTCACACACGCCACTCACACACGCAACGCCACTCACACACGCAACGCCACGCACACACAGACCGAAAACAATAATTACATTAACATCAATAAAAGGAAATGCATAAACAAAAGTATAAGAACTCACAAAGGCACTTTTTCATAATATGCAAATAAAATTGTCATTACCTGTCGATCGTAGCAGCTCATTCCCTGAAATGTAGAAAATATAAAAAAAAACACAAAAAAGAGAACATACACAGTGCATACATAATACTTTTAACTACAACAAGCAACAAACAAAATAAATGAATAGCGGCGAAACAAGTCACATACGGGTACAAATGACACAAGCAAAAGCTAAGTCAGAGGAAAAATAAACATCACAGTGCCACCTCAGGCGAAACGAAACTACTGAAACTACATACCAGGAAGACACTAGCAAAGATTACTCAATGCATCCCGAAGAATCAACTTAAACACGAGCCAACATTCGCATAAAGATCAAGAAAAATTCAAAACCCATTTTTCAAACATATATCTTTTAGAACAGTACTAAAGGATATTGTAACTCAAAACTCGATAATACACAAGGCGCAATACAAATAAAACACTCATACATCCTAATAAAACATTATTAATACGTATATACACACACGTATTAATACATTCAAATTGATGTACTATTCATCCGGAGAATGGGACGGATTAAAAACAGTAGTCAACAGTTACACAAAAAAACGGACGCAAACAACAATAGCACTTCTTCACACGGAATTCCATCTAATATAAAGAAAATATGACGGACAAAAAAAAAATCGGAAACAGTCAAATTTTTCTGAGGGAAATAAACAAGAACGATTCATCCGGAAAATGGGACGCATTGAATACAATAGTCGACAGTTACACAAAAAGAGATACGCATAACACAATAGCATTTATCCAGACGGAATTAGTTCGAATATAAGAAACATATTACGAACATAGAAATATTCAGTCACAAAAAGCTAACGCTAACCTCACCCTCAACACCTCACCCACCCTCACCCTCAGTCAGCCTGAACATCACTCAACCTCAACTCCTCACTCACCCTCAACACCTCACTCACCCTCAACACCTGACTCACCATCACTCACACTCATCCTCACTCACACTCAACACCTCACCCTCACTGACACTCACTCACACTCAATCACTCTCACCCTCACTCACCCGCAACGCCTCGCCCTCAACGCCTCACCCTCAAATCCTCACTCACCCTCACTCTCACTCATCCTCAATCACCCTCAACACCACACACTCACTCACCCTCACTCACCCTCAACACCTCACCCTCACTCACTCACCCTCAACTCCTCACTCACCCTCACTCTCACTCATCCTCACTCAACCACCCTCAACTTCACTCACCCTCAACGCCTCACCCAACACCTCACCTTCACTCACCATCAACATCTCACCCTCACTCACCCACAAACATCAGCCTCAACACCTCACCCTCAAAACCTCAACCTCAACACCTCACCCTCAACACCTCACCCTCACTCACTCTCACTCACCCTCACCCTCACTCACCCTCACTCACACTCACTCACACTCAGTCACCCTCACTCACACTCAGTCACCCTCACTCACCCTCACTCACCCTCAAACCCTCACTCACCCTCACTCATCCTCACTCACCCTCAACACCTCACCCTCACCCTCACCCACCCTCAACCCCTCACCCTAACTCACAATAACACTCCCTCAACCTCACCCTCACTCACTCTCACTCTCACTCACCCTCAACACCTCACTCACCATCAACACCTCACTCACACTAAACTCCTCACTCACCCCCACCCTCACTCACCCTCAACACCTCACCCTCACACAGTGCAATAGGTCTCACAGGATTTTTAGTTACAGCTTTTACAATTGTTTATTGCTTTTTTGATTTGTAATTGTTTAGCATTGGCAAAAAAAAAAAAAAATGCAAAAGATTTACAACAAAAAACACATAAACAATTCTAAATGCACTAACTCTAATGCTGCGAGACCTATTGCATTTCAAATGCTTGTTATGCTTGTGCTCATTATCTTATCTATGCTCAGGAGCGCTTTTCTTGTGCTGCTTAGGATGGCGTTTTCTTTTATTGCTGGGTGGCGGGTGGCTGTAAGTAAGGCGATGGGGTTCATTCCTTTCAGTAGTTCTCTCTCCAGTGTTAGCCACGCCGGAGTGTATTCTGTGCTAGGTGCGAGCCAGTATAATCCCTGTCTTGCTATGCATGCTGTCTGGAATCTTCTGAAGTTCGTTATGTTTAGGCCTCCCATGTCTTTTGTCAGCCTGAGTTTGTTTAGGCTTATTCTGGGCTTTTTCCCCCTCCACAGAAAGGTGTTCAGCATTTTGTCTAGTCTCTTGTGGAAGTCTTCTGTATTTATCAATGGTAGCATATTCAGTATGTAATTCACCATTGGTGTGAGCATCATTTTAATCGTTTCTACTCTACCCCACCACGTGGTAAATTTGGGAGACCAGCTCTCCACTCTCTCCTTTATTTTGTGTAGTATGGCTTGTTCATTGTGTTCTAGTGTCGCTCTGAGATCTCTTTCGAAGAGGAGACCCAGGTATTTAATGGGTTTCTTTTGCCAGGTTAGGCCGGACTGGCCTAGTACCGTCTTAGTGGTGTGGACGTTCAAGGGTTTGCACTCCGATTTGTCCCTGTTTAGTTTATATCCCTGTTGAAAATGACAATGTATATGCACATAAGCGGCGTTCATTTGTGTTCACTGTACCCCTTGTTGTAAGCAGAACGGATATCGCTAAACACTGACTGTGTTATCCCGCCAGCATAGACCCATGCACACACGTACACGACAGCCATTTTAGGCACCATGGCCTCTCTGCCCGTTTGTTCCCGGCACCCCTCCCCGCGCGCACTGCTCATGCATCGGCCATAAGACCCTCTCCCTCTGCGTGACCCTGCCCTAGAAGTAACCCTCCTGCTTGACCCACACCCCCCCATTTCCTCCCAAGAGCACCCTTCCCCTCAGCTGATGAGCCCCCCCCCCAACTGCACTTGGCCCTTCGACCCGGTCCCAAGTCCTAAGACCAAGCCTCGTGGATGTACACCCCCCCCCTTTTCCTGCCCAGCATAACAAAACCGTGATACACCAGCCGAAGTCCCCGATCTTATCGCCTGCCCAACCTTTGATCTGATCATCCCCTCCTGCCCTCGTGTCCTGTAGGAATGTCCGGCTGAGAGATCACAATCTCTTGTTACATTCAGGAGGGGAGGATGACATCTGAGCGACTGGTATGGGAATAGGCCTGAAGCTGGGATTCCAAGCATGCCTTTTCCTACTTCAAAGCGTCTTTATTGTAATAAGGAATGTTTGTGTATCATAAACATGTGTATAAAAGACGAAGCCTCAGAGAAACTGGTGTGTGGTGGTGTGAAGGGCACCAAGAGAGAGCACCTCCTGAAGACACTATGCGAGTGTCCGAAATGACAGGCTCTCCTCATGAGAAATAAAACTCTGTTCTTGTTTTCCTGCTTCCAGCGCCCGTCTCTTTATTTGGTAATTGTTCAAGATGGGAACTGAGAGGCGTCCTGCGCCAGCAGCCTGGGCATCAGGTGCGTTATGGGCTGACTTTTCCACAATTGGCGTCCCAACGCGGGGTCCATCAGCGACATAAGGTCCGGTAAGAGAGGTCCAGACGATGGGGTGAACATCTAAACGATTGGAGTATACCTGCCTTGAGAGGGCCCTCGTCCGGCTGCCGATTGAATGAACTTCACCGATTCCGAACGGACCTCTCTCAAGTGACCTACTGTCCTGACTGGAATCCCACAGGAATGCTGCGGTAAAAACATGGAGAAAGAGAACGATTGGGCGCTGGAAAAGGGAAGGCGAAGAATTGCCCACACGGTCCGGTCCGGGTAAGGTTAAGTAGGACGTCTTTACGTCCGATTGGTAGGATGGCTTTATCCATCTGATTGATTGATTGATTGTACTTGAAGTATTGGTTCTCTTTGAGACATTCTCTATTTGCAAACAGCGATGAATAGGAACGTTCCTCTCTCTTTGCAAATAGTGAAGGATAGGTAATGCAGACGTTTGTCCCCCATTGTAATCCGTCATGCCTATCTTTCTCCCCACTGATTGTTTGTTATCGATTTTTATCGATTATTGCTCTTTGAGATATTCCCTGTCTACAAACAGGGAAGAATAGAAATATTCTGCCCCCTTTGCAGATAGTGAAGGATAGGTAATGCAGATTTTTGACTCCGTTGTAATCCGTCATGCCTGTTTTTCTCCCCACTGATTGATTGATTGTCTGGACATTTATTGTTCAAGGAATAGTTCTTTTGAAGCATTTTTTGTTTGCAAATAACGTAGAAAAGAAATATTCTGTCTAATCTTTGCAAGTAGTGAAGGGTAGGTAATGCGGACATTTGTCCCCCGTTGTAATCTCTCGGGCCTATCTACTCCCCACTGATTGGTAAACCAGTTCCACCCGGACCATTTATTAGAGGTAGGTCATCTGGCTCGACCAGAGGGCACCCCTAATAAAAAGGACATATGCAACAATAACGAAGTAATCACCGTATCCTGTTAACAGAAACTTTAGCATGAAACACGCTAGAAAGAGAAGAAAAAAAAAAGGAAAAAAAAAGAGAGAAAGAAATAAGAAAGCAAAATCAGTAGGCCACTGATGAGTTTTTTGATTTCACTACAAATAGGAAAACGTTAGAAATAGCTCACGATAAAACACATGATTTCGCTAGAAATAAGAAATGTTAGAAATAAGCCCGTAATAGGAAACATGAAAATGGTGAAAGAAGCCAAGCTTGACATCGCAACGGCCACGAGGCAACCAGGCTTCGCCACCCCTCACTGCTCCAAACATGTCTGTCCCACCGCCTGCCACGCCCCAATAACGGTAACATGAGATAGATACAAATCAGCAGATACCTACCCCCTTTCTGGAAACTTCCGAAGTGCAACAGGTTCAAGGCTACGCCCATCCGGAAGACGAGATCTTCGGCACGTGTAGGGCGGGTCCTGCTGCCAGCCGTCGGCCGGAGGTAGTCGCATAAGGTGGGCCAGAAGAGGAGCCGAGGCCGACGGGATCCGGGCGTCCCCTCTTCTTTCTTCAATAATGGCTGCGACAACACGGGGGGGATGTCTTGCTCATGCCACCGACCCCCCCCCCCTCGCATCTCCTGGTCCAGCTACGGCTTGGTAGAAGCTCCCCGTTCGGCCCTGAAGCGGCGCCTTGCAGGCCACCGGGGGGGGGATGTCTTGCCTATGCCTCCGACCCCCCCCACTCATCGCCTGGTCCGGCCATCATGAATATTAGCGCCGGGAAAAACGGCGTGGGGTGCGCTGGGAGGGAGAGGCGGCGCGAACGAGCCTCTCCCACCTCCCCAGGTGGAGGCCCCCAACGGCACCCCCAACGCTCCACTCACCCGACGAGGGTTCGTCCACTCGTAAAATGGCGGTCGACCCTGCAGGAGCGGGCCCGGCGTGAAGAGATGGCCTGGTTGCTTGTTGATTAAGAAATGAGTCCCACAATCAAAAGTGTTCTCCTCGACTTTGAAGATTCTATAGGAGCCACGGGGGCCCCCGACCCCCGCAGACACCCCCGATGGGGAATGACTGCCATGATTACCCGCGGAACGATGAAAATATAGCCGCGAGACGTCGGCGCTCCCATGCTGACGCCAGCCTCAGTTTGAATGACTAAAATCCTGCAGACTACAGTTCGGATCAGTTCCGGTGAAAACCCAGTATGACCTGGTAGAAAAAATTGTTGCCTCCCTCCCCCTCTTTGACTGATGGTTCATACCGCCGATCCTTTCTGTTGCCCTTTAACGAAACTTTTTGGACTGCCGAAAGAGGCTCTGGGCCAACCACGAGTAGGTGGAGATTTTGACTATGCCTGGATCTGCCTGGCTGCACCCAAAATGGCGCTGGTACAAATGAAACTTTCAACTCCTTGTTGTACCCCGATTGCTCAGCCTTGGTGTCATGAAATATGTATGCAGTTTTTAAACACAATGAATTGATATGGGATGGGTACTGATTATGTGTTCGGACAATGAATTGAAGTGAGATGGGTACTGATTGAACATTCGGACAATGAATTGTTGTTAAGTTTTGGCGCATCATGATTATTGAAAGTTCGAATTTCAACACTTATGATACTCGCTCACACTGAAGTTTCGATATGATTTTATTGCACCTGTCGCACTTTTTATTATGAAATCAACGACCACCGACTCCATTAGGTTTTCCACTAATAAGTATCCCCACATGTACAGTTCTGGCCGGCCCACGGGGTTGTAGGCCCGTATTTATGCACCGACATTTTTATTAAAGATTTTTGGAAAAAGCAAACGTAGTTGTCACGCGTAAATTGGTAAGTTTCGAATAAATGACAACTATTTCCGATATAACTAAATTACAGGTGAAATGGCTCAGCTCGACTAGTTAAGGGTTAAAAAGTATAGTACGCAGAAACATTGCAAATATGAATGGTCCAGGTTTTTGTTGTATATGTTTTTCATTTTTTACAGCCTAAAGCAACCGCTAAAGATCCTGGTATTTAGCCTATACTTTATATGCTACCTGTATCAGGAAAGTTGTTTTAAAAATGCCCCTAAGTCGCCCCGAAGGAGTGCCACCTGACCCCCCCCTTGGTACGAACGACAAACGACCCCGTACCACTGTAGGTTATCACTTTTCCTCAAAGGAGAGCACAAGCTCGCCCCCCATGTTGCACCGACTGCCCTTTGTTCTGACCCCCCCCCCTGCGCACGATCCGTAATACCACACTTGGGCGACCTATGCTATCCACGGGCTTCCGATGATCATCTATCCCACACTAAATGGTCCACCTGGGCTTAAACGCCAAGTTGGCAGGGACTGCGTCCAGTGGAGATAGCCCGAGTATGTAGTAAGTAAAAGCCTTTTCGAGTTTATGCGCGCTGATGTGTTTTTAAAATGCTGCCCCCGCCCCCCTTCTTTTTCCCTCTTTCTGCAGGTCACATCGGAACGTCGGCTAAAGTACGAAAAGGAAAATGGTGATCTAGCGGACAAAGATGGGAAAAAGGGGTTCGATTATGGTACCTACACACGACGAGCGAACAATGGCTATTTCTCTCCCTGAACTTAGCGCTTGGGAGGACAGCCTGAAGCGGAAACTACAAAATATGACTTCGCTTGGCACCCCGAATAATACAACCAGGAATGACGTCCACTAATGAATAAATTCCTACGTTTAACTAAATAGGGAAAGTTTAAGGAATATTCCGAGGTGAGGTTTACCCAAGTACCCTCCGCTTGGAGGACTAGGAATGTTGCCAGTGTTTAAAATCTACTACCTCCTTTTCGCACCCTCATAGACATGAAACTCAAAGCTGCCCCATTGTTCTCACAACTGACACCCACTGTTGCCTCAGCCTGGAAACACATTAGCCCGACCAGGTTAGTTCTTGACCAATTGCCAAAAGCGTAAGTGTGTGCAACCAAAGCCACCAGTGGAGGCAGCCGACGATAAACGAGAAGAAAAAGGTAAAAAGAGCTTAGGATGCTAAGGATGCGCAGCGTACAGGAAGAGATCATTTTGGCCAATAACCGTTCTGTGTTTTGTCTTGGATTTTTGTATATAATACCAGTCACTGTTCTATGTTTTGTCTTGGATTTTTGTATATAATACATGTACTGTCTCCCCCGCCTGAGTTTGTGTGCACGTAATGTATGGGTCTACGTCGTCCCTCTGCCTGTGTTTCCGTATTACTTGACCCCTGCTGTTCTGTGTTGTGTGCGCACTAAATGGCCTATTATTGTACATGTTTCTCTCTCTCTCTCTCTCTCTCTCTCTCTCTCTCTCTCCATGTCATACGTGTACCGAATGGTTCGTTTAGAGTGCGGACGACTCTCTCTCTCTCTGAGGGTCACCCTGTTCCTTCCTCCCTTGTGTGGTAACGTTGTGCCCCACCGGCACAAACCTAATTGGGTCTCTTCGAACACAAAGGTGTTCGGCAAAATTGACAGGAACCAAAACGATTGTAACTTGCCATATTACTACCTCTCCTTTCTGCAAAACGATAGAACCCGAGTTGGTAATGAAAGAAAGGACAGGTAAGACGACTGATGTCCCCTAATCTGGCCTTTTATAGGGGGACTATAACGTCAATGGTTGTCTGTTTTTCAGTTCGTTAGAAATGCAATCCCCAATGCCCAGATTGCCTCACCCCTCTGCACTTAAGTGCGGATGTCCAAAGCGTCCTCGCTTCTCCCGATTGACCCCAGCTCCCTGTCCAAAGCGTCCTCGCTTCCCTCGATTGACCCCAGCTCCCTGTCCAAAGCGTTCTCGCTTCTCCCGATTGACCCCAGCTCCATATCAGCTATCCCCGAAGCGTAATTGATGACCTTGATTAACCGTCGCTCCCCAAGAAAAGCATGTCTAACCTCTGCCCCCCTCTCATGATGATAACCCCCCTGCTTGCAAGAGTTAGTCGACCCCGAAGGGAAATGTAAGATTGTCAGTACTTGGGTTACAAAAAGGGTCGAGTCTCTACCTAAGGACTCGATTTCGAGTTTGATATAATACACTGTCGATAGGAGTCCGATTTCTCTCCACGTACGTCATGAATGAACGCCAAATAGGCTTACGAATTCAGTGGAAAATGCCCTCCTACATACTCCATAAGTGATGACTTCTGACTGTGACTGATGAACCTATCCCCCACCTACTTAGGATTGGGGACGGAATTGAGATGTATAAATGTCTTCTCCTGCCAGTTTTCTAAAACTTGTTTTGTACCTATTCAAAGATACAATCACCGGAGGAGAGGAGCTGGACGTGACGCACAGCCTGGCCACAGATCATGAAGCACGTGTGACCTCAACCAAAGGTGGAGTCGCAGAGCAACGAGACGCGGGACGAGGCACCACTCTCAAGCTCGGCAGATGAAGGAATGAAGGGCTGCCTTGAAGCCCTTGATTTGCTGACCCACTCGTGCCTGAAGTCCCCGTCCCTTTTGAGCCCGACTGATGGGCCTGCCTGCTCGCCATCCTTTGCTCCTTTGGTCCCTTGGTGTGTTCAAAGATCTGATCCCACTCCGCCCTCTCTTCCCTCGATTATTCAACAACATCACCCTTTTCGCATAACTTTTGACTCAGAAAAGAAGAGCAGCATTTAGATAGAATAAGGTTTTGCCACGGAAGAAGAAAGACACGCAGGTGCCCAGCATGAGGCACCCCTAAGAAGATCAGTTAGGAAACAGGACTGTGATCTAACAGCAGAGGACTGATCGCACCCTGCAACGCGTAAGGATGAATCCGAGCTGGACCTATAGGTCCACCGCCGGTGCTCAACAGCGCCAACGAAAGAAGACGGACTCTGTTAAAAAGACACTGTGACAAAGACCCCCCTTCCTGAACTTTCTACCCACCCCTTGACTAATTGCTTGTATCGAACTGAATTCCTCCCTCAACCATTTTTGTGTTGCTTTCAAAAATGTTTCATCGGTCACTCATGTATTTAGTTTTCCAAAAGTCTCTTATAGCACTGACAAGACCCGAAGGTATCAGAGCACTTTTTACTGTATTTTGATGTCACCGGAGAGAAAGTCAGAACCTGATTCTATAATGTGTCGGAACCTTTTTCTTGATTGACCCCGACTAAGTATTATGCCGATCTCTAGACTTGTATGAATAACCCAACAAATGTAAAATCATATGTACCGCATTCCGCCAATCGTATCGACTGTATAGAAATGAGCTAGCTTATGTAAAAAAGCGGCGACTGTTGAAAATGACAATGTATATGCACATAAGCGGCGTTCATTTGTGTTCACTGTACCCCTTGTTGTAAGCAGAACGGATATCGCTAAACACTGACTGTGTTATCCCGCCAGCATAGACCCATGCACACACGTACACGACAGCCATTTTAGGCACCATGGCCTCTCTGCCCGTTTGTTCCCGGCACCCCTCCCCGCGCGCACTGCTCATGCATCGGCCATAAGACCCTCTCCCTCTGCGTGACCCTGCCCTAGAAGTAACCCTCCTGCTTGACCCACACCCCCCCATTTCCTCCCAAGAGCACCCTTCCCCTCAGCTGATGAGCCCCCCCCCAACTGCACTTGGCCCTTCGACCCGGTCCCAAGTCCTAAGACCAAGCCTCGTGGATGTACACCCCCCCCCTTTTCCTGCCCAGCATAACAAAACCGTGATACACCAGCCGAAGTCCCCGATCTTATCGCCTGCCCAACCTTTGATCTGATCATCCCCTCCTGCCCTCGTGTCCTGTAGGAATGTCCGGCTGAGAGATCACAATCTCTTGTTACATTCAGGAGGGGAGGATGACATCTGAGCGACTGGTATGGGAATAGGCCTGAAGCTGGGATTCCAAGCATGCCTTTTCCTACTTCAAAGCGTCTTTATTGTAATAAGGAATGTTTGTGTATCATAAACATGTGTATAAAAGACGAAGCCTCAGAGAAACTGGTGTGTGGTGGTGTGAAGGGCACCAAGAGAGAGCACCTCCTGAAGACACTATGCGAGTGTCCGAAATGACAGGCTCTCCTCATGAGAAATAAAACTCTGTTCTTGTTTTCCTGCTTCCAGCGCCCGTCTCTTTATTTGGTAATTGTTCAAGATGGGAACTAAGAGGCGTCCTGCGCCAGCAGCCTGGGCATCAGGTGCGTTATGGGCTGACTTTTCCACATCCCGAGACCTGGGCGTACTTCTCTATTGTTTCCATCAGTGCTTTGATTGATCTCTCTGGGTCCTCGGTGATTATTAGCACATCGTCTGCATATGCCGCTAGTTTGAAAGTTTCTCCCTCTACTGGTATGCCCTTTATGTCTGTGTTGGTCCTGATCATGTTTAGGAGGGGCTCTATGGCTAACAGGAACAGGGCTGGCGATAGTGGACATCCTTGCCTGGTGCCCCGGCCTAGATGCAGTATTTGTTCAGTCCCTCCGTTTAGTACAACTCGTGCTTTGGGGGCACTGTAGAGGGCCAGCACCATCTTCCTATATTGTGGGCCGAACCCGAATTTCAGCATGCACTGGTCCAGGAAGGGCCAGGACACTCTGTCGAACGCTTTCTCAACGTCAAGGGCTATCATGACCGCTGCGTTGGTGCTCTTGGAGGAGTGATTTATTATATGGCATAGCAGTCTTGTGTTATCGTGGGACATTCTGTTCCTAAGGTACCCTACTTGTGAGCAGTGTATGAGCTTGGGTAGGTAGGCGTTTAATCTGGTTGCTAGAATTTTGGTGTATATTTTACAGTCTACGTTGATAAGTGATATTGGTCTGAAATTCTTTGCCTCGGTTGTGTCTTTGCCCTCTTTCAGTATTACTATTATGTTGGCTTCCGCCATAGTCGGAGTCATGCGTCCTTGCTAGACACATTTCGTGTAAATCTCTTTCATTGTGGGTCTTAGAATGTGTAGGTAGTGCTTGTAGAAGCCGGCCGTGAAGCCATCTGGTCCTGGTACCTTATTGTCCTTGAGACTCGCTGTGGCTCTCCCTATCTCATCCTCTGTTATGTTCAGTTCTAGGGTGTCTCTCTCCTTATCTGATAGCGTTGGTGTGGCTAGACTTGCTAGGAGTTTCCCCCCCCCATCCCCCTGAAGGGTTTCATCTCTCGTATAGAGTTCCTCGTAGAAGTTCTTGAACACTTCCAGGATCTCTCTGTTTGCAGTCTGGGATTTGTTGTTTTTGTCTTTGATGGCCTCTATTGAATGCTGTTTCTGTTTCCCTTTGAGGTATGATGCCAGGTTTTTCCCTGCTTTGTTTGCTGTACATAGGTTGATACCTTTGTATTTATTTATCCAGGTGCCCGCCCTCTCGCTCAGGATTCTGTTTAGTTCGTATTTGCGTTTGGTTAGGGTTGTGAGGGTGTTCCTATCTTCCAGATTAGCTATGTGGCCATTCGCTAGGCTTTTAATTTCTATTTCCAGTTCAGCGATTTTTTTGTTGGGCGTGGCTTGGACGGCAATGTGGACGGTCGTCTGAGTCCACTCGCTCCGCAGCCCTGAGGCGAACTAAGGCCATAACGACCTGCCAAAACAAGTTTGTTCTGATCAAAAGAACAAGTTTCACGCATGGGAAGAGTAAGGCTACAAACGGATTGAGGAATCGTAGGAAAAAGAACTGCGCTAATGGAGAGATTCGATCTCGAAGCTCCAAGACCCCGCAAGACGAGCAAACCACAAAATGGCGGCCAGTAAGTAAGAAAAGGAACCCCACTGCGGACACCGAACGGAGACAAAAGGAGAGAAGAAACAGGAGGCCAGCCTGACACTACAGCATCCACCCCTCAGCGAGCTCCCACACCACAAAAAAACGGCAAGTACGAGCGTGGGCGACGGGAGAGTCAGAGAGGAGAGAGAGCGACTGGAAGCAGGGGAGCAGCGGGGGTCGGCGCACGAGCGAAGAGCTCACCGGAAGATTCGCGGGGAGGCTCGCTAAGGAGAAAGAGGGGAACAAGCGGCTGGTTTAGACCCACCGGCGCATCAAAGCAAAAGACAGGCGAAAGCAAAACTAACCTCGAATGGGCGCCGCCATTACCGGAAATATGGACTCAATATTTCTTCTGAGCTAAAATGACCCTGGTCTGCTCTCTCCCCAGCAGCTCCGCTGTGCACTGCTTCGCCATTGACCCGCTGACCTCCTCCACCTGGTAGGTGTTCAAGGCCACTCTGCTCTGTGCCCGGCTCCGCCTGCCTGCCGCTACCCGATTGTGCCTGTACTTGCCTGCCTTGCCTTCTTGTTAATTCTGGTATTGTGCTTTAATTTTGTCCTGTATTTTGTATTTGTACTTTAATTTTGTTTTGCATTCGTCTTTCTGTCTCGCTATCCTATCCAGTTTCCCTCCGTTCCTGCTGCCGCTACTGCCCCTGCAGCCCCTCCCGCCTGACAGTTCCCACTCCCGCCTCCCAGCTGCACGTCCCTCCACTTCCCTATTTACTGGCAGCCACTGCGGGGGAGTGCGAGCAAGACCTCTGGCCCTAGTCTGAGGCCTGCTCTCTCCCCAGCAGCTCCACTGTGCACTGCTCCGTCGTTGACCCGCTGACCTCCTCCACATTGTAGGTGTTCGAGGCAGCTCTGCTCTGTACCCGGCTCCGTGCCTGTACTTGCCTTGCCTTCCTGTTAATTCTGGTATTGTGCTGTAATTTTGTTCTGTATTTTGTATTTGTGCTTTAATTTAGTTTTGCATTCGCCTTTCTGTCTCGCCATCGTATCCCGCTTCCCACCATTCCCGCTGCTGCCACTGTGGCCCCTTCCCCTGACTGTCCCCGCTCCTGCCTCTTAGCTGCACGTCCCTCCCCCTTTCCTATTTAATGCCGTCTGCTGCGCAGTTGCGCAGCAGACGCGATGCTGGCATGGCAAAGACGCGCAAAAGGCAGATCCCGTCTGCGCCCCTCCGCGACCCGACCGCAACCGCGACCAGTGCCAGGAACCCTGGATCTCCAACCATCCACCACTACGACGCTTCCACCCTCCTCGCACTCAACCCCGGTCGGAACAACAACTGCCAGCAAGCCACGCCGAGCACAACCCACGGCCAGTTCTCCTGCAGCAACTGCTGCCAGACCTTCACCACTGCTCCGGACACCGACAACACCAACACCCCTAACGCCCTCAGATGCATCCTCATCAACATGCGCTCCTTGCACCGACAAGCCATTGAAATCTGGAACCTCCTGGACTCACTCTCACCCGACATCGCTTTCTTCACGGAAACCTGGGCCAACGCCTACTCGGCCCTTGACGTCGCCATCGCCATCCCGCATGGATACAAGATCCAGAGGAAGGACCGCCCCAACCACCCAGGAGGAGGCATCGCCATCTCCCTCCACTTCACCACATCCAGCGAAAACTTCCCCGCGGCCAAGCACCTACACTTCCAGGTCCAGACCAGCCCTAAATCCACTCTCCGCGGCACCCTTACCTACAGACCCCCCGTACCTAAGCACTCTTTGCCAACACCATCACGAACCTCATTGCACCCCACGCCATTGCCGCCACAGACTACATACTCATCGGAAACCTGAACTTCCACCTCGATATCCTCAACGACCCCAACCCTGCCTCCCTCCACGACCACCTTGCCACCATAGGACTGAAACAACTCGTCACCACACCGACCCACAAGGCAGGACACGCTCTCGACCCGATCTTCGCTGGAGGTAACATTGTTCACTTCAGCCACACCACGCAGCCCCCATGGACCGACCACCACTATGTACACTTCTTTGTCAACAAATCAAAGCCACCTGTACCCGTTCCTCGCCCCCGCGTAGGAACTGGAGCAGAGTCCCCAAGAAACAACTCAACTCCACCCTCAACGGCAACACCCCCTCCGCTGCAACCAACGTTAACCTCGCAGCCATGGAATTCCACACCTGGATTGCCACCCTGACAAGCAACGCCCCAGGAAAGCTGCCTGATTTACCACTGATCTCCAACAAGCCAGACGCACCTGCAGATGCCTGGAGAAGAACTGGAGAAACAACAAGACACCGAAAAACTACACCACCTACAAAGACACTATCTTCAACGCATCAGACCCACCAAAAGAACCTTCATCCACAACAGAATCCTCACCAATTCCAGCAACTCCAAGGAACTCTTCAGCGTCATCCAGGAATTCTCCAAGCCCCTTAGCGAAGCAACTGACATCCGCCCCTCCCAGGACTTGTACGCCAAGCTCGGATCATACTTCCACCGGAAGATTAAGAACCTCTACGACAATTTCAATGACTGCACACCTGTCCCCGCAGTCAGACCGACCGCCCTGCAGCAACACCAGCCAGACCACCATCTCACCTGGACAGCGATCACAACCGAGCAGACCGTCGCAAAGATGAAAGGTATCCACTCCGGGCCCCCATAGACCCCTGCCCACCCCACAAATACCATAGAGCCCCCACCACTATCGCACCCGTATCACGGCCATCCTTCCTCTCCGAACCCACGAAAGTCAACTGCGGAGTCCCAAAGGGATCATCACTCAGCTCAACCCTCTTCAACATCTACATTGCTCCCCTCGCCGCCATCGTCCAACAGAAGACAGAACTCCTTGTCCTCGGAACCACACCTTCAGCATGGAATAACACCTGGTGACTCACCACCCTCGGAAGCCCCTCAACCCCCACAGACCACTCCAAAAACCTTGGCATCGTACTCAACTCCTCCCTTTCCATGAATCGACAGATCAACGCCATCACCTCCAGCTGCTTCAACACCCTCCGCATCCTCCGTGAGACCTTCAAACGGGTCCACCCCGAGGCAAGGAAAACAGTCACCCATGCACTCATTACCAGCAGGCTGGACTACAGAAACGCCCTCTACGCTGGCATCAACAAGTCCCTACTACGCAAACTTCGGAAAGTTCAGAACACCGCCTCCATACTGGTCCTCGGGGTCCCGTGTCACAAACACATCATCCAACACCTACGCAAGCTCCACTAGCTCCCCGTCAAGAAAATAGTCACCTTCAAGATACTCACTTACGCCTACAAATGCCTACACAACAGCGGACCCCAATAACTCAACCACAGAATCACCCTCCACGTACCCAAGCAAAACCTCTGCTCCACCAACCTCCTCCTCGCCGAAACCCTGCGCATCCGCAGAACCAGAGCAAGGGAAAGATCCTTCTCCTACATTGCGGCCAAGACCTGGAATGAGCTCCCCACCGACATCAGATGTGCCCCCTCCCTGAACACCTTTAAGAAGGCTCTGAAGACCTGGCTCTTCGACTGAAACGGGACTGCTGACCCCTCCCCCCCAGCGCCTTGAGACCCTCACGGGTGAGTAGTGTGCTTATAATTCCCCTGATCGATTAGTTTGATTGATTGAAAATGTAAGAAAAGTAGATATGATAACTGAGCAACACTGTGAATTATTAGACATTATTTATTAAAGAAAATAACCTTCAATATTATGTGATAACCTTCTGTGGGTTTGATTACTTTCAATTTAACAGCTTGACAACTGCAATATGAAAAACATTCATCAATATCAAGTAGTTACCTATATACCCAGCAATCATTTACTTGTTCTGATTAATACCATAATGCCATACTTGTTCTAAGAACAATAATACATCTATATAATCATGATTCCTCGAATTTCTCTTGTGGAAACATCACAGTAAATATTGAGTTCTACAACAGTCCCGCCTGCGATGTAAGCTACCCAATTCCAGCCATGATTACATTATGTTGTCTCTCGTGAACAAGAATAGAGGACCAGATTGTTTCTCTCATTCAAATCAAATATAATCCACCGCCTACCCATCAACATCCTATCCACTTACAGTCCAATTATGTTTCATTACTGCAACGCAACTCAAGTAGACCACACACATCCAGAAATTATAACTTAGACCTTTTTAAAATTGATTAACTTTTAATGGAACCAGCCAATTAGGCTGACAGGGACAAACTTAGTGGATCGGATTTGAGCGGGAGAGGTGTGGCGCCGCGGCCAGGGCGACTTACGCTGGAATCTGGGGATCACGGTTCGATCCCCGGCTCCGGCGGCAGGTTAGCCCAGCACCATGTAACTCTGGGCAATAGCTTGCTTAATCTTCCCGACGGGCCCCAGCGCCTAGAGACCCTAACGGGTGATTGTGCGCTTTACAAATGTGGACTATTAATAACAGCACCATTGTTTTGTCCCACACAACTTTGCTGAGGGATCCTATTGACAGGAGAGTGGTGGGGAGTGTTGAATGTACAGTGCCTCCTTGGCTTTCAAATAATTTCAATCAGTTTAAATTTTGCGGCTCAAGTAGCCAAAGATCAGATTAACCCTCCCCGTCAATTAAATGGAATGTATCTGGACTTACATTGAGGATATTTGATCCAGCCTGGAGGCCTTTTGTGGTTGCCTATGCTATTTGTGTAAAGCAAGACACTTGGCCCACAGAACCCCTTTAAAGATCCAGAGCAGGTAGACCATCAGATGAAGTTCTGATTTGGATTCAAATCTCCCTTAGTTGTAGTAATAAACAGCCACAAATGAAGGACATAATGGGAATTTTACTAGCCCTGCACCCAGGATCAATGCATGACCATATTCCATTATTAAACATATGCTATTGCAGTGTGGCACCAAATCAAGAATCACCAATCGTACACACTTTGGGACCTTTCTAAACAATTTTACTTTAAGTTGTCCCACAATAGTTCGACATTTGAGCCTCGGGAAAACCTCTACACAATTATCTAAGAGGAACATGAAGAAAACTGAATTCCAGTGCTAGACACCCCAGCTATTAAGAGGTGGTCTGCTGTTGCAGTGTAGTTGTTTTCGTTCACCCTAACCCGGAGGCTAAGGGCTTGCAATGGACGCTGCTCCTCTGATAGAACAAGCATTGGCATAGCCAATAGGCCTCGCTTTTGGGATCTTATAAGTAGTTAGTTATGCAGCACAATATCCTTGGTGCAACAACATCAACTGTTGCATGGTTAAACACTTATAAGGTTCCAAAAACGAGACCTATTGGCTATCCCAATGCTTGTTAAAGCTTGACATTCCCACAGGACCACAAGACAAGCCACATACCTCAAGTTGTGAGACAGATGAGCTTAAAGTTCATTCTACCACACACCTTTGTTACGGCCATCTCAAGCACAGAAACATGAGATCCTTGGTTATCTCATGCACTTTTTAATTCTCCGTTTGCTGTATTACATATGAAGCTGATCGATTAATTGCGACTCTAGGTAACAAAGTCATTGTACAGATGTGAACTACAGGACCAAAGTCAGTCGTATAAACACTTCTGTGGCTTCAGGTACTGTTGTGCGCGGGGAGTTATTATTCCACTGTCTTCTCTCGTAGAACAAACACCCTGCCTCACTACAATATAACCGATTCAGAGGCATGTCAGTTTTAGCAATTCTTCCATTAGACACTATATGTTCTTTGCATTACGAATTGGTACAGTTCAGATATTGTCACAGATGCATGATGCCCATCACGATTAAAAAAAAAAAAGTTTCGAAAACGAACTCTGTCAAAGCCGCAAGAATGTTGCAACTGCTCACATCTGTAGATGGAAGGCCTGTGAACTCGAAAGTTGACTTACTGCTGTTTGCACTTTTTCTTTTTGCTAATTCAAAGCTATCTCCAACTCCATGCTGAATCCCTTTTCAGTTATACAAGCATATAATCCTATCCAGTCCAAAAACGTAATAAGCCACGGGCTCAACTTTTGGGAGTCCACGCAAAGCATGACATTCTACTACAATCCAGTTACCAAAGGCTCATATCAGTACAACGTAAACGCAAATTTGATTGCACCTGGTAGGAAAGCAAGTCTCAGAGCCAAACGTGTATAAATTGATGCTGAAACAGTAGCTGAAACTTCAAACCAATAAATGAATCATATTTAGAAGCATATATAGTGACTACTGTATTTACCATGTCTCCAGGGGTCTTTTGGTTCCACAGCACCAGAAAAAATTTTGTCGTCTGAGGGGAAAGTAACCCGTTTTGGCTCATACTTGTTTTTACCATTTTCATCTTCGGCTGTTGGGGACAAAAGAGCAGACCCTTGCCCCGGCATATCCTTTCCATTGGCTGGTCCAAGCAGATCCAGGAAGGTCATTGGTCTCAAGGCTTAGATTCTGTCCATGTTCTTGGCTCCCTGTGCCACCAGGATCTGATCCAGAAATACTCATTCCAGACTTTTTAGAGCCTAAATCAAATGAGTAGGTAGCATCCGCACACTGGTTCAGGGAGTGCTCTCGAGGGCCGTGTGAATGACTTAAAGGTAGAGAGCATTGCTGAGGCTAAAACATACTTCTGTAGAGCAGTGAGGACAGTTCACTCCCAGTATGAGGCGAGATGGATGGTGCACGTGAAAGAAACCGCAATGTGGTTGGGGAAGATGGGCAGTAGTACAATCCAAACACAGTTACAGGATGCCAAGGTTAGATCTACAAAACATCATAGGTATATATTAATGTTTGGAGAATGGAGCACTGGTTAATGTGACGTTGGGGGGGTAGAGCTAGTGCAAAAATTATGTAGTCGGAGTTAAAGTGAAAGCAAACTGCGCATTCAGGGGATTAAATAGTGTTGGAATAAAAGCAAAGTATTAGAAACTAGTGAAGTCAAATTGAGGGAAGGGGTAGAAGAGACTGTAACCAGTGGGCAGATGTGTGGAGTGAGTAAGTCGCAGGACAGTAACGGGTACTCTTGACTAGTGGGTACTTTGAGAGTCGAAGACTGGTGTTTGGTAGAATGGCAGGCCCTAGTCAAGAAGGCAGGTGCACGTCTCAGCCTTTGGTAACTAGGGCTAGTAGCAGATGTCTTTGTATAACAAAACAATACCCAACTCAGAAATGAAAAACAAAATAGAAACCAAGTGACCCCTTATGTGATAAAAGAGGATGTCTGGCTTTCTGTGGCCTAAAACTTGTCCTAATTTTTGAGGGTTTACAGATGAGGATTACAGACTAATTTTATAACAATTTGAGAACAGTTAAGAGTGAACATTTTGTTACGTCCCTACATTTTAAACAAGCGTGCGCTGAAGGGGAAAAAACAAGTGGGAGGGATGGGGGGAGTGCACGCACGCGCGCTAAACATCAAAAGGAAATGGCCTAGCAGCAAGAAGTAAACAAGTGGGAGGGGTGGGGAGAGGGCACGCGCATTGTGAGAGGGGGAGCAGGAGGTGAGCCCGAGAGTGGTGCGCGACTGGGGAGAGCAGTCTGCTGCTGCAATACACAACAAGCCCGCGAATGGTGCGCGCAAGAGAAACACGCTCTGTGGTGGGGGAGAGGCGGAGCGAGGCGCTTTGGAGAGCAAGCGAGACACAGATGGCGCCTGTGTCGTGAGGAAAGCCAGAACCAGATGGCAGCTTTGCACCTGCACGCAAGGGTGCACTCAAGCTTCCGGCCATAGTAGCATTTTCAGAAGCCCACTTACTATAAGTCTCACTAGAGCAGCGCATGCACTGGCTCAGGCGAGACCTAAAAAGGGCACACACATTTCAGGTGGGATAAAAGTGAAACTAGTATTGATTATTTTTTACTTGATATTAAACTATGGAAATCATCAAGTGCTTCAATAGCAACCATTATGCCTTGTTTCTGTCCCTGGACAGCATGTTACTAGATATTGCCAATCCATGCTGCAAGGCCAGAACATCAGTACCTCTCCCGCAAATTAAGAACACCTACAGAGGAGTTATATGGCCTACAATTCAAAACAGTGTCATTGTGATTAACGGGATATATAAAACTGTTCTAGCTCCAATTGAACCCTACGAGCTCACTCCAATAGCAGAAATCCCAATACTAAGTATCCACACAAAATGATTTTATTCATTTCAAAATTATTATTTTTTTTGTCTCAAGACCAGTTGACAATAAACCATTCCAACACCTTGGTTCAATAAAGAGTGTAAGTTGGTCAATCACAAGTTGCTAGAGGCAGCTAAAGCAAGGTAAATCACTGCTATTCCCGGGACAAGACGATTATTTAAAGCTGTTTTAGCACAAGCACAGAGGGACTGAGAGAACAGAAACTGGGCAGATATGATAGTGGCTTTAAAAGCAAATGATAGTAGGTCCTTTTGGTGTAAAATTTACCCTAAGGACCTCCAATCAGTTAGAATTTCCAATGGGTTTAAGAGACATTTTGCTTCTCTTTATGGTGAAAAGGTTAATATATTTGCCCTATACTAATTGAGATTGTTATCACATCATCCGGAGAATCGTTAGTCTCTCCCTCTGTTCCTCTCTTTTACTCGCTTCTCCGAAGTCATCCTACTAGGATGACCCATCCTGACCACATCTGAGTAGCACTGCCTGGAAGCAATACACAAACCCCTACAGAAGACCCATTCGCAGTAATGTGACCCAGGGCATAGATAGCAGGCACAACTGGTTGGAACAAGGAAATACCAGACTTTCTAAAAGTGGCATTTTCAGAAGTCTACCTTAAAATCCAACTTTACAGTTAAAGTGGATTTTAAATTACAATTCATTTGAATGTATACAGCATATCTCTATCAGCGTCTCATCCATTATCACTTACTAGATGTATTACGGTAACCCAGTGTTAATCAGTGAGACAGGCCTTACAAGTGAAAATCTAGATGAGGAGTTTTCCACTGCCTGGACTTGTAAGACTTCCGTACTCATCTCCTACTTTTTAAATACAATGCACCCGGCCCTATGACCCTTTAGAGATTACCTCAGGGGTGACTTTTAAGTATTAAAAAGGAAGGTTTAGGCCTGGCAAAAGGTTTATTTAACTCACAAGAAACGGACCCATCTTAGGTCCCGTCAAGCTGCACAGCCAAACCTCGTTTTGAATCCAATGAATCAAATTCATCTATTTTTTCTTATTTTCTCCTCTTTTTTCACCATTCTTTTTCATTCACTTTTAACTCATATTGTTCAATCCATTATATTCAATCTCTAAGTATCATCGCCGTTCAAAAAAGCGCAGGAGTCCTCAATCGGTTCCACATGCCATAGTTTTATTCCAACAACCCAATGCATTTCGGGAATGAGATCCCTTCGTCAGGGGTATCTATAATTACAAGTAAACATATCAATTTAAAATGTCTTCAATTGTATCATAAAACATTTTCTGAGTTTTGTCTCAATATAAAATCATTTCTAATCACTTGTACACAAAATTTGTATAACAAATAAACTATGCTTAAAACGCTGCTAATTGTGCCTACAAGGTACACTCCAACTTGGTGCATTCTATTCTTATCCCCACTTCGTATTTCACACAAGCATTATGATGCATCAGTTGCAAACTGCAATATTCCTTCCCCGGTTTTTTAAGTGTAAAGAGGATAGTAATACTGACAAAACTTTGAACACTGACGAACTTCTCTAGGCTTACCTTGGCATGCTCATCCCTCTAGTTTCTTAAAAACTTAGTATTAAACTGCCATATCCATTATTGCAATGCGTGTCAAGTCTCATATGGAAAAACATTTCAGCGCCGCCAGTAACCCGTGCTCAGTGCCGAGTATAATTTTAGAAACTTACTCCCGTGCGTTCCCGCCCTTATTCACCATGCCCCAGTAAATCAATTACACCTGAGTGTTCCTATTTTCAAAAACTAAACATAAACAGCGGACCATAGCATCTCTGCTCTCCCCGTTGTTTCACTACATATCCCAAGCTGCAACGTGAACCATACCTTTCCCCATGATATTGTGCGTCTAAGCATCGTTATATCCTCACATGTTATATTGCGAATGAAGACCTATAAACCTGTCTGATCAAAACATTGCCACTTAACTCTGTTTACTTAGTATTTCCAATAAAAGTTTGTCCCCAGACATTAACGTTCAGCCGGTGAAACCCATCTCCTGCATCTTTCACGATATTTCACGTGATCGTTGATTTTATCTTCATTTATGATGATTTATTTGTGATGACTGAGCGTCTATTTTTTCTTTTTGCGATTTATCCTTGGGTGCAATCTCATGTGAGACGATATGTTCATGTTCATGAAAATTGAAGAATGAGATGCACACCAGTCTTACTCCATAAGGCCATGTTTATACTCCATTCATTTTATAAGAACCTTCATTTTTTTAGAAGCGTGCAAAGCTTGCCCCGCGCTTCGTCTCGTTGCGCTGCAACATAACAACTCACAAGAAACGGACCCATCTTAGGTCCCGTCAAGCTGCACAGCCAAACCTCGTTTTGAATCCAATGAATCAAATTCATCTATTTTTTCTTATTTTCTCCTCTTTTTTCACCATTCTTTTTCATTCACTTTTAACTCATATTGTTCAATCCATTATATTCAATCTCTAAGTATCATCGCCGTTCAAAAAAGCGCAGGAGTCCTCAATCGGTTCCACATGCCATAGTTTTATTCCAACAACCCAATGCATTTCGGGAATGAGATCCCTTCGTCAGGGGTATCTACAATTACAAGTAAACATATCAATTTAAAATGTCTTCAATTGTATCATAAAACATTTTCTGAGTTTTGTCTCAATATAAAATCATTTCTAATCACTTGTACACAAAATTTGTATAACAAATAAACTATGCTTAAAACGCTGCTAATTGTGCCTACAAGGTACACTCCAACTTGGTGCATTCTATTCTTATCCCCACTTTAACCAGGCCAAAATGGCAGTTTAAAAGTGCCCTACAGGCTGCGATGGCAGGCTTCAGACATGTTTTAAAAGGTTACTTTAGTAGGTGGCACAATGAGGGCTGCAGGCCCAGTAGTATCATTTAATTTTCATGCCCTTGGTATGTGTAGTACCATTAACTAGGGACTTACAAGTAAATTAAATGTGCCAATTAGATGTAGGCAATTTTGACCATGTTTGAAGGATACACCATAAGCACTGTAACACTCGATAGCAGTGGTAGTAGAGTCCACAGAGTCATAAAACCAACCAAAACGAATTCAGCAAAACAGGAGGGATGAAGGCAAAATGTTTGCCACGCCAAGGATATCAGGTCTAACACTACAAGTGTGTGAAAGTATTATGTCTGGATGCGGAAAGCTTGAAAGGCCTCTAGGGTTAGTTTAACGCCTTAACTGCGGCGGTTTTTCCGCCGCGGTGCGGGCGTTCTAAAGGGTGGGCGGGGCTGCGTCGGCCGCTGGCTGACGGCAGCACTGGGGAGGTAGTGCTCCCGTTGGCGCAGCACGGAAGGGGTTAAAGAATCATACAGTATGAAAAACACCCAGTGACAACCACCAATCATTTCCCTCACAAAAGTGCCTTGAGTAGAAAGAAAAGGAAACGGCCAAGAGTTATGATCAGCGAAGTCACACTTTGTAACAAAACACAGCTAATTATACAAGTACCCTGAGTTGCCATTCTTTACTGTGTGCGAATTGCTGCTCGACTTTATCAGGTGCTACAAATACATGTTTTCAGCAAAGCACACCTCTGTACCTGTAGTGTTCACAAACCCGCGATGGAAGGTCAGAGAGAACCTTATTCCCCAGGATCTGTATTTTTTAAGGGCTCCAAAGTCCATTTATAAATTAGGAAGCAAGCTTGATGGCATGTAACATTCCTACAACTGCTACAAGACACCACCCACCTGAGCTGGCTGGTTTTTTTTCTTAAAACTTTTTTTTAACCTTTAAGCAGGTGCTTTTGATACGTGGCCTGGCATGATATTTTTTTACCTAGGCCACACAAATTCTTCTCACATGCCAGGTAGTGCTGCTAAATTTGAGAGCTGGGAGTTGAGCAAGCCCAACTTTGTGATGAATTCTAAAAAAATGGGACAAAAGTAGGTAGGCGCTAAAGGCTGGCAATTGTGCTCTAACAGCAAATCTGAAGATGAATTTCAGCATCTACCATAATTCCACCTCTGTGGGAATCAGCTACCTGGACCTACGGCAGTGTAGGCAACTGATGTAAGAGGAATCCTATGCTTTACGGCTGCTTACGCCCTGGCGTTGGTGCTGGCAATGGGTGGTGATGTCAGAAGTACGCTATGTGTCCCTCGTTCATTGGAATGGACCTATTGTGAGATGAAGTCCTGGAGGAGGAGGTGATGATGAGAGTCAAGAGCAGTGTGAGCCTACTGTTCAAATGAAAGTCCATGCAGTGTGTGCCAAGTTGCCAGGGGTGGACATACTGGGAGATATAGTCCAGGAGGAGGCGGCAATCCTAATGAGTGCAGTGACCTTATGAGCCCACTGTTCAAACAGTAGTCCTGTGCATGGCTTCGTAAAGCTGAGCTGCTCCACCCTTGTCTTCTGTGGAACAGAGACTGTAGTGCAGGGGAACAGACCTTTTATAAATAACAGCTCTACCCAGTAAAGAGCTAACAGAGCTCTTAGCCCTTTGCCCTAACTGCAGGACCGCTATCTTCATCATGGCTGGGACATGCATGAAGGATGCATGTCGTGTGTATGTGGTTGTCTGGTTTAAGTGTGGCATGGTGAGTGAGGAGATCTTTAGATCCCATGTGAGTACGCCACACAGTCGTGATTCTCTTGATGTTGTGCTGTTTATATTCATCTCAGACTTGCCAATCAGCACATACACTCCCCCTAAAATTCTTTACCTCAGGGATGAGGGCAGTTTGCATCCAGTTCCCTTACTTTGTCCCAGGGTAAGTTTTCCCTGCCTAGAAGAAACTCGTGCATCCCTCATTTCTTTGTTGTGCTCATCTCCCTTGGGGAAGGGGACAGAGGCCACCCTTCAACCCCAGCTGAATGTGCATCATGCCTGAACCAATCTGAACTAGTATGTATGTAGACATAGAGTATGCAAATCCAAAATACCTTAACAATTATAAAAGTAGTATATCAGGCAATACTGTCCACCACCTAGTGCACTTACAAATCATCAATTATCTACACTAGACTTACCTTACATTGAAGGGACACTCTGGTGGTCCAAATATCACTCTTGACTGTCCAGTCATATTTTATTTCGTTGTCATTGCTTTGATTCTTGCTCTTCTAATTATTGATTCTGGCTACTGACATCTAAATTGCCAGACGAAACTTCGTTTGTTAGTCACTGGCCATATACTTTCAGGGAACAAGTCAGGGATGGGCGCGAGTGGGCGCAGCCCCCCCACTATTTTTAGAGGAGCGGCCCCTCCCCCATGGCCTTATGAGGATGAGGGGTTGTCTGTGATGTTACCTTGGCCTCATCATTCGTATTTCTAAACAAGATATGGCCTCACATACTCTTGTAGCGTGACTTCAGTGTGGTTTGAGCTCTTGTTCCCACTGGCAGCGTCCTCTCTCTATGAGAATGGCCACGGAGAGGGTTCCTGCTGACAGTATCATCATCTCTATATGAGAATGGCCACAGAGAGGGTTCTTACTGGCAGCATCCTCTCATTGTGAGGATGACCATGGAGAGGGTTCCTGCTGACAGTATCATCCTCTCTTTATGAGAATGGCCACGGAGAGAGTTCCTGGTGGCAGCATCCTCTCTATATGGGATGGCCAGAGAGAGGATTCCCGCTGGCAGCATCCTCTCTTTATGAGAAGGGCCACGGAGAAGGTTCCTGCTGGTAGCATCATCTCTTTATGGGAATAGCCACGGGGAGGATTCCCACTGGGAGCATTCTCTCTCTATGAGGATGGCCACGGAGAGGGTACCTGCTGGCAGCATCCTCTCTTTATGAGAACAGCCCACAAGAAGGGTCCTGCTGGCAGCATCCTCTCTCTAGGAGAATTGCCACGGAGAGCATTCCCGGTAGCAGCATCCTCTCTCTATGAGGATGACCATGGAGAGGGTTCCCACTGGCAGCGTCCTCTCTCTAGGAGCATGGCCACGGAGAGGGTTCCTGCTGTCAGTATCATCCTCTCTTTATGAGAATGGCCATGGAGATGGTTTCCACTGGCAGCATCCTCTCTCCATTAGAATTGCCCAAGAGGGTTCTCGTTGAATGTCTTTACTGGCCACCATTAACCCTTCTATCACCCAACGAGGTGCAAATGCAGGATATTAACATTAAGCGGTTAGCTCTTTTAAAAATATGCACCAAGCACCAAGATTCACACCTCTGCTTAAAACCGTTGTAAATTTCTTCCATTGCTTAGCTTATTTACACATTGATTTACTGAAATTATACAAAATGTTCTTTTCACATTCCTATGAAACTACATTAATTTTCAGCGGCGGCTCCTCCGTAATGGTGTACGAGTATCGCTTCACTGGCTCAGAGCCAGCATCGGAAAAATAAAACCTTATTTTTTTATTGTTTTGTTTTTCACTTGCTGGCTGAGCCAGTGTGTGTAGGGAGGGGCGGGCTGGGCCGTGGAATTGAGGAGTGGAGTGCACTTCTTTCCAAGTGCGCATGTCGGTTTGACCTGCCGTCTTAGGCCGGCCAAGCAGACATGTACAGTTAGGTTTCTCCAAGCCCAGCTAAGCCCAGCTGTATAGCACAGCTGGGCTGGAGCAACAACACAGACTCCCTGTGCCTGAGCGAAGCATCAAACCAGCTTGCTCTGGCCAATCCCTGCGCTCACAGGGAGTCTCTCATGCTGTCCCAGTGTCTGCTGGGACCAGGAAGAACACTGAGGCGCGACGCGAGAGGTGGCCAGCAGCTTCAGGTAAGTCTTGTTTTTTTAATTATTAACCTCCGCTCTCCCTCTCCCACTCTCCCTCAAGCTCACTCCACCCCCTCCACTTCTTGTTTGTGTTAGCCGCCACTTTTAATTTGTTGCTTTTGGGAAACGCATTTGCAGTTAGATGGGCACTTCAGAAAACAAACATCATGCACCATACATCATCTTAAATGGATCTCAAATAATTGCTTTTAATTTCATGTGTCACCCCGATACACTTCATTAGTTAGGAATTTCAACAACATTAAGACCGCGCAGCTTTTTAATATCTGCAGTCATCAATTTTATATTTATTTGTACATCAACACATTTGCCCATTTCTTCATACCACACAAATGATTAAATGCTTATAAATGAATGACTTGTGCTTTAAATACAGGCTCGCTTATTATCTAAACTTTTCACTGCTTAACGTTCACACAAGTATATGTTTGGGTTAGAAATTAACATATGCTATGTATGCGCATTTAATATAAGATAAGATATTTATTGATATTTGATTAATTAAAACCATTACACCGCAACACACATATAAATATGACTAAAATCATTACATCGGCCAAGACCTAAGCATCACAACACCAAACCCCAACATTTCTTTACTTGCTTGACCACCTCAAGTTAAAAGACAGTAAAAACAGTACAGTACAGGACAGTATCCAAAGAATTTGATTTACTCATTTTCTGCACCAATTGACCTCATTCACTTTAGGCCCAACGCATCATTGCCAAAGTCAAATTTTGGCCCATCATCATACCAGGCCTTTGAGAGACACTGTCCTGATAATAGCCACAAAGGTTAAAAGTGCTCTGTACATAAAGTGCTTCGTGTAAGGAGACTATGCAACTTGGTGTAACCTGAACTGTGCCATTTAAATCACTATTAGGGTAATTTTCGTTTCCAACCTGTATTTTTTGCTCAGACCCTATACACTCGTAGGAGGGCCAAAGTGCTCCATGTAGAAAGGTGCTCCGTGCAAGAAGACTATGCATCTGGCTTGGATCCGTTCACGCTGCTAAAAGTTCCCGCTACTGCGTTTCCATGAGAGGTCAAGATGGCCCAAAGTGCATTGGGCAACAGTGACTTGACATTCCCTTGCCAGGGTGGATTCTCATTTGATGTTGACATTCAGGCGACTACATTTGGTTCCAACCTACTGTTCAGAGGACCAAAAGGACTTAGCCTGGCTTTTGTATTGAAGCTGCTTCTTTCATAAATTTTATTAACTTACCTGATAACTCACATGCTTCTCTTTTTAAACAGCAGTGAACCACTTCCATGCATCCTCACATTTAGAACCCGGAACATTGGTCGGATTGGTCATGGACTTTAGGCCGTCACAAATGCAAATTACATGAATTAAGGACTCTTCCTCTTGATTGCACCATCTACAGTGTGTATTATTTTCACCTTTCTTTTCACCATACCAGTAACTCATTAGCTGAACCAGGCCAAAGCCCAATCTCATAAGAATACGTTTTACCTGGTTAGACAGAAACAGGTGCAGGTACTGTGAGAGTACACCTTGGTGTAGAGGTCTGCTGTCCACCTACCCTGGGCTTTGGACTTTACATCCTGAAAGTCGCACTCTGTGGATATTATCTGTGCATTTTTCAGCAATACCTTTGCTGTCAATTTTCTTGGTAGGTTATTGCATATTATTTCCTCTGCGTTCACAGCACTAATAGAGTTAACAATAGGGGTGCCCACACTGAGCCTGGCTCCTGGGTTTTCTCCTAAAGTAGTTGTTTCGTTGTACCGCTCAATGCAAATTTCAGTTTTTGGCACTATGAGACACATTTGGCGTGTATAACCTGTTCTGTTAGGTTGTACTCCAGCTTAATTTGGGCTTGGCTGGTACAATCTGGAAGGGAAAATAAGTGGTAATAACAAAAACATTGTTGATTGTCTAGCCATTCGAAGAGCTGGTCCTTAAACATCACTGCTCCATACAAAATTGCTGGCATCAGTTTGCTTGCGACCACCGTTAGCAGAGCCTTGTTGCTTTGACAGGCGAGATTCCTCTTTAATTGACCCATCCTGCACATCAAGGGCTTAGCTGTCACTTTGAGGCTGCCTAACTGGCCTTTTTGGCATCCCTTTCGTCAAGCACCACACCAAGATATTTAAAACTTGCCACTTCCAGATCCTTCTTAACTGATAGGAGACACGCTGTCGTGCTAGGAGTATTTTCCTATAAAAAAAACTGAGCATGTGGAGTGTACCAAAGGGGTCATCCCTTTGTCCAGCCCTTTTTAATATGTACATTTACCCCTTATATCTGTGATTGTCTCCTATGGATTCGTGACTACTTCTTACGTGGATGACACCTAGCTGATCTTCTCTTTTGCCAGAAGGTCTACAGGTCCAGAATTGAATTTCCAAACATGCCTCTCCAACGTTATTTCATGGATGCAAAATAACCACCTCAAGTGTAATTCAGAGAAAACGGAAATTCTTCTCTTTGGAAAATCGAATTGTCTTTCTCCTATATGCTGGTGGCTAAACCAATTCCCTCTCCTCCAGACTTGGTTACAATAGCAAAGAACTTTGGAGTCACTTTTGACACCAACTGTCTTTTCAACCTCAAGGAGCAGCGGTAGCCGGGATGTGTTTTAACATCTCTTTAAAAACAATTCCAATTCCTTCCATGCACCGCCAGGAAAACTGTAGCACTTGCCCTCGTTACGTTGAGACTCGATTATTGCAACAGCCTACATGAAGGCTGTTCAAAAAGCAAATTCACAAACTTCAGATGGTCCAACATGCAGCAGCTAGACAGGTGTTACAGCTCCATAGACAGAGCTCTGCATCAGCCGCTTTAAAAAGACTTCACTGGCTGTCTATACATAAAAGAATCTTGTTAAAGACCCTGCAGATAGTCTTTAGAGCATTGAAGGCTACTGGCCCAAAATACCTGACGGCCAGGTTTAGCCACCACAAGACCCTGAGAACACGGAGATCCACCAATGCTAATCCGCTGAAGCCCCCGTCCTTCAGGCTAACAAACCAAGGTGGAAAGTCCTTCATGGTGCTAGGAATGAAGCTTGGAATCAATTGCCTATGCACCTTCAAATTATAGACACGGAAGATGCATTTAAAAAACCCTGAAGACATGGCTTTTTTCCAATCGCCTGATGCACTCTATCAGCCCCTCATCTAACTGGCCCATTTAGGTCCAGACAAGGCTCACAATGCTACTCAGTACAGTGCCAGGATGCTCAATTCCAGGTCACAGTGAGCTTAAGAAACCCCTATTCATTCATTCATACTATGCGTGAGCATCAAATAAACCAGATGCCTTTTTTTGATCAATTTCCTGCCCAAAATCACCATTTTTGTTACATTAAAAATTAGGTCATTTTCTGCAGAATGTTGTGCAAGTGCATCGAGCGATCTCTGAAGGCCCACTTGTGTGCCATCAAATAAAACCATATCACCCGCGTTTTCTAAGATTTGTGTTTCCTCTTCGCTGAAGATCCTGGGGACGGCCAGATTACATTCCATATCTGCCATATATAGCTTAAATATCACAGGGGCAAGGATACAACCTGGTTTTAATCTTTGTTTATAAAAATATGTTCCGAAGTGGCACAGTTCGCCAGTATCTTGGCTTTTACCCATGTGTTGCTATGTGGTCGCTCGATAGCCGTCAAGAGCGGAGGCGGAATTCCCACCTGCTTAACTTCGCCCAAAGCTGGCCTCTTGGTCGATTGTCAAATGCATTGATAAAATCAATAAAGCCCATGGGTGTGGGTGAAAGGTTTGCGTTAGGAAACCACGGTGCCATACTAAAGGGAAGAGTGTTTTGTAGAAGTGACGCCCAATGTAGTGCAGGTGCACACTGGAGAATGGTGGAGCATGTTCAGACAAGTGAGCTGTGACAGGAGGGATGAGGATAATTACAAGAAGGGAGGGTCTGTTCGCCCTCAAAGAGCAATTTGTCTTCCTGTGTGTGTGGAAAAGTAAATTTTGTCATGTTCTGTGTCCCTACGTGTCATCCATCATATGTTATGTGTGCATGATTAAATATGCATATGCATTCCCCATGTTCGATTAATGACGCAATTACAGTTGTGTCCACCTCTAGTATGCCAGTTACTAGTCCTCGTGAATACTACGAATATCAGGCCTATGTAAAGATACGTTGCCACGTCTCTCAGTGTGCACGTTATTCTATTATAAAGTCCCCGTTTCTAGGCCTCAAAAGGGCCTGGACACCAGATTCAGCTCCTGTCTCCTGAAGCCTCGCTGAGGAGCGATACAGCCCCCACCTGTATCCTCGACCTTTCACTTACTTCCTGCCTCGCAGTGCCCGGTGCAGCTTGGCTCTGCCTCTGAGTCTGCCAAGACTATGTTATGATTCCAGCTATCAGTTTAGTCCTCCTTCTCTGCATTCCCAAGCTACTGAACTGCATCAATAGTTTCCGTCATTGTCTAGCCTTCACGTCTCCACGTTAGAGAAATACTGCATTTAATGGTCATTTCATATTCTTCATCACGCACTACATGTAGAATAATGCATGGTCCAGTCTTAGAATCAAGTTAGCCTTTCCTCTCCTAACTTCTAGTTTATATCAACATGTTCTCTAAACATCAGATACTAGATACTGTTTAGGTACATGTCGCCTTGACTCTCCAGACTTCAGTCTCTGCTCCTAGCACAGAGTTCATAGCCCCCAGCTTCTCCTAGTGATACGTCATTGCTAGTTTGCGCGCACCATCAGGTTAGAGGTCCCGGCTCCTCAGGTAGCCCCCTCCATGGTTTCCGCCCCATTCATGACATATTCTGTTACGTTTGCATCACATGTCTATGTATACGCCCAGTTACACCTACTTTTGCCTTTATCTTTCGCGACTGCTACGCGTCACACCTATTGCTCCACCCACTGCTACGCCTACTGCAATGTAATGCTATGTGTTTGCGTTATGTATATATGCTCATGTATTGTTATTAAAAGTCAGCGCGCTCATCCCAGACCCAGCCCCAGCAGCTGCTGGGCCCTGTCATCCTATTCCTATGCAGGTTGTCCTGTTCCTGTCCTTATGCTGTATTAAACCTGCAAAACTCCTACTACCTCGAATCTTGACTCTTATTTATTGAGCTATCTGTTATGATATATGTCTAGTCAAAAATAGGGTATTATTTATTTATTTACCACATAATGGCGCCCGAACAGGGACTTGCCCTTTCCCCACGCGTCGGTGAAGCCACGCCGACCCCCTGACCCTCTGCAGTCGTGACGGAACTCTTCTGCGCAGTGGCAGATATTTCTGCTCAAGTATCCCTCAGGCCCACGGAGGAGACGGAGGAGGCGGTCCAGCATCCAGACGAGACGGTGGAGGAACGCGGCGAGTCCCGACCAGAGCCCAAGCCAAGAGTCCAAGGTCCGAGGTATCCGGAGGTCCACCCGTAACTGAAGTCCGAAGTCCGAAGTTCGTCGTCCGTCGTCGTAGCAGTCCAGTCCAGTCTGAGGCCTTCCGTTCTTGCTGCCCGGTGAGTACCGTTACTGGGGTGGTATCTAGACAGGGTCAATTTAAATTGACTCTGGTCTGTGGGTTGGTGGTACACAGTCCCACAAACGAAGTGCCCACTTCGGTGGATGCGGGTCCTGACGTGTCTCTTTATGAGACCGGTAAGTTTCGTACTGTTTCAGCAGTGCATCTAGTTTCTGTTCTAGTCAGTTTCTGTTCTCGAGAAAATTTATGTGTTCTGTTCTCAATATTTCCAGGTAGTATTCTGTTCGAACTGTTATTTTTAAATGTTTTTCATGTATTTTAATGTCGTGGTATGAATGGGGAATAAGTATCGTGTTCATTGTGTATTGTATTATGTCCAGATTATAGTCCAGTCATGCCGCTCTTCTCAAAATTACGTCAGTTAAAGACTAGAAAGGGTCTGCTGGAAGCAGCAGTTCCCGTCCCGCCCAGGGACAGTCCAGGTCACTTTATGTATCAGAAACATGGCATAAGTGCCATATTGTATCTAGATTTATGGGTAGAGTATACCAAACAGTTAGAAGAAAAGTATAGATGGCCCGTATCGGGTACATGGGATGCCGAATGCATCATGCGAGTAGAAGAAGCATTATGGAAAAAGAAAGCCAGACAATCACAGAAAGATGCCATCGAGCTATGGCGCAAAGAAGCTCATAAAAGAACCGAAAAAGAAATCAGAAAGTCAGAACTAAGTAGAGAATCCCAAGAACGAGCCCAAGAAAGGGAATTAATCGAGATAGGTGAACGAGTTAGAACTGAGCAATCAGACAGACAGAGGCATGCCCTTATTAAGGGTATGTATCCTCTTCTTGCAGAGGGCTTGCCAAAAGCGACCCCGGAGGCATCCAGTAATTTCCCACCACCGTTAGTTCCGACCAAGCTACGTCACAAACCGACCGCAGCTGATATTTTCATCTCGTCCTATTTGGACGACACAATCCCTGAATATGTAAATCCTGTCCGCGCTCCGCCAGTCCCTGTAAATCAGGTAATTCCTACTCCCCCAGAAACCGGGGTGCCCTTAACAGCCCCCCCGGGTCAGCCCGCCATACAAGTCCAGCCCACGTTACAATTACCCACCCTGCCAGGACGAAAAGCATCAGTTGATGATTCTAGTTTAGGGGCTGCAGGAGGAGGTCTTCCTCAAACCCCGCCGCCATACAAGCGTTTATCAGCACTCGAATTACATGCTCAAGCATCACAGCGTACTCCTAAAAATAATAAGTCTGTTGCAGAGATCAGGCAAACCCTTGGCGAATGTGTCTATGACCCAGTTCCAGGCGAGTTTAATATGGTTTTATATTCAGTACGTGTAAGGAGGGTGACCGAGTATCTAGTCACCCTACCCAATATGAAAGAAGATCTAGACAGAATATATCGTTTCATCCGTACAGGGGATGATCCAGAAAGTATTAGTGATGCCATGTCTCAAAGGAAAGCTGAGATCCAGCGTATGATATTAAAGTTTTTAATTAACTGTCTAATAAGAGAACAAGATTATCCGTCTAAAGACCCGGAAGAAATGAAAACTCTAACAAAGTGGAGTGATAATATAGCCGAAGGAAAGCACAATACCATTAGTGCCATGGAGAGTATGTACAAGAAAATCCGTAGAGAGATAATAAAGATACACGAACAGCGTAAAGCAGCACAAGTAAGCGAGAAAGAAAGTACCTCTGATCCTGAAGAAGAAGACGATGAGAATACCGCCAGAATAGCGTATGTAGGAAAACCTAGATTTCCAGATCGCCATTTACGTCTAGAACACAAGCCAATTTCCCATCATTCAGCACCAGAACAAGGTTCCCTAGAACAAGTATTCCAAGCTACCGATCACATTCTGAAATCACGAATCGGTTATAGTGAGTTAAGTACTATGCATGAACAAGAAATAGTTCGGTCAGCAGTCCGATGGATTACTGATTCTACCACTTTTCCAGACGAAATAGTGGCACAAATGTTTCTGAAAATGCCCCCAGCCGAGCAGCGACTGGTGGGTATGTATATGATCCAGCACCTCATTACTCTGTATGAGGGTCAGCACTCTGATCCAGGTCCGTTACACGATGTCCTGAACGAGTTACTCCAGTATAGATGGAGAGGTCTAGGTACCGATTTAATTAGTGTCATTCTAGAACAGCGCCACAAATATAGAACGTTTCTGAACCCGCATTTTGTTCATGTCTCACCCCCAGAAAGTAAACCATTTTACATGGAGAGACAGAATCCGTTACGAGAAGTGCATCCAGTTAAGACAGAGGATGGTGAAATGCAACGAGTGTTTGTTTACACCCCGATTACAAAGATGGAACTCCTCGAAATGAAGAAATTAATTCCCTGTCATGACAAAGATCCAGCAGGGTTCCATAGAGAATTAAAAGACATGCTCCGTATGGGAGAATACACTTACCCAGATATCATTAAAATGTTAAAGGTCCTGTTGCCCGCCGGGGTGTATGAAAAGCTAAAGGAAAAAGAATGGGAGGTGGGAGAGAAAAAGATCGATTGGGCAGTTCTAGAAGCTGAAGACAAGGCACGAGTACCAGGTACCGGTCTTGGAGATAAATGTAAAGAATTACCAGAATTATTGATTCAAGTTTTACCCAGATTATTAACAACTAGAAAAGAAGACTGGGATGCAATCTCAGCCTGTAAACAGAAACAAGATGAAGATATTAGTGATTTCTATTCTAGGTTTGAAAAATGTTTTAGCATCAATAGTGGCCTCAAGACAAGTAGTGAGTCATACCCTCACCTTTTTGTTACTAAATTAGTCGAGAATTCAAGCCCACAAGTTAAAAATCGAGTTTTGAAAGTCGAAAGCACCTGGCAAGCTAATACTCCGTCCCAGATGCTCCAGATGCTCCAGTACCACCAGAATAGAATCAGGGAAGAGCAAGAACACGAGAGAAAACGTATGAAAGACACGAAAATGAAAGTTCTAGTTGCACAATCTGTTCCTCAAGACAGTCAGAAGAGGGGTCCGAATCAAGCCAGTCATCCTGCAGCTCCCGTTAAAGGGAACTGCAATTATTGTAAACAGCCAGGTCATTTTTATAAATGAGTGTGCAGTTCTGAAACACAACATAGCTACTGGTAAGACTAAGGAAAGACCACGTCCGCCTAGGCAAGAACAAGTTTCACAGATTCCTCAGCCACAGAATGCACCACAGACAGTTACCGCACCGCAGCCTATTGCTGCAACACAGCATGTTACATCGCAGATGTACCAGTATGCACAGTCTGAGTATCCAGAGTACCAGCAGTATTCATGAAACAGCCTAGAGAGGGAGGTAGGCTTGCCTCTCATCGAGATACCTGTAGATCAAGAAGGTCCCTATGTTCACAGTCAAGTATTAGGGAAAGACAGAAAGTTTTTGATTGATACAGGGGCAAGTAGGACCACAATTAGTCACGCCGAAGTTCCAGGGGCTCCGCTCTCAGGCTCTAGAAATGTTTCCCTTGGATTTTCAGGAAAACCCATTATCAATGAAATATCAAAGCCAGTCACTCTAGAAGTAGGTCCATTGTCCCGAACTACTGATCTGTTACTTACTAAGTCATGTCCAGAAAATCTGTTAGGCATTAAGACATTGAAAGAGTTAGGTGCAGTTATATGTTGTTCCCCCGAGGGAATACGATTGTTCCTACGTGACTTTAAGGGTCACTATGTATTATGAGATTTTGATCCGAGATTGTCTAATGTCCCGCAGCATTTATGGGCGCAAGGTCCAACTGATGTAGGTTACATGCAAATCACACCCCATCGTGTGACTCTCAAACCAGGTGTAGTGTTACCACGAATCAGACAGTATAGATTGCCACCTGAGGCTGTAGCAGCCTTATCCAAAATTATAGACGAGCTCATGGCTCAAGGAGTAGTTGTAGAAACTGACTCCAATGTATGTAACTCTCCGATCATTCCAGTTATGAAACGTACTGATCCAAATGCACCCCCAGTATATCGATTAGTGATCGACCTACGAGAGCTCAATAAATGTATTATTCCGCAGTACCCAGTTGTCCCAGACATCTCTTCCCTATTGACAGCCATTGATTCCGAAGCCATGTTCTTCACTGTCATAGACCTCAAGAATGCATTTTTTAGTGTTCCAATTCATCCAGACAGCCAGTTTCTTTTCGGATTTTGTTTAAATGGAAGGAGCTATATGTTCACACGCGCTCCTCAAGGTTTCACAGAAAGTCCTAGTATTTACAGTCAAGCACTTAAGAGACAACTAGACAACATTCACATGCCAACTGACACTGCCCTGCTCCAGTATGTCGATGATCTACTGATCACAGCCCGTTCTGAACGTGATTGCGAGCGAGCGTCACTTACAGTCTTGTATTTCCTAGCCGAGATGGGGCACAAGGTGTCCCCTTCTAAACTTCAATTCTGTGTCCAGCAAGTGGTCTACTTAGGACACTTACTGTCCAAGAGGGGTAGGCAGTTGACACCTGACCGTATCCAGTTAATAGCGAGTCTTCCTCAGCCCAAGACCCAGAAGGAGGTACGTGCTTTTATCGGCCTTACTTCTTATTGTAGACAATGGATTCCTCAGTATGCATTTCTAGCCAAGCCACTGATACAGTTAACGACACAGGAGGCAGCCGCACCGACTGTCCTCCCTTGGACATCTGAACATACACTTAGTTTCAACGAGTTAAAGAAAGCTTTATGTCAAGCTCCAGTTCTAGCTACACCGAACTACAGTAAGCCTTTTACACTTTTCGTCACTGAACGCGAAGGTACAGCATTATCTGTTCTCACACAAGATCAAGCAGGACAATACAAGCCCTGTGCTTATTTTTCTAGCACATTAGATCCAGTCGCCCAGGCTTTGCCTGCGTGCCTCAAGTCAGTTGCAGCCACAGCACTAGCTATCAGACAAAGTGATTCCATAGTCTTAGGACACTCTCTGACAGTACAAGTTCCACATTCTGTGGAAGTTCTTCTGAACCGAACACAAACTCAGCACTTGACAATTGCACGTCTAACAGGTTATGAACTGACACTGTTCCAGCCACACATAGAAATCAGACGCTGCAACGTCCTGAACCCTGCTACACTGTTACCATCAGCTAATTCAAATTCTGCCACACATGACTGTGTGGAAGTAGTTAACATTACGACAAAACCAAGACAAGATCTGACAGATATTCCGTTACCAGATCCCGACCTGACACTTTATGTGGATGGTTCATGTATGAGAACTAGTACAGGAGAACTAGTCGCCGCGTATGCAGTGACTACTGACACTGAAGTTATTGAGACGCACCGTATTGATACTCTGTCCGCTCAAGCAGCAGAGCTAGTTGCTCTGACACAAGCCTGCATACACGCCAAGAACCTGAAAGTTAATGTTTACACAGATTCACGCTACGCATTTGGAGTTGTACACGACTTCGGAGTGCTCTGGCAGGAGAGAGGTTTCATGACTTCTCATGGAACCAAGATTCAGCATGGTCTCCTTATTCAAGCTCTGTTAGATGCCATACATTTACCGACATCTATCGCTATCATGAAGTGCAAAGCACATACGAAAGTTACTGACATTATTTCCCAAGGTAACGATCTAGCAGATCGCACAGCCAAGCTTACAGCACAGACTCCAGACATTCAAGTTAATCAGACACATACTCCAGATCCGATTACATGCATGACAGTTAAGGACCCTACACAAGATGTCATAGATATCCAGTTACATGCTACTCCCGATGAAATCAAGAAATGGTCCGAACAAGGAGGGGTCCAGACAGATCAAGGATGGTTAACGAAGGGTAGAGCCACATGGTTTCTCCCCGACTCTATGGTTCAAGTCATTATCAATACCGCACATAGTCCAGCACATTTAGGGGAAAAAGCCATGTTAGACAGTATCCAGAACATTTGGTTCAACAAGCATTTACGAGCTGCAGCTAAGCAGAAAGTCCGTACCTGTATGATATGTTGTCAGTTTAATCCAGGTAAAAGTGTCCCGGTGGAACAAGGTGGTTTCCAGCCCCCTGACCACCCTTTTGAAGTCCTCCAGATGGATTATATTCAGATGGAGCGATGTCGAGGTTTCAAGTATGTTCTTGTAGTTGTATGCGCTTTGTCCAGATGGACAGAAGCATATCCAGTCCCAGATTACACAGCCGCGACCACTGCCAAGCAGTTGGTTCGTGAGTTCTTCCCCCGTTATGGACTCCCTAGAGTCGTATATTCTGACAACGGCCAGCCATTCTCATCTGAACTCATGAAGCGTGTTTCCCTTTTGTTAGGGTACCAGTGGAAGTTCCATTGTGTACGCCATCCTGAAGCAGCCGGTCTCGTTGAGAGACATAACCAAACCCTGAAAATCCGAATCGCCAAAATATGTAAAGAAAAAGGTGTGGACTGGCTAGTAGCTCTGCCAGTTGCTCTATTTTATATGCGCATGGTCGCACATTCCAGATCAGGTCTGTCCCCGTATGAGGTCGTTTTCGGCCGCCCCCCAAATATGTGGGGTACTCCTAGACCCCGAAGTATTACCGATGTTTCAAGTAATATGCTGACAGATTACCTAGCTTCCTTGATGTCTGCCCTCAACTCATGTCGTTCACAGGTTGCCGCCGCATTTCCAGACAATACCGAGGTGGCACCGCATGAAATCGTCCCAGGATCCATGGTGATGGTCCGCAACTTTGACAGATCAAGTCCGCTGGAGCCTCGTTGGAAAGAGCCCCGACAGGTCCTCCTCACCACCCGTACAGCCGTGAAATTGGAAGGACGCCGCGGCTGGGTACACCTTTCGCACGTCAAGAAATTCTACGGATTAAAGCCGGTCTCCAAGAACATTTCCCAGGATTTAAAAACTTGTCAAAACATTGTTCCTAAGGACTGTCCCGCAAATGACATTGACACAACCCCTCCCCTGTTAGAGAAAACTCCGCAGCAGGAGTATAAGCAAAAGCTACGGTCTAGTAAAATAAGTCAGCCAGTTTGATTGTCTAAGTCCTCCCCTAGGTGAAACGGTTAGACTGTTTCTGACATGTATAAAATAGACCCCCATAGTGAGAGAGTTAGTCAAAACTCAATCCGATGTATCGTTTTTCTATGTTTCATATTGTTTTCCAGCCTTATGATTTCCTGCACCAGTTATGCATTTTACCTATGTTTCCCAGTTTCACATGTAAATAAGTCTACTAATGCTACAGTAGAGCACACGTTTAGTGATCTGCCCCCTCATGAACTGTCCTACCGCCTCGCTATGCGTAATAACTCATTTATCCGCATGTTACATTACTCACACCAGACCAGCAATGCCACTAATTGTTGGGTGTGTGGTCGACTCCCCCCTTTCCAGACACCGAAGGGAGTTCTGCCACTTTTTCCTTATCCATTCTCACATAATGGTTCGTGTGGAGCATGGTCCACGTTAACGTCATCCTCAACAGATATGTCTTTTCTTAACAGCACATGTTTCCCAGACAAGCAAGGTCTCCCTCACCGAACAGGTTTAGATCTAGAAAATGAAGTGTATAATTTAGGTAATTATTCGTCGAATTTTATGGTCCTGAATGTTCAGTCTGATACTACTCCAGACTCACCTGCTATTTCAGTATTACCAGTCAAAGGCGAATTATGTGTTCGTAATTATGGTTCTGTACATGTAGGACATAGTGATTGTACTACTATTGTCAAGTATAGTGACAGTGGGAAATCTATTTTCAAAGCTTCACGTCATTCTTATTTTGTTTGTGGTCAAACTGCATATGTTCGTCTGCCCCTCGATTGGGAGGGAACCTGTTACATTGCCTTCCTACTGCCACCTGTTTTCCTAGCCCCACCTGATTATCATAGAAATACACATCTAGTACACATTAGACATAGAAGGGAGTCCCCAATTGTCGATTATACTGAAACTACTCTAGAACAATATACCGATTTCAATAAAGGTTTCTTCTTCTTTATAGGCCCTGTCCAGAATAGTAAGTTAATCCGTAGATTAACAAGAACCCTTGAAGCTGTAGTTAATGAGACTGCCTCTGCTCTAGGTAACTTAACCGAAGAGCAATCTGCTATGAGATTTGTCGTTTTACAGAATCGTCTCGTCCTTGACGTCATACTGGCCGATAGGGGCGGGGCCTGTAGAGTCATCGGATCCAGTTGCTGCATTTTCATTCCAAATAACGCGCCGTCTGTTTATTCAGCTATAACCAGACTTCATAAAATTGCCCATCTGTTACACCAAGATCCAGGCACCTGGACATGGTCCGGTTGGTTCTGGAATATAATTTCTGCATGGGGATGGAAAGTCTTGTCCTTTCTAGGTATTGCAGTAGCGATCATATTCAGCTGCTGCCTCTGTATACAATGTGGCCCTGCGATTTGCGGCATGTGTGCTACCTCTTGTATTCCTAGTCCCAAGCCCCGTTCTAAATCCCGTTCCAAGAGAATTCGAGACGAGCAAATGATACTGTATGAAATGATAGATGGTATCATGAATATTGATGTTTCCTGATGGAAACGTAGTGACAAGGAGGGAATGTGGAAAAGTAAATTTTGTCATGTTCTGTGTCCCTACGTGTCATCCATCATATGTTATGTGTGCATGATTAAATATGCATATGCATTCCCCATGTTCGATTAATGACGCAATTACAGTTGTGTCCACCTCTAGTATGCCAGTTACTAGTCCTCGTGAATACTACGAATATCAGGCCTATGTAAAGATACGTTGCCACGTCTCTCAGTGTGCACGTTATTCTATTATAAAGTCCCCGTTTCTAGGCCTCAAAAGGGCCTGGACACCAGATTCAGCTCCTGTCTCCTGAAGCCTCGCTGAGGAGCGATACAGCCCCCACCTGTATCCTCGACCTTTCACTTACTTCCTGCCTCGCAGTGCCCGGTGCAGCTTGGCTCTGCCTCTGAGTCTGCCAAGACTATGTTATGATTCCAGCTATCAGTTTAGTCCTCCTTCTCTGCATTCCCAAGCTACTGAACTGCATCAATAGTTTCCGTCATTGTCTAGCCTTCACGTCTCCACGTTAGAGAAATACTGCATTTAATGGTCATTTCATATTCTTCATCACGCACTACATGTAGAATAATGCATGGTCCAGTCTTAGAATCAAGTTAGCCTTTCCTCTCCTAACTTCTAGTTTATATCAACATGTTCTCTAAACATCAGATACTAGATACTGTTTAGGTACATGTCGCCTTGACTCTCCAGACTTCAGTCTCTGCTCCTAGCACAGAGTTCATAGCCCCCAGCTTCTCCTAGTGATACGTCATTGCTAGTTTGCGTGCACCATCAGGTTAGAGGTCCCGGCTCCTCAGGTAGCCCCCTCCATGGTTTCCGCCCCATTCATGACATATTCTGTTACGTTTGCATCACATGTCTATGTATACGCCCAGTTACACCTACTTTTGCCTTTATCTTTCGCGACTGCTACGCGTCACACCTATTGCTCCACCCACTGCTACGCCTACTGCAATGTAATGCTAAGTGTTTGCGTTATGTATATATGCTCATGTATTGTTATTAAAAGTCAGCGCGCTCATCCCAGACCCAGCCCCAGCAGCTGCTGGGCCCTGTCATCCTATTCCTATGCAGGTTGTCCTGTTCCTGTCCTTATGCTGTATTAAACCTGCAAAACTCCTACTACCTCGAATCTTGACTCTTATTTATTGAGCTATCTGTTATGATATATGTCTAGTCAAAAATAGGGTATTATTTATTTATTTACCACATGTGCCTGAAGGACTTTTATAGTAAATGAAAAGAATGACTATGGCATAGATTTCACAGGGTACATTAGGGTTGCTTAATTATGTCACCTATTTTTTATCTCTATTACTTTCCATTTATTTTTCTTATTACAATTCTCATGGTAGGTTTGGGATTAACTTTGGGGTTGCTGTGTTTTCAACTCTTCATCTATTCCTGGGTTTTCGTGTTTTTTCTTGGTAGAGGGGAGATATGTTATGCTTTGATTGGTTCCATGTTGATTTGTAAGTTCTATAATGGATTGTTCACTAATTCACTGTGGGGTAGAATGTCTGGTGGTGGGTGGCAGTTGGTGAATACTGAAGAAGTGGAAGGATCTGTTTGGTGTTGCTCTGTGCTATACTTAAGTAAACCATTTTCTAACTCAACTGTGTTGGATTGCCTTTTTTTTTTAGGAGAACACAGCCGACATCTCTAATAAAGAGCTGCTAAATCGCCTTCATGATTTGAGAAGGGTGAATCTACATCATCCCGATCTATTTAATACTTTTTGGTTTCACTTACTCGTCCTTCTTCCGTCCCAGATGAACCGTGAGACAGGTGCTCTCCACAGCACAGATACTGGTCTGGTTCCACTAGCCAGAGACGGTCATCTTGATTCTGGAACTTGAATCAAGCCCTGGCACACATTCACGATGATTATGACAAGTCAATAACTTATATTTCAGGGCAAAGACATAGAAAACATGAGTAATTTAATGATGTTCTTGTTGTGACTCCAGCTAACACGTGTTTCGTAGACACCCGCGACTTCCTCAGGGCTGGAAAACATATATAAAAACAGAGTATAAGTCCAAAACATTCAGGCATCAATGGTACAATCCTTACCATGTGAATTATATGTGGTCCCAACTGTGCAAATCAAACCACATCATATAGCCATCAATCAGTATAAGTGCATCCAACATAGGACAGTAAGGGCAATTTACCGTGTGTCTTTAACATTTTAAATAATCATATTAATATACCAATTGATTGTTAGTGCCTGACATGCCAAGCCAACCAATATTGTTGATTACCCTATGAGACAGGAGGGGGTGGGCCAGTAATAAGAAATGGGAAAGAATAACAGTGTCGTTAATTTATCACAATTAATGTGATATTCCATAGACATATTGCTTGAATATACGCTTACCTGGTGGGGCCCAGGGCTACCTTAAAGTGGATGAAACAGTCTTATGTGCCTAAAGTAAATGTAGATATCTATGAGGTGTATGTCCTATCAAGTATACATCCATAAAGATACCATCCATAAGGTAAAGAACATACCTTCTGACTGGTTATAATTCCGTCCCAGCCTAACTATGGCTGGGAAAGTTGCAAGGATTCCACGAAAAACCTTATTCTAGCATGTATCTGAAAATTAATTACGAAATCCTATTCAGGATAGTGGGGCATGACGCTCCTAATTAAAAATACGGTCACAGTGCATAGTGTGCATGCTATGTAGTAGAGGCTTGTGATGAGATTTATCTAATATTGCACCTTAAGAGTCTTTCAGTAACGTATCCGCTTCCAGTATTCCAGCGATAATAAATAAAAGTTCCATTGCTAAAAACAGTTAGTGAAGGTGAATATATACCAATAGGCTGGTTCGAACAGTGACCATTTGGATGGTTCAAACAGTGACCAAGATCAAAAACAATCGGATATGAAGAAATCCGGTGTGTGAGTAATAACCATGAGAACACACATACTGGTTCCCAGGTAAACCAACTCTGTGCACGAGTGACCCGCGAGATAACAGCAAGCCCGTGCATTTAGTAAATCAAACTTACCAGCGATGCACGATGTGAAGTAAATTTCGTGATACAGGCTGCGTATTAAGTCAGCCCTTGATGCGTTTAACATAAAGTAATACAAATATTCAAGGTCCATATTTTAAGAGTGTCCCAATCTATATTAAAATGCTAATTTCGCAAGCAAGTCCGTACCTGTATTTAGCAGCGTTCAAGCCTATATCCGACACCCGGCACATCAGTATGGCCGCAGTGAGATGCCGGAAACCGGAAGTGCCTCTCTTAAAGTTTAAGAGATAAAATGACTAGCGCGTGACAGGCGGCAAATGCGCTATCGATGTTGGCCGCCATCTTGAGTAGCTAACTTGGTCTATGTGGTCAATGGGGTTAGTTTCCGTAAGCAGTACCATTCTAATGAGATATCTATAAATGCAAAATCACCCCAACGAAAAAACCTTGTATGCATAGTAGACATTGACCGTCTCATTTCCCAATAAATTGGTTTATTTAAAATCTTAGCCTCAATATTTAGTTTTGGTTAGTGTGGTCAAGCGGTATCAGCAGTATCAGTACCGGCCGCCATCTCAAGTGGGTAACTCAGTCTCAGTAGTCAATGGTGGTCAATAGATAATATTCTGCTGAAATATCTAAACGTTGGTTATCTAACCAACAAGACATCCTAATAAAGGTGGTAGACTCGAACGTCTGACTCCCCACAATATTTGTTATTTTTTGTCTTGAACTTCCAAAATCAGAATGTACAATTGTAACTGTTAGAGTTGGTCTAGGCGCTGCCGTTTTTGTGGTGAGGTATCTGTACTTGGCTTTAGTTCGTGTGGACTGATTAGATACCTAGGTCATAGCTACATCTTACTCACATCATCTTGATTCATAAATATATCTCCCTTCAGGGTGTTATTTACCCCGTTGCATCACAATCCTAGAAGTCCTGGATAATACCAGTATAAGTAACGAAATGGAAGGGAACAGGAAAGTAGATCAATACTTCGTCAATACGCATTAGGAAGTCCCTCCGCATTTAGATGGATATTTGGTGGCGGGGGGAAAAGGATATATATATATATATATATATATATATATATATATATATATATATATATATATATATATATATACACTTCATTTCTTACGGCTCATTTTCAAGGGGAACCGCCCGTGGTCTGGTGGCACGTCGAAACTGGCAGAGCCCTGCCAGAAATTTCATTCAATGAAAACAGAAGTAATAACGCGCTCTCAGAAGCATGGATATTCACACAGTGTCGGTTTATTGCTGTTACGCGTTTCGGAAGTCCTTGATCCCTTGCTCACCTTGAGCAAGGGAGCAAGGACTTCCGAAACGCATAACAGCAATAAACCGACACTGTGTGAATATCCATGCTTCTGAGAGCGCGTTATTACTTCTGTTTTCATTGAATATATATATATATATATATATATATATATGTATATATATATATATATATATATACATATATATATATATATAACTGCTCCACTTGCTCCAAAATATCCCAGCCGGGATTAAAAGCAAAATAAGGCACTCACGGGGTCTGTCAATCTCAGCAACAGTATTTATTCAACAGACGCGTTTCGGGAGAGCGCTCCCTTCGTCAGTGTTTCACACAAAACGCGCGTAGCAGCAGCATGTTATAACATTTCATTTCCGTCAAAGCGGGCATAGACATAAACAAAGGACAGAATGTAAATCTTAGTCATACGCGCCATCTTGTAGTGTCTAATACCCTCATTTGCAAAAGATAAGTGTGTGATCTCAATGTACCTTCAACCTTTTAGCAAGAATAGTAATTATTATTCATTATATTCAATGTTGATGGCCATGAGGTTTACTGGTAAATCACGTAAACGCGAACATTTTAAAACGCTAAAATGCGTATTCAGTGACCCTCTAAATGAAAGGATCTCAATTTACCGCCGTGAATCGGCTTTGGCAGAAATCATACTGCCCCTTAGTTACAAGCACCAGTGTAGTGCATGACGACTACAGACCAACCGGTCTGCCTGTCAGAATCTTGCCGTGGATCGGCATCGCAGCCCATACGGCTGCTCAATATCTCAGTATGCCTCATGGCCATAACTCCACACTTTTAAATTCAAAGGCAGGTTACTGCATAATACACACACATCATCTGTTATAAACGGTACCAAAGCTTCAGTTATCAGAACAGGACCTAAGCATTTACCAGATGTAACTCGGTCAACCAAATGACAATTCAAAGGTCAAAATCAAAACCAAAATCAACAGAATTTGTCCATACCACAATGTGAACCAAAACCATGTCAGCTTACTCTGCTGACATCTTTTCAAGAGCATTTCACAGCAAAAACTAATCTTTTGTTGTCTAGCCCAGGTGTGTTGATAATTCCTCCCCCATGTTAAGCCCCCCTGGGGCCTTTGTTTCCATATCTAATATGTAGCGGGATTCCAACCTTCTGAGCATCTGTAACCTATTTCCTCCTCTGGGATTATCCACTACATAATCCACACAGAAGAACCTAAGTAGATCCCTGTTGCTGTTGTGCTTGATAGCGAAGTGACGCGCGACCGGATAAGAAAAATCCTTATTCGCGATCGCTCGCATATGCTCGAGTATTCGTAGTTTTACCGGATTGATTGTGCTGCCAACGTATCTAAGTTGGCATGGACATACCAAACAGTAAACTGCGTGGTCCGTGTGGCAGGACATAAACTTCTGTATTCTCTTTCCCCCTTTGACACCTCTTACCTCGTATGACAATGTACGCCTACTGAAGGCGCAGGCCTTACATTTGCCACACGGGAAGAAGCCTTTGGTTTCATTCAGAGTCCCAGAACTCTTAGGGGGTTATCATTCGAAATTGATTTGCCACATTCGACTTGGTTTTGGTCTTAGGTTCAAAAAGAGAGCATCTTGAGAGTCCTCTGACTCGATCAAGTGCACTGTTTAGGAGGTTGCGTTTATATCCTCTTTCAGAGAATCTCTCGATACTCTCTCGTGCAGACTTTTCAAAATCACTGTCTAAAGTGCAGTTGCGTCTCAATCTGAGTAGTTCTCCGTAAGGGATACTCCTCACTAATTCGAGTCAGAGGACTCTCAAGATGCTCTCGAATGATAACCCCCTACTCAGCTAACTCCTGGCAATTAAGAGCAATTATGCATAAACACTGGCACATTTTAAAAACTGATCAGATAGTTGGACCAGATTTGCCAGCTGCTCCTTTGATCACTTTTGGTAAGGCCAGAAGCATACGAGATCATCTGATCCACAGCCATCTTAGCTCTACGAAGAAGAGTTCTGGGACTCTGAATGAAACCAAAGGCTTCTTCCCGTGTGGCAAATGTAAGGCCTGCGCCTTCAGTAGGCGTACATTGTCATACGAGGTAAGAGGTGTCAAAGGGGGAAAGAGAATACAGAAGTTTATGTCCTGCCACACGGACCACGCAGTTTACTGTTTGGTATGTCCATGCCAACTTAGATACGTTGGCAGCACAATCAATCCGGTAAAACTACGAATACTCGAGCATATGCGAGCGATCGCGAATAAGGATTTTTCTTATCCGGTCGCGCGTCACTTCGCTATCAAGCACAACAGCAACAGGGATCTACTTAGGTTCTTCTGTGTGGATTATGTAGTGGATAATCCCAGAGGAGGAAATAGGTTACAGATGCTCAGAAGGTTGGAATCCCGCTACATATTAGATATGGAAACAAAGGCCCCAGGGGGGCTTAACATGGGGGAGGAGCCGTGTGGGCTGCGATGCCGATCCACGGCAAGATTCTGACAGGCAGACCGGTTGGTCTGTAGTCGTCATGCACTACACTGGTGCTTGTAACTAAGGGGCAGTATGATTTCTGCCAAAGCCGATTCACGGCGGTAAATTGAGATCCTTTCATTTAGAGGGTCACTGAATACGCATTTTAGCGTTTTAAAATGTTCGCGTTTACGTGATTTACCAGTAAACCTCATGGCCATCAACATTGAATATAATGAATAATAACTACTATTCATGCAATAAGGTTGAAGGTTCAATGAGATCACACACTTATCTTTTGCAAATGAGGGTATTAGACACTACAAGATGGCGCGTATGACCAAGATTTACATTCTGTCCTTTGTTTATGTCTATGCCCGCTTTGACGGAAATGAAATGTTATAACATGCTGCTGCTACGCGCGTTTTGTGTGAAACACTGACGAAGGGAGCGCTCTCCCGAAACGCGTCTGTTGAATAAATACTGTTGCTGAGATTGACAGACCCCGCGAGTGCCTTATTTTGCTTTTAATCCCGGCTGGGATATTTTGGAGCAAGTGGAGCAGTTATTTTATATCGCGGTGCACCACCGCGAAAAACGGCACCCGCTGCAGGAGTGACTCGTGAATGGTGCAACAGGAGCGTTCATATATATATATATATATATATATGTATATATATATATATATATATATATATATATATATATATATATATATATATATATATGTATATATATATATATATTACCTACTGGCGGTCGCCAGTAGGTATATATAGTTAGGATTTTTTCCTATGGGATTTTTCAAAATTCTATGTTGAATAACTTTGGCGTTGATGGACGGAATCGGTTGAAATTTTCCTGAAAATGGCACATTTACTCTCCGGTCCTTCCCTGAAAGTTTGGGGGGGGATTCGTCAAGCGGGGGCCGAGAAAAAAGGGGGGTCCCAAAACGTGTTTTCCCCATGTTAATTTCCATAGGGCGGTTGGCCTCACTTTTAGCCCGAACGGCTGAATGGATTTTCACCAAACTTGGCAAAATTGTAGGGACTGGTAGCCCGATGTGCCTTTGCTATGTCTCAAGGTATGTGTTACAGTGGTTTTTACGAAAATTAACTTTGAAAAAATATATATTGGGCTACATTGGGCTATATATATGTTAGAGCCCAAATGTAGCCCAATGTAGCCCAATGTAACCCAAAGATGGCCACCAGAGACAAAAAAAACAAATGTAGCCCAAATATCAGCCAGATGTAGCCCAACTATTGCCCAATGACAGAATGTCCCAGAGTGTTCTAAAGAACAACTAGAGCGCTAACAGTCTTACTTATGACAAAAGTATGGCACACCTGAAGTCATCTTGATTGGAATAAAGTGTTAACACTTAAAACATTTAATTTGCAAAGGAACAAAATGAGGGGGTTCATTTTGCCATAGAAATTATGATTAGTGCTGAAGAAAGAAAAATTAGGGCACATTTTGAGTGACTTCTCAAATCCTCTTATATTTCATTAAAAAATTCTGATATGCATTCTCCCAAGATGGCCACCAGAGACAAAAGAGCCCAAATGTAGCCCAATGTAGCCCAATGTAGCCCAATGTAGCCCAAAGATGGCCACCAGAGACAAAAAAAACAAATGTAGCCCAAATATCAGCCAGATGTAGCCCAACTATAGCCCAATGACAGAATTTCCCAGAGTGTTCTAAAGAACAACTAGAGCGCTAACAGTCTTACTTATGACAAAAGTATGGCACACCTGAAGTCATCTTGATTGGAATAAAGTGTTAACACTTAATACATTTATTTTGAAAAGGAACAAAAGAGGGGTTTCATTTTGCCATAGAAATTTTATATATATATATATATATATACATATATATATATATTCACAGAAAAAACCATAGGTTTGAGACCATATATAGTTAGGTATTTGCATTTACAAAACCTTGAAAATTCAATGAAAAAACCATAGGTTTGAGACCATATATAGTTAGGTGAATATTTTAATCATACAAAACCAATGAAATTCCCATATATAGTTAGTTGCACTAACTATATATTTCGCGCACCCGCAATCCATTGCTGATGATGTCACATATTACATCATTCATGACATGGTCAGTGACATCACTGATGACATCACTGATGACATCTCAAATGACATCACTGATGACATCACTGATGACATCATCCAGTGACTGTGTGTTTCTGTAAAGTTTAAATATGTTTTACATATTGAAGAATGAGTGGATGTATAAGTGTCTGGATGAAGGATTTAGTAGGTGTGTGACTGACTGTATGAGTGAGTGAATAAATGTGTCGTACTAAATGCATGGGTTAGTGACTAAACTGTCTGAATGTGTGCATCAGTATGTCTGTTGTGGTGTAAACTGCTGCATGTGTTGATCATTAGCTATACGAGAGGCTATATGTGTTATTGATTGGTTGCCCAAGTATTTGTATGGGAGATTGAGTGTGTGTGGGGGTGGCTGGGAGGTGTGTGACTCTGTGCATAGATGTGTGAGCAGTTGATTCACTAGGTGTATGAGTTCAAGAGTGCATGTGGAAACAGCTACATGGGCGGTTGACTGTGTGCATGAGTGTATTGATGAGTGAATGGATATCTCAATGCTACATGTCATAGTAAGTACATATGTAAAACACAGTACATGTGAGAGTTGGCATATATAAATAACTGTGCATGAGAGCCAGTGAATGTGTGAGTGGCTGTATGGATCATTGTGAACTTGTATCAGGGATTGTATAAGAGAGTAAATATGTGTTAGTATATGTTTGAATAAGTAAGGTGTGTATAACTGTATAGTTGAGGAAATGGAGGTGAGATTGATTCTTTGCATGACTGACTAGGTGTGTGAGTAACTCCATGGATGAGTGACAGTGTGTGAGTGTCTGTATACACTGAGTGTATCTAAGGTTATATTAGAGTCTGAAGAGGTTCATTGTATTAGCACATGAATGATGTCATCAGTGATGTGATCAATGATGTCAAATGAGATGTGATCAGTGATGTCATCAGTGATGTAATTTGAGATGTCATCAGTGATGTCATCAGTGATGTCATTTGAGATGTCATCAGTGATGTCATCAGTGATGTCATTTGAGATGTCATCAATGATGTCATCAGTGATGTCACTGACCATGTCATGAATGATGTAATATGTGACATCATCAGCAGTGGATTGCGGGTGCGCGAAATATATAGTTAGTGCAACTAACTATATATGGGAATTTCATTGGTTTTGTATGATTAAAATATTCACCTAACTATATATGGTCTCAAACCTATGGTTTTTTCATTGAATATATATATATATATATATATATATATATATATATATATATATATATATATATATGGGTATGTTTGAAACATGTCTATAGTGAGTACATTATTGTTTGGCTCTATGTCACACCCCATCAGAATATGTGTGATAAACAATATAGTCTACAGTACCTCACTACAGTTTGAAAAGCCCTAATCAACAGTACTTTTTATACAGTCCATATTTATACAGGACTGTATAAAAAGTACTGTTGATTAGGGCTTTTCAAAGGCTTGTGATGAAACTGGGTACATTTATGTTATGGGTGATATTTGGTGTCTCATGCTGATGTTGAGTTTCTAGCCCCCTTCCACCTTTCCTCTATCTCCTCTCGACTCTCAAGTTGGCGTGCATTAGTATTGTGACATTGGGACATTATTGGTAAATAGCAGAAGTCTCAGACTGCTCCAGGATCACACAGCTAGTCCTCAAAGCCACTAATTTGTTCTTCTCACCCTTCTTGCATTATGATGTTGACATGGAACTGAGGTGGCTGGTGGCTGCCTGTGGACCTCAGAAGGTGAAGTGTATTTTCTTGTTACATGAGTGGCACATCTTGTTAAAGGCGGGGTAATCGTTGCAATATGGATCATCTAACAAATGTGTTGCATTACGATGCTTGTTTTAGCAGAAGAGGTTTCTATCCACTGGTGTCTGGTTTTGTGCTGGAACCAGGTGGTCTGGAATGAACAGGCCCTGTGGAACATGGCTATGCTCTTGCAAAGTTTGCTGCTGATGTTTGAGTGCGAACAGACCCACGCTTCTGTAAGGAAGCTTTGCTGCTGGTTACATGAATTTCTGTGAACTCTTGGCCCTTGACATAGTGGATTTTGCTATTTAGTAATGGGTGGCTGAGAATGTATTCTGCATATGTGTGGAGTAACGTGAACTCTTGGCCCTTGACATAGTGGATTTTGCTATTTAGTACTGGGTGGCTGAGAATGTATTCTGCATATGTGTGGAGTAACATGCACATAAGTTACCCGTGCCCTGATTTTTTGTTGTTAGTCAAGAAAAGTGTGGGACATTGCAAGATGGCGCATTCTCCTGTGAAATTGGTCTACGTGTTCTGCCAGGACTTGTTGGTCATTTGTGAATTGAAATTGTTCAAAGTCTGGGTTTGTTTGTGTTTGGAAATACGAAGTGAACTTCTTTTTGAGACCATAAATAATTGTCTATGTCGTTAGAAACTTTAGGCTGGCTAGAGAGTAGGCTGTATACTTTAGGTCCCACATATTCCAGTTACAGATTCCTTTCTTCATGGGGGTGGAGATGTTGACAGCTCCTCAGAAGTTTGCAACTTGCTCAGCCAGGTGGCCAAATGTGGGACCATAATGGATGGGCAGAAAGGGAAGCAGAACTGACAAGTTGGATCTGTTTGTGGAGCTCACCATCAATGTGTGGTGCATGTGTTGATTCCCTGATGGCACTGATGGTACCTGGCAGAGGTGTGCCATGGTCCTCCGCTGCCATCTTGCCAGATATCTGTGACACAAGACATTTGTTTGGCCTGGGAGCCGTGTAAATGACCATCATGTATGTTACATTAAACCATGATGGAGAGGTAGTTACATCACTTGTAGTCTACTTGACTTACCCATATACTTGGGAATTCTGATGAGAATATGACTACTGGGGACCTCAAGGTGGTGCTCTCTGCAGTCCAGTGTTGACCATGTGGGCTGACCAGAGAATACTGCCAAAGCACTGATGGACATTGGCTGGCAGAATGACTCTCTAAAGAAAAGTACAGCACACAATTGGCTTGATTGGACATGGAGATCATGTGGCCATAGGCGTCGCATTTGCTAGGCTGCCAGTGTAGTGGAAGTAAAGGTGCTATGAATGGTTCTGTAACCATAATCGTCAATGTCTGGTCTCCACCGTGAAGGTGACTCAACCTCAACTGTGAGATGGACAGAGAGAATGAAAAACATCTGCACAACAGAATTGGTTACACAAAGGTGACCTCTAATTCTGCGCATACGTACTCACCGGCACACGTGTTACATCACATTTGATACCTGAGTATTTCAAGTGTATGAGTCTAGCCTGTGCCTGAGTCCCTCTGCAACAAATGTTTCTTTTCTACATTGTCACCTTACATTTGTTGACTTTTTGTTACCTTGTTTTTGATGGCTTTAGGACTCTGTGAATTTTATCATTGCTAAACAATAACAATATGCCTGTGCTTCCAATCTAAATCATGTGCTGAACATTGGAACGCCCTATATGGTCTATTCCACTTCCCAGATCTTCCAGATACCAGCCCACGCATGGAATGCCTTAGTGCAGTTGGAGTTCGGCCTAAGCAACAATCCTACGAACACTGGGCATCGATCATCCGCTACTATCGAGGAATATGTGCAGCTTCCCCAAACACAATGAAAACAAAACTGGAAGAATTTTTCACAAAAGACAAAAACCGTTGGCCAAACTTCTAAACTACCGCCTGTACCAAACTGCAACTTGATTTGTTCAACTGGGGAGCTTTTATTTATTAACCAGGAATCTTTAAAAACGTTTTAAGGAAACAAGTAAGACTTTTATCTAACCAAGACGACATGGAGTTTATAGAGACCTCCAGCAGCAATATTTGGATCTTAGCCAGCTCCTACAAGAACAGATTCAGCAAGCCATATCTACACTCGACACTGAACAAATCAATTTTAAAGCACATTTTGTCAATCAGACTTTTGGTCATGCCAATATAAGATATAAAAGCTCTCTGAAAACCCCTCAAGATGGTTACCTCCTGCAAATTGTGTCACGGGTACGAGGAATCTCTGGCTCACCTAGCCTGTACCTGCCAACATCTGAATCCTGCATGTTGTACTTTATTAAAACCTTTGTTTTTAAAATAGGACTCCTACACTTGCTCAGATGCAATGAAACTTCTTTTTAATCTGGAGACCCCCATGGCAGTGGCTAGGCTAGCGAAATTTGCATGACAACTTAAAGAACTCATAAGCAAAGAACAAGCCCTGGTCTAAAGGTAGATCAAAGGCCAAAACCTGTGGTCACATATCAAATCTTACGGTCCCTTATTTTTATGTCCCATTGTAATATTTTGAAATTTACAATATGAAATGATACGATGTTGTTTTTATCAATGAACAAATACGGATCTCGGAAGGATATATTGTGCAGTCTTTTCATAACATTTTTCATTAATTGAAACAAATAAATGTATTCATTCAAGTCCTTTCTAAACGGTGCATTAACCGCACCAATGACATGTAAACTTAAATGTCATGAGTGGGCTGCAGTGCATATTTCTACCACCCCCTTACATGGCAAAAATATATTTCTGCCAGGAACACCGCTGTGCTCTGGCGTAGCTGCAGTTTAAATGTGCTGGGGTGATCGTGGCAGTGAAAAATGCTTTCACCATGTAGGAAAGGATTAGGTTAATACATACATAATTCACCGTTAAAGTTGCATTGTGAGCCAGAGGAATGGGTGCTGCTATATGTAAATAGGCACACTACATATTGAAGTTAGTGTGCCCTCAAGCAGAAATAAAAAAAAGGCCATTTCACTCTGTGGGCTTGGCCTGACTTTTCCCTATTATGCCTAGGTGAGATGAAAATCTTTATTTTGCACCTCTGCTTGGAAAAGGGCTGATAACTTAAGCAGAAAAGTAACTTTATAGAAATACACTTTAGGCTGCCTGAGTCAGAACTGGCTTAGAACGAGTTCTGCCTGTCATCACACCTCCAGAGGTAGAATACATATCCTTTACAGGGAGACTTAATAACCCTGGCTCAGCAGATATTGGCTTGGCTCTGGGCCCAGGAAAGGCCAATGTGTTTTCACTGTTGACCACTTAGCAGGGATTAAAAATCTGGGAATGGACAGGAGCAGTTGGAAGAACAAATGGCAGCTTTAGCACTACCTCTTTTGACTTGAAGATACCAATTTTGCTTCTTCTATTCATCCGTAGTACTCTCCAAGGCATTTAGTTAGACTCCAGCCACAGTAGGAGAGAAAACCAGTGTCCAAGAAGGTGTAGATAAGCCTGCCATGTGGTAGCTTGGACCTGCCAGCTAATTCGACAGGTAAAGAGCAAGTGCTGCAAAATCTGTGGTGAAAATTGCAAAAAACACAGTTGATGGACAGAATGTAGAACAATGTCATACATTCACCCCAGTACAAAGATCTGGGCCTAAATCCATCGTTTTTTTGCACTCCACACCACCCTGGGTTAGACACTGGCTATATGCAAATCAGCTCTGACCCTGTGCCTCATGGGAACAGTCCAGTCCGAACTACCAAGCCATGTCTTTCCCAGACCGGAATCAAGCATCCAAGGACCGGTTTCTGGCTATCAGCCTTCATCAGCCTGGATAGCTTGACTCCAGTGGTGTGGAGAGCCTGGGACTCACGTCTGAGCATCCCCAGCACACTCGGGGTGAAAATTGCAAAAAACACAGTTGATGGACAGAATGTAGAACAATGTCATACATTCACCCCAGCACAAAGATCTGGGCCTAAATCCATCGTTTTTTTGCACTCCACACCACCCTGGGTTAGACACTGGCTATATGCAAATCAGCTCTGACCCTGTGCCTCATTGGAACAGTCCAGTCCGAACTACCAAGCCATGTCTTTCCCAGACCGGAATCAAGCATCCAAGGACCGGTTTCTGGCTATCAGCCTTCATCAGCCTGGATAGCTTGACTCCAGTGGTGTGGAGAGCCTGGGACTCACGTCTGAGCATCCCCAGCACACTCGGGGTGAAAATTGCAAAAAACACAGTTGATGGACAGAATGTAGAACATGTGCAAAAAAACGATGGATTTAGGCCCAGATCCTTGTACTGGGGTGAACGTATGACATTGTTCTACATTCTGTCCATCAACTGTGTTTTTTGCAATTTTCACCCCGAGTGGGCTGGGTATGCTCAGACGTGAGTCCCAGGTTCTCCACACCACTGGAGTCAAGCTATCCAGGCTACTGAAGGCTGATAGCCAGAAACCGGTCCTTGGATGCTTGATTCCGGTCTGGGAAAGACATGGCTTGGTAGTTCGGACTGGACTGTTCCCATGAGGCACAGGGTCAGAGCTGATTTGCATATAGCCAGTGTCTAACCCAGGGTGGTGTGGAGTGCAAAAAATTATGGATTTAGGCCCAGATCCTTGTACTGGGGTGAATGTATGACAATGTTCTACATTCTGTCCATCAACTGTGTTTTTTGCAATTTTCACCCCGAGTGGGCTGGGTATGCTCAGACGTGAGTCCCAGGCTCTCCACACCACTGGAGTCAAGCTATCCAGGCTGATGAAGGCTGATAGCCAGAAACCGGTCCTTGGATGCTTGATTCCGGTCTGGGAAAGACATGGCTTGGTAGTTCGGACTGGACTGTCCCCGTGAGGCACAGGGTCAGAGCTGATTTGCATATAGCCAGTGTCTAACCCAGGGTGGTGTGGAGTGCAAAAAAACGATGGATTTAGGCCCAGATCCTTGTACTGGGGTGAATGTATGACATTGTTCTACATTCTGTCCATCAACTGTGTTTTTTGCAATTTTCACCCGGAGTGGGCTGTGTATGCTCAGACGTGAGTCCCAGGCTCTCCACACCACTGGAGTCAAGCTATCCAGGCTGATGAAGGCTGATAGCCAGAAACCGGTCCTTGGATGCTTGATTCCGGTCTGGGAAAGACATGGCTTGGTAGTTCGGACTGGACTGTTCCCATGAGGCACAGGGTCAGAGCTGATTTGCATATAGCCAGTGTCTAACCCAGGGTGGTGTGGAGTGCAAAAAAAACGATGGATTTAGGCCCAGATCCTTGTACTGGGGTGAATGTATGACATTGTTCTACATTCTGTCCATCAACTGTGTTTTTTGCAATTTTCACCCCGAGTGGGCTGGGTATGCTCAGACGTGAGCGCCAGGCTCTCCACACCACTGGAGTCAAGCAATCCAGGCTGATGAAGGCTGATAGCCAGAAACCGGTCCTTGGATGCTTGATTCCGGTCTGAAAGAGACATGGCTTGGTAGTTCGGACTGGACTGTTCCCATGAGGCACGGGGTCAGAGATGATTTGCATATAGCCAGTGTCTAACCCAGGGTGGTGTGGAGTGCAAAAAAACGATGGATTTAGGACCAGATCCTTGTACTGGGGTGAATGTATGACATTGTTCTACATTCTGTCCATCAACTGTGTTTTTTGCAATTTTCACCCCGAGTGGGCTGGGTATGCTCAGACGTGAGTCCCAGGCTCTCCACACCACTGGAGTCAAGCTATCCAGGCTGATGAAGGCTGATAGCCAGAAACCGGTCCTTGGATGCTTGATTCCGGTCTGGGAAAGACATGGCTTGGTAGTTCGGACTGGACTGTTCCCATGAGGCACAGGGTCAGAGCTGATTTGCATATAGCCAGTGTCTAACCCAGGGTGGTGTGGAGTGCAAAAAAACGATGGATTTAGGCCCAGATCCTTGTACTGGGGTGAATGTATGACATTGTTCTACATTCTGTCCATCAACTGTGTTTTTTGCAAAATCTGTGGTGGCTGCAAGAAAATTGTTAAGCTTGAGTGGTAGAATTCCTCCTGTCACTGGCAGGTGCACATGATAAATCTGGCCCCTCTGCCATTTTCTCCTCAGAACATTCCTAGACCTGGAAAGACTCAGTTTGAAGAAGAAGGCCTTGTTGGAAAAATAATGTCTTCTGCCTTTGCTTCAAGAAGGTGTCATTCATATTTTGAATCCGGTCATAAGAATGAATAACTCATTCTTCTCGCAAGTGGCTATTTGCTATTATGTGTATTAACCTACCCGCCTTAGCAGTGCTTCACAGTACTGTGCATAGATGTTGAGGTCAAGTGTCCATGCACTAAGGTAGAGGCACAGTTTTTTACTCCTAAAAGTGTTTCCTCACTCCTGCTGATGATGCACCAACAATGATTATCACCTAAATATGATTATGCACATACATGTCATTTTCTTCCTGAATGTAGAATGTAACCTAAAAGGGTCTCCACACTCATGCTAATGTTGCACAATGGTGATTTAGTGCCTAAATGTCATTTGGCGCTAGTCTTTCCTCACGCCTATATGTGTGTTCTTACCCTCCTGTAGGTGTTGCCTGGAGTTTGATTTTGCAGCCTTTACAGTGTTGCTACTGTTTTTGTTCCCTAACATTGCCGTGTTGGTGCCATGCAGCACCGCAAGCCTGGGAAATAAAAAATATGACAAAGACGTAAAGAAAGAGGCAAGTTGCACACAAACATATTACAAGTAATCGATGCACATTTGTGTATTTCTGCGTTTGCAAGCCAGACTTATTTGCTTATCCAATGCTTGTTTTCCTAAACAAGGAATATGCCATTGTTAGTCAAGAAGGACAGCCCTTACTTGCAAGTCTGCAACTCCATTGAATATGTATCTTTACCAATGGTGTAACATTACCAAAATCATAGGGATAGCTCCAGTGGTTAATGTGTAAAAATACAAGTGCCAGGGCCCAAGGTATTCTACTGCAGCCGGCGTCTGTCACTGCTGCCGAAGGCCTGTGCCAGCAGTACCTTCTAACCATCACACTTAAAGAAGTCTGACATTTCGGACTATTGCAGGTCACCCTAAGATGTAGGGGTTGCCTGGAAGTGCGAGTTTGTCATTTTTTAATGTAGTGAATTGATGAACACTTGGGCTGAGATTGCCACTACGAGCAGTACTCTCAGAAACAAACGCCAGTATTTAAAAATAAATGCCTAGTGGCGAACACCGGCAAACACCGGCATAAATTAAGCGCCGGATAGCTGTGGCACATAAAACACCCTGGAAACCACGCTTCTATAGGAGGAAATTACACACCATGACCCCTGACACTTGGTACCAGCCACAGCATGTGTTATCCTAAACTTTCTTCACTGAACAATGGAGACTGCAGCATCATAATAAATATGGATCAGTAACAAGCACAGGCAACCAGCTACTAAAATGAGTAGCAAACGCTTACAGAAAACGTATTGTTTAGGTGAGCAGCCTGGTTTATTCAATAACCGAGTCTGCCCAGAAGTCCACAGGGGTTATCCCCTGAGGGAGGCTGGAAATTCCATCCCTAACTCTTGTCATAGGTACTTGGCGTCCAGAACTGTATTCAGGATGGAAGGCGATGGAGCGGGAAGAACACCCCCGGAGCCGCGTTATAATTCAATGGAACTTTCGTGTTTGGCACACTGGCTGTGCCCACTGAGGCATGAAATGAGAATTTGAGAAAAAGGCGAGAAAGAAATCATTTACCGCACAGAACTCGTCGTCATATGTACGTCTGTGCCAAGAGCCTGCGTATATAAATGCGCCAGAGCTGGGTGGGCGCAGGCCTCCAAGAAAGCCCCGGATGTGCGCTGCCTCCCTCCCCGTGCCCAGCTCGCGCCAGGCCCGCTGCTCTGACTCACGCTGCCGGATGCAATCACTATCATTATGTGTTCCTTCCTGTGGACACCCGTTGATATTTCTGAAGTAGCACTTTTGCAGGGAAGATCCCTTTAGTCCTCACAGAGAAAGAAGCAGAGTTATCTTATACTGGCGGTACATAACAAGACGAATTAAAGTCATTGAAGAGACTTGTCATGACGCAGAACTTTAAAGAAACTTTTTGCTTAAACATTTCTCAAGCTTTGCTGAAGTCCAATGCACCTGTTTTGGAAGTGCATCTTTTGTGCTTTGCCATTTGTTTTGGGCGTTTCGTTTGATTCTCTGGTTCACAGGCACCGACTTCCAAATTTCCCAGAGCAGAGACAAGGAGAGGAAGAGGCCCAAGCTGTAGCACGTGACCTTCGACTCAAGGAACGCCACTGACGTCACTGATGTGACATAGTCAAAACAAAACTTTATTATGTGCTACTCACTCAATCAATCAGGGGTTTATAAAGCGCGCTACTCGCCCGTGAGGGTCTTAAGGCGCTGGGGGGGTGGGGCAGCTACGGGTCAGTCGAAGAGCCAGGTCTTGAGGTCCTTCCTGAAGGTGTGCAGGGTCGGGAGCATCTGATGTTCACAGGGAGATCGTTCCAGGTCTTGGCCGCGATGTAGGAGAAGCCTCTCCCGCCTGTTCTGTTCCTGCGGATGCGGGGGATCTCTGCCAGGGCGAGGTCGTAAGAGCGGAGGTTCGTGGAAGGATACTCTGTCCTTGAGGTATTCGGGTCCAATGTTGTTGAGGGATTTGTAGGCATGAGTGAGGAGTTTGAAGGTGATCCGTTTCTCCACGGGGAGTCAGTGGAGGTCTCATAGGTGTTGCGACGTGTTTGTGACGCAGAGTCCCGAGGATGAGTCTGGCTGCGGCATTCTGGATGGTTTGGAGTTTGTGTAGAAGACACTGTTGATTCCGACGTATAGGGCGTTGCCGTAGTCGAGTCTGCTGGTTACGAGTTCGTGGGTGACGGTCCTTCTGCAGTCGGGGGGTTCCATTTGAAGGTCTTGCGGAGGATGCGTAGGCAGTTGAAACTGGTGGAGGTGACAGCGTTGATCTGGCGGTTCATGGAGAGGGAGGAGTCGAGGATGATGCTGAGGTTTCGTGCGTGGTCTGTAGGGGTGGGTGGGTTCCAGAGGGCGGGGGCCACCAGGTGTTGTCCCAGGCGGAGGTGCAGGGTCCAAGGATGAGGGCCTCAGTCTTTTCTAAGTTGAGGTTCAAACAGCTGTCTTTCATCCAGGCTGCCACGTTCCTCATTCCTTCCTGGAAACAGAGTTTGGTGTCTTCTGGCTTCAGGATGAGCTGAGTGTTGTTGGTGTAGGATACAATGCTGAGCCCATGCTGTCTGACGATGGTGGTAAAGGGGGCAATGTAGAAGTTGAAGAGGGTGGGGCTGAGCAATGATCCTTGGGATACTCAGCGGTTGATATCTGTGGGTTCGGAGAGGAAGGGAGGGAGTCTGACCCTCTGGGTTCGTCCGTAGAGAAAGGATTGGATCTAGTCTAGGGCGGTTCCTTGTATCCCACCGTCATGAAGTCTGGTTGTGAGCGTGCGGTGGGAAACGGTGTTGAAAGCTGTGGAGAGGTCTAGCAAGATGAGGGCCGCAGTGTGTCCCTGGTCGAGTAGCATGCGGATGTCGTACGTGGCTGCGAGGAGGGCGGTCTCGTTGCTGTTGTTGCTGTGGGATCCAGACTGGGAGGCATCCAGGATGGAATTCTCTTCGATGAAGGCGGTCAGTTGGGGCGTTTATGAGTCTCTCGGTGACTTTGGCCGTGAAGCAGAGGAGAGAGATTGGCCGGTAGTTTTTCAGGTTGTTTGGTTTCTTGAGAAGAGGTTTAACCTCCGCCCGCTTCCAGTCGTCTGGGAAGATGCCGGACATGAAGGAGGCATTGATGGTCCGTCCTAGTTTGGCTGCGATGGTGACGGCGGCCCTGTGGAATATGTGTGGTGGGCAGGGGTCCATTGGGGCTCCTGAGTGGGTTTGCTTCGTGGTTGCGGTGATGTGTTCTACGGTGGCGGGATTCCAGCTTTGGATGGAAGGCTTAGCAGTGGTGTGGGAGGGGGGGCCGTGTCCGGCGTCTGTTTGCTGAAGTTGTCGTAGAGGATCTTGATTTTCAAATGGAAGTAGGAGCTGAGCTTGTCGCAGAGTTCCTGGGAAGTTGTGACGTCAGTGGCTTCGCTGGGGGTTTCGCGAACTGCTGTATGACGTTGAACAGTTCTTTGGCATTGGTCGTGTTGTTCTGGACTTTGACTCTTATGAAGGTCAGTTTGGTGTCTTTTATGCTCTGGTGGTATTCCTTCATTGTGCTCCTGTGGTTGTTCCATTCTTCAGTGGTTTTCTGGCTTTGCCAGGTTTTCTCTAGGCATCGGCAGGAGCGTCTGGCTTTTTGTAGTTCTTTGGTGAACCAGGCACCCTTCAGAGGACATTGTTTGGCAGGGTGGCGGAGGGGTGCGAGCTTGTCAGCGCAGCAGGGGATCCAGCAGTGAAATTCCTTGGCTGCAGCGTTCGTGTCGGTCGTGGCGCTGGGGGGGGTCTTGGAGGAGGGTGGTTTTGAGGAGTTCCTCTGGTTCCTCTTTTACCTTGCTCCAGAATTGAATTGAATTGAATTGATGATTTGTAAAGCGCGTTGGCTACCCAGGGGCGTCCCAGCGCTATAGAAAAGAGTGAGTTGGGCTGGAGAGGCTGGAGTAAGAGAAGCTGAGTGAAAAGTTAGATTGGAATTTTGCTGAAGAGCCAAGTTTTTAATAGTTTACGGAAGGTGAGAAGGTTAGGTTCTGATCTGATAGGGAGGGGAAGGGAGTTCCAGATCCTAGCCAGGTTGTAAGAAAGCGAGCGGCCTCCACATCTGGCCTTCCTAATGCGTGGTACTGAGGCGAGGTGGGAGGTTGTAGACCTGAGTGGGCGGGAGGGTAGATAGGCTTTCATCAGGGGGGAGTTAATAGAGGGGCCTGTACCCCAGTAGGATCGGTGTGCGATGCACATGCTCTTAAATTCAATTCTGGATCTCACCAGTTCCTACGTGCGGGCACGGGGGGCTTGGGTGAGGTGATGGTGTTGAAGGTGAAATGGACACAGTGGTGGTCAGTCCAGAGGGGCTGGGTGGTGTGGCTGAAACAGATGTTTGTCCCTCCCGCGAAGATTGGGTTGAGGGTGTGTCCAGCTTTGTGAGCGGGCGTGTTGACCAGCTGCTTCAGTCCGAAGTTGTCGAGGAGAGTGTTGCAGTCAGGGTTGTTGCAGTTGTCGAAGTGGAAGTTCAGGTCCCTGAGTAGAATGTAGTCGGTGGAAGGTGATGGCGTGGGGAGCGGGGAGCTCGGCGATGGTAGTTGTGGAGTGGGTGCAAGGTCCCAGCGGCCTGTAGATGAGGGTGCAGCGTAGTGTTGTCCTGTGGCTGGTCTGGATCTGGAAGTGGAGGTGTTCTGTGTTGGAGTGGGTGTCGCTCGTGCTGGATGTGGAGAGTCGGAGGGAGGTCTTGTGTGCGATGGCGCGTCCTCCTCCTGGGCGATGGGGGCTGTCCTTTCTCTGGATCTTGTAGCGGTCGAGGATGGCAATGGCGATGTCGGGGCCGGAGGTTGCGTTGGTCCAGTTTTCTGTGAAGAAGGCGACGTTGGGCGAGAAGGTGTTGATCAGGTCCCAGATCTCTACAGCGTGTCGGTGCAGGGACCGCGCGCTGAGGAGAATGCATGTCAGGGTCTCGGCGGCGCGTGTGTCGAGCGGGACTTCGACGGTTGTGGTGGTTTTGTCAATGGTGAAGGATCTGCGGCAGCGTCTGCATGAGAACTGTCCATGGGTGGTGTTAGGCGAGGATCTTTGACAGTCGGTGTGTCTTCCGGGGTTGAGTGCGTGGAGTGAGGCGGAGTTGTATCGGTGGTGTCCCGGAGATCCAGGGTTCCTGCTGCTGGCCGCAGTCGGGTCGCAGACGGGTGCAGGCAGGCTTGCCTTAGGTGTGGCTTTGGCACGCCAGCGGCGTGCCCGCTGCGTGACCGCACAGCAGCCGCCATTTGTAGAGGAAGGGGGGGGATGCAGCTCAGAGGCGGGAGCAGGACTGTCAGGGGGAGGGTTCACGGGGCAATGCGGCGGCAGGGGTGGCGGGAAGAACGCAGGAAACACCGAGAGGGAAAAACCAACACAGGCAAGCAACAATCAGTACAGTAAGGCACAGTAAAAAAATCAAGAATCACGGAGCAAGGCTGGGAACACCAAAAGGGAAAGACCAACAACAAGCAGGCAACAATCAGTACAATAAGGCACTAAAAGATCAGAAATCACAGAGCAACACAGCATCACAGAGCAGCAGCAGAATACCCAAATCAGGGCAGTGTTCAACCCTGCAACGGGTGGGCTACCAGAGGCAGCGCAGAGCACAGCAGAGCTGCAGGGGAGAGTGCGATCCTAGGACCAAGGTCGAAGGTCGCTCTGAACAGATAGATCGAAATTAAGTGTTTAAAGGGTTGGGACTCTGTACTGCACAGTCCACGGCGATGCCATATTGATCAAGCTCTGTGAGATGTTACACAAAAAAGTCAACAGAAAAGGAACTCTTTTTTTGCACAGCCATCTGCTCTGCATTGTCACAGCCCCCTGCGGATGTGCATCACTACTTGGTGTCTGACCTCTGTCGTGAGAGCCCTATTGGTTCTGAGAACACATTCGTTGGATTTCTTGGCTATCAGGGAATATGGTGCCATTCATAGAGAAAAGGAAAACAGACCGGTGGTTCTCATTTCTCCTTCTGAATTATGGCCATGAGTATCAGAGGCCTGGAAATAAAAAAAAACTGTCAGATCTTGATCTTGCAGGTGGAAGACAAGGGGAGCACCCCCTGAACTCACAAACCACTTCACACACAACATGGCTATTTTATATTGATTAGAATGTTTTAGGTGCTATTTTTCTGTAAAGCTTGTGAGTGAGATGTATCCTCATAGTAAGGAATATCTCAATGTTCGAAAACAAGAAAGAGTACAAGAACCACCCCAAACATTGTTCATCACACTTCTCTACCTAGTAACCTAAAAATCATAATTGACTTACGTCTTATCCAATGTAAGATTCTACATCACATTTACTTTGATAGAGCAAGATTGCATAAAATAGGGAGGGCTGTGGGAATGTACAAAGATTCAGGTGTACTGGGGAAAGATTGTGAGGGAGCTTAATAATATCCTTGAAGTCCAAATAGAATTAGAGCCACGGTTTCTTCTTCTAAGAATCCCCACAGACTTGGATATCTCGAGACGCAAACTCCTACTGGCCAACTTGGGGTTAGTGGTGGTCAAAAGGGACATACCAAAATATTGGGGTGCCCAACAAATACCGACACTCAAAGAATGGAGGATGAGTCTTGACCTCTATATGGTGGCAGAATTGGTGATTTATAGGGTATGGGAGTGTCCGCGGAAATTCCGGAAGATATGGGCGCCGTGGATAAAATATTACGATCTAGAAGTGGAAGGGGAAGCCGAGGGTGGGGGATTGTTTTCAGGACAACGGAGGGAAGAGCCTTAAAGGATGTACTGTATGGCCCTGCTGTTGGGAAACAAGTGTATCATAGTCTTGGAATGTTCTTCATGCTTGTCCTCCTCGTCCAAACCCATCTACAGATTCACCTACAATGGCCGATACAGTTGGACTATTGCAGATTGAGACAAGTGTGGAATGATAATTATTGTACCTTGTGTATTCATACATTGTTCAATGTGTTAATTTTTTCCCCAAAACAAAATAAAAATATTTCAACAAAAAAAATTCATAACTGACTTGCATTATCATATTATTCATATCTATATTATAAGCTGAGCCATGTACAACCTCCTGCACGGCTGTCAACTAAAAGGCAGTGCTTAATTTGAGCCGGTGGTTTCCAGTGCTGGCCACCGGCACTTAATTGTCAACACTGGCACATATGACAGCCATATGGTGGCGCTGTTTGTCTTATATAGAGACGAGTACAACAACAGTTGTTTATTAATTCAATATACCTCGAAAATGACTAATAGCTAACTTACTAGGCAGATATAGCTTTTGGGCCTAGAATAGTCTGAATTGTCACACTTGGAGGAGTGTGATGCTTAGTACTGTGCTCGTACTGGCAGTGGCTGTGCTGGAAGGAGCAATGTGTGGTACAAGCTGAAGTGGCCTCCTGAGAACGCCTAGCACTTATTTTTTCACAAATGAAGCACTGCTAAAAGGCCTCAAATCGATTCCCTGCTTGAGAGTATGTCTGTGGCCATCAGGCTGCTCCCTGGCCCAGCTGCAAGGTGCTTTTGTACGTTTCAAGCCTTAAGGAATTTATGGTACAGGTAGGGCTGATCGCTCTAGACCTTCATTTACAACACAGGTCTGAAAATAATGTTTTTAATAAAAGTATTAGGAAGTGGGGGATGCCTTTTGTCTTCAGGAAACTGTACAAAGTCAGTCTGCAGAAGCCTCTCACAGCCGCAGGGAGCGTTCAGGTGAGAATGGAAAATTCCTCTCTCACTGAAGCAAGGTGGGCAGACAAATGTGGGACAATTTCGCACATACAAGCATTCTATTCGCTTACAATGAAGAAGGAAACCTCTGGTTATCTGAGGCTTTAGCACCAAGCCCAGCATATGTACCCTAACCTACCTTTCACTCAGTTCTTCCAATACACAAGCATGCCACAAGGCCTACAATGCATATTAACATATTAAGCATACAGAGAAGCGAACTCACACATGACATATTGCTGCCTTCTCTGCTCATAGTGGTTACCCTCCCACAGCTTCTCACTTTGAGGCCTCCTGCTTTAATGCATCTTAGCCCACTGGACTCACTGACCGAGTCCTAGTTCCTCAAAGCCTCACAGTGACCGTCCTGACTCGTTCAGAAGCGGTCGCTCCCCACACGCTCCCTGGTCACTTGGTATCGTAGCATTATTGTGCTCATTGCTGCCATTAACCAATTTGCGCATTGCCCTCATTGCCTGTATTATCATTTGTGGCTGACTGGTATCGTAGCGCTATATTGCATTGCCCTCATTGCTTGTATTATTGTTTGTGGCTGACTGATATTGTAGCGCTATATTGCATTGCTCGCACTGCTTTTGTAATCATTTGTGCCTGATTGTGCCGGTGCCTCTGCCCATATCTTAGCAACATCCCAGACTGTGCCCCAATCTCGTCCTGTTTCACTTTTGTTTTTGCTGCCATCTTGTTGTTGTGCCTCCTAGCCCGTCTCTCCACCCGCTCCCGCCTCCCAGCTGCTCCTCCCTCCCACAGATAGCTAAGGATCGTCCCGTTCGTCTCAGCGCTGTGACCATCCTGACTCGTTCAGAAGCGGTCGCTCCCCACACGCTCCCTGGTCACTTGGTATCGTAGCGCTATTGTGCTCATTGCTGCCATTAACCAATTTGCGCATTGCCCTCATTGCCTGTATTATCATTTGTGGCTGACTGGTATCGTGGCGCTATATTGCATTGCCCTCATTGCTTGTATTATTGTTTGTGGCTGACTGATATCGTAGCGCTATATTGCATTGCTCGCACTGCTTTTGTAATCATTTGTGCCTGATTGTGCCGGTGCCTCTGCCCATATCTTAGCGACATCCCAGACTGTGCCCCAATCTCGTCCTGTTTCACTTTTGTTTTTGCTGCCATCTAGTTGTTGTGCCTCCTAGCCCGTCTCTTCACCCCGCTCCCGCCTCCCAGCTGCTCCTCCCTCCCACAGATAGCTAAGGATCGTCCCGTTCGTCTCAGCGCTGTTACCGTCCTGACTCGTTCAGAAGCGGTCGCTCCCCACACCCTCCCTGGTCACTTGGTATCGTAGCGCTATTGTGCTCATTGCTGCCATTAACCAATTTGCGCATTGCCCTCATTGCCTGTATTATCATTTGTGGCTGACTGGTATCGTAGCGCTATATTGCATTGCCCTCATTGCTTGTATTATTGTTTGTGGCTGACTGATATCGTAGCGCTATATTGCATTGCTCGCACTGCTTTTGTAATCATTTGTGCCTGATTGTGCCGGTGCCTCTGCCCATATCTTAGCGACATCCCAGACTGTGCCCCAATCTCGTCCTGTTTCACTTTTGTTTTTGCTGCCATCTTGTTGTTGTGCCTCCTAGCCCGTCTCTCCACCCCGCTCCCGCCTCCCAGCTGCTCCTCCCTCCCACAGATAGCTAAGGATCGTCCCGTTCGTCTCAGTGCTGTGACCGTCCTGACTCGTTCAGAAGCGGTCGCTCCCCACACGCTCCCTGGTCACTTGGTATCGTAGCGCTATTGTGCTCATTGCTGCCATTAACCAATTTGCGCATTGCCCTCATTGCCTGTATTATCATTTGTGGCTGACTGGTATCGTGGCGCTATATTGCATTGCCTTCATTGCTTGTATTATTGTTTGTGGCTGACTGATATCGTAGCGCTATATTGCATTGCTCGCACTGCTTTTGTAATCATTTGTGCCTGATTGTGCCGGTGCCTCTGCCCATATCTTAGCGACATCCCAGACTGTGCCCCAATCTCGTCCTGTTTCACTTTTGTTTTTGCTGCCATCTTGTTGTTGTGCCTCCTAGCCCGTCTCTCCACCCCGCTCCCGCCTCCCAGCTGCTCCTCTCTCGCTCCGCCCCCTCCACTCTCCACTTATGACAGATGCATTTGCGCGCAGCGGATGCGCCCTATGCGCGCCGAAGGCGCGCCAAAGGTAAGCCCGTCCGCGCCCGTCCGCGCCCGGACCGCACCCAGCGCCAGACCCCATGGTCCCCGCACAATCCACTCCACCCGCATAACGTACGACGCCGCAACCCTCTCTGCACTTAACACAGGACGTCGCCCAGTCTGCTACCAAGCCGCCCCAGGACACACCCATGGACCCTTCACCTGCCACTCCTGCAAGCTAGACTGCATCAGGACCCACACCAAATCCACAAACTCCAAACAGAACTCCGAAACTAACCACCTGAAGTGCATCCTGCTCAACACCCGCTCTGTCCACAAACACGCCACTGAACTATGGAACTTACTAGACACCACATCGCCGGACCTCGCCTTTCTCACAGAAACCTGGATGAACGCCTCATCAGCGCCCGACATCGCCATAGCCATCCCGGACGGCTACAAGATCATCCGAAAGGACCGCACCAACCAAACAGGAGGAGGCATCGCCATCGTCCATAAAAACACCATCCGCATCACGACCAGTTCCGACGACAACCTCGCAACCGCCGAACACCTTCACTTCCAGATTCACACCGACCCTAAGACCACACTCAGAGGCACCCTCATCTACAGACCCCCAGGACCCTGCACACAATTCAGCGAAGACATCGCAGACTTCATCAGCCCACACGCCCTCCCCTCCGAGGACTACATTCTACTAGGAGACCTCAACTTCCACCTGGAAAAGAACAATGACAGCAACACCACCACCCTTCTGGACAACCTCGCCAATCTCGGACTCAAACAACTGGTAAACACCCCCACCCACAACGCCGGACACACGCTCGACCCAATCTTCTCCTCCAGCACGTACATCTCCTTCAATCACGCCACAGGACTCCATTGGACGGACCACAGCTGCGTTCACTTCAACTACAAAAAAACCACGACCCACCACCACCCACAACCAATCCCCCGCAGAAACTGGAACAAAATTACCACCGACCAGCTCTTCACATCGCTTTACCAAAACCCTCCCGCCAAATCATTGGACCCAAATCAAGCAGCCATCAACCTCACACAATGTGATCACTCACTGCGCAGACGAATTAGCACCCTTGAAAAACCATCTAACCAAGCAAGGTAGCAAAAAAGCCCCCTGGTTCAATGACGACCTTAAAAAATCCAAAAAGATCTGCCGCACCCTCGAGAAAGCCTGGCGAAAAAACCCAACCACTGACAACATGACCACCTTAATGAACGCCACCCGCAAACACCACCAGCTGATCCGATCCACCAAGAAATCAGCATTTAAGGATCGACTCGACAACAATGCCCACAACAGCAAGGAACTATTCAACATCGTCAAAGAATTTACCAACCCCACCGCCGACACCAACGACATTACTCCATCTCAAGACCTCTGCGACTCTCTAGCCTCGTTCTTCCACAACAAAATCGCTGACATACATAACAGCTTTGGCGACCAGTCCACCCCCCTCACCTCCAAACCAAAGCCCCCCTCCGAAATCCTTTGCGCCTGGAACCCAATCAGCACTGAAGACACCATCCGCTTGATGAACTCCATCCACTCCGGATCGCCAACCGACCCATGTCCCCGCCACATCTTCAACAAAGCAGACTCCATCATCGCACCCCATCTCCGAGATGCCATCAACTGCTCCCTCAACACTGCTACCTTCCTGGAAAGCTGGAAACATGCCGAACTCAGCGCTCTCCTGAAGAAACCCACAGCAGACCCCACCGAACTTAAGAACTACCGCCCCATTTCGCTCCTCCCATTCCCTGCTAAATTCATTGAGAAAACCGTCAACAATCAGCTCGCCGCCGTCCTCGAATCTAACGGCTCCCTCGACCCATCACAGTCCGGCTTCCGAGCCAAACACAGCACCGAGACCGCCCTCATCGCAGCCACAGACGACATTCGAACACTACTTGACAACGGAGAAACAGCTGCCCTCATCCTACTGGACCTCTCCGCAGCCTTCGACACAGTCTGCCATAGCACCCTGATACAACGCCTCAGCAACGTCGGGATACAAGGAAAAGCACTGGACTGGATCATCTTGTTCCTCGCCGGAAGAACCCAGAAAGTCCGCCTCCCCCCCTTTCAGATCAGAGGCCACTGAAGTCATCTGCGGCGTACCACAAGGATCTTCACTCAGTCCCACCCTCTTCAACGTATACATAAGCCCCCTCGCATCCATCGCGCGCCAACACAACCTCAACATCATCTCCTACGCAGACGACACCAAGCTGATCCTCTCCCTCACCAAAGACCCAAACACCGCCAAAACCAACCTACACGAAGGGATGCAAGAGGTAGCCGAGTGGATGAAGAACATCCGTTTAAAACTGAATTCAGACAAAACGGAAGTCCTCATCTTAGGATCATCCCCCTCCGCTTGGGATGACTCATGGTGGCCACCGGCCCTGGGCATCGCACCCAAACCAACGGACCACGCACGTAACCTGGGCTTCATCCTGGACTCCTCCCTCTCGATGACCAAACAAGTCAACGCCATCTCATCATCATGCTTTAACATCCTACGTATGCTCAAAAAAATCTTCTGCTGGATCCCCACCGAAACAAGAAAGACGGTCACCCAAGCACTTGTCACAAGCCGACTGGACTACGGAAACACCCTTTACGCCGGAACAACAGCCAAATTACAGAAAAAACTCCAACGCATTCAGAACGCCTCAGCCAGACTTATCCTAGACATCCCCCGCCAAGCTCACATATCCGGTCACCTGAGAGACCTCCACTGGCTCCCCGTCAACAAGAGAATAACGTTCCGTCTACTCACCCACGCACACAAAGCCCTCTACGACCTAGGACCCAAATACCTCAACACGCGCCTGACCTTCTACACCCCCACCCGCCAACTACGATCGTCCAATCAAGCCCTCGCCGCGATTCCACGCATCCAAAGATCCACCATGGGAGGAAGATCCTTCTCCTACTTAGCGGCCAAGACCTGGAACTCTCTCCCCACCCACCTCCGCATTACACAGAACCACCTCTCCTTCAGAAAACAACTCAAAACATGGATATTCGATAAGTAACGCTTCCCCCCCCCCTCCCTCAAGCGCCTTGAGACCCTCTGGGTGAGTAGTGCGCTATACAAATTCTAACTTGACTTGACTTGAGTGCTATTGATCGCACTGCACTATCCTGTTCTGTGCTGCATAGCTCAATAGAAACACATTCTTTTTTATCCAGAGTGCTTAATTTGTAAATAAAAGTGCCAGGACCCTCGCCAGGAGGTCACTGCAGCTCCCACCACCTATTGCCCTCGGCAGCGCACACAGTGATGATAGCACCACAACTACTAACCATCAGACTCCTACAAGTGTGACATTATAGACTATTCCAGGCTCCCAAAGTTATGAGTGGCTTGGACCGCAGGCATTGGTCATTTTCAAAGTATATTGAATGAAGAAACAACTGTTGTTATCACTGAGAGTCAAGTGCTGAAGCGGTAGTAATTGGCCCAGTTATTCAAGTTGGGCCCAAGAACAGTAGAAGTAAAAGACCACATCTCCTATGATTGGGCCCTCAGAAGGGGTTTTAAAACAGAGCATCAGCGCTCTCCCCTGCTTTTTGACACCACCCGAAGGCAGTATACATAGCAATTTCACTATTTTCAAATCATTGCCTTCAGGCAGGCAGTGCCAAGGCACACCATCCCAATGGCAGGTACTCCAGTCTTTTCAAGGTCATGGGAGAGGATTTGACAGGCAACACCTAGGCCAGCAGGGGCAACAAATTTTCCAGTCCCCAGCACCTCTGGTAGCAGCATCCAAACCACTTTAGTTTTCCTTTCGCAACACATGACCACCCTGTGAGAGGCTGCAGGCAATAATGTTCAACAAGCGGGTCCTACAGACCCACTTGTCCCTGCCATTCCTTTCTGTTGCGCTGCCTATTCCACCTACACCAGAGCAGAGTTCAGAAGACCATTTGTCCATTTTACTACAGGACAGCCAGTCTGTTTTGGTGAAAGGAGCCTTAACCCCTAGCCTGCGGGGATAATTCCCCTGCTGTGCTGGGGGGGTAGGGGGGTGCGCACAGCGCCCCAGTGCTCATGACGAGCTCAGCTCGTCATGAGCCACGGTGCTCTTGTGCTCATGACGAGCTCAGCTCGTCACGGCCACACCCGTTTTTAAGAACGTTCAGCACAGCAGGGGAATTAGCCCCGCGTGCAAGCGTTCGGACCGTTATAACGAGCTCAGCTCGCCATGAGCACACGAGCACCGTGGCTCATGATGAGCTCAGCTCGTCATGAGCCACGATGCTCTTGTGCTCATGACGAGCTGAGCTCGTCACGGTCACACCCGTTTTTAAGAACGTTCAGCACAGCCGGGGAATTAGCCCCGAGTGCGAGCGATCGGACCGTTATGAGGAGCTCCGCTCGTCATGAGCACACAAGCACCATGGTTCCGTGGGAGAGGTTAAAGAGGGTCCTAACCTCGGAAGTCCAAACTTGACTTTACTCCTGCTACTTCCTAGTGCTGAAGATTGATGGAGGCCTCAGTCCTATGTTTGCCTTCTCAATGTCTTCCTGTGAAAGGACACATTCAAGGTACTCACCAAGGTCCAGGTTCTCTCTGCCTTGGATCCAGGAGACTGGATGGTGACATTGGACCTGAAGGATGCTTATTTCAATATTCCTGTCCTTCAGGCTCACAGATGCTAACTGCAGTTCGAGGTGGGCCACAATCATTTTCAGATTGCTCAGCTCTCTTTTTACCTTACCAGGGGCCCTGGGTGTTCATGAAGGTGATGGCAGTGATCGCCACATATATCTGCAAAGGTCGCTACTGCCAGTCTTACCCCTACCTTGAGGACTGGTTGTTGAGTGCAGGCTCACGACAGTCGTAGACCACCTACAGATGACAACGTACCTTCTTCCATCTTTGGGGTTCATGATCAATGTGCCGCAGTCACAATTGACTACTTTGCAGATGCTCTATCATCTGATCCTTTATGGATTTGGTGCATATTCCAGCCTTTCCTCCATAACAAAAAGTCTACAATATTCAGGATTTGATCCAGATGTTTCAGCGTCAGTCCTGGGTCTGTGAGGTTGGCTGTGAGGCTCCTGGGGCACCTGGCTTCCGGCATCCTGTTAGTCGTTCATATCAAATGGCACAAGCAGTCTTTGCAGTGGTTCCTCAAATCCAAGTGGGAATAACATCAGGGCAATCTGTCAAATTGTATCCAGATTTCAGAGAAGGCTTCAAAAGTCCTGCAGAGGTGGCTTCTGGATCGCAGTAGGGTATTTGCAGACCCCTCTCCTTACCCCACCAACAGCTAATGGTGGTGACAGATGAATCACTTCTGGGTTGGAGAGGCCATGTGGGAGAGGTGGAGATCAAAATTATCAGATCTCCAGCAGATGGCTGCCTTCTCATCAATTTGTTGGAGTTGCAGGACATTTGCTTGGTGGAAGACCAGTCTATATAGTCATCTGTTTTCTCCATCTTTCCTTTTTTTACTGTCTTCATTCGTTTCTGGCTTAAAGTCTTTCTTCAGTGTACTTATCATATTTTAAATGTTGAAGTCGTTTAAAAATGAACTGGAAAAATAACTCCAAAAATATCTAGAAGCACAATTTAAAAACAAATAAAGTGTCTATAAAAAAGAAAGCTCAACTCTTATGTTTTGAATTTGTTAGCGAATGCACTGTTACAGAAATCGATTCACAGTTAATAGCATTAAAAAGAATTCTTGAGAATTTGTTCCCAAGCGTACTTATAATTTTATAATAAAAAAGTGAATCTAATTGTGATTCAATAGCTTAAGCAAGCACATTGTATACCGTTAACTCTCTAGGGAACCTATACCATACTGATTTCTGATCTAATTTCTAAATAAAGCCCATAGGGTGTTTGCCTTTTCTAATTCAAGTGAAAGTTCAAGGATAATCACTTGAAAGTCCGTAGACAATATCAAGCCCAATGTGTTTTCAACAGAGGGTGCTCTGCCATAGCAATGTTAGGGATTGGCCTTAAACAGAGGCACAACAATTGACTAGAGGGAAAGTCATGGCTTTATAAGAAGTCAAACAAAATTGAAGTGATAGTCCAATACTTCCAATTGAACCACTGTAGGTCGCCCACAGTTTCCTTATCCCTACCTCTTTTTCACTCATGCAATGGCTACCAAGATAGACTGTTATCCAAGTGAAGAACAAAATAAAAATAATGAATAACAATATACATGATATAGTCGATCCTCACAAGATACCAATTTCTTTTATTCTTTTTGACCCCAAGCACCATGATTTTAGTTTATTTTACATGAATATAAAATTATGTTAAAATGGGTAGTGAGACCCTTTGAAGGAGTTGCTGTTTAGAAATATTCTTTTTCTTTTTTTTTAAGCGTTTTCCCATTTCTTCTTGCCAGTAGTTGCATCGTAGTTGCATCGGTCTCTGCATGAATATGTACTTCAAAATATTAATTTTGTGAGTTAAAAATAATGAAATATTAAAATATATCTAAAATATATATATCTTGAATATAACAAATATCTTTTTGTGCATCTTATAAACTGCTACAGCATAGAACATTAATGGAAACATTTTATGATAATTAACAAGTAATTACATGTCATTCACACAGAACAATAAGTGCACTTTTTCAAATCACAGTGAAAACTATAAATTTTTCACAGATTGGGAACTTTGTAAATATATGCTCTCAATACATGCAAAGGAATGTTTTCAGGGACTCATTTATTGTTTAGTTCAGGAATTTGTAGCAACAGAGATAAGAAACATTTCTATAGTGGAAAGGGAATGTTTCTAACTTGAATGTCTTCCAGTGCAAGCATATTCTGCGACATAGACGAGCCCTCTAGTTCCTTATTAGCATTCTATCATTTTCAAAGGCAGCTGTTATGAAAATAAGGAATACTGGGCGGATACTGTGACAAGGTTTGTGAGAGTTATTAACTATAAATCTCCTGGGTAAATTTTAATTGGCTAGAAGCCAATCAAAATTCTGCATATTTAGTGGTGTACAGCTGTCAGCTTTACAATCTTCAGTATTGAACTTTGTTATGCTTAATCAGCCTGACTTAACCAGTACTTACCAAGTTCTAAATGATGTTGTTTTACTGTCTTTTGGTTGGGAAGGGCTAGCATGTTGCTGAAGCATGTTTAAGATTTAGATTTCTGTGAGCATATTTGAGTTTGAGGTGGTGTGGAAGGTAGTTTGAGGTTGTCTGAGGTTGGAGGGGGTAGAGAATGCAGGGGCATATTACCAACAATCTGCGAAAATGATTGCAAACCGCGGGTAGCGTTTTTTTTTGTTATCGCCGCATATTGCTGGATTTTCTCGCCGTGTTAGCAGCGTATTACTAACGCGTTGCTCAGAGGCGATGTCAAATCCAGCGATAGCTGTGCAAACAAGTGATAGCGTGGTAAATCCTGTGATAAACTTCCTGCGATAATAAAATGCTTTCTGATACACCATTGTGAACTGATCCTATCAATCCACCTACCATTGAAGAGATGGTTAAGTCAACTTTTAATCAGGTGTTAATTTAACCGCGGTTAGCGGTACTTTTCTCATCGCTTCGCGGGTCCGGGGCCGAGTTGATAATACAGCGAAGTTGTGTTTGCGACGTTTTTGATGATTGTAAGGCACGCCTACTTTGCATCGGATTAGCGATATATATCGCTGGCATGGGATTCGTTACAAAACTGGCTGCTATCGCAGGATTACTTGCGCTAGTGAGGCCTTGATGGCAGTGCGATAAAACAATCGCCGCTTTACCCGCGAAAAGTGCTGCTAAAGTGGTGAAAACTCACTTGATAATATGCCCAGCTGTGTCTTAGCTGGTTTGGGTTGGTGATTTGTAGTACAGGTATACACAAAATTTAGAAAGGTATGGCCAAGTGACTGGACAAATTACAGGCATTCGAAAGTCAGCCTTCAGGTTGTTTGCTGGACTTATCATGGGATCAATAACGTTTCCTTTGCCATGGATCACCTGGAAGAAACGGTTCGGATTGTGGACTGCAGAGAGGTTCATACAACAATGGTTGTAACTAACCCTGGGCGTAGTACTACGCTCCGTTTGCTAATTTTCGGCAACTTCGCACTTCGCTGCTAGCGCGAAGTTGTCGACTACTTCGCAATCTACAGCGTAGCGTAGTAGGTTTTCTTCCTCGCGCGCTCAATAGCATTCTCGCGTACGCGGTAATGACTTACCGTGGTTCTGCATTCGCTTTCTCGCTTTTCTCTCCCAGTCGCGTTTGCTTCGATGTTTGAAATCCGGCCGCACAATCCCATGTGACTGTGAGAACGCGATAACGTCATTCAGACGCGCGAACATGTCATTAGGACGCGCGATCCTCCTTGCAGCGCCATGGTGGTAAGATCACGTTTCCGAACACGCAGAAACTGCAATCTGGCACAGAATATCTCTCGAGCATGTTAAAATCTTCTCAAAAATGTTCATTTAACCCCTCAGATTGTGATTTGGCTGTATTTTTTTGGGCTAGGAGTCCTCTTTTTGTTTCTACTCATTTTTTCAAGAGAACGGAAGTGCCCCTGAGTCTCCAACTTCCTGTTCTTGTCCACCAGGCTCCTCCCAGTGCTTTGTCCATGTGGTGTTCACTTTCATTTGGATTTGGAGGTGGAAGGATCACTCTTTGTGTATGTCTGCTGCATCATAGCATTTAATTTTGTGTACTGTAAATCTTTGTTTGGTTTGGGTTTTTTTTTAACTACAGTTTTCTGTGCTTCTCAATCTTTCTTAAAAATTATTATTGAGGGAGGCCTGTACTTTCATGAGGGGCCAAGTTGTATGTGTTTGAAATTTCATCCAGTAGGCCTAGAGGTACCCAAGGGTCCACCCATGTTTCTGTGGTGTCTGTAAAACATCAAGGATGGCATTGGATTTAATTGCATACTCTGTTGTAGTGGAATTTAATTTTATTTTAGTAAAATTAGGTAACCCTAGTAGTTCATGTAGTTAGTGTAGGCCTGCTTGAGTTCATTTACTTTCTGTGGGTGGCTTGGCCAGGTGGTTGCGGCCATTTTGTGTTTGTAGCCACTGTGTTTTTGCCATAGGCCTCCAAGCTTGTGGCCTACTCTGCCAGTAGGCCCAAGGGTACTACTAGAGTCCTCATCATGGGTGCATGAAAGTTGTTCAACTGTTATTGGGGTGTTTAAGTTGTAAGTGTAACATCATGTAGGTCATGGATGGCTTTGGATTGATTAGCAAAATGTGTTTTTGGTGTTGAATTGCAGGTTTTGGGTGTGTGTTGAATAATATGGCTTTTTCTGCGCACTAGGTAACCCTAGAATTCAGCTCGCGTAGTTTGGTAACTTTGCACAGTGCTACAACGCGACCTTACAGTTTTTGTCTTCTTCGCGCGCTCAATGTGCGTGCTCGGGAACGCGATAACGACGTTTTGTACAGTTCGCGCTGCCGAACACGCCGAATTTGCATTCTCACGAGCAATATCTCTTGAGTTGCCTAAAACGTTCTCGAACATGTAGATGCTGTTCATTTTACTAAAGAAACTCCTCAGGTTGTCATTTGCTTGTAGTTTTTGGAGCATGGACCACTTACTGTTTCTGTCCTCTCTGTACTTTGTTGTTTGAGGGTGGCCTGACCATGTGGGCGGCTTGGCGGCCATTTTGTCAAGCCATGCATTGTCCGTTTGCCATACGAATGTATTGTCTGTCTTGTCTTTCTTTTCATGTTTTTGGGGGTGGCCAGGCCATGTGGGGGCGGCCATTTTGTGTGACCTTCCATCGTGCTTTAGTTTTTTTGCCGCAGGCCTACAAACTTGGGATTTTTTCTGCCAGTAGGCCTAGAGTCCCAGAGGTAGTCAGGGGGCATGCTTGATGTAGCGGTTTCCATTTTGTCTGTTGAATTTAACATCATTTAGGGCATGGGTGGCAATGCATTGAATTTTCAAATGTGGTGTTTGGGGTGTAGTTAACTGTTTGGGTGTAAACTGTAAATGCCTTTGTTGTTTGTGTTGTTGTGTAACTTTCAAACCTTTTAGCCATGGAGATTTTCTTTTTTGCATTAAGCTGTGATGTGTAACAGGCATCCTCCTTTTTCTGGCCATATAGGGATGGATATAGGCCTGCTTGAGTTTATTGTTTTCTGGCCTTTACCCTTGTACCTGTGATGAGAGTGCCCATGTGGAGCTGTGGTGGTAGTAGTAGTGTGCTGTTTTGTTTTTGACAAATTGGCCTGTGTCTTGCCATTGTTCCTGTTGGCTTACTACTGTTCACATCCCCATTGCTATCTGCTGTAGGTCACTGATGCTGCATCCATCCGAAATGATGCACAAATTAAGGATAAACAAGTTCCACTTCCACTACATTTACATTTTAGTTCTTTGCTATTCTTACTCTTACTGAGTGTACTAATACTTCTAGTAGTAATTAAAATTAAAGCTAACAAAAATCCACATTTGACTGATGTTGTTCTGCCTTCTTTGCTTGTAGGTGCACAAAAGACTGAAGAGGAGGTGTCTGTCATCATTCATCGCCTGTTTTACTGCCAGACGGACGTCCTTCTGTACTACGTCACGTGTGGTGTGACTAACCTGACCAGACATCATTCTCAACAACTTGTGCAACTGAGTGCTGCTGCTGACATCTGAAGAAGATGGGCCCAAAGAAAGCAGGTACCAGGTCCTCCAAGACCAAGAAAGTTGCTGAGAAGAAGAAGGAAGAACAGAAGAAGGAAGTGACACTTAAGTCTGGTGTTGACCCGAAAACCTTTTTTGGGGAAAAAAAAGTACGCCTACAGCAGCAGTGACCGGGGTCCAAGCTGGGGCCAGCACCTCTGCATCAGTGGGCCCAAGCCACCAACCCAGGCCCAAGCAGATGAGTGGGGAAGAGGTAGCCAGCCTAATGGTGGAAAGCAGTGATACTGAGCCTGACCTGAACTTATCGCTATCTCAAAGTAGTACACATTCCACGCAAGAGGGAACACAGCAGAAAAGTGGTGAACAACAACCACCGCCCGCAATAGTAGATGTTCAACCTCAGCAACCGCCCGCAATAGCATTGTTCAACAACCACCGCCCGCAATAGTAGATGCTCAACGAAAAGAACAATCACAACCACCGCCTGCAATAGTAGTTGTTCCACAACCACCGCCCGCAATAGTAGATGTTCAACGAAAACAACAACCACAACCACCGCCTGCAATAGTTGTTGTTCAAGAACCACCACCGGCAATAGTAGTTGTTGTCCCTCCCGAAGTCGGGGCAGTTCAGGAAATTGAGCCTGATGCAGAGCAAGAAGAGGCAGCACCTCATGCAGGAGATCTATTGTTTTCCAAATCCCCACCAAGGAAAAGGAGGGTTAGTCCATCGAGTTCTTCACCAAGCATCACCTCTGATGATCTTGATCTCAATTGGGAGCCACAACAATCTGAGCATGAGAGGGAGAGACATGCCAAGAAGACCAGGCTAGGGAAAAGGAAGGTTCCAGGAAGCCTACCACTTATGGAGTGCGATGTTGAACAGCCGGATAATGATGGTGATGACGAGTCAGACCCAGTCATCACAAGCATTACTCCTGGCCCTGAGGACATGGAGACCAACATTTTAACCCTAGCGAGAATGGCTGCGACTAGGGATGTAGCACGCATACCACCAACAAAGGCCATACCAAAACTACCTCCAGCTTCCATTTTTACATTTGCACAGAGCCGACAGCGTCCTACATCCAGCACAAGTTCCACCTCAGCAGAAGTAGGTAGTGGTACTACTGCGCAGCCACATAGTGAAATTCAACACACAAGCTCCAGTTCATCTGGCATTGGAAGTGGCACCTCTAGCAGGAGACAAAAGTTAAGCTTCCCAGTGTGGGACTTCTTTACAGTTAGCGCAAATGAGGAGAACATTGCTATATGCTCCATTTGTCATTCCTCTGTTAGTCCTGGTAAGCTTGGTACAAACTGTGGTACCGGAGGCCAAATGACCCATATGAAAAAAACACCACGCAATCAAGTGGGAGGGCCACCTACGTCTCATAAAATCAGGAACCATTAATGTTGGTGGGGAAGCAGTAGAAGGTCCACGGGTCGAACAGGAAGAAGAGGGAGACATTCTATCTGGTAGTGGTACACTAAGTACCCCTGTCCGACTCCCCAGCACTGCAGTGGTAGATCCCACATCCTCCGCATCAGCAACATCTCAGTGGCACCAGAGTAAGAGTAACCCAGAGACACCAAGGAGTACGGGTGTGAAGTCTGCAACGCGAAGCACTGCATCGGGCATAACTGAAAGAAATACCAAGCAGCGTACCATTGTTAGCATGTTTAGGCAGGAGGGAAAGTACGAGCGCAACCACCCAATAGCACGTTTGTACAATGCTAAGCTTGCTAAAATGTTAGCTCTGGACCTTCTCCCTTTTTCTTTTGTTGAAGGGGTGGGTTTCCTGGAATTTGTGACAACCCTCTGCCCAAAATAGAATGTTCCCAGCCGCTACTATTTTGCCAGAGTTGCTGTTCCAGCACTACACCACGACGTGCTGGAATTGCTTGGAAAAACCTTGCAGCAGAGTGCTGTGCATAGTATCCACCTGACAACAGACATGTGGACCAGTTGCCAAGCCACTGATTACATGTGCATCACTGCACACTGGATCTCTTTTTCAGGTGTTAGAGACAAGATATCTACAGGCATTGACACTACTGAGATTTTTAATGATACTCGCAGACATGCTACTGTAGCCATGTTTGCTATGGAGAAATCGCATACTGCTGCAAACATTTTGGATGAGTTCAACAGCAAGGTCTTTGAATGGCTGCGACCAAGAGGCCTCAACATTGGTTTTGTTGCCACCGACAATGGCATTAATGTAGTTAAGGCCATGGAAGATGGTCGCTATTTCAGGGTCCCGTGTTTGGCACACTGCATTAACATTGTGGTTCAAGACTTTCTGAAAAATGAAAGCAAAGTCAGCAACTTACTGACCATTTGCAGAAGAATCTGCATGCATTTCAATCATTCTTTTAAAGCCCGGAAGCAGCTACGGGTCATTCAACGTGAGTATAAAATGCCAGTCAAAGCACTCATCCAGGAGGTACAAACACGTTGAAACTCTACTTATTACATGCTTGATCGGCTGTTGAGCAGTACATACCACTTAATGCTTATGTCATGACAAGGTCAAGAAGATCAGGGGATCCAACTGTTATTAAAGCCATGACAGTTGAGATGTCGCAATGGGACCTCATTAAATGCCTGACAGAGATGCTACTTCCTTTTGAGGTCTTCACACGTGCAGTCAGCAGGGAGGACTGTACTATGGGCCAAGCTATCCCATTGTTGTACATGCTAGAGCAAGAGCTGAAGGAGGTGTCTGAAACATACAAAGGTGTTGAAGGAAAACTTGAAGCATGTAATGTGGCGAAGTCCTTAGCCGGCCGCTTATCTGAGAATACAAGGATTCAAAATAAGATTGTGTCACATCAACATTACATTACTGCCACAATTTTGGATCCACGGTACAAATTATTTGTGAACAGTAATGCAGTAATTCCTTTTTCAGAAGGGGATGTTTCCAAGTACAAAACTGTAATAGCCGAGGAAGCCACTGATTTAGAAAACAAACGGCTCTCAATTAGAGGGGTGCCAGTGCCAGCCCAGGACAGTGCAAGTACTACTGAGCATCCTACAGAGTCAAGTTCTTCTTCACAGCATGCGAGCAGTGCGTTTGCTTCCCAGTAGTCACCAACACAAACAATAACAACAACCGCACCAACAGGATCTGATTCATCAGACACAAACAAAACAAGCATTTACAATGCAACGGTTTCGCCTTTGGAAAAGTTTGAGCTATTGGCTTTGCGAATGACAAACTTTTTATTTATGTGTTGGTTTTGAAAACAGATAAATAAATGGCATTGTCATTTACAATGGCAATAGTTTAATCTCTCGCAAATGCGATTTGTATTGCAACTATTTCAGTTAGCATTTTGCACTACGATGAAAACTGGCTAAAGATAGATACAAAAAACAAGTCTTAGCTAGGAGGTAATACTCACCAGACAGAGACACCCGGCAAAAATGACTTCACTTAAACTATCATATGTACAGCACTAAACATTGCACATCCTTCGTTGAATAACTGTTTGTTTACTGCACTAAAGATTGAAGATTACTCGTGTTTTATTTCTATAGTGCTCACATGCTTCAGAGCAAAGAGGACTCTAGGAAAAACACTTGTAAACAAATAATCATCGTGGGGTGAATTATAGTCAGGCATTGTAGAATTACAGTTCGTTTTGGAGCATGTAAATGCTATAGACGGGAAATGGTTAAAGGTGCTGGTTCAGAATTTGTTGCTGTGGTTCTGTGCATTTGCAACGGGTGCATTTAGTCGCAAAGTTTCAAACTAGAAGACATGGAATTCATTCCTAGCCTAATAAACTGATCAAATTGTGTGATCCTGTGTAAATCATGTTTTGCCACTATGCTCTATTTCACTTTCGAGTTTGTGTTGGGCATGAAAATACATTATTTTTTTAGAGGGGCCGGGCAAAGCTCCCACTCAGCCTGAACAAGGCTGCATGTCTCTTTCACAATAACTCCTCACTGCTCCAATATCTACAATCTCAGCCTTTCACCGAAAGTGCAGCAGACTCGGGTGAAATGTCGGTCCGATTACAGCTAGACGCGCCCCCGCGTATTCTTCCTGTGGCCCAGTCCGCTGGCACACACTCTTATTATATAGCTCCTCACTAACTCTGTTGTGGGAATTAACAGGTGGGAGTGTAAGGAAGCAGCTGTATTTTAAATAACTAAACGGAATCTCCAATTATTGAGCGCTATAATACCGAAACTCAATTGCTTTTGGGAAAACGAAACACAGAATAAAATTTCTTTTAATGTAGCATTGTTACGGGACATCCACTAAATTGTCTCTGATTATTACAATTCGCTCTTCAATGGAAGGGCGTCACCGAAGTTAGGCCCAAGCAACGTTTTGTAAAGCGCTCGCCTATGAGAGGACGAGATGTAGCAATTTCGTTGAACTGAATATTGTTAAGCAGACTAAACAACTTAACTAAAGAAGACGAGTATTCATTCCACTCAGGTCATGTTTGGACATGTAGGATTGTAAATAAGATTTGGGCATACGTGTCTATAAACGATATTTCAGCTATCAAGTGGAAATATTACTCATTTAACACTGGCACTCGTACAGCAATGCAAGGCATTGAAGATCATACAGACACACATAACGATCATGTGACGTTCACAAGTATATACACACATACACACGTATGCATGTTTGTAAATAATAACCATGGGGCCTCCAACGAGAACAACTGCATTTTCAGAAACATGTCATGATTGGCACTGAAGACGAAGGCTCTACGGGTATCACAACACTTGACATCTCAATTCATCTGCCTCAAAATCAATCACAGTTAGTGAATCGTGTAGATATATTTGGAGTAAATACCGTATTTAATGTGACCTGGATTTAGATAATACGTTGATTGGCGAGGAGGCGCGCCTATGTTTCAGGAAACTTCAAAAACAGAAGGTGCCCCTCAATCCAAGCCAACGTTTTCAGAGCACAATGCTGCTTCCGCCGCCTACCTATCGCCTACGCAGTACCTGACAGAATAAATGCCTTCGATGAGTGTCCAGTGAACAAACATACCCCAAGAGGAGGAGGGGATCAGAGCACAGAGGCAACAGAGGAGAAGAGATCACAGGAGCGCAGATCAGGGCACAGAGGCAACAGAGGAGAAAAGATGAGAGCACAGAGGCAGCAGAGGAGAAGAGATCAGAGCACAGAGGCAACAGAGGAGAAGAGATGAGAGCACAGAGGCAACAGAGGAGACGAGGTCAGAGCACAGAAACAACAGAGGAGAAGAGATGAGGGCACAGAGGCAACAGAGGAGAAGAGATGAGAGCACAGAGGCAGCAGAGGAGAAGAGATGAGAGCACAGAGGCAACAGAGGGGAAGAGATGAGAGCACAGAGGCAACAGAGGAGAAGAGATGAGAGCACAGAGGCAACAGAGGAGACGAGGTCAGAGCACAGAAACAACAGAGGAGAAGAGATGAGAGCACAGAGGCAACAGAGGAGAAGAGATGAGAGCACAGAGGCAGCAGAGGAGAAGAGATGAGAGCACAGAGGCAACAGAGGGGAAGAGATGAGAGCACAGAGGCAACAGAGGAGACGAGGTCAGAGCACAGAAACAACAGAGGAGAAGAGATGAGAGCACAGAGGAAACAGAGGAGAAGAGATCAGAGCACAGAGGCAACAGAGGAGACGAGGTCAGAGCACAGAAACAACAGAGGAGAAGAGATGAGAGCACAGAGGCAACAGAGGAGAAGAGATGAGAGCACAGAGGCAGCAGAGGAGAAGAGATGAGAGCACTGAGGCAACAGAGGGGAAGGGATGAGAGCACAGAGGCAGCAGAGGAGAAGAGATCAGAGCACAGAGGCAACAGAGGAGAAGAGATGAGAGCACAGAGGTAACAGAGGAGAAGAGACGAGAGCACAGAGGCAACAGAGGAGAAGAGATCAGAGCACAGAGGCAACAGAGAAGAGATTAGAGCACAGAGGCAACAGAGGAGAAGAGATCAGAGCACAGAGGCAACAGAGGAGAAGAGATCAGAGCACAGAGGCAACAGAGGAGAAGAGATCAGAGCACAGAGGCAACAGAGGAGAAGAGATCAGAGCACAGAGGCAACAGAGGAGAAGAGATCAGAGCACAGAGGCAACAGAGGAGAAGAGATGAGAGCACAGAGGCAACAGAGGAGAAGAGATCAGAGCACAGAGGCAACAGAGGAGAAGAGATGAGAGCACAGAGGCAACAGAGGAGACGAGGTCAGAGCACAGAAGCAACAGAAGAGTAGGGAGCAGAGTTCAGAGGAGCAGAGAAGCAGAGATCAGAGGGGCGCAGACCAGAGCCGCAGCCAGCAGACCAGCGCTGGGAGTCCAGATGAGGCGTTCAGAGCGCGGGGGTCGCCTCAGCCCTCAGCAGCAGCAGCGTCGGCTCAGCAGCAGCGGAGGGAAAGTTTTCCGAAGCGGCTGCAGGGGATCCAGAGCCACCAGACCCGGGGCTCGGGCTGGGATCCAGCCAGGAAGGGATCCGGCCGAGGATGCACCCGGGGACCCACCGCCCGCACTGCCTCCAGCCGAGCCCAGCCACCGACCCAGCCAGCAGCTCCCGGCGAGGGAGAGAGAGGGAGGGAGGAGGGAGGAGAGAGGAGAAGAGGCAGAGGGAGGGCCAGGGGGAGGAGGAAACACCGACATGAAGGGGGAGACGGGAGGGTGCGGGGGGCACAAGAGGGCAACAATGCCATGGGAGACAGAGAGGAAGGAGGGAGCAGCGGGAGGAGAAAGGAGAAGGGACCGAGGGGACACACGGAGATAAAATCAGGAGCAAGAGAGGAGAAGAGGCAGAGGGAGGGCCAGGGGGAGGAGGAAACACGGACATGGAGGGGGAGAGGGAGGGGAGACGGGAGGGTGCGGGGGGCACAAGAGGGCAACAGTGCCATGGGAGACAGAGAGAGGAAGGAGGGAGCAGCGGGAGGAGAAAGGAGAAGGGACCAAGGGGACACACGGGGATAAAATCAGGAGCGGGTGAGGGAAAGGGGAGGAGAAAGAGGTGGGGGAAAGAGAGCATTGAGAGGAAATGAGTCGGGACGAGGGGAGGGGGAGAGAAGAGAGAGAGATACGTACTGAAGAGAAAGAAACATATGAGGCAGGTAATCAGTGGAGAAGACGCCTGAAGCAGGAGGGTGAAGAAGAGAGGAAACAGAAAGAGAACGGAGGAAGAAAAGGAAAGACAACAAGAACGGGGGGGCGTGGCCGGGGGTCAGCGCAGGACGGACGGGGAGCAGCCTCCCCCGCCGCCGCCCGCAGCTCCAGACAGGGGCACGAGTCTGTGATGGGAAAGTCCGGAGGGGGGGGGCGATCAGAACCATGGGCAGAACTGGGGAACTCCACAGTACGTGGGCAATGCTCTCGGGCAGAACTGGGGGCGTCCATCATGTGTATGCATTCGGGGTGCATAAATTATGAACTAGCACTCACCTGGGCTTCCTCCGGCGGCCGTGGTCGGCATGGAATAACAAAAACAAAGCCAGAAAAAAAAAACGAAACTCCGCCCACTGCCGCGATGACGACATCGCAGATGCGGAGAGCGAAAAAATCTCGGGAACGCCCACAAATCTGGTCCGGCCATGACGGACAGATCTCTGTTACAATGGCTAGCCTCCATTTATGGAGCTAGCCAATGGAACAGAGGGCGGGACTAAGCCCTACACTGTAGGGACATAAGATTTCTCCTGGGCGGAGCTAGGAGCTCCGACGCCAGGCGAAACCTAAAAATAGCTGCTTGGTTTCTACAGAAAGGGATGGGTAAGTCCATTGCTGTCGCAAAGCAAAAAGAGGACGAGCAAACCCGAGCACCAATGAACATTGAGCGGTTGGTCCAGGCCTATCTGGATGACACAACAGAGGTGTTCATGGAGCAAAGCCCATTGGTGTATTGGTATAGGACAAGAAATCAATGGCCACTGCTCAGCAGGCTGGCGATAAAGTATCTAGCTCTTCTGAGCGTGTTTTCAGTGCTGCTGGTGCCATTGTGACTGTGAAAAGGACCAGTCTCTCGCCCAAAAGCGTGGAGAGGTTAACCATGATCAAAATGAATCAACACTTCATACCACCAGACTACAAAATACATGAATCAGAGCTGAAAGAGGAGAGCGAGATTGAAGACATAACTAGTGGGTTACAGGACCTACTTCTGTCAGAAGAACCACCAGGGTTTGAGGACGAGCTCCTCTTCCCTGACAACTAGGCTTTGAAATTTGTTACATTCTCTCTTCCTTTATTTCTCCCTTCAAAACCAACACCATCTTCCTTTCTCTTTTAATTACCTATTGGAGTTGCACATCTGAGCATTTACTGTGCACTCCATTCATCAGAGTCCTGCTCCATCTTCCTGACTCACCCTAAATACATTTCCATCTTGCCATACATTGGATGGAGATGGACAATAGTGCAATAATGTAGCCGCTAACAGTCCCTCCATAACAAGTGAAACATACGTGACTATAGCCATCTTCTGTTTTGTTTCCAATCTGAAATGCATCACTGTCTTAAGGCTACACCTCTGTCTGCAGGCATACACAACTCTTCAATGTCAGAACTTGAGCAGGGCTCCAAAATTAAAGTAAACTCGTCATCACTTTCAGAAGACTCTGCTGCATCTGTGATCTGACAGCCACAAAGAAGAGAAAGACAGGTATATGAAATGAATGATGCCATACATTGCATTGGCTGCTTGCTGACTCAGAGCAAATGTGCATGAAGTAGAAATATACTAGTAGTTTAATATAATAACAAAGTACTTGTGTCTCAAGTGATGGGCAATGTTTCCATGTTGTTTAATAATATGTATCCAATTGTACTCCTACTACTGCAGGTGCAGTCTGGACTTAATCGTAGTCACTCACTACAGACTGAGTTGCTGTTGGTGGTCTGTTGGAGAACACGTACACGTGCCACACCGGATGATGATGATGATGACCACCATACCATCTTTGCACGCTGTCAGTCAGTTTGATCAGAGATGATTGATGGAATATGTTCAGGAAGTGGAATACAAGGTAAACACACAACCAATCAACAAGAACCACAGCAGACCTAGGCTACATGTGTGCGCAGTGGTGGAATAAAATAGTGGTATGATTGACTGACATTGGCGCATTGATTTAACCACTTGTTTTGGAAAATGCTAGGTTGATGTATATGCCTTTTGTCTGAAACTGTGAAAAATGTAGGTAAATGGAGTTTGGGCCACAGACTCACGGCCCGGTGTTGTGGTGTGGCCCTGTAACTGTTCTGTGCTGGCTCCTATCTTGTTGTTCTTTTCGATGACTGCTGTGCAACTAGAAGAGTAGAGTTAATCAATGTATCCAAGCAGCCTCAGTCTGAAAATCTTCTCGCTCACGAGTCTTGTCTTTTTTGCACTACACCGTAATTGATTTTCATGTTTTCATTCAGTTAACTTATTTTGTAATACCCCATTTCTTCTTTCATCAATACTTACAGGCCGGCCTTTCACCCAGCGCTATTATACGTGGAGCAACAACTCACATTTACCTTACCAATCCTCCTCATCATCATCCAGCCAGAGGCGCCCAAGAATGATATAATCAGTCACAGTGTCCATGGAAGGGAGGACAAAGATGAATGACGAGATACAACTACACATTTGGCCCTGGATAATACATTAACTTTAGTATCATTTTCATATTTTTCTTTGATTCCTTTTTCCTCTTCATTTATTTTACGCTTGTGTTTGGTAATTGATTGTTCACTTAAACTATCTCTTAATTTTCTTTGCTAGCTTTCAGCCCGCTACATCAGGTATTACGGTTTCTCAGAGGGCATACAGCCTAGGCAAAGTCATATTCATATCATATATAAGAAATACTTCCTTTGAATTGTGTAGTAGTAGTTAAGTAATTACCACTTATTATTAACCATCAAGTTAATAATAAACCTTCATCATGCATCCATTTCGTTTTTCTTACTTGACTTTACATTTATTGGGTAGTTGTGGTTCAGCAATCATCGTCTTCATTGTTTTGCTTTTGTTGTCTCCATGCGTACTGTTTTTCTTTGTCAAACCTTTCCCCAAACCCCCGTTCCCATCCATTCATCAAACCCTAACCCTCTTCCCCCGGGCTGTGTGGTTTTATATTGAGGTGTGATGTTACTACATTAAATCTACACCAACAATTGATCACACGCTTGCTGGGGCAGATGTGGTGAAAGCAACACTAATGAAATCAAATGTCAACGAGGCAGGGCAAGGATCTTCTTCTGCTTGCCCACCCAAGCTCACTTTATGTACTAGTGTACAAGGCAATGAATTCCCCAAAGTGACCCAACGAATAAATCTAAATCATTGCTGGCATTGTTTGAATTTAATTTTAGAGCATTTAAGTTTACGATTTGTATTGTGTTTTAATGACTTCAACGTAACTACTTGGCACAGTCCCCGACACCATTGATTTCTTTGAGTTCGTTTAGCAGTTGCAATATTGTTTGTATTTTTTTGTCAGTATTATGTACTGTAATTTTCTACTCCTCCCACATTCTCTCTCAGGCAAATGACTGTCTCTTTGTTTTTGTTTGCCAATGCTAGTGCCAGTGTCTAGTCTACTACTACCATCACACAACCACGGCATATTCTCCGTTGTCTTGGGAAACCATGCAGCCCTTCCGGTGCCAAACTTAATCATCATCAATCTGTGGAAAAGTAAATTTTGCCATGTTCTGTGTCCCTACGTGTCCCCCACCCTATGTTATATGTGCATGATTAATATGCATATGTATTCCCTTTGATCGATTAAAGACGCAATTACAGTTGTGTCCAACTCTAGTATGCCAGTTCCCAGTTCTCGTGAAAGCTACGAGTATTGGGCCTATGTAAAGCTACGTTGCCACGTTTCTCAGTGTGCACGTTATTTCATTGAAAAGTCCCCGTTTCTAGGCCTCAAAAGGGCCCGGACTCAGATTCAGCTCCTGTCTCCTGAACCCTCGCTGATGAGCGATACAGCCCCCACCTGTATCCCTGACCCTTCACTTACTTCCTGCCTCACAGTGCCCGGCTCGGCCTGGCTCTGCCTGCCAGTCTGCCGAGAGTATGTTATGATTCTAGTTATCAGTCCAGCCCTCCTTCTCTGCATTCCTAAGCTACTGAATCGCATCAATAGTTTCCGTCATGGTCTAGCCTTTACGTCTCCATGTAAGAGAAATACTGTATTAATGGTCATTTAATATTCCTCCACACACACTACATGTAGAATAATGCATGCACCAGTCTTAGTGTCTGTTAGCCTTTACCCCGATAACTTTTGGATTCTATCAACATGTTCTCTAAACATCAGATACTAGATAGTGTTTAGGTACATGTCGCTCTGACTCTCCAGACTTCAGTCTCTGCTTCTAGCGCAGAAGTCATAGCCCCAGCTTCTCCCTAGTAACACGTCATTGTCAGCTTGCGCGCACCACTAGGTTAGAGGTCCCGGCTCCTTAGGTAGCCCCCTCCATGTTTCCGCCCCATTTGTGACATATTCTGTTACGTTTACATCACATGTCTATGTTCACGCCTCTTGTTACACCCACTTTCACCCTTATCTTTCGCGACTGTTACAGGCCCCACCCACTGTAACGCCTATTGTATGTACTGTAATGCAATTGTTTTAGTATATATACTTGTGTATTGTTATTAAAAGTTAGCGCGCTCATTCCAGCTCCTGCCCGACAGCTGTCGGGGCCCCCCTGTTGGCTAGCCATCCCAGATCTTGCCCGTGCAGGTTGTCCTGTTCCTGTCCTTTATGCTGTATTAAACCTGCAAACTCCTACTACCTCGAATCTTGACTCTTATTTATTGAGCTATCTGTTATTGTTATATCCAGTCAAAAATAGAGGTATTATTTATTTATTTACCACATAATGGCGCCCGAACAGGGACTTGCCCTTTCCCCACGCGCCGGTGAAGCCACGCAAGCCCCCTGATCCTCTGCAGCCGTGACGGAACCATACCGTGCACGTGCAGATATTTCTGCTTCAAGTATCCCTCAGGCCCACGGAGGAGACGGAGGTTGCGGTCCAGCATCCAGACGAGGCGGTGGAGGAACGCGGCGAGTCCCGACCAGAGCCCAAGCCGAGAGTCCAAGGTCCGAGGTACCCGGAGGCCCACCCGTAACAGAAGTCCGAAGTTCGTCCGTCCGGCGTCGTAGCAGTCCAGTCCAGTCCGAGGCCTTCCGTTCTTGCTGCCCGGTGAGTACCGTTGCTGGGGTAGTATCTAGACAGGGTCAATTAATTTGTCTCTGGTCCGTGGGTTTGGGTACGCAAATCCAACACGAAGTGTCCACCTAGGTGGATGCGGGTCCTGACGTGTCTCTTTATGAGACCGGTATGTTTCGTACTGTTTCAGCAGTGCATCTAGTAACTCTAGTAAGTTCTAGTCTCGAGAAATTCATGTATTCTGTTTTCAGTATTCCAGGTAGTATTTTGTCAAAACTGTTATTTTAAATGTCATTCATGTATTTCAATGTCGTGGTATGAAAGTGGTGTAAGTATTGTGTTCATTGTGTATTGTATTGTGTCTAGACTCCAGCCCAGTCATGCCATTGTTTTCCAAGTTACGTCAGTTAAAAACTAGAAAAGGTCTGTTAGAAGAAGCAGTTCCTGTCCCGCCTAGGGACAGTCCAGGTCATTTTATGTATCAAAAGCATGGCATAAGTGCCATATTGTATCTAGATTTGTGGGTGGAGTACACCAAACAGTTAGAAGAAAAGTATAGATGGCCCGTATCGGGTACATGGGATGCCGAGTGCATCATGCGAGTAGAAGAAGTATTATGGAAAAAGAAAGCCAGACAGTCACAGAAAGATGCCATCGAGTTATGGCGCAAAGAATCTTATAAAAGAACCGAAAAAGAAATCAGAAAGTCAGAATTAAGTAGAGAAACCTCAGAAAGAGCCCAAGAAAGGGAACTAATCGAAATAGGTGAACGAGTTAAAACCGAACAGTCAGACAGACAGAGGAATGCCCTCATTAAGGGTATGTATCCTCTTCTTGCCGAGGGCTTGCCAAAAGCAACCCCGGAGGCATCCAGTAATTTTCCGCCACCCTTAGTTCCGACCAAGCTACGTCACAAACAGACCGCAGCTGATATTTTTCTCTCGTCCTATTTGGACGACACAGTCCCAGAATATGCAAATCCTGTTCCACCAGCTCCTGTAAATAATGTAATTCATGGTCCTCCAGTCACCGGGGCACCTGTTACAACACCTGTTACGGTACCCCCGGTCCAGCCCGTAGTACAAATTCCCGCCACATCAGTCACTCTGCCAGCACGAAGAGTATCAGTCGACGATTCCAGTATAGGGGCCGCGGGAGGAGGTCCTCCTGGTACCCCGCCGCCAAGTAGGCGTTTAGGAGCAGTCGAGTTACATGAACGTGCGTTACAGCGTACGCCCAAATACAAGTCTATTGCAGAAATCAGACGACTTCTTACTGAATGCTGTTATGATCCAGTCCCAGGCGAGGATAGTATGGTTATATATTCCGTACGTATAAGGCAGGTGTCCGAGTATTTGGTCACCCTACCGAATATGAAAGAAGATCTAGACAGAATGTATCGTTTCATTCGTACAGGACAAGATCCAGAAAGTATTGCTGAAGTCATGTCTCTCAGGAAATCCGAGATCCGGTTTATGCTATTAAAGTTCCTGATCAATTGTTTAATACGGGAACAAGATTCCCCGACTAAAGATCCGACCGAAATGAAAATTCTGACAAAGTGGAGTGATAATATAGCCGAGGGTAAGCACAAGACACTCAATAGTATTGAGAGTATGTACAAGAAAATTCGTAAAGAAATAATAAGGTTACACGAACAACGCAAAGAAGCACAAGTAAGTGAGAAAGAAAATGACTCTTCTACTGAAGAGGTAGACGACGAGAATCCCGCCAGAATAGCGTATGTGGGTAAATCTAGAATTCCAGACCGACATTTACGCCTAGAACACAAGAAAGTCTTTCATCTTCCAGCACCAGAACAAGGTTCTCTAGAACAAGTATTTCAAGCTACCGATCACATTCTGAAATCACGAATCGGTTATAGTGAGTTAAGTACTATGCATGAACAAGAACTAGCCCGATCAGCAGTCCGATGGATTACTGATTCTACCACTTTTCCAGACGAAATAGTGGCACAAATGTTTCTGAAACTGCCCCCAGCCGAGCAGCGACTGGTGGGTATGTATATGATCCAGCACCTCATTACACTGTATGAGGGTCAACATTCTGATCCAGGTCCGTTACATGATATCCTGAACGAGTTACTCCAGTATAGATGGAAAGGTTTAGGTACCGATTTAATTAGTGTCATTCTAGAACAGCGCTACAAATATAGAACGTTTCTGAATCCGCATTTTGTTCATGTCTCACCTCCAGAAAGTAAACCGTTTTACATAGACAGACAGCATCCGTTACGAGAAGTACACCCAGTTAGGACACCAGATGGTGAAATGCAACGAGTATTTGTTTACACCCCAGTTACAAAGATGGAACTCTTAGAAATGAAGAAATTAATTCCCTGTCACGACAAAGATCCAGCAGGGTTCCACCGTGAATTAAAAGACATGCTCCGTATGGGAGAATACACGTATCCAGATATTATTAAAATGCTAAAAGTCCTGTTGCCCGCAGGGGTATACGAAAAACTCAAGGAAAAAGATTGGGAGGTGGGAGAGAAAAAGATTGATTGGACAGCTCTAGAAGCTGAAGATAAGATACGAGTACCAGGTACCGGTCTTGGAGATAAATGTAAAGAATTACCAGAATTATTAATACAAGTTTTACCTAGATTATTAGCCACTAAAAAGGAAGACTGGGATGCAATCTCAGCCTGTAAACAGAAACAAGACGAAGATACTAGTGATTTTTATTCTAGATTTGAGAAATGTTTTATCATAAACAGTGGTTTGAAGACGAGTAGTGAGTCATACCCTCATCTTTTTGTTACTAAATTAGTCGAGAATTCAAGTCCACAAGTTAAGAATCGAGTTTTGAAAGTCGAAAGTACCTGGCAAGCTAGTACCCCGTCCCAGATGTTACAGATGCTCCAGTATCACCAGAATAGAATCAGAGAAGAGCAAGAACACGAGAGAAGACGTATGAAAGACACGAAAATGAAAGTACTAGTTGCACAATCTGTTCCACAAGACAGTCAGAAGAGGGGTCCGAATCAAGCCAGTCATCCTGCAGCTCCCGTTAAAGGGACATGCAATTATTGTAAACAGCCAGGTCATTTTATAAACGAGTGTGCAGTTCTGAAACACAATATAGCCACTGGTAAAACTAAAGAAAGACCCCGTCCGCCTAGACAAGAACAAGTTTCACAGACTTCTCAGCCACAGAATGCACAACAGACAGTTCCAGCACCGCAGCCTATTGCTGCAACACAGCATGTTACACAGCAGATGTACCAGTATGCACAGACAGAGTATCCGGAGTATCAAGCGTATTCATGAAACAGCCTAGAGAGGGAGGTAGGCTTGCCTCTCATCGAGATTCCTGTAGATCAAGAAGGTCCCTATGTACATAGTCAAGTATTAGGGAAAGACAGAAAGTTTCTGATTGATACAGGGGCAAGTAGGACTACCATTAGTCACGACGAGGTTCCAGGGGCTCCGCTCTCAGGCTCTAGAAATGTTTCCCTTGGATTTTCAGGAAAGCCTATTGTAAACGAGATATCAAAGCCAGTTACTCTGGAAGTAGGTCCATTGTCCCGAACTACTGATCTATTGCTTACGAAGTCCTGTCCAGAAAATTTGTTAGGCATTAAGACACTGAAAGAATTAGGTGCAGTTATTTGCTGTTCCCCAGAGGGGATACGTTTGTTTTTACGTGACTTCAAGGGTCACTATGTTTTACGAGATTTTGATCCGAGATTGTCTAATGTTCCGCAGCATCTATGGGCACAAGGTCCAACTGATGTTGGTTTTATGCAAATCACACCCCATCGTGTGACTCTCAAGCAAGGTATAGTCTTGCCACGAATCAGACAGTACAGATTGCCACCTGAGGCTGTAGCAGCCTTATCCAAAATTATTGACGAGCTCATTGCTCAAGGAGTAGTTGTAGAAACTGACTCCAATGTATGTAATTCTCCTATCATTCCATACATGAAACGTACTGATCCAAATGCACCCCCAGTATATCGATTAGTGATTGATCTTCGAGAACTCAATAAATGTATCATTCCCCAGTACCCAGTTGTTCCAGATATCTCATCTCTATTGACAGCCATTGATTCTGAGGCAATATTTTTTACAGTAATCGACCTCAAAAACGCATTTTTCAGTGTCCCCATTCATCCAGACAGCCAGTACCTTTTCGGTTTTTGTTTAAATGGAAGGAGCTATAAATTCACACGAGCTCCTCAAGGTTTCACAGAAAGTCCTAGCATCTACCGTCAAGCACTTAAGAGACAACTAGACAACATTCATATGCCAACTGACACTGCCCTGCTCCAGTATGTCGATGATCTACTGATCACAGCCCGTTCTGAACGTGCTTGCGAGCGAGCATCACTTACAGTTCTGTATTTCCTAGCCGAGATGGGGCACAAGGTGTCTCCTTCAAAGCTTCAATTCTGTGTCCAGCAAGTGATCTACTTAGGCCACTTACTGTCCAAGTGGGGTAGGCAGTTGACACCCGATCGCATCCAGTTAATAGCGAGTCTTCCTCAGCCCAAGACACAGAAGGAGGTACGTGCTTTTATCGGCCTTACTTCTTATTGCAGACAATGGATTCCTCAGTATGCATTTCTAGCTAAACCACTGATACAGTTAACGACACAGGAGGCAGCCGTATCGACTGTCCTCCCTTGGACATCTGAACATACACTTAGTTTCAATGAGTTAAAGAAAGCTTTATGCCAAGCTCCCGTTCTAGCTACACCGAACTACAGTAAGCCTTTTACACTTTTTGTCACAGAACGTGATGGTACAGCATTATCTGTTCTTACACAAGATCAAGCAGGACAATACAAGCCCTGTGCTTATTTTTCGAGCACACTAGATCCAGTAGCCCAGGCTCTGCCTGCGTGCCTCAAGTCAGTTGCAGCCACAGCACTAGCTATCAGACAAAGTGATTCCATAGTATTAGGACACTCCCTGACAGTACAAGTTCCACACTCCGTGGAAGTTCTTTTAAACCGAACACAGACCCAGCACTTGACAATTGCACGTTTGACAGGTTATGAACTGACACTGTTCCAGCCACACATAGAAATCAGACGCTGCAACGTTTTAAATCCTGCTACACTGTTACCGTCAGTTACTTCAAATCCTGCCACACATGATTGTGTGGAAGTTGTTAACACTATGACAAAGCCAAGACAAGATCTGACAGATATTCCATTACCAGATCCCGACCTGACACTTTATGTGGATGGTTCATGTATGAGAACGAGTACAGGAGAACTAGTAGCCGCGTATGCAGTGACTACTGACACTGAAGTTATTGAAACACACCGTATTGACACCCTGTCCGCTCAAGCAGCAGAGCTAGTTGCTCTGACTCAAGCCTGCATACACGCCAAGAACCTGAAAGTTAATATTTACACAGATTCACGCTACGCATTCGGAGTTGTACACGACTTCGGAGTGCTCTGGCAGGAGAGAGGTTTCATGACTTCTCATGGAACCAAGATTCAGCATGGTCTCCTTATTCAAGCTCTGTTAGATGCAATACATTTACCAACAGCTATCGCTATCATGAAATGCAAAGCACATACGAAAGTTACTGACATTATTTCTCAAGGTAATGAACTAGCAGATCGAACAGCCAAGCTTACAGCACAGTCACCAGACATACCAGTTAACAAGACACCGACATCCACTCTAGAACAGACTACTTGTATGACAGTTAAGGACCCTACTCAAGATGTCATAGATATCCAGTTACATGCTACTCCCGAAGAAATCAAGAAATGGTCCGAACAAGGAGGGGTCCAGACAGATCAGGGATGGGTGACGAAGGGTAGAGCCACATGGTTTCTCCCCGACTCAATGGTTCAAGTCATTATCAATACCGCACATAGTCCAGCACACTTAGGAGAAAAAGCCATGTTAGACAGTATCCAGAACATTTGGTTTAACAAGCATTTACGAGCTGCAGCCAAGCAGAAAGTCCATACTTGTATGATATGTTGCCAATTCAATCCAGGTAAAAGTGTCCCGGTGGAACAAGGTGGATTCCAGCCTCCTGACCACCCTTTTGAAGTCCTCCAGATGGATTATATTCAGATGGAGCGATGTCGAGGTTTCAAGTATGTCCTTGTAGTTGTATGCGCTTTGTCCAGGTGGACAGAAGCATATCCAGTCCCAGATTACACAGCCGCGACCACTGCCAAGCAGTTGGTTCGTGAATATTTCCCCCGTTATGGACTCCCTAGGGTCGTATATTCTGATAACGGCCAGCCATTCTCATCTGAACTAATGAAGCACGTTTCCCTGTTGTTAGGGTACCAGTGGAAGTTCCATTGTGTACGCCATCCAGAAGCAGCCGGTCTCGTAGAGAGACATAATCAAACCTTGAAAATCCGTATTGCCAAAGTCTGTCAAGAAAAAGGTGTAGACTGGTTAGTTGCCTTGCCAGTCGCCCTATTTTATATGCGCATGGTCGCACACTCCAGATCAGGTCTGTCCCCTTATGAGGTCGTATTCGGCCGCCCCCCAAATATGTGGGGTACACCTAGACCCCGAAGTATTACAGATGTTTCCAGTAATATGCTGACAGATTACCTAGCTTCCTTGATGTCTGCCCTCCACTCTTGTCGTTCACAGGTTGCCGAGGCATTTACAGACAATACCGAGGTGAAACCGCATGAAATCGTTCCAGGAAGCTTGGTTCTTGTCCGGAATTTTGATCGTTCGAGTCCGCTGGAGCCTCGCTGGAAGGAGCCGAAGCAAGTCCTTCTGACCACCCGTACGGCCGTGAAGTTGGAGGGCCGTAAGGGGTGGGTCCATCTGTCTCACGTCAAGAAATTTCATGGACTAAAACCTAAAACTTTTGCCAAGGATTGCATTTTACCTAAAGACTGCCAAAATACTATTCTCAAGGACTGTCCCGCAAAAGACATTGATACCAAGCCTCCCCTGTTAGAGGAAACTCCGCAGCAGGAGTATAAAAAGAAGCTCCGGTCTAGTAAAATAAGTCAGCCAGTTTAATTGTCTAAGTCCTCCCCTAGGTGAAACGGTTAGACAGGTATCTGACATGTATGAAATAGACCCCCATAGTGAGAGAGTTAGTCAAAACTCAATCCGATGTATCGTTTTTCTAAGTTTTATATTGTTTTTCAGCTTAATGGTTGCCTGCACGAGTTATGCATTTCATTTATGTTTTCCAATTTCTCATGTAAATAAGTTTTCTAATGCTACAGTAGAGCACACGTTTAGTGATCTGCCTCCTCACGAACTATTTTATCGTCTTGCTATGCGCAACAATTCATTCATCTGTATGCTACATTATTCACACCAGACCAGCAATGCCACTAATTGTTGGGTGTGTGGTCGACTCCCCCCTTTCCAGACACCGAAGGGAGTTCTGCCACTGTTTCCTTATCCATTTTCACATAACGGTTCATGTGGAGCATGGTCCACGTTAACGTCATCTTCAACTGATATGTCCTTTCTGAACAGTACATGTTTTCCAGACAAGCAAGGTCTTCCCCACAGAACAGGGTTAGATCTAGAAAATGAAGTTTATAATTTGGGTAATTATTCTTCGAATTTTATGGTCCTGAATGTTCAGTCTGATCCTACTCCAGACTTACCTGCTATTTCAGTACTACCAGTCAAAGGCGAATTATGTGTCAGAAATAATGGTTCCGTCCATGTAGGACACAGTGATTGTACTACTATTGTCAAGTATAGTGACAGTGGGGAATCTATTTTCAAAGCTTCACGTCATTCTTATTTTGTTTGTGGTCAGACCGCATATGTTCGTCTGCCCCTCGATTGGGAGGGAACCTGTTACATTGCCTTCCTACTGCCACCAGTTTTTCTAGCCCCATCTGATTATCATAGAAACACACGTCTAGTACACATTAGACATAGAAGGGAGATCGAATCCCCGATTGTCGATCAAACTGAAACTGCTCTAGAACAGTATACAGATTTCAATAGAGGATTCTTTTTCTTTATAGGACCTATCCAGAATAGTAAGTTAATCCGTAGATTAACCAGAACCCTTGAAGCAGTAGTGAATGAGACTGCCTCTGCTCTAGGTAACTTAACCGAAGAGCAATCTGCTATGAGATTTGTCGTGCTCCAGAATCGTCTCGTTCTTGACGTCATACTGGCCGATAGAGGAGGAGCATGTAGAGTCATCGGATCTAGTTGCTGCATTTTCATTCCTAATAACGCGCCGTCTGTTTATTCAGCTATAACCAGACTTCATAAAATTGCCCATCAGTTACACCAGAATCCAGGCACCTGGACATGGTCCGGTTGGTTTTGGAGTATAGTTTCTGCCTGGGGATGGAAAGTATTGTCCTTTCTAGGTATTGCAGTAGCGATCATATTCAGTTGCTGCCTCTGTATACAATGTGGCCCTGCGATTTGCGGCATTTGTGCTACCTCTTGTATTCCTAGTCCTAAATCCCGGCCTAAATCCCGTTCCAAGACAATTCGAGACGAGCAAATGATACTGTATGAAATGATAGATGGTATCATGAATATTGATGTTTCCTGATGGAAACGTAGTGACAAGGAGGGAATGTGGAAAAGTAAATTTTGCCATGTTCTGTGTCCCTACGTGTCCCCCACCCTATGTTATATGTGCATGATTAATATGCATATGTATTCCCTTTGATCGATTAAAGACGCAATTACAGTTGTGTCCAACTCTAGTATGCCAGTTCCCAGTTCTCGTGAAAGCTACGAGTATTGGGCCTATGTAAAGCTACGTTGCCACGTTTCTCAGTGTGCACGTTATTTCATTGAAAAGTCCCCGTTTCTAGGCCTCAAAAGGGCCCGGACTCAGATTCAGCTCCTGTCTCCTGAACCCTCGCTGAGGAGCGATACAGCCCCCACCTGTATCCCTGACCCTTCACTTACTTCCTGCCTCACAGTGCCCGGCTCGGCCTGGCTCTGCCTGCCAGTCTGCCGAGAGTATGTTATGATTCTAGTTATCAGTCCAGCCCTCCTTCTCTGCATTCCTAAGCTACTGAATCGCATCAATAGTTTCCGTCATGGTCTAGCCTTTACGTCTCCATGTAAGAGAAATACTGTATTAATGGTCATTTAATATTCCTCCACACACACTACATGTAGAATAATGCATGCACCAGTCTTAGTGTCTGTTAGCCTTTACCCCGATAACTTTTGGATTCTATCAACATGTTCTCTAAACATCAGATACTAGATAGTGTTTAGGTACATGTCGCTCTGACTCTCCAGACTTCAGTCTCTGCTTCTAGCGCAGAAGTCATAGCCCCAGCTTCTCCCTAGTAACACGTCATTGTCAGCTTGCGCGCACCACTAGGTTAGAGGTCCCGGCTCCTTAGGTAGCCCCCTCCATGTTTCCGCCCCATTTGTGACATATTCTGTTACGTTTACATCACATGTCTATGTTCACGCCTCTTGTTACACCCACTTTCACCCTTATCTTTCGCGACTGTTACAGGCCCCACCCACTGTAACGCCTATTGTATGTACTGTAATGCAATTGTTTTAGTATATATACTTGTGTATTGTTATTAAAAGTTAGCGCGCTCATTCCAGCTCCTGCCCGACAGCTGTCGGGCCCCCCTGTTGGCTAGCCATCCCAGATCTTGCCCGTGCAGGTTGTCCTGTTCCTGTCCTTTATGCTGTATTAAACCTGCAAACTCCTACTACCTCGAATCTTGACTCTTATTTATTGAGCTATCTGTTATTGTTATATCCAGTCAAAAATAGAGGTATTATTTATTTATTTACCACAAATCACAGGTAAGAATAGAAGTTTGCTGGGAGGTATAATGGAGGAGAGGCTGGTAGTACTAATAGGACAAATATAACTGAGTGACGGGTAGAGCATCTATCTGTTTGCATGTTACACATGTGGTCAATTAATAAAGTATTTCAATCAAACACTGGCCGCTGCCCTGCATCTAGAGTAAACCTTGTGACGTACAACAGTAACCCCACCACAAAACAACATCATATGTGTAAGTTTTTTTTTTTTAAATATGTTTATTGTGGCGAAGATAGCAAAAAGGCACAAATCGTACAGTCATCAAACCAGTTAATATCTAAAGAACAGGGGGGTAGCCCCAAAGGAAATACACAGCCACATACGGCCCACATCCCGGAGGCAGGGCGGCGTCAGAGTAAACCAATGTACGAGTAGAGGAAATTGCATTTGTGCTCTAAATATTAGAAAAACAGTATCAATGTCTACGCCAATTTTCTTATGTTACATTTCCACACTATATAACGGTATAACAGTAACGAAGAACCCCATGAATGGCATATCTAGTGCTGATCCGAATACAGGAGGGGACGAATGCAAGGGTCAGTTAGAATGCGGTCATCACAATGTAAGGTGGTCAAATGGGAATCACCGCTAAATACAAACATAGCTATCAAGGAATACCAGCGTGGCACAGGGGACCTCTACACTGCCTCCCGACACCCCCCCCCCCCAGACCCCCCCCCATCGCCCAACTCCGAGGAAGCGGAGGAAAACAACTCAGCGCTAGTGGCGTCCGAATCATCCTCCTCCAACCCCTCCATACACATAGTTCTCCAGGCGAGTAAATCATCCTGAAGCTTCTCATCCCTACGAGTGCGCTGCATGTGTGTCTCCTCCGCCAAGGCCCATTCCTTAGCGTCTCGTAACCAGTGAGAGAGTTCAGGCGCCCTCTGGCCCATCCATGTAATGGCCACCCGCCTCCTCGCCAGAACCAACAGAAGTTGCAACAATTTATAAGACAGACCTTTTTTCTTCGGCTTGGGTACTAACGCCAGCAGACAGTGAAGCGGGTCCAGCTGCAACCTAAGATGCGTGGTCCGGGCAACATGTATCACCACCCTGCGCCAAAAATCGTGTACCAAGGGATATTCCCATGCTAAGTGCAGGAATCCCGCCCTCTCCATCCCACATCTAGGGCAGTTATGGCGTCTATCTGACGAAATACGGTGGAGGGAGACGGGTGTCATGTAGGTGCGATGAACAAAATTGAAGTGAATAAGTTTGAAACGCGCATTGCAGGACACTTTGCGAGTCAACAGTCCAATCCGCTTTCTCTGGGCAGGATCCAATTCTATCCCCAGGTCTGCCTCCCAAGCCACCCAGGCCAGCGCCAACGGGGGAGTCGAGTCTCTTCGCATGGCAGAGTAAAGGAGGGAGACTAGACGCCTACCCCTTCCACAGGATAAAATAATGTCCAGGGTATTAGTGAGCTGGGGTGCCTCCGGGAATTGGGGCCATGTTATCCTGGCCACTTCCCTAAGACTCCCATAATGCAGGTATTGGCCCTCACCAAGTCCAAAAGAGTCCACTGCCCTCTCAAACGACACAAAAGAGTCGTCCGGGTAAAGATCTGCGAGGGTCTCGCAACCGCCCAGATGCCACTCTCGGAAGGACATATTTGCCTCCAGTTTGAGTATCGGGGCCAAGATCCAAATTGGGAGCTCCCTATGAAACGGCGCGCGTCGCAGTATCTTCTCGACGAACCGCTGCCAAATGTCAGCCGTATGCCTTACCACATAGGGCAGAGTGTCATCCGCGCCCCGGCCTTGCATGAAAGCCTCCTGCAGGTCCTTGTCCGTAGCCGCACCAGCCAACAATGCCAGCTCCCAGTTCCCGTCCTCAGCAAACCACCTGGCTGCCGGGAGAAGCTGCGCCGCATAATAATACAGGTCAAACCTCGGGGCCTCGAGTCCGCCTTCATCCCAACACCTTGTGACCGTATGCAACGCGACCCTACTGCGACCAACTGCCCAGAGTAGGGAGGTGAGGAGGGAGTTCAGCATGCGAAACACCCGGGGTGGCAATGGGCATAGGGTATTCTGCAGCACATAGAGGACTCTAGGGAGCATCACCATCTTGGCAACTGCCAGCCGCCCCATGAGAGAGAGAGGGAGTGTGTTCCAAAAGGCAACAGATTTACTGAGGGCCGCGAGAATTTTGTCAATATTGTGAGCCAGGAGAGTCTCGTCAGAGGCAGCCACCTGAATACCCAAGTACCGGAACGCCAGCCGTTCACATCGGAGGCCGAAATAGGGGGATTCCGCATCCGGGTCAGGGACAGCAGCATTCAGCGGAAACACCAGAGATTTGTTGACATTCATGCGCAGTCCAGAGGCTGCGCCAAAGCGGTCCAAAAGCCGCAACAAAGCGGGAGGGGCCTCCAACGGGGAAGTCAGATAGAAGAGCGCATCATCAGCATAGAGGGAGATGACATTGGTAGTGTCCCCCACTACTATGCCCCAGTCGTGCAACTCCTTGCGGGCAGACACGGCCAGAGGCTCAATTGCGAGAGCAAACAGGAGGGGGGAGAGGGGACAACCCTGACGGGTGCCCCTCCCCAGCGACCATTCGTCAGAGCGGGCTGATCCCAGGCGCACCCTGGCCCGGGGCGCTCCGTAGAGCACCCGGATCCAGTCGCGAAAACCAGGGCCAAATCCCATTTTCAGAAGCACATGCATCAGATAACCCCAGTGCACCGTATCAAAGGCTTTAGCCAAGTCCACGGAGACCAACACGTGAGGGACCTCACGTCCCCGGACCTCATGTAATATGTGATTCAGGCGACGCAAATTCATCGCAGTATTGCGACCGGGGACAAAGCCACACTGGTCCGGATGGACGAGGCGGGTCACGTGTGGGGCCAGGCGAGTGGCTAGCAGTTTAGTGAGGATTTTTGCATCTGAGTTTATCAATGTGATAGGGCGGTAAGCTGCGGGGTCTGTTTTGTCTCCGCCCGGCTTCAAGATCATACTGACCTCGCCCTGATTCAAAGTGGGTGGAAGGGTGCCCGTACGCAAAGCTTCATTATAAACTTGTAGGAGGAGGGGGGCAAGGGTATGTCCAAAAGCATGATAAAACTCCACTGGAAATCCATCCCCGCCAGGTGTCCTGGCCCGGGGGAGGGCAGCTATCGCCGTGGTAATTTCACCCAACGTCAGCTTGACATCAAGTTCCTTCGCCGCCGCCTCCGGCAGGGTCTGTAGGCAGAGGTCTGCAAGATATAAGCGACAGACATCCTCCGATATAGACGGGTCAGCCTCATATACGAGTCGCAGATGACCTCGCAGAACTGCGAGGACGTCAGCTTCCGAGTGGACCATATCACCACTAGGATTCCGTAGGGCTACGATTCGTTCGGGCGTAAACTCACGACGAAGTATCCAGGCCAACAAGCGTCCAGACTTATCTCCCTCACGATGTAGTCTCTGCCTGTATTGGCCCAGAGTAAATTTATCAAGCCGCGTGAGTATGTCGTGGATCGACACCAGGGCAAGGCCCTCCGCCTGTCTATCCGACGCGTCCGGATCAGCCTGGGATTGAGCTCGCAGGAGCGCAGCCTCCGCAGTCTGCAAGTCTGAAAGCAGTTGTTTCCTAACCCCGTACGACAGGCCCATAAACGCTCCACGCACGACTGCCTTCAGAGCCTCCCATTTGGTGGAGTAGGACAGATCATTCCCCGCCCAGTTGAGTTCTAGGTAGTCGGAGAGCGACGACGCCACATGGTCCCGGGCCACCGGGTCCTGAAGCAGGTCAGTCGGCAGTCTCCACGTGCGCGGACGCTCCGTGCGATCAGGCCACTGCGCCACGCACGTGACCGGAGTATGATCCGACAGGTATCGGGCCTGGTGTGTAACTGTCAATGTAAGAGAGGAGGGAAGATTGGCCGCGAGCACTTGGTCAAGCCTACTATGTGTACCATGCGTCGGGGTATAACACGTATAAAGCTTCAGTGCAGGTGGCAGGCACGCCACACATCCACTGCCCCGATATTATGCATCACTTCCCGTAAGCGCGCCGTCATACGGGGGAATGTGGAAAAGTAAATTTTGTCATGTTCTGTGTCCCTACGTGTCATCCATCATATGTTATGTGTGCATGATTAAATATGCATATGCATTCCCCATGTTCGATTAATGACGCAATTACAGTTGTGTCCACCTCTAGTATGCCAGTTACTAGTCCTCGTGAATACTACGAATATCAGGCCTATGTAAAGATACGTTGCCACGTCTCTCAGTGTGCACGTTATTCCATTGTAAAGTCCCCGTTTCTAGGCCTCAAAAGGGCCTGGACACCAGATTCAGCTCCTGTCTCCTGAAGCCTCGCTGAGGAGCGATACAGCCCCCACCTGTATCCTCGACCTTTCACTTACTTCCTGCCTCGCAGTGCCCGGTGCAGCTTGGCTCTGCCTCTGAGTCTGCCAAGACTATGTTATGATTCCAGCTATCAGTTTAGTCCTCCTTCTCTGCATTCCCAAGCTACTGAACTGCATCAATAGTTTCCGTCATTGTCTAGCCTTCACGTCTCCACGTTAGAGAAATACTGCATTTAATGGTCATTTCATATTCTTCATATTCTTCATCACGCACTACATGTAGAATAATGCATGATCCAGTCTTAGAATCAAGTTAGCCTTTCCTCTCCTAACTTCTAGTTTATATCAACATGTTCTCTAAACATCAGATACTAGATACTGTTTAGGTACATGTCGCCTTGACTCTCCAGACTTCAGTCTCTGCTCCTAGCACAGAGTTCATAGCCCCCAGCTTCTCCTAGTGATACGTCATTGCTAGTTTGCGCGCACCATCAGGTTAGAGGTCCCGGCTCCTCAGGTAGCCCCCTCCATGGTTTCCGCCCCATTCATGACATATTCTGTTACGTTTGCATCACATGTCTATGTATACGCCCAGTTACACCTACTTTTGCCTTTATCTTTCGCGACTGCTACGCGTCACGCCTATTGCTCCACCCACTGCTACGCCTACTGCAATGTAATGCTATGTGTTTGCGTTATGTATATATGCTCATGTATTGTTATTAAAAGTGAGCGCGCTCATCCCAGATCCAGCCCCAGCAGCTGCTGGGCCCTGTCATCCTATTCCTATGCAGGTTGTCCTGTTCCTGTCCTTATGCTGTATTAAACCTGCAAAACTCCTACTACCTCGAATCTTGACTCTTATTTATTGAGCTATCTGTTATGATATATGTCTAGTCAAAAATAGGGTATTATTTATTTATTTACCACATAATGGCGCCCGAATAGGGACTTGCCCTTTCCCCACGCGTCGGTGAAGCCACGCCGACCCCCTGACCCTCTGCAGTCGTGACGGAACTCTTCTGCGCAGTGGCAGATATTTCTGCTCAAGTATCCCTCAGGCCCACGGAGGAGACGGAGGAGGCGGTCCAGCATCCAGACGAGACGGTGGAGGAACGCGGCGAGTCCCGACCAGAGCCCAAGCCAAGAGTCCAAGGTCCGAGGTATCCGGAGGTCCACCCGTAACTGAATTCCGAAGCCCGAAGTTCGTCGTCCGTCGTCGTAGCAGTCCAGTCCAGTCCGAGGCCTTCCGTTCTTGCTGCCCGGTGAGTACCGTTACTGGGGTGGTATCTAGACAGGGTCAATTTAATTGACTCTGGTCTGTGGGTTGGTGGTACACAGTCCCACAAACGAAGTGTTCACTTCGGTGGATACGGGTCCTGACGTGTCTCTTTAAGAGACCGGTAAGTTTCGTACTGTTTCAGCAGTGCATCTAGTTTCTGTTCTAGTCAGTTCTGTTCTCGAGAAATTTCAAGTGTTCTGTTCGCAGTATTTCCAGGTAGTATTCTGTTCGAACTGTTATTTTAAATGTCCTTCATGTATTTTAATGTCGTGGTATGAATGGGGAATAAGTATCGTGTTGATTGTGTATTGTATTATGTCCAGATTATAGTCCAGTCATGCCGCTCTTCTCAAAATTACGTCAGTTAAAGACTAGAAAGGGTCTGCTGGAAGCAGCAGTTCCCGTCCCGCCTAGGGACAGTCCAGGTCACTTTATGTATCAGAAACATGGCATAAGCGCCATATTATATTTAGATTTATGGGTAGAGTATACAAAGGAGCTAGAAGAGAAGTATAGATGGCCCGTATCAGGTACGTGGGATGCCGAATGCATCATGCGAGTAGAGGAGGCATTATGGAAAAAGAAAGCCAGACAATCACAGAAAGATGCCATTGAGTTATGGCGCAAAGAAGCTCATAAAAGAACCGAAAAAGAAATCAGAAAGTCAGAACTAAGTAGAGAATCCCAAGAACGAGCCCAAGAAAGGGAATTAATCGAGATAGGTGAACGAGTTAGAACTGAGCAATCAGACAGACAGAGGCATGCCCTTATTAAGGGTATGTATCCTCTTCTTGCCGAGGGCTTGCCAAAAGCGACCCCGGAGGCATCCAGTAATTTCCCGCCACCACTAGTTCCGACCAAGCTACGTCACAAACCGACCGCAGCTGATATTTTTATTTCGTCCTATCTGGACGACACAGTCCCTGAATATGCAGATCCTGTTCGCGCTCCGCCAGTCCCTGTAAATCAGGCACATCCTGCTCCTCCAGACACCGGGATACCCCATGCAGTACCTGCTATGGTACCCCCGGTCCAACCAGCATTTCAATTTCCCGCTCCGCCACGAAGAATATCAGTCGATGATTCTAGTTTAGGGGCTGCAGGAGGAGGTCTTCCTCAAACCCCGCCGCCATACAAGCGTTTATCAGCACTCGAATTACATGCTCAAGCATCACAGCGTACTCCTAAAAATAATAAGTCTGTTGCAGAGATCAGGCAAACCCTTGGCGAATGTGTCTATGACCCAGTTCCAGGCGAGTTTAATATGGTTTTATATTCCGTACGCGTAAGGCGAGTGACCGAGTATCTAGTCACCCTGCCGAATATGAAAGAAGATCTAGACAGGATATATCGTTTCATCCGTACAGGGGATGACCCACAAAGTATTAGTGATGCCATGTCTCAAAGGAAAGCCGAGATTCAGCGCATGATATTAAAGTTCTTAATTAACTGTCTAATAAGAGAACAGGATCATCCGTCTAAAGACCCGGAAGAAATGAAAACTCTAACAAAGTGGAGTGATAATATAGCCGAAGGAAAGCACAATACCATTGGTGCCATGGAAAGTATGTACAAGAAAATCCGTAGAGAGATAATAAAGATACACGAACAGCGTAAAGCAGCACAAGTAAGCGAGAAAGAAAGTACCTCTGATCCTAAAGAAGAAGACGATGAGAATACCGCCAGAATAGCGTATGTAGGAAAACCTAGATTTCCAGATCGCCATTTACGTCTAGAACACAAGCCAATTTCCCATCATTCAGCACCAGAACAAGGTTCCCTAGAACAAGTATTCCAAGCTACCGATCACATTCTGAAATCACGAATCGGTTATAGTGAGTTAAGTACTATGCATGAACAAGAAATAGTTCGGTCAGCAGTCCGATGGATTACTGATTCTACCACTTTTCCAGACGAAATAGTGGCACAAATGTTTCTGAAAATGCCCCCAGCCGAGCAGCGACTGGTGGGTATGTATATGATCCAGCACCTCATTACTCTGTATGAGGGTCAGCACTCTGATCCAGGTCCGTTACACGATGTCCTGAACGAGTTACTCCAGTATAGATGGAGAGGTCTAGGTACCGATTTAATTAGTGTCATTCTAGAACAGCGCCACAAATATAGAACGTTTCTGAACCCGCATTTTGTTCATGTCCCACCCCCAGAAAGTAAACCATTTTACATGGAGAGACAGAATCCGTTACGAGAAGTGCATCCAGTTAAGACAGAGGATGGTGAAATGCAACGAGTGTTTGTTTACACCCCGATTACAAAGATGGAACTCCTCGAAATGAAGAAATTAATTCCCTGTCATGACAAAGATCCAGCAGGGTTCCATAGAGAATTAAAAGACATGCTCCGTATGGGAGAATACACTTACCCAGATATCATTAAAATGTTAAAGGTCCTGTTGCCCGCAGGAGTGTATGAAAAGCTAAAGGAAAAAGAATGGGAGGTGGGAGAGAAAAAGATCGATTGGGCAGTTCTAGAAGCTGAAGACAAGGCACGAGTACCAGGTACCGGTCTTGGAGATAAATGTAAAGAATTACCAGAATTATTGATTCAAGTTTTACCCAGATTATTAACAACTAGAAAAGAAGACTGGGATGCAATCTCAGCCTGTAAACAGAAACAAGAGGAAGATATTAGTGATTTTTATTCTAGGTTTGAAAAGTGCTTTAGTATCAATAGTGGCCTCAAGACAAGTAGTGAGTCATACCCTCACCTTTTTGTTACTAAATTAGTCGAGAATTCAAGCCCACAAGTTAAAAATCGAGTTTTGAAAGTCGAAAGCACCTGGCAAGCTAATACTCCGTCCCAGATGCTCCAGATGCTCCAGTACCACCAGAATAGAATCAGGGAAGAGCAAGAACACGAGAGAAAACGTATGAAAGACACGAAAATGAAAGTTCTAGTTGCACAATCTGTTCCTCAAGACAGTCAGAAGAGGGGTCCGAATCAAGCCAGTCATCCTGCAGCTCCCGTTAAAGGGAACTGCAATTATTGTAAACAGCCAGGTCATTTTATAAATGAGTGTGCAGTTCTGAAACACAACATAGCTACTGGTAAGACTAAGGAAAGACCACGTCCGCCTAGGCAAGAACAAGTTTCACAGATTCCTCAGCCACAGAATGCACCACAGACAGTTACCGCACCGCAGCCTATTGCTGCAACACAGCATGTTACATCGCAGATGTACCAGTATGCACAGTCTGAGTATCCAGAGTACCAGCAGTATTCATGAAACAGCCTAGAGAGGGAGGTAGGCTTGCCTCTCATCGAGATACCTGTAGATCAAGAAGGTCCCTATGTTCACAGTCAAGTATTAGGGAAAGACAGAAAGTTTTTGATTGATACAGGGGCAAGTAGGACCACAATTAGTCATGCCGAAGTTCCAGGGGCTCCGCTCTCAGGCTCAAGAAATGTTTCCCTTGGATTTTCAGGAAAACCTATCGTAAATGAGATTTCAAAGCCAGTCACTCTAGAAGTAGGTCCATTGTCCCGCACTACTGATCTGTTACTTACTAAGTCATGTCCAGAAAATCTGTTAGGCATTAAGACATTGAAAGAGTTAGGTGCAGTTATATGTTGTTCCCCCGAGGGAATACGATTGTTCCTACGTGACTTTAAGGGTCACTATGTATTACGAGATTTTGATCCGAGATTGTCTAATGTCCCGCAGCATTTATGGGCGCAAGGTCCAACTGATGTAGGTTACATGCAAATCACACCCCATCGTGTGACTCTCAAACCAGGTGTAGTGTTACCACGAATCAGGCAGTATAGATTGCCACCTGAGGCTGTAGCAGCCTTATCCAAAATTATAGACGAGCTCATGGCTCAAGGAGTAGTTGTAGAAACTGACTCCAACGTATGCAATTCTCCGATCATTCCAGTCATGAAACGTACTGATCCAAATGCACCCCCAGTATATCGATTAGTGATTGACCTACGAGAGCTCAATAAATGTATTATTCCGCAGTACCCAGTTGTCCCAGACATCTCTTCCCTATTGACAGCCATTGATTCCGAAGCCACGTTCTTCACTGTCATAGACCTCAAGAATGCATTTTTCAGTGTTCCAATTCATCCAGACAGCCAGTTCCTTTTCGGATTTTGTTTAAATGGAAGGAGCTATATGTTTACACGAGCTCCTCAAGGTTTCACAGAAAGTCCTAGTATTTACAGTCAAGCACTTAAGAGACAACTAGACAACATTCACATGCCAACTGACACTGCCCTGCTCCAGTATGTCGATGATCTACTGATCACAGCCCGTTCTGAACGTGATTGCGAGCGAGCGTCACTTACGGTTCTGTATTTCCTGGCCGAGATGGGGCACAAGGTGTCCCCTTCTAAACTTCAATTCTGTGTCCAGCAAGTGGTCTACTTAGGACACTTACTGTCCAAGAGGGGTAGGCAGTTGACACCTGACCGTATCCAGTTAATAGCGAGTCTTCCTCAGCCCAAGACCCAGAAGGAGGTACGTGCTTTTATTGGCCTTACTTCTTACTGCAGACAATGGATTCCCCAGTATGCGTTTCTAGCCAAGCCACTGATACAGTTAACGACACAGGAGGCAGCCGCACCGACTGTCCTCCCTTGGACATCTGAACATACACTTAGTTTCAACGAGTTAAAGAAAGCTTTATGCCAAGCTCCAGTTCTAGCCACACCGAACTACAGTAAGCCTTTTACACTTTTCGTCACTGAACGCGAAGGTACAGCATTATCTGTTCTCACACAAGATCAAGCAGGACAATACAAGCCCTGTGCTTATTTTTCTAGCACATTAGATCCAGTCGCCCAGGCTTTGCCTGCGTGCCTCAAATCAGTTGCAGCCACAGCACTAGCTATCAGACAAAGTGATTCCATAGTCTTAGGACACTCTCTGACAGTACAAGTTCCACATTCTGTGGAAGTTCTTCTGAACCGAACACAAACTCAGCACTTGACAATTGCACGTTTAACAGGTTATGAATTGACACTGTTCCAGCCACACATAGAAATCAGACGCTGCAACGTCCTGAACCCTGCTACACTGTTACCATCAGCTAATTCAAATTCTGCCACACATGACTGTGTGGAAGTAGTTAACATTACGACAAAACCAAGACAAGATCTGACAGATATTCCGTTACCAGATCCCGACCTGACACTTTATGTGGATGGTTCATGTATGAGAACTAGTACAGGAGAACTAGTCGCCGCGTATGCAGTGACTACTGACACTGAAGTTATTGAGACGCACCGTATTGATACTCTGTCCGCTCAAGCAGCAGAGCTAGTTGCTCTGACACAAGCCTGCATACACGCCAAGAACCTGAAAGTTAATGTTTACACAGATTCACGCTACGCATTTGGAGTTGTACACGACTTCGGAGTGCTCTGGCAGGAGAGAGGTTTCATGACTTCTCATGGAACCAAGATTCAGCATGGTCTCCTTATTCAAGCTCTGTTAGATGCAATACATTTACCGACATCTATCGCTATCATGAAGTGCAAAGCACATACGAAAGTTACTGACATTATTTCCCAAGGTAACGATCTAGCAGATCGCACAGCCAAGCTTACAGCACAGACTCCAGACATTCAAGTTAATCAGACACATACTCCAGATCCGATTACATGCATGACAGTTAAGGACCCTACACAAGATGTCATAGATATCCAGTTACATGCTACTCCCGATGAAATCAAGAAATGGTCCGAACAAGGAGGGGTCCAGACAGATCAAGGATGGTTAACGAAGGGTAGAGCCGCATGGTTTCTCCCCGACTCGATGGTTCAAGTCATTATTAATACCGCACATAGTCCAGCACATCTAGGGGAAAAAGCTATGTTAGACAGTATCCAGAACATTTGGTTCAACAAGCATTTACGAGCTGCAGCTAAGCAGAAAGTCCGTACCTGTATGATATGTTGTCAGTTTAATCCAGGTAAAAGTGTCCCGGTGGAACAAGGTGGTTTCCAGCCCCCTGACCACCCTTTTGAAGTCCTCCAGATGGATTATATTCAGATGGAGCGATGTCGAGGTTTCAAGTATGTTCTTGTAGTTGTATGCGCTTTGTCCAGGTGGACAGAAGCATATCCAGTCCCAGATTACACAGCCGCGACCACTGCCAAGCAGTTGGTTCGTGAGTTTTTCCCTCGATATGGACTCCCTAGAGTCGTATATTCTGATAACGGTCAGCCATTCTCCTCAGAACTCATGAAGCATGTTTCCCTTTTGTTAGGGTACCAGTGGAAGTTCCATTGTGTACGCCATCCTGAAGCAGCCGGTCTCGTTGAGAGACATAACCAGACTCTGAAAATCCGAATTGCCAAAATATGTAAAGAGAAAGGTGTGGACTGGCTAGTAGCTCTGCCAGTCGCTTTATTTTATATGCGCATGGTCGCACATTCCAGATCAGGTCTGTCCCCGTATGAGGTCGTTTTCGGCCGCCCCCCAAATATGTGGGGTACTCCTAGACCCCGAAGTATTACCGATGTTTCAAGTAATATGCTGACAGATTACCTAGCTTCCTTGATGTCTGCCCTCAACTCATGTCGTTCACAGGTTGCCGCCGCATTTCCAGACAATACCGAGGTGGCACCGCATGAAATCGTTCCAGGATCCATGGTGATGGTCCGCAACTTTGACAGATCAAGTCCGCTGGAGCCACGTTGGAAGGAGCCCCGTCAGGTCCTCCTCACCACCCGTACAGCCGTGAAATTGGAAGGACGCCGCGGCTGGGTACACCTTTCGCACGTCAAGAAATTCTACGGATTAAAGCCGGTCTCCAAGAACATTTCCCAGGATTTAAAAACTTGTCAAAACATTGTTCCTAAGGACTGTCCCGCAAATGACATTGACACAACCCCTCCCCTGTTAGAGAAAACTCCGCAGCAGGAGTATAAGCAAAAGCTACGGTCTAGTAAAATAAGTCAGCCAGTTTGATTGTCTAAGTCCTCCCCTAGGTGAAACGGTTAGACTGTTTCTGACATGTATAAAATAGACCCCCATAGTGAGAGAGTTAGTCAAAACTCAATCCGATGTATCGTTTTTCTATGTTTCATATTGTTTTCCAGCCTTATGATTTCCTGCACCAGTTATGCATTTTACCTATGTTTCCCAGTTTCACATGTAAATAAGTCTGCTAATGCTACAATAGAGCACACGTTTAGTGATCTGCCTCCTCATGAATATTCTTACCGCCTCGCTATGCGAAATAACTCATTTATCCGCATGTTGCATTATTCACACCAGACCAGCAATGCCACTAATTGTTGGGTGTGTGGTCGACTCCCCCCTTTCCAGACACCGAAGGGAGTTCTGCCACTTTTTCCTTATCCTTTTTCACATAATGGTTCGTGTGGAGCATGGTCCACGTTAACGTCATCCTCAACAGATATGTCTTTTCTTAACAGCACATGTTTCCCAGACAAGCAAGGTCTCCCTCACCGAACAGGTTTAGATCTAGAAAATGAAGTGTACAATTTAGGTAACTATTCGTCGAATTTTATGGTCCTGAATGTTCAGTCTGATACTACTCCAGACTCACCTGCTATTTCAGTATTACCAGTCAAAGGCGAATTATGTGTTCGTAATTATGGTTCTGTACATGTAGGACATAGTGATTGTACTACTATTGTCAAGTATAGTGACAGTGGGAAATCTATTTTTAAAGCTTCACGTCATTCTTATTTTGTTTGTGGTCAAACTGCATATGTTCGTCTGCCCCTCGATTGGGAGGGAACCTGTTACATTGCCTTCCTACTGCCACCTGTTTTTCTAGCCCCACCTGACTACCATAGGAATTCCTACCTAGTACATACTAGACACAAGAGAAATCTCCCGATTGTCGACTATACTGAAACTGCTGCAGAGCAATTCATTGATATTGATAAAGGTGTTTTCCCTTATTTAGGTACAGTTGTAAATAGTAAGCTAATCCGTAGGTTAACAAGAACCCTTGAAGCTGTAGTAGATGAGACTGCCTCCGCTCTAGGTAACTTAACCGAAGAGCAATCCTTTATGAGAATTGTTGTGCTCCAGAATCGTCTCGTCCTTGACGTCATACTGGCCGATAGGGGCGGGGCCTGTAGAGTCATCGGATCTAGTTGCTGCATTTTCATTCCAAATAACGCGCCGTCTGTTTATTCAGCTATAACCAGACTCCATAAAATTGCCCATCTGATACACCAAGATCCAGGCACCTGGACATGGTCCGGTTGGTTCTGGAATATAATTTCTGCATGGGGATGGAAAGTCCTGTCCTTTCTAGGTATCGCAGTAGCGATCATATTCAGCTGCTGCCTCTGTATACAATGTGGCCCTGCGATTTGCGGCATGTGTGCTACCTCTTGTATTCCTAGTCCCAAGCCCCGTTCTAAATCCCGTTCCAAGAGAATTCGAGACGAGCAAATGATACTGTATGAAATGATAGATGGTATCATGAATATTGATGTTTCCTGATGGAAACGTAGTGACAAGGAGGGAATGTGGAAAAGTAAATTTTGTCATGTTCTGTGTCCCTACGTGTCATCCATCATATGTTATGTGTGCATGATTAAATATGCATATGCATTCCCCATGTTCGATTAATGACGCAATTACAGTTGTGTCCACCTCTAGTATGCCAGTTACTAGTCCTCGTGAATACTACGAATATCAGGCCTATGTAAAGATACGTTGCCACGTCTCTCAGTGTGCACGTTATTCCATTGTAAAGTCCCCGTTTCTAGGCCTCAAAAGGGCCTGGACACCAGATTCAGCTCCTGTCTCCTGAAGCCTCGCTGAGGAGCGATACAGCCCCCACCTGTATCCTCGACCTTTCACTTACTTCCTGCCTCGCAGTGCCCGGTGCAGCTTGGCTCTGCCTCTGAGTCTGCCAAGACTATGTTATGATTCCAGCTATCAGTTTAGTCCTCCTTCTCTGCATTCCCAAGCTACTGAACTGCATCAATAGTTTCCGTCATTGTCTAGCCTTCACGTCTCCACGTTAGAGAAATACTGCATTTAATGGTCATTTCATATTCTTCATATTCTTCATCACGCACTACATGTAGAATAATGCATGATCCAGTCTTAGAATCAAGTTAGCCTTTCCTCTCCTAACTTCTAGTTTATATCAACATGTTCTCTAAACATCAGATACTAGATACTGTTTAGGTACATGTCGCCTTGACTCTCCAGACTTCAGTCTCTGCTCCTAGCACAGAGTTCATAGCCCCCAGCTTCTCCTAGTGATACGTCATTGCTAGTTTGCGCGCACCATCAGGTTAGAGGTCCCGGCTCCTCAGGTAGCCCCCTCCATGGTTTCCGCCCCATTCATGACATATTCTGTTACGTTTGCATCACATGTCTATGTATACGCCCAGTTACACCTACTTTTGCCTTTATCTTTCGCGACTGCTACGCGTCACGCCTATTGCTCCACCCACTGCTACGCCTACTGCAATGTAATGCTATGTGTTTGCGTTATGTATATATGCTCATGTATTGTTATTAAAAGTGAGCGCGCTCATCCCAGATCCAGCCCCAGCAGCTGCTGGGCCCTGTCATCCTATTCCTATGCAGGTTGTCCTGTTCCTGTCCTTATGCTGTATTAAACCTGCAAAACTCCTACTACCTCGAATCTTGACTCTTATTTATTGAGCTATCTGTTATGATATATGTCTAGTCAAAAATAGGGTATTATTTATTTATTTACCACAGGATGACGGTCCAGCTCATGATGCAGTACGCAATTGAAATCCCCGAACCAGAGGAGGGGAGCGTCTAGGCCCGGAGCCACAAGATCCTGTATCTGGGAGAAGAAAACCGGGTCGTCAATGTTCGGAGCATACGTGTTAAGGAGCAGGAGGTCTTTGTCATCCAATCTGAGTCTCGCTAGTATGTACCTGCCTTCCACATCCGCATCTATGAATTGGACAGTGCAGGGGATCCCTGGGGCCACCCAAATTAGAACCCCCCTAGCATATGTAGAGTAGGAAGAGTGGAAAATCTGACCCCTCCACTTCTTGGCCAGCCGTTGTACTCCGTCATCATCTAAATGGGTCTCCTGTAAACAAGCAATTGAAACCCCATGGCGTTTAAGGAAGGTGAGGACCCTATGTCTCTTAGTGCACGTGCCCAAGCCACGCACATTCCACGTTAAAAACTTAAATCCCATGACCAACAATCACGCCCAAACGGGCTGCAGTGCAAGCGCATCCTGAACCGTCTCCGTTTGGCCCCCGCAACATACAAATATTGGGACGCAGCACACAGGACAAGCTCCCCACAAACCGGAATCAATACGCACATAATGCCAGTGTCATCTGTGTCATGAACCCAATCCCACCCCCCAACAACCCCAACATACGAAACTTTTGCATGAACATCCCCATCCCCACCACCCACGAGCAATAGGATAGCAACAACCAAAACCGCCACCCCGCCCTTCCCCCGCCAGTGCCAGGACGTGCACAGCCACCCCATACAACACACTCCACACACACTCACACACAGCAAAACAACCCCCCCACCCACCCCCCAGCTCCCCGAAAGACCTCGCGATTCTAGTAGAAGAACCCGGGTACATCTCCCTCGCTGAGTCAGCAATGCGGGAATGACATTTGCCACCCTCACCTCCTACCCCCCGCAGCACATATGACCCAGACGCCAATCACAAGGTACCAACCAGTGTTCAAAAAGGTCACAGCGACAACAATGACATACGATAGATCAAGGAGTTGCAGGGCCATGGAGAACTGCACAACAAAGGCGGGTTTACAGAGGAGTCAGTGGAGGTAGAGCAAAGATCATTCCAACTCCAGCGCCTGTAAGGCAGTCTCCGGGACCACCGGAGCCTCAGAATCCGTGTTTAGTGGCGTTTCCTGCAAAGTGTCCGGTACCAAGATATCATTAGGGGCCGCCGCCCCAGTCGAACTCGGGCCAGATCGCGTAGGCGAGTCGTCCATAAGGATGGCCCCATCCGGTCCCACCGTGGGTCGAGCCTCAGGAGATCCACGGGACCCAGAAAGGCGGTTTCTCCTACCACGCCGCCTCTTCTGTGGTCTGGTCCCCCAAGTGTCGCGCGAGCCCCCTCTCTCACCTGGAGGCAGATCGTCCCCTCTGATCTCAAGCCACTCCCATACCTCCGCCGGTGTTTCAAAGAAGTGCGCCCGGCCCTGGGAGAGCACTTTGAGCTTGGCAGGATATAGAAGCATGTACTGAAGCTGTATTGAACGTAGTTTTTGCTTAACTCCCAAGTAGGATTTCCTTTGTTCCTGCACCTGCTGGGTATAGTCAGGGTAGATTGATATGCGACTGTTCTCTATCGTGTGAGGCCCCGACTCCCTCGCCGCCCTGAGAATGCAGTCTCGGTCCTTGTAGCTCAGGATTTTCACGATGAGGGCTCTAGGGGCCTCCCCCGGTCGTGGAGGGGGCACCAGAGCCCTGTGCGCCTGCTCCACTATGAAGACGCTGGACAACCCATTCGGACATAGGTGCTCTCGGATCCAAGTCTCTAGGAAGCGCTCAGGGTTCCCCGCCTCCAGCCGCTCCGGCACTCCCAGGACCCGTATGTTGCTCCGACGCGCCCTCCCTTCTGCATCCTCCGCGCGCCTCTCCAATGCACGGGTAGTAGAGGTGAGTTGGGTGAGCGACTTTTGCAGGGAAGCGACCTCCCCCTGTAGTTGAGTGATGTTGCCCTCCGCATCAGAAACCTTGTCCGCTACCTTGCGGAGGTCTGTCCGCAAAAGGTTGACATCGATGGAGACCGTCTCCATCTGGCGTTCCAGGGCAGTGTGTGAACCCTGAATAGCCTTGAGTAGTTCCGCTCTGGACGGTTCCGATGGGTCCTCACCCCCGTCTTCAGTGCCCGTCTGGCGTGTAATCCTCTGTGGCTGCAGGCGAGGGGTAGTATACTGCACGATTGTATTAGGCTGGGAGGCCTTAGTGCCCTGACCTGAACGGCCCGCCATAGTGATTGGTGCAAATTCGTGCGTCTCAAGCTGCGCCCCTCAGGTCCAGCTGGCCAAGAGAGGCCCCCCGAGAGCAATCCAAGGAAAAAGAAATGGAGTAGGCGCACACCACAGTGCACAGAAGATGCAGAGCAAGTGGCGCCCAGGCAGTCCAAACAGACCAAGAGGCAAGGCAGCGCAGGAGCAGCTCACGTCCACTCACCTCCACTGGGTGACCAGGATTCAGGGCCTCAGGAGACAAAAATGGGCAGCACAGGATGGAGCGCGGAGACCACCACCTCCTCACGTCGCGCTCCTTGCTTCCCTCAGGGCATCAGCCGAAGATCACCCAGCAATGGGCAGGGCAGAACACAGACGCACCCCGCTACCAGTCGCCATGGACCCCCCAGAGGCCGCCCGGCCCTGCGCTCAAAATGGCGGATGCATGGGGGAGGGGCGCAATCCGTCTGCGGGCCCAGCGACTCTGTTCCTCAATTACCCCCACTGCAGGGGGATAGCGAAGGGTAAAAACCAGGGTGCAGGACAAGATCCGGTGGGGGGGCACACAAGCGGCAAGGCCCCGCAGATACCAAGGAAGGGGCTGGGTCCAATCAGGTGCACAACAGTCCGGGACCCCCGCACGCACTCCACGCCGCCATCAGGAGCCAGGGCAAGCGGCACTCACATCCCCCACCTCCGGGTGCAGCCGCCCCGGTGACCGGGCGCGCAGTCTCCAACAACAGCAAGGGGGGGGGGCAGCACTCCGGCACAGGAGCACTGCACAAAATGGACGGCGCCTCCGTCCCGTCCCCCTCCTCACCGCACAACAGGAAGGCCCCTGTGTCGCCGTCACTCGACCCTCCGATCTCGGACCGGGAGCTCCAGCTATGTCACTTGCGCTCGTCGGGGGGCTCACCCAGGGCGGGGAGCCCCAGATGGTACACCCGCAGTCCGGCTCCAGCGAGCAGGCCCAGACCGCGGCGTCGCGTGATGAAACGCGCCGGCGCCGCCTCCAGCAGCAGACGCGCTCTCGGAGGATCACAGGTCGCGGGTCCGATCTGTCGAGCACAGGAGTCTCGGCGGGGTCACTGCCACTTCCGACACGCTTTCCAGCAATCGGGAGAGCCCGGGCAGGATAATTTGAAGGATTTAGCCGGTCTTCGGGACGGAGCTGGTGGAGCTCACGTCCTGTCGGCCATGCTGCTTGGCCACGCCCCCATCATATGTGTAAGTTGAAAATAAATATCATTTATTCATGTAAGAAAATATCCTCCTATCCCACCCTAACCCCAACCAATGTACAAGTCCAAAGAATGTCCCACAAAAATAACCCCAACACCCAATTCCCACCCACCAACAAAAGTATTAAAAAAGGGGCAAATCAACAGGGTCCATTACAATTGGCGGGCTTTGAGGTGTTTGTCCACTATAATCTTGACGCGCTCCTCTAATTGGTCCTCCAGCTTGGCCACCCGGAGGAGAAGTTGTTGCCGAAATGCACGGCACCTACATTTGCATCCATGCTGTGTGGGGGTGGCAGATGTTAATTGCCGGTGGTGAGCGGCTGCCTGGCCGCGGCGCCGTACTCCTGCAGGTGGGGTCTTGCTGAGGCCAGACGTATTGGAAGAGGCAGCAGCTGCTGCCGCCGCCTCTTCCTCCTCCTCCTCGGCCTCAGCCACCAGCTTGCGGTACTCCTCCACAATGGCCTGCAGTTTTTTTTGCCGGGCCCTGGCTGCCAACTCCTTCCGTGATGGTTTTTGGGAAAGAGTATGAGTATCTATAAAAAAAGAAACAGAATTGTAACTGAAACTCTTCAAAATTAATTCAACAGTACATTTTGGCATAGTAGCACTACCAAGCGCAGGACATACAATTGGTGTCAACTTTTAGTATCTATCTAATCTATCCTCCTGCTTCCCCTGCCTGTAGCATTTGTTGAAGTTTTTTCCGGCATTATACTTGCCCTAGTACTGGGTGGCCTTGAGTACACAGAAGAACACCAGTCTTTTTTGTATCTCCTTTTATTTTTTCAAAGTAAGACTCTGCTTCCAGTGACAGTCTTCACCTATGATGAATACAATACATTTAGGGGGCATCCACCCATTAAAAGTAAATGTCTATCATTCTTTATTATCGGCTTAGGTGGTTTCACTTTCACCAGCAACCACCCATGCGTCCACTCCTTCCTTGCCTTGGGTTTCATTGACTCAAACTCCGCTCATGATTCTTGCTATCCACTATATCCATGCACCCATATTGTTTTGCCCAACCAGGCCTGCATTTTCTTTCACCTTCCAGTTCTACCCATCCTTCAACAACCCATGCATCGGATTCATATCAGCCACGTGAATGAACCTTCCAAAGTATCCTTCTATGGTAGTTAGTCTTATTATTACACCTCTTTAGTCCTTCCTCCTTCCACCCTAGTTCACTTCTTTCCCTTTTTGCTCAACACATCCCTCAAGATCATCTGATCTGACTTTTAGTCTTCTCCATAACTTTCACAGCTGAGTTGGAGTCTGATGGAAGAGGCCTTGTTTACTCAACTCACACTGGTAATGCTACAAAGGGTGTCTTCTTCAACCATTGTATATTGTCCAGTACAACTTCAAATTCATACTTTCTTAATAAGTCTCATAGCACAGTGAGGGAAATGTCCCCCTTACACCTAGTAATGCAAATAAGTAATGAATATAACTTACCACCGCCCACCGCTGAAGTTTCCTCCCCCACTGACGCTCCTGCAGGTGCCGCAGCCACTGTCCCCTCCTGGATGGCAATCGCATCGCCGCTGGCCCCGTCGGCACTGGTGGTTGGTAGTGATTGTGCACCTATAAAAGCATGTACACCTTTTTAGATGCCTGCACACCTCCCCCTATTTTACTAGTTGTACTTTTTTCACCAGGAAGGAAGATTGAAAAAACAGTTACGTACAACATGAATCGTTGTGTAACTAGTCCAAATTGCATACTACTGTACAGCAGTCACATTATACAGAGTTTAGTTTTAATTTATTAGATGGTCCCTAGGGTCATCTTATCTCTACTCCTACTCTAGTCTTTGGAAAGTTAGCCTGAGCCATATAACCATTTTACCTTTTACCCATGTTACCTCGCAGCTTGTTGCACAGTAAGAAAGACACCTTTGAGGCCACATGAGTGTTGCATACAACTAAAGAGGTTGAGAAACCAGTATTGTTAGTCCCTTTTGCTTATCCATAATGTTGCACTTTTTGCCATGACTGCTAAAAACTGGCATAGTTCTATTCACTGTCTAACGTGCAACATTTTTTCTCATAGGCAGATGAGAAGAGAAGATTGCCTTCTACGAAACAAGGGATTTGCAGAGCTTTCGAAAGATGCATGTGTAACCAGTATACGTTCAACGGTGAGGGGTCTCCCACAATTCACACATTTCTCTATCGTGCACTAGATGTACAAAATGTATAGTATTTAATCTTCTTCATTTTGCATGGTGGAGCAGGATGTTTTTCATGGAAATACTTACAAGGTACAACAATACAAAGCTTGTTATTAAAAAAATAAAGTTTTTGAACTTGCACATAGGCTCTGTGGTATATTTTGAGTGTCTGGGGTGTTGTGGACTGAAACGAGTGAGTGAGCGAAAGGGTGTTCTTCTGTTCTGGCCTGGGTTGTGTAATAAAATCATTGGGTATATATATCTAACTATCTTCGTGTGGGGGTCGGGAGTGGGACAAATGACTATGACCGAGACACTTAGGTAGGTAGACGGTCATTGGATTGTGGATTCTTCTGACTGAGTTCTGTGACTGGGGTGTAAGGTGTGAGGTCCAACCTCCCTATCACCAACATCAACATACTATTTTCTTGTGCATAGTTCTGTATGTGTATGTGCAGAGAATAATAACCACAACAGTAGTAGTAGTATACTAACTGAACAAAAATAAGTAGGCAAACATCTGGTTGTGCATTTTGTTGGTGGGAATTGACAAAGACTGGAGATTACAGAGGACAACGCAAAAGACAGGAGTGGACCCAGTGGCTACAGCTATTCTATCACAGCTTTATTCAAAAGAATACCTTAACTAAAGAGTGGCCAACAGGGCAAGCTTAGCTACACACAGTCTAATAGTAGTAGCACAGAGAGTCTTAGGGCAGAGGCAGTTTGAAGGAACTGAAAGTCAGGGATGGCATTGGATACCCAAAATTTGGAAAACAAATTTAAGACCAAAGAAGGTTTTGCTAACATTGAATTAGGAAGGAGGCTTAATAGGTTGGAAAAAATAAGGTGCGTTAAAAAGTTAGGGAAATATAATTGTTAATAATATAAGCACTGTAGGACTTACTGGGGCCAGCAGCAGGATCCTCGGTAGAGGAGCGCTCCTCTTGTGGTTGTCCCGCCAACTCGGACCCCGTCTTCTTGCCCCTGGGTGGTGCTGATCATGTAAGAAATAATAAAGAAAGAGAAACATTAAGTGCTGTGAAACAAAGACATCATTCAAAAATCCTCTCAAACATTTTAGGAAACAACAATTCCAATAAAATTGACTTCGAAGTATAAATGACTACTGGCTTGCAGGATTCACAGAACACTAATCAAATGTTCCATAAACATTCTGATTGCAGAATATACTAACGAAGCCAGTACCACCTGACCTACACCACCTATTCAAGAATCCAGACGGGCCAATTGTTCAGTAAGTCGGCATTTCCATGTTAGTTTTGCCCGCAAACATGCATAGATGATGAGATGGAGGACACATGCATAAATTTGTGCTTAGAAGGAATTGTTGGTTGCTTGCGTCATATGAACTGCTACTGACTCACCTGACCATGCTATTGCTGCTAAGCCTACCACTCAGTAAACAAACTTCAAACCGGTTCTATAGAGGGGTGGGGTAAATAAGAACTAAGCATTCAGTGACAGAAGAGGCGTCATGCAGACCGTTAAAAAAATATGAACTAATACTATCCATCCACCACTATTTCACTAAAGGACAATGTAAGGAAGGACTAGACTCCAGCAATAGCATTAACTAACTTCAGTTCTCTAAAAACTCTAACATCAATAATCACCAGCCCAAGCTAGCGCAAGGTTACAAACCAGTAAGAGAAGTGGCGAGCAGCACCTGTGTCATACAATAACAGAAGATTTTGAGACGGAATTGATCTGCAATGTAACTAAGCGCACCAGTAATCGTGTTACTTTTTCGTCCATGAAATATACACAATACTTATACTACTATATTATATATTAAATATTACTAGCTACTCACCAAGCCCCACGACCTCAACACCTAGCAGGTGCAACAGGTCCTGCTCCCTGTCCAGAATGTCTGCCCACCGGTGGGCCAGCTGCTGGTGGGTGCGCCGGATATCCGAGCGATGGTAGACTGCCCGGCGCACCTTTGCCCACCGGCGGTGACGCTCCTCTGGGCGGTAACCGGAGCCTGGCCTGCTGCCTGCTGCCAAGGTCAAGGGGAGGTGGCGCTGGATGAAAAAATCAAGGGCGGCCACCTCCGCCTCCCCGAAAAGATTCCGGGCATGCACCCCTGCAGGTCTCATTCTGCCGCAAGGCAGCCGGCTCTTGGGCGCAGGTGCCTTGCCCTTCGAGCCGGTTCTGCTGCTCCCCTTTTCCATGGTTCTGGGGTGGAGGTGGAGGTGGAAAAGAAAAGTTAGAACAGAAGGAAAAAAGTTAGGGGGAAGAAGTAGGAGCTTAAATAAAGAAGTAAAATAAAACAGTAGAAACGTTTAAAAAAAGGTGGAAAAGTAGAAATAAAATGCAAAATATAAACTTAGGGACAGAGAGAGATAGATGATAAGTAAAAAAAGTAAGAAAAACTGTGAAAATAGGTAAAGATTGCACAGATATAAGGTGGATAGAAAACTAGGCCCAGAACCATAGCATAGAGTGTGAAAAACAAGATGGCCGCGCCCATCGCGACCACGTGGGTAAGTTCGCACGCGATTTCACGCGAACACGCACTTTGTCAGCGTGAACAAGTAGTTGTGTTCCCGAACAAGACGTGCACCGCGCGAACACGTTATACGCGACCTGGAAGAGGAAATAGGAGACGCGAGCGGGCGGGACAATTGAAAAAACAAGATGGCCACGCCCATAGCCCACCACATGGGTAAGGTTGCACGCTACAATCCCCCGAACACGCAGACAGCGCCCCGAACACGCACAACGCGCTCCCGAGCAGGAAAACCGGTTCGCGAACAGGACCAGCAAGCTACTACGCACGCTCGCGAAGCTACGCAAAGCTCGTGTAGTGCGAGAACATCTTCACGTAGCTTCGCGTAGCGTGACTACGCGTACTACGCCCAGGGTTAGTTGTAACATTTTTTCCTCAATGGATTGCACAATAGGGTCTCTGATATAAATGTTTGACATGAAGTCATGAAATGATAAGTTAACTTACAAGTTCTACAAAAATACCAAAGGTGATAGATAATGTTGGTGGTACTATTTTTAGGGTAGAGGAGAGGAGTTCAAGTAGGATGAGGATTCTGTTGGCTTACAGTTGACAGAGTAGTACAAAATTAAAGACATCTGTGCCCTGTTTCAGTTCATTTGTCTTTGTGTCATGGTGTAGGGCTATGGGATTAGAATATCCAAAGAGGAAGAAAATAGGGTGCGATCTGGATTTTCATGTTGAATTGAAGATCTTCATTGATTGACAGGATTCGCCGTGCTCTAGATGAAGAGACTCACGGGTGTTTAATGTTCCTAAATTAAGATGTGAATGGCAGGGTCCCCGTTGTAGCAGATAAGCAAATATTGGAGATACTTCTTAAAAGCTCCAGGATATATTGTGCTAATATCATTGCTACTACAATGTCAAAACTATGCAACCCCCTCAGCATTTTCTAGTGATTGTTTTATAAATGTGTCCTTCTGTTACCTACTGCCCAATATCAGTGTGGTTTGTGTAGTCTGTGGTTTATGTAGTCTGATGTAATCTGTGTATTTTTCTGAATTAAGAAATTAACACACCTGCATGTTTGGGCACTGGGTGAAGTCTTTCTGTTATTCTATTCTTCTACAGCCTTCTGCATCTGATTCTCTTTTCTAAGTTTATCTCATTAAGGGGATAAGCTTCACCTCTGTTTCTTTACAGCTACTGCCTCTGTTCAGCACCATGCTCCTATGTCTTGTTTTGGGAACGCAACATGGGGTTGCCACATCGTTGCTAGTCTGATGCGATAAGTTCCACTCAGCCCCTGCTCCAATGGAACTCTCCTGCCGCAGTGTGGCTAACCCCCACCTGTATGGAACTTGGTAGAAGCAGAAAGCCCGCCGGTGGATTCCAATCCCCGGGCTGAGATATGGTCTCACTCACCTCATTAACACCACTCCAATGCCCTTAGTGGTCTGAATTCTCCTGTTTCGTAGACTCTGACGTCTTGAGTTGCTTCAGTCACTCAGGGTGAGTCACCTATTCGTCACAGAGTTAATCACCTATTCGTATTCATTGCACTTCTCTGGATACATTTGCCACTAACATTTCTCAAAGGCCTGGGTGGCCAGATTTTGTATAAGTTTCAATATTTTGAAGTTAATTGGCAGTGGAGTGAATGGACAGAGCTACTAATTGGTCAACATCTTTGTTACAAAATGAAGTCTTTGCTGTGTCTTTCCCTTTGTATTGAAAAACATATCTATCTTCTCTTAAATACACGCCATGGGGTAAACCTGCCATTAACATCATCAAGCTGCTATCCGGCTGCCCAACTTCATCAAAGTCTCAGGGGTAGCGAGTTCAGAGCTGCGTCACTGTATGTGATCCTCCCTATCTCCCACCAATCCAGGGCTCTGACTGCTGAGAAAATAGCATGTACCTGTTCTCCATTAGCATGAATGAAGACAAACGTACTGCTAAAGGTAAGTTGTGCATGACGCGTCACCTTTCTGCAGAAGCTCTCTCTCCCACAGTCTTCTACGTAAACTGTTGAACTAGAAGACTTTAGTTTCTTTGCCTGGTCTTCTGGGCACAGTGGTGTTCACATTGGGCAGGTGGTGGGCATCACGTTACAAGTTTAGAAACTGAGCTTGCATTTGGTCCTGGTCAGGCTCTTGACTTCTTCCCGTTTCACCAATGCTCCAGAAGGTCTACTGAAATGGTCATTTTCTAATTCTTGTTTCTGGCAAAAGTTGTCATAGAAAATGTGTGTCCCGCCCAGGTCCTAGAGGGCCAGATCCATGGCAGTTATTCGGAATAATCACAAACTATGTAAAGGGGATCCATTTAGATTTTGTTTATGCATTTTCTTTTTGTTTCTACCCTGAAAATGTTAATTTCTCTGGCCCTCGTTTATCTATGCTGGACACCCCTGCCTTAGATGAACGAGGGCATTTCTCTATTGAAAATCAGCAGTATTCACTTTCCTTTTTTCCAGCACAGGGTACCGCGTCTACTGTCAGGACTTGGGTTTTCCAGAGCAGGACTTTGATGCCAATCCTCAACTTCCTCCCTAACTTGGCGCAGGATTGAAAATGTAAACCTGTTTCCAAATGTATGCAGAGAGAGGAAGAGAGGAGTAGGGTGGAAATGAGACGATCCGAACTGGACTCACCTGAATTCACAGCCACAGATGTATGGCTTGTAGTCTGGGCTGTGTATCACAGGGCTAGATTATGTAATCTCTGTAGGCCATGTACTGTAATCCATGCCAGACTATAATATTACATCTGAACTGAACCACCCCCCATATCAATATATATTTGACAATATGTTTCAGGTCGTATCTGCTTCTCCAAAAGAAAGGTTTGTGACGAGCCGAAGGATACCCTGGATACTACCCTCAAACATAGGAGAAACAGAACACCACAGTACAGAAAAACAAGATACAAGAGGACAAACTAAACTAATGTGATGCAACTGAAGGACACAACAAAAACAAACGTCAGTGAAGCAAAGCTGAGTGTGAAGTGATACGACAAGAGGGAACCTTACAACACTCAAAAGTTGCTAGGCAAGTTGTTCATTGCTGACTTCTCCGTCGTAACCTTCCTCTGCCACCTCTTCCATGACCTGTGTCTCCAGTGTCCCATCCCTAATCTGTGCCCCAACCTCCACAGGGCCGTTCTCCACCTCTTCCAAGGACCTGATGCTGTTACAACCTTGAAGCTACTGCGCTTCTTTGCTAGCACCTTCATTCCTTATCTTTACGGTGGAAGGGAGCTGGCTGATATGAAAGGGAATAAATCTTTACACCAACCACCAAAATACACTCAATTAAAAATGTCTCTTGATTTTAATGTGTGTCCACCGGTAAACACCCTAAATATCGATTCCAAAATATAGACTGCCCAAAATATCGAATCAAAAATATAGACTGCCCAGAATATCGAATTATCAAAATATAGTCAGTCAGAATATCGAATTTGGGGTATGAAATATCGAATTCCATAATATCTAATTTAAAATATCGATTCCCAGAATATCGAATTTAAAATATCTATTCCCATAATATCGATTTTTTTTTTAGTGTTACGTATTGTAGTATATGTATTAAAATTATGTATTAATTTTATAATGTATGTTTATTTTTTAAAGTTATGATTGTTATGTAATTTAATTTTTGCATAATTTAATTCTGTAGCGGGTTGTGGGTTTATAGGGGAATAGGGTGGGAAGTAATTTAATTATAGTAAATTAAATATCACATTTTATTTATATGTATTGATAATTAATTATTAATTGGTAATTATTTTTTTAATTTGTAATTAATTTGTATTAATTGGTAAATAATTGTAATGCATTGATTAATTGATAATTATGTTAATTGTATAATTTATTTGGAGCGGGTTGTGGGTTTATAGGGGAAAAGGGTGGGAAGTAATTTAATTGTAATAAAGTTAATATTTATTTATATGTATTGATAATTAATTGCTTGATAATTAATTATTAATTGGTAATTAATTTTTATTAATTGGTAATTAATTTTTATTAATTGGTAAATAATTTTTATTAATTGATTAATTGATAATTATGTTAATTGTATTATTTATTTGGAGCGGGTTGTGGGTTTATAAGGGAATAGGGTGGGAAGTAATTTAATTGTTATAAAATAAATATTTATTTTTATTTATATGTATTGATAATTAATTATTAATTGATAATTAATTTGTATTATTGTGTAATTAATTTTTTAATTGGTAATTCATTTTTAATAATTGGTAATTATTTTTAATTAATTTTTTATTGGTATTGATAATTAATGTAATTTTATTTTAATATTAAATCATTACTTTCCCTACTGTTGCACTCTCTGGAGTGGGAATAGTAATTTTTACCCCTACGCTATCCAACGCTTTCCCTACTGTTGCACTCACTGGAGTGGGAATAGTAATTTTTGCCCCTACCCTATCCAACACTTTCCCTACTGTTGCACTCACTGGAGTGGGAATAGTAATTTTTACCCTCTCGCTATCCAATGCTTTCCCTACTGTTGCACTCTGTGGAGTGGGAATAGTAATTTTTACCCCTACGCTATCCAACGCTTTCCCTACTGTTGCACTCTTTGGTGTGGGAGTAATAATTTTTACCCTCTCGCTATCCAACGCATTCCCTACTGTTGCACTTTCTGGAGTGGGAATAGTAATTTTTACCCTCCCGCTATTCAACGCTTTCCCTACTGTTGCACTCTCTGGAGTGGGAATAGTAATTTTTAACCCCCCCCCCGCTATCCAACGCTTTCCCTACTGTTGCACTCTATGGAGTGGGAATAGTAATTTTTACCCCTACGCTATCCAACGCTTTCCCTACTGTTGCACTCTCTGGAGTGGGAATAGTAATTTTTACCCGCCCGCTATCCAAAGCTTTCCCTACTGTTGCACTCTCTTGGGTGGGAATACTAATTTTTACCCCTATGCTATCCCTACTGTTGCACTCTTTGGAGTGGGAATAGTAATTTTTACCCCTACGCTATCCAACGCTTTCCCTACTGTTGCACTCACTGGAGTGGGAATAGTAACTTTTACCCTCTCACTATCCAACAAATTCTCCACTTTTTTTACATTACATTTATTATTTTGACATTTTAAGATTTTTTACATTATTTTTAGTATTTTTTATTTAATTGTGTTTAATATTTAATCAATTTTATATTATTTTTAATACTTTTACAAAATTCGATATTTTAGTTAACTATATTTTTAACAATCTATATTTGGGATTCGATATTTTGGTACTTACCTGTTTGTAGATAGGGATTCGATATTCTGTACTTAGATATTTTGGATTCGATATTTTGGGTATTCTATATTATGTCCCTCGATATTAAGTCACTGATCCGTGTCCACCTGATGACAAACAAGACTTGCAGGTTGATGGAGGGCCCAGTTCCATGATTAGAAGTCAGTTTGCCCTTCTCAGGGAACTACTCAGACTATGCATCCTTAGCCTCTTCAAAAACATCCCTCTAAGAGGGCTCTATTGACTTTTTCCCTGGCCAAAGAGTTAGCTATTCTGATATCAAAAGGCCTTGTGGGTGCCACTTTCTTGCCCACTGTTGCCATCCTTTACAGTGCCTGCCAGGAGGCACAGACTTCATACAATGTATGCCTCTCTTAAGCAGATGGAACAATAAAGTAGGCAGCCAAGAGCCCTCATGCAAAAGGAAGCAGCGTTTTGGAGACTTTCTTGTCTGAGGGCTAGAAAAGATGGTGATAAAAAGTAGCAAAGTATGTTGTAAAAACGGATCCTTTATGAGCTTCTGATCATTATTAAAGGGAGATTATTAAACTCAGTCCTCTGAAGAAAACCATGGTAGGCAAGTCCATTATTTATTGGAAAAGCCATCATGGGAGGAAACCACTCCGAAGCCGCTCCAGATCTTGGATTCTTAAGGGTAACGTGCAGTTATCCACCCCCTCTTCAAAGAGTACTGTGTGCCCTCGAAATCATCTGGGCTGCCTTCGCCACCAAGGTACTGAGGAACAATTTGATGCCAAATTTCTGCTTGCTGCAGAGACTGTTGACACAAAGCCTTGTGTCCCAGCTCTGAACCCCCCTAGCACTGGTTCTTTATGGTTTTTCGGGTACTGTGCCATTCAATCCCATATGCCTTGACTTCTAGTGCTTTGCCAAGCATGGATTGACAACAGGGTTGTAGATGCGCCATGATTGTGGGTACCAAAAAGGGTCCTTGCCAGAGTCTCCTGAAGGGCAAGTTAATCCAAAAATCGCAGGCTCAGACAACATTTTGGAAGCCACTCCCAAAATATTTTGTAACATCACTCAGATGGAAGATATTACATTTTCTTTTTTTTTTAACTCTTTTTATTGTAATCAGCTTTATCAAGGCATTGTTCTTCCAGATGATACTTATACTTATTAAAAACCAGCATTATACATTTCCAGTACATTATTACAACAATACACAATACAACAAAGCCACCATTAACAAACACTGTTCTCTCTGTTATCATTACCATGACCATGTCATTGCACCATGCGGTGAGTGCCGGCACTTCTATTGCCCCCCATTTCTGTGCAATATTGCGCTTAGCAACTATTATCCCCAGAGTGGCCCAGTCTTGCATAGGATATGTAAGGTCATTCGGCTCCCATACATTTAAGATATTAAATTTTCAGCGATTCTGTAAAACCAATGTGCTTTTATTTGATGTACTAGCATCCTGACAGAGTGTCCCTTCTCCGCCGTCCGTAGACCCTGCATAGTGACCACAGAGCGCTTCTTTTTGGTTCTTCTGGACAGTTTGCTCCCAGATCCCCCACATCCTGTCTTCCTCCTTCCCTTGCCTCTGGAGTTCGCTCTCAGCATCAGCTCATTAGCTGGTGTTCTGCATCTTGCTGAGCTGAGCGCACATCCCTCGTTTATCAGCCCTCTGATGTTTTATTTAATATGTCTAATAGATGGAACTCTTCTCTCCCCCGTGGAAGGAAGATGAGACCAGATGCAGAGCAAATGTAATTACCTTCGGTGGTCCAGCTCTGGGTGACTATGTACAAATATCAATATATTCAGTTAGCAAATTTCAACTCCTGTACCGACTGATGGGCGACAGCCCTTTCAGCGCTTTACACAGCACGCATAGCTTAAACATAATTTAAAAGGCAAGAGATGGACGAGACAGCGCCTGCCTGCGATGTCCCTTAATGGGTCTAGCTTATTCAACTTCATATTATCTTTCCAGCTTTTAGTAGCTATGGTTCAGGCATTGAATGATAAACAGAACCACCATGTCTGGTGGCAGGATTCCAAATATCTTCTACTTGTACTTAAGAAGGGCCTTTTAGAGTCGTATTCCCTCGCTCTATTGTATGCATTAGATTGGATGGAAAAACGACCTAGCCCCTATATAACATGGTGAGCTTAGGTAAGTAGATGTGGATTTAGGAATACTAAATATATTTCATGCCTTGATGATGTAGTGGTAGGCAATGTAGGGGATGTGTTATTTTTATAAGTAAATATTAACCAGCCTGACGTAGTGTCATTCACCATTTAGCACAGTTCAGACATTTCACTCGATCTACAGAAGAGCGAGGACAAAACATGTTCTACATGTGGCTGATGCCTCTGTCTGCAGGTCTACCGATGGTATATTATCTAGCAGTTTTATAGCATGCAACTGGCACTAGTGTGGCATCACAGTATTAAAACTCTCTAAAGTGGGCACAGGTATACGTTCTCCTGGCGACAAGGTGTGACTTTGTAGAATAGCCTTCCTGGGAATAGATAAGTGTGCTGTGTGAGGTCTTGACATGTGGACTGGTCGTGTCATGAAGAACGTCCCACTGCTGGTATGGTTGTTGTGAGGAGTTACAGAACACACATCATGCAGATTTGTTTGAGGATACCTGATAGATGAGAACATCTCGTAGAGTGGAGTTAACCTCCAACCACTTGTTCGGAAAGCCAAATCATATCTTATCAAGTGTTGTTCCCTCCCTCTCAACACTTTAGGCTATATCGCCCTATACAAAATGATGATCCTTCCACAATTCTTGTACGTCTTCCAAAATTTGCCCCACCAGCTGCCCCAAACTTGGTTCTTGGCCCTCCTGAAGCCGAGACAGACCACCCTGATAAGTAATTGCAGGGCTTCTGTTCTGTTTTTACTGATCCCTTTATAACCGTAACCATTATTTGTGCCCCCTTTATCTCTATGCTCCTCAGCTACCCTACCCCTCCCCAAACTTTTTATATTGCTGTACTTGAGACTGTTTTGCTCTGTTTACCGTGTAACTGTGTAAAGCGCTCTGATACCCTCACGGGTCAAGTTCGCGCTCTATAAAACTTTAAAATAAATAAATAAATAAATAGTTGAGCGGTGAACTCAGACCTAACATGCACTGGCAAAGCCAATAGGTCTTGCTTATGAGCAAGCTATTGGCTTCGGCAATTTGGTTGAGGATAGGTAACGTGGGGTTGGTGGGTTGTGAACGGGGGACGGATGCGGGTATGTAAAATGACGAAGGATGAAGCCTTGCGGTGAAAAGAAGGAAGGGGCATCAGGATGGTGGTCAGTGTGGAGGGGAAGAAACAGGAACGGGTGGGTAGAGGAGGGGAAAAAAGTGCTATGATGTGACTAGCGATGGCCTAATCCTAGCGGTTAAAAAAAGAAAAAAAGAAATAGTACCTGAATCACCATGTGAGCAGCGAATGGCCAGGGGAGGGACACGGATTAAAGTTAATGAATCTGTCCATTCGCCACCAAAAGAAAAGGAATTGATGCATTATAAGTGCTGCCCAATCAGAAAGAAGCAAAGAAGAGTGGCAATGCCGCAATGAATGGTAAGCAATGGGCAGGCTCCAAGCCCAATATAGAGCACAAGATTCTTGCAAGTGAGAGCGCATATGCTAGCGCATGCTCATGTAGGCGAGACTTAAAAATGGTACAAAGAGGTTAACCCTTATAAAGGGAAAAAGGAACTAAAAAAGATTAAAAAAAATAAATAAAAAGGAATGAAGGAAAAAAGAGAAATAGAGAAAACTCAACCTGGCAAACAATAATAAAGAGAAAGAGAAATAAAAAAAAGAAGTACAAATGTAGGAAGTAAAACACTTTGAAGTAATGAGGCAAATTCCTCCCAGCATCTGTGATGCGCCTGATGTCTCAATGCCGCTGCCAGATAAGAAGCTGGATTCTGTGCTAGCTGAGGTCTTGATGTCAGTTTATCTGGAAAGCCTTTGAAGAGATATTTCAATAATCCTCCTTTTCTGAGACGATGATCCTGCCTGCAAGCCAGCAGTATTCAGCCCGGAAAGACCCTCTCTGAGAAAACGTTAGGCCCCGAGGCTTTATTTATATGCGGCTCAATTGAAAGCTCGTCTCGGTCGGTACGTGTCTGCGTGTGTGCGTGCGCGAGCGTACGCATGTCAAAATAAATACGTCTATAAACACCAGAGGACAGGCAGCGCTTGCGCTCTCTACAAAGTGAGAAATCAGTTTAACGTTGACATTTAACGCCAGGGACCATCACCTCGCTTAGCTGTACAGTTGTCAGTGGAATACATCATGCGAAAGTTAATATGTGTACAGCGTAGGGGTTGCTAAGGGCATGGTTTTGATTGAGCTGCGCGCGGCGTGGAGAGAAACATGAGCTCTGCGTGCACGCGGCGGGGGCTCCCCGGCGCCATGTTTGCATGGCAGCGTGAGGGAGCGTGTAGCGCAGCACTGTGGAGGGGACATGAGAACTAATGTGACGCCAGTTACTCGTCACACCTTCCGCCTCAACTCCAACTCAGAGGGCAAGGTAGAGGAGCACAAAGGAGGTGGAAGTCTGATGATTGGTGGATGCAGTTGGCATAGCTGCCAAGGTTTGAGATTGCCAAGTGTGACATTTAAATAATTTCAGTTCAATTAGGAGTGACATTCCAACGAATATGAGTGACACTTTTTGCAAGCAAAATCAAGCAATGAAGACTAGGAAAACATATAAATATCTGCAATTACAACCCATTTGAGAAACAAGACACTTGAAGAAGATGTAAAAACTGCTGGAAAGCACCAGAAAACTAAAGCATCCAGTGCCCCTTTTAAGCTGATCCTACTGTTAACCACAACGAGGACTCAGATCTGCACCACTCATTGACAGTCATTGCCATACCACTACTAACAAAAGGACGCTTCTGTAAATTTCAGCAAAGTCAATATTTGTAAAACAGCCTGTTGAAAATAAAATGTAAACCTGTATACAAAAACGCCGTCATGGAGAGTAGATGCAGTCAGTCAGAGCATGTGCATAACGAGGGGTTCGAATCAATTTAAATGTGCTAGTGTGACTGCTGAACAATTTCAAAGCAGGCCGCCCTCTGCAACAGTCTAACTTTCATAACATAATGTAAGTAATGCTGAGCCCGCACACTGCCCAGATGAACAGAGGGGCTCCTTCACATATTTGTTTTCACTTACAGGCTGTCACAGAGCAACTACACCGACACAGAATAGGAGGTACTGACCACGTGAAGTAATAGGATTGGCAGCGCTGTTGGCGTACTAGCGCTATTAATAAAATGTAAAGTACTGTACACTGAAAAGAGAAATACCTCGCTGACTGAGGCACAACTTACTTTATGAGTAGACTTCAGTAACGTTAATTGTGCAGGCCGCACCTCGCTGCAAAAACTCCCACCTCAGCAAGCACTGGCCCGGCATGATAACAGGAAGGGCTGGTGTACTGCTGGGGAAGAACTCCAGAGGCTGCCACAGTCTGTGCGGACGCCGGAGTTCAACTGATCCACCGGTCGGGACCCACGGTCATGGTGTCAGCAGCGCACCGCTGCCATTGCCACTCCCTGTAGCCACTATTTTATTTAAACTACAGCCGCTGCTCCCCACTTGCGCCATAGCGCACTTTGTGAGGCTAGTAGAGTGACAATTCTGTTCAGTTGCACCCACCGTTCTCAGTCGAGTCATGCATTCTCAGCTACCATGAAAGTACGGGAATTACACCCGTGAGTTTTAATCCATCGTTAAATATTATTTCGCCCCACAGTACGGGCGACCCGGCCCGGATCAGCTTGCTGGGCAGCCGAGCTCCATTCCAGCGCCACCCGCTAACCATTGAGGAGCCGGCCTCCACCTCAAATGTCTTTACAAAATGTATGTAACGCCCTGCGCGCACCCTGTCTGTAGGACGTGACGTCGCGTCCCCACACGGCGCCACGCACAATGCCCTATATATTTAAACTGCGGCAGCTAGGGGGCAGGCAGGGCCCGGATCTCCATGCAGCAGGGCACATCAAATATAACATTGTAGCACTGAGAGCAGTGCACGTGACGTCGAATCTTTAACTGCTACACACTGAGCCTGCAGCCAAGCGAAGTCTGCTTTACCCGGGCCGGGCCACAGCACACTTGTGTCAGGGGAGCTGGAGCATGCGCTAGCATCTGGCATAGGTTAATGCAGCCACTTTCAGCTCTGTCAGGTTAGAGTAAAAAATGCGTGACCATGCATTTCAGTGCGGTGATGCGGGAACACCACACTGAAATGCGTTAGCGTCACGCCGAATGCGTGATACTTGGCAGGACTGAGTTGGTGGAAACAGTTCCTTCCGAGTGGCACACCTCAGGCGTAAGACTAACGCATTTCAGTGCGCTGATCCGCATCACCGCACTGAAATGCATTGTCAAGCATTACAGGCATAGCGCCTCAGCTGTCAAAGTCGTTAGCGCAGCCTACTAAATGCCTGCCTGCGTGAATACTATGCGAAACTAAAATTGGCACCTTCCTACACAAAAACAATCATGAGAGGGTTTTTCCTCTTTCTACATGAGCTGTACCAATACAAAGAGGAAAAACAAAGAGAAATAAAGATATTTGTCCTCGTTACACCTCCCTTGGTAGGCTTATTTTTTTGGCGCATTTCCAGGTTTACAAGTCCTTGTAAATTTGGGACTGCATCAAAAAACATTGGAGTTGCGTAGGAACACCCACTGCAACGCCCATGGAACGCGTCCCTTGCTTAGAGTAAGGCAACGCAGCGATTTGCACTGCGTTGCCTTACTCCAGATTTTTTAAGCCATTCAAAGCCATGTAAAGGGGCTTTGCATGGCTTCATAAATCTGTCGTATAAGTTTGTGTCACACATGTACCAAGCTGCATGACACAAACCTCTCATAAATATACCCCGCAGTGTATAAAGTAAATCCAGTTAACTTAATATTTGTCCAAGTTAGTGATTTATTTCCAGACAGCACACATCTGAAACAGCAAGAGGCAATCCTTGCTCACTGTTTCAGAGCTGCACTACCTGAAAATAAAGCACAAACGTAGAGAAGGTGGTTAAATGGATTAAATTTACAGGCTGCAGTGCTCCACTCTGCGCTGCCTCAGAAAAGCTAATCATGATTCATCAAAGTGCCGCGCCGGGCATATGAGCTGCTATTTAAGTTGCTTTTGTGACACACAGGTTCATGGACCCAAGGTCAATGCTCAATGCTCAGATGTATTTATTTCCTAAACAATGTGCACATTTCCACCACCAAATCCTATCATCAATGGACAGATTCCGCCTCACTGAAAAACATAAAGAAGGGATTTACCCAGGTTCTATGCTTTTATACAGATTATAAACTGTAGTAGAAAGAAACATTTTGCCTTCGAAAATGTACCCTTCACGATTGCTGTTGTAGCCGGCATCCTATTTCTCTGACAGTTTGTGTGCGTCGAAGACCACTATTGAGAACTTTAGTGTATAAGCTGACAGCTGCACTCCTGATATATTCAAATACTACTTTTCCAATTGTAGCAAAACTGGCACAATTTGGTACTTGTAAATTGCCTCATAATTACGTCAGTCCAGGTGGAGATTATAATTCAGTTTTTATACTACTTATTTTAGGGCCCAAAGTAATTAAGTGATTTTCTTCCATCATCCTTGATGAGGCACAAAATCGAGGCAATATGGCTCATCCCCCCTCCCCCTCTGCCCCCCAAGTCTAAACTGTCTTCATGTTCTTCCCTGGGAGGTGGGCTGCAGGCCTGCTGACACTTCATATTTTGTCACCGCAGAGGTATTTTCTTCCAGTTTGTGACAACACTGACTCCTCTGGCCGTCACCACAATTATGGCCCTCGGTAGGACATGCAGGACAAGGAGCTCATGTGAGAAGTCATGTGACTCATCTAATCCAGTCAGCTTTTCTAGAATCTCAACCGCCTACTCAGTCACTCCTCTCAGACCAGCATGGAAGTTGCCATTTTAGGGCAATGAACCCCAAGCGGAGAACACAGTTCCAAACGTAATTAATAGCAAATTTGAGTATTTCAGCTAGAGTTTGTTTTGTGGCTCAAGCATCAGGGTAAAGCTATTGCACCGTTTCTTAAATGTATCAGGTCGCCTTCCTCCTGGTCTCTCATTTTCAGGTAAGTGGCTGGTTCTCTCATGACATACGGCTTTCCTTTGCTGCCTTGGACAATTTCAGGTGGTGTGTCTGTCCTTGGATGGGAGACTACCTATGCACTTACTTTACCATTACCCTTTGGGCAGCTGGCCCTCAATGTACATTGTTAAAAACCAAACACATCAGTTCATTGGGTTATAATGCCTCTACCCCGCAGCTGTAGTTGGATACTATTACCCGTGTATTGTTGCCGGTGAACAGTTCTGAGGTCTACTTAATCCAGTTGCTTACCAGAGGGTAATGTAGGGAGGATGCCCTCTGATGGTAAGACAAACAATGCTTCTTCATCGGCCTAATGTATACATTTTAAAGTATTTAGTTTTCAGTGACAGTCAAACCACCATCTTTTTCTCTTGTTTCTCTCAGTTGAAGGGTTTTCTGCTATCATTATTCCAAGAGTTGTGAAGGAAAAGTCAGTACAGTAGCAGCATTCCCCCACCCCTTAGCGCCTTGAGACCCTCACGGGTAAGTAGTGCGCTTTACAAATGCTTGATTGAACACTAATGAAGAGCATCACCCTCATGAAGACACGGGGATCATAAGTAAGATCAGCACACTTGTATGCTCTGTCTAGGCTTTGATGTTAAAAAACACAATCTGACATTTAACTATTATTTCTCTGGCAAAGCTTTGTAACTGCCCATCGTACACCTATTTGACCTCTCACAAACCAGCTCTCTGCCTTGTGGTACTTCAGGGCTCACCAAAGATTCTTCTGTCTTGCTTGGCCACTGTTAACTCCTCTGGTGCCTTCCTCTTCTCCGGAAGCCACTGGGCTACATTACCTCTACTTTTCCCCTCTACATTTTGCACCAACATCCTATTCTACTTAGTGACCACCTTTACTGCATAGCCACCAATTTTCTACATAAAAAAGACACTGACACCCACAAATACAGTGGAATGTTTCACAGTGTTGTGACGAGGATTAAGGTGGTGATGGTGATACTGACAACACTATAGCCCCAGAACCCATCTTCAGAACTACTGGTGTTTGGAATTTGGCATATGGAAATAGGTCCTCTTCTGTGGTATGTCTCCAGTCTCCCCACATAGGGAACTAAATCATCTAGTCTTCAATACCTTGTTTGTAGCTGGGGGAGGCCCAGATGGACACACATTGCAGTGTAATGGATCTTTGATATCTGGAAAAGCAGACGCAGATGGGTTCATGCTAGCCAGAGTGGTTTCTCCATTCTCTCACTAACTTCTCTCTACTTAGGGTCCTATAAAAGAATCCTGATGCAGCCTCTTGCACTCTGTCTTCTGGTGGTACCAGCCAGATCTGCTTCTTGGCCGTTCTACAGCTTCCACCTAGGGACAACTGGCAGTTTGTGGACGGGGACAATCTCCGCAACCCTGCTTGTGATGATTCAACTTGAGTTCCTGGTTCTTGCGAAACTCGATGAACTTAGTTTCGAAGCACCAATTACATCAATTGTTAGTTCAGCTTTTCAGCCTGAGACAGCCAAACCAATCCCCCCTTTTAGTGATCAGACCTATCACAAGAAAATTGTAGGGGCAATGATCAGCACTAAATTAATTATGCTAAGGAATTGATATGGGGTTACCAACATTTCAGATTAATCGGCTGCAGTGAGCTTTTTTACCTAAGCTTAGACCTCCGAACATTCAAAAGCATTTCTTCCACTGCCGACATTACACTAGTTGTCAGGGAGCCAGTTGGTCATTATAAAATTCTCTGTCTGTCTTGCAGAAGTTTGTCAGAGAAGGCCACAGTTTATCTGCAAGGCAATATTGTATTTTATGTCCCCATCAGATTTGTGAATTTATTATCTCAGTTTATGGGCAGTGAATCATGTTCCTCTTAAATGGAAAGAAGACCCTAGATTCTCCATAGGTGGGGCACACTTCTGGAACTCCTTGCCTTGCCAACATTTGTGTTCCAAATGAAATGCTGAGCTCGGTTCTTACAATGTATTAGTTTTTATGTCAAATTAGCAACAGTAATTTTAAGTTTGTGTTATTTTACTCTTCCCTTGTTCAGTGGTATCAGGAGAAAGTTGAATATGTAGTGGCTGCGATATAAATATAAAATTAAGCCTCTCCTCCGCCAGTCTTGGGCATGATGCACAACGATACCTTTCACTTGTGAAACCAGAGTAGCTGACTTTTTGAATTCAATACTAATCTGTAATGCTCTTTTGAGCAAGGCGAAATGTAATTGACGCACTGCGTACCATCCTGAGTCATAATTGGAAGAAGCTGCAAAGAAGTGTTTCTCCATCTTCCAACCCCTTGCGACTCACACAGTAATGTACAAATGCTTCATGACATAGAGTGATCTCTGACTGCTGAGGGGAGGCAGACACCATTCTCACGGTGCTAGCTGGCACACTCAGCATCTTCAGGCTGCTCGCTTTGCATGCAGAGGTCCCATGAGCGCTGAATGCTCTGCCTTTGTCTGATTCGCACTGTGCCACTTTTTAACCAATGATGGTACATTGGAGACTCGAACTCAGAGAGTGAAGTTTACTGTCCATGCAGGTCTCTGTCCCAGCATTCACTGCTGTGCATAACGATCCGCAAAGTAGATTGCGACCTACTGTGGTCAATCCCTTTGCACAGAGGAAGTTTGATGAATCCTTACCTATCTGAAAGATGAGACTGTTCATAATGCAAAGGATGGTGCTGTGGCCAACCCTGTCCTTAATCAAGCCCACTGAGATTCTAGAGGCTGCCAGGAAACCAACAGGACAGATATGACTTTGTGTTGTGTTACTTCTATTAGGTCCTGCCCAAAGGTTTTAACCCTCTTGCATCCACTGGGGACAAAGTCATGTTCTCAAAACAAATACCTCCTGGAATAAAGTGTATCTTGGTGGCATCTGAACGATCAGCTTGGAGACCCCCGGGACCCTCTAAAACGGACTAGGGCAGTTCTTTCCCCTGACTAACGAGCAGCACCTGACTAGCCTCTTAAGTGTGTTTCCATTTGTAAGAACAAGCTTCTGTGAGACGGATCTCTGCACCATCCTCTGCTGTCCCATGCACAAGCTTGATGAAGCAATGACTTCCTAAGACATAAAGCTGCTTTAATGGAAACTGCCTTCGTCACTGTAATAGCATCAGCCAGACGCATTAGTTCGGCTGAAAGCCATGTGCGCCTCTGAAATCTACGCAATCTGCCATCTGGATAAGGTGGTGCTTAGGACGTATCCGTTCTTCAAGTCAGTTGTGTTTTATTTAATTGAGAATATTTTTTCCACTTTTCTACTCACAGCCATGTTGCTAGGCTGAAGAGAAGTTGCACAACATTGATATCTGGTGAATTCTGAGAATTGTATCCGTACAGGCCAAGGGATATGCATTGTAGAGGCCAAAACTTAATCATCAGTGTTAGTACAGACAAGTCTGCAATCCTAAATGTTCTGCAAGAAAGTATTTTCCATCAAATGTGGGAATATATGTTTATCTGCATTTACAATGGGCTCAGTAACATTCTTTACACACCTTTGAGCGAGATATACTAGGAGGCCAGATGGGCCACCTCACGATCATTCGGCGAGCCACATGTTCTTGATGCTTCGTACAGCAGCAAACCAAGAGTTGCTCAAGCAGCCATTAGGAACCAAATAATTTAATATTCGGCACTTAACTTTTTGCTTGTTGTGTAATGGGCCTACAGTTTGGGAATAGGAGAGATCTAGGACAAAGGAGTCTAATAAGGTAATTTTTTTATAATTACTCTGGTATTCCAAGCCGGTTGAATCTCTCCTGCTCATAGCACTGCCCACTTCTCCCTTTGTAATCTCTGAAATTACAACTCTCATAGGCTGCATTTCAAAAGGGAATAGTGGAAGGCCTGTGTAAGGGAAGGGAGCATAGCCACGCACACACTGTGACACATGCACAGTGTTGCACATGCAGATCTCTGAATTAAATATCTTTGTGAATCAGTTTTTGGTCCGAATGCTAGGTTGGTATTCTAGCAGAATATTTTAATATTGACCTGCCAAAATATTGTGGCTAAAATATCGACTACCACAGTATTGTGAAGGGAAGTATGTATAAATACGTTTTGATTTACCATTTATAAATCTAAATATAGGTAGCTTGACTATGTATATATCTTCAAGTTATGTAGACATGGAGTTGAGAACAGTAAATGTATGCGTACCATATATACGTACCTTCACGAAATTGGAGTGGTCAATATTTTAGCCACAATATTTTGGAAGGTTGATATTTGTAATATTGATATTCTAGCATACAGCCCACAAGGTGACAGGGTTCCTTATGGATGGGAATTGGAGTAGGAAATAAGAAGTGATCTTAACTAGCATGATCCTCTTATCTGTCTTTCTTGTGTGTTGTGTGGTAGATAGCCCTCGAACAAAAGGCCTCCCTGGTATGCAGCTTGAATCGGACTCTGTCTCAGTTCTATTAAATAATTCATTAAAACACTGTCCTCAACCAAGCATGATAGCATAACTGCCTCAGGGAGCTTCTTTCATATGGCATAATATAAGACCAAAAATGTAACTTTGAATCCTGGTGATTTATTTAGAATCTTATGGTTCTCATTTAAGGAAATTGTATCAAAAAGTCTCTCCTTCTTCCAGGGCAGAAATTAGTTCAGTCATTAATATAAGAAAAAGCTAAACAGTTCAAAAGTCATTAATTGTTGTTCATTTTGTGACTTTTTTTCTTACAGAGCTCAAGAGGATAATGAAAGGTGGGCATTGTTATGCCGGTTATAGTGTCTTAATTCAGTGGTGCAAAATGTTCCAATTGTCAGACTGAAATGTGGTTACCACTAATAGGGCAGCATCCAATCTTGTTAAGTGTTCTTCCTAAAACTGGGGTGGGGGGGGGGCAAGACAAAGTATCTTCTGATTCCTTTCCCTGGACATCAACGAGGAATCGTCTCTTTGATTACACTGGGACCCCCCATAATTTCGGGAACCTACATCCCAATGGAGCATATGGATGAGTAATTTTGTGCAGCAAATCCTTCTGGAGAGACCATCAAGGAACTCATCACCAGGCACTGTGAGGGACAATAGCTGATGACAAGGGCATCATTTAGCTGTCATCAATCATTTCTACTGGAGGTCTTATGTTCCCAGTGAGGCTTATTGCAGGTTTTTAACCACCTATCTCATTTCAATAAGGTAAAATCAAGTGTAATATTGCCAGTGAAGTTGTTGCATCACAGTTTCTATGGTGTAACTTCTGCTACTTCTTAGATTGTTCTCACTGTCTAGGTGCTTCATGGTATAGAAGCAGCCCAGTGTTTACTCAGCATGATAAATGTTCAAAATACTTCACTGTGGCACTGCTAACAAGGATCTAAAAGAGCACAATGGAACAGGCTAGTTTACGACTGAAGCAAACACAAGGAGATGATGGACGGATCACTGAAACTTTTCAGACACTCACACCTAGTCAAAGATTTGGGCTAAAGAACGATGATGGATGTAACCCAGATCTGTGACTGACAAGTTTAAATGCTCTGGCCATCATCTCCTTGTGTTTGCTTAGTTTATGATTGATGCACTAGGCACATGCACTTTACTAGAACAAATGAAATATATATTTCTTTTTATATCATGTAAAAAGTCTGTTTTAAGAGAACATCTTTTGTAATCAATTGTATTTCATTGGTATTTATTTCTATAGGTATTCTTTTTAAGATTGTCCTGAAAGAGTTGTTCCTCAAATCTGTTTTTTATTCATATCTTTTAATTATTTAACATATATGAACTTGTAAATACCTCTAGAACATTGTCTAATTAGTTGGTTGGATCTAGGTTTGCCCTATAATGAATTATGTAGCATTATATTTTAATTCGTATTCTGGAAATAATTGTATTGTTTTGTGTAATCTTTTATGGTTATTCTTAACCGAAATAAAGAATAAATGAATGAATGAATGATTGATGCAAACTGGATCATTCTGGAAATAATTGTATTGTTTTGTGTAATCTTTTATGGTTATTCTTAACCGAAAAAAAGAATAAATGAATGAATGAATGATTGATGCAAACTGGATCACATTGTGAGTTGGCAGGTATTTCTGGATTTGATTCACACTCTGGCCAAATCCCAAATCGACACTGCAGATTTTGACCCACTGGCTTTTCCTTTCACCAGATAATTGTGGTGATATTTCTTTGTGAACAAAATCGTAAGATTCTAGGTTTTGCAGCTCAGAACAGGTGAAAAAATGGTGTTACCCAGTTACACTTGTTATCACCTGAAGAATGGGAATGAGGGGATAATAATGTATCCGAAAAAACTGCAGCCTGCGGTATTGCCATTTCTCTGGTTGGTACTATCACACCAAAAATAGGGCAGCTAGAAATAGATGGAAATATTCTTGTGGACTGAAGCCTCTTTTGTTTAAGAATTACAATGTTATATTGCTACAGGCATAATAACCATAGATCTGAAGCCAAGGTTGCTTCCACATTATGTAAAACAGAAACCAACTAGTGTTGTGCTGTATTCATTGGACATTTGGAACATACTTAATAACACAAGATCATATTTAAGTCGAAATTACTATTGTCTAATTTGATACTCTCATGGAAGGGGTGGGAAACATCAAAACATCAAAATTGATAACATATACATGAAACATACACTACAAATGAATAATGCGCGCACTAAAATGAATAATGCACATTGCAAAAGGAACATTTCAAAGAAAATGAGAAACAAAAACTGGAAAATGAATAATGCACATACTAAAATGAATAGCAAATGACAAAATGCTTGCAATACACAGCAAGTGAATAGCAAAGAGAGTAATGAAATACACAGTACACTAAACAAATTACCTACAACAAATGAATAACACATGAACTCAACTAGGCAACACAAAGATGAAAAACACACACAGGAAAAAGAGCAACTCTGCAAACATACAGCAAAATGATTAACACACACAGAGACATGAGTGACACAATGCACGATGAATATCAGACAGGGAAAAATGTACATTTGCAACTGAATAAATTGATAAAACTGAGAACATTATCAATTCACAAAATTATCAATATCACATAAGAAGTATTTAATACAGGCAGCAACATGAATAGTACAAAGCACAATAAATAAATCATCAACATAAATAACAGAAAAATGGCAAACATATATAGCGAAATTACTAACCGAAAATAATAATATACCTTACAATGTAAAGTACACAAAGCAAAGTGAAGTAGGCATACAGGTGAAGTAGGCATACAGCAATAGTATTAGCACATACCAAAATAAATAACACACCAATAAAAATCATTAATACATAAGTTTTACATAAAAATTAAAAAGCACAGTAAATAAAATGAATCACAAATACCACAAGATGGTCTGCAATCATATCAAAATAAATCACTTAGACACTAAAGAGAGTAATACTCCAAATATAATATCATGCACCATAACATTTAAACCACATTCTTAAACGAATACATTGTCGTGTTGTTCCTACAAATCTATATACGATCTGCGTGTTTAGACAACATAAACTAAGGGATTGGTGTCCAGACTGATTCCAAGCACTCCCAAAGGATATGTTAGTCTGTAGACCAGCTAGCTCACAGTGCCACTATGAGCCCCTCTTACCAAGGAGCAAATAGTTTCTGGCAACTATCGAACATGACGACGCTAACCCCTATGGGATCGTTGGAAACAGTAAAGTACTTTTCGCTCAGGCACTCGTGCTCACTTTGTCCCAGAGAGGTACACATAATAAATGATGGCGACGTTTTCAATACGCATTTATTGAACCAGCATCATTCTAGTGTAAAATAAGTGTGCTGCAACAACCATGAGACAGAAACAGATTTACACGGTTATAAGCACCAGTAAAGTGAAGAAAAGGTAGAATTCTACCATAGGGCTAAAACAATGAATATATGCAGGCATATGAATTCATGAGAGTAATAATGCGCACTCCTACAATACAACCCTAACTAGATGTACCTAAGGGTACCTAGCATGTATGTAGGTGTAAAGCCAAGAATCCCCTTAGGATAGCGCCAACCCCATTACCTGATGTGGGAGAGCGAAGGACCACATCGTAGTCTCGCTATGGACACCCCGAGAGGGTTGTAAGAGTGTCTGCTTGCAGGAACCTCGGTATATCGCGTGTCAGCATGGACGTTTTTTTCCTCTGGTTTGCCCAGTGAAATGTAGTGCATATATACCCAAACGGTACCCTCAGGGGTGCTACCTAAAGTGTACTATGGGCATGTTGGGCAAGGGTGACGATAGAGGTGACTCTTATACAGAGTTATTATAAAGAGGATGGTAATCCTTCTGTTATACTGAAACTCCTCGTGCATAATACATGAGGCAAGTTTTCAGAGAAAACCACACAACAGTCATATAGCACCTAACTAAGTAAAAGGTCAGCACCAGGCTCGTTATGTAGAACAATGGTGGGACAGATGTAAGTAAAAGGTTGTGTAACTACATAGGTCTATATTGGGAGTACATTGGGGTTCATAACAACATGGTCTGATGAATGACGTACACTGAAATGGCTACACTGAATAACACACACCAAAGGGTGCCTGCACACAACAACAAGCATGAAACACAATAAACTAATGAATGCATTCCATTAGAGCACAATGCAAAAGATGGACAAAGAGCATAACCCAAAATGAATAACCTGTATTTAAATAATTAGTATGCACGCAACCAAATTAATTACCCATGGAAATAGGAATTATTTATAGCCAAATAGATTAAATACAGCTTCATATAAATAGAAGCACACAAAAATTAATAAACTTGGCACTAAAAAAAAAACTTAGATGCTACATTGAAATATATGGCATATAATTAAAAAGTATCAGCAAATCATTAACCAATAAAACTAAACGAACAACACAGCCATACATTAATACCAAGCACATCAAAATCAGGAATAAGGTTACTAAAATGAATGCCTGACACACTGATGTGAATAACACATTGTAGTACTAATTGGTCTGTGAATTTTTACCATATCAGTGTTATAACATTTCCTATTATAACAAATAAGATTTTTTAATAGCAGGCATGTCTACCATCATTACTAACCTTCCTTTGAACGATACGTGTCATTGTGATTAAGATTCCCAATTCTACGCCTTGACCCATTATTCTTGGTAGGTCTATCGTAATATTATAGTCATATATGGTGCATATGTTGTTTAAAACTATTCTCAAGTAAATAGGTTCCCCCTAGTGTCAATGTTAGCAACATATTTATAGTTGAGCTCATTTTTTGAGCCTCGAACTCGTATTTTTCTACTCTGGCCTAAACATTAGTTTAACTTTCATTTTATGTTTAGAATCTGCATATAAATATCTGACGGTACCTTTGTTTCAATTTATAGGGAATGCACCCAGGTGACAGACGTGACCAGCATTTCCAAACGTTTACCCTTCTTTGTGCGACACGGGTCAATGGATCAAGATTCCTAATAATACGCTTCCATTTACATTATTTTTGGTAGGTTTTTCTCAACACTTGGTGGTTATATAGGCTGTGTGTGGTGTCTAATACTACCCTCATCTTAATGGAGCGCCCCCTAAGTGCCAACGTCAACAACATGCGTATTATTTAAGTCATCCTTGAACATTTAACACACAATTTTGCCGCCCTGGCCTTTATACGAGTTCTACCTTCCATTAACTTGTATATAAATATCTGCTACATTGACACACCCACGTCATACCAATAGGATTGTAATTAACTGAGGATATTGTGACATTACTATAGGCTATTCTATGAATTTAGCCATGTTATATCTCTATTAATGAAATGTTTTTCTGTGGTTTTTCAAGGAATATTTAACATACTTATGTATATTTGTATTATATTGTATTTTATTTGTATATAGGTAAAGATGTAAATATAGAATATATCGTATTATATTGATTGGAGTTTTGTTCTATGCTTCCAGCCTTGAGAAAGTCTCCTTTGAGGGGAGGAGCCTAGCTCGCGACCGAGATGGCCGCGCTTTAGCTCGGCTACGTTCGCCCGCCTGTATTTTCACATTTATCCTGCTGTTATCCTGCCCCGGGAAGCCCTCTTTGCTGTGTGGTAGTGCTACGACGCCCTGCAGGCACTTACCTCTTGTTTCGGTTATCCTGGCTGCTGTGGATCCGGTGCAGTGCCCCCGATTGTATTGGGGTGTCGGAGGCGGACTGGCCTGGATCTTCTTGCCGGCTCCCGGGCCGGACGGAGCCTGCGGTGCTGCCCTTCGGGGCGCGGTGGAGGTGGTCGGAAGGCCGTTGTTCGTGTGGGCCGGAGGTCCTTCCTGGCTGATTCCCGTGGGGAGGAGGCCTTTGGTGGAGGCGCTGCCTTCCATTGCCGGAGCTCCTCGTGTATCCGGCTTGCTCCCCCTTTGTTCTCCGGCCCGGCCATTTTGATTTTGCCGTCCGGACTCGGAGAACGGGACCGGTGGCGTTGGGTGGCCGGTGAGGTCCCTTTCTTCTGGTGGCCCCCCTTCCTGCCCGGGGTGCTCTGCCGCTGGTCGGCGCGACTACACTTGCCTTGCCGTCGCCCCGGCGGAGGTTGGCGGCCGCGCGGCCTTGTTGGGCTCTCAAATGGCGACCGACCCCAATTGTCTTGGCCGGGCCTGGACGAGCGCTGGAGGCCCGCCGCATGGCCCGGGTGACGAATACTGTAAAGGTTTTCCTACACTTAAAGAGGTCCTGGATGCCCTGCTCTCCTGGCGACTCTTGGTGGCCGCGCCTGTCATTACTTCGGAGATGGTTCCTCGCTACGGGCCTCCCGGGCCCCCACGGCCGGATGTGGCTTTGCCGTTGCGGGGTGCGGCTGGAATTATCCTGGCAGACTTGGCCCCGGCTACGACCGCGTCCGTGGGTGTGCGGAACTTGATGGTGCCTCCTCCTCCGGCTCTGCCTCCTTTGCCTCTGGCCCGGGAGCTGGATTTTGCTCGGCCTGACCTTCATGACTCTCCCGGTTCCTTTTTCCCGCCGCTGCCCGGCGATCTCTCCTGTGCTGGCCCAGATGGGTCGGTTTCTTTGGACATATCCTTGGACCTGTGCCTGCATCGTTTGCTACACTTCGTGACTTTCCTGGATCTTCCGTGTTGTCCTTCACGTGTATTTTCTGGACTGCCGTTGGATTTTCCTGCTGTCTGCCTTCTGTTCTTCGTGGCCTGGACCTCGCTGGATCGGACTGTTCCCACTTTGGACAAACAGGGACAGGGCTGATGTGCACTGGCATCTGCGTGCGGTAGTCTTGTACTGGTTTGGATGGTCAACGTGTCCTGGTATGGTTATGTGTGACTGTTTGGTGCTCTTGGACTGTAACCTGATAATCTTTGGCTTCCCGGGGTCTTGGACCTTCGACTCAGGCGGGTGGCCGGGTGCGTTTCCTCCTGTTTCCCGGCCCTCCCCCGTGTATGTGTATGTATGTGTCTCCCATCCCGTGTTCCCTTCCCTTGCCCTTCCCGTTTTTGTCTTCTGTTTCCGACTTCACTTTGCTCCGCTATATTTCGGGTTCTAATTAGGGCGACAGGCACGCTGCGGGGGGGTAGGCCGTAGCCTTCTGCAGGGGTGCAGGGTGGGCTTAGGGGTGGGTGGGGGGGGGTCTGTTTCTATTGGGGGGTCTTTTTCCCCCCTTATTTCTTCCTTTTTTTTGTTCTATGGCTCTTGTGTATTCACCTTTTCGGGACTCTGTCTCCTCATGTGTCCCCCTGGGGAGTTTCTGTGGCGTTCGTATTCCGGTGTGTGTCTGATTGTGGCCCGCTGGTTATTTTGGTATCGACTTTTTGGTATATCACTTGCCGGGTCATGTTGTTCTGTCTTGTCTCCTGGGGGTGCGTGATTTGGTGGGAGTCCCTTCTTTTGTCCCCTTTTTCCCTCTTCCCCTTCCTCCTTTATGGGGGTCTCTTTATTTCCGTTGGGGTGCGTATCGTATTGTATTCTGCAATGGGGGCCTTTTTGTGATTGTGATTGTGATTGTGTTCTTATATAGCGCACTACCACTCCAAGGAGTATCTTGGCGCTGCGATTCCAAGATGGTTAATAGAGATGAGAGGTAATGATGATTTAGTGAGCGTGCAGGGTGATGATTATACCAATGCTTTGTGGTCTGATTCTGAAAGGGAATAGATCCAGGTTTTTAGGTTTTTCCTGAAACTAAGTTCTGTTGTGTTATGGCGTAGAGACAAGGGGAGGTTGTTCCAGGCCTTTGCTCCGATGACAGCAAGAGATTTTCCTCCTTTGGTCGTTAACCTGAATCTGGGGATTTGAAGCTGGTTAGTGGTAGATGACCTGAGGGTTCGTTTCGGCTGATATGCTTTAAAGTACTTCCTCAAGTACAGCGGGCCTTGGTTGTGGTAGGCTCTGTAGGTGATGGTGAGTACCTTAAAGAGGATGCGTTTATGCACCGGGAGCCAGTGCAGTGCATCTAGTGCTGCCGATGCTGAGGACCTTCTGGGTAGTTTCAGTACAAGCCTGGCTGCTGCGTGCTGGACCATTTGCAGTCTGTGCAGGGCCGATTTATTCAGCCCTGCATACAGACTGTTGCAATAGTCCAGTCTGGACGTTATAAGCGCTACAGCCACTGTCCGCCTAGCACTTAGAGGAAGGAAATCAAAGAATTTCCTGAGGCTTTTGATGGTTCTGAAACAAGTCCCCGCTACTTCTTTGGCTTGTAAACTGAAAGAGAGGGTATTGTCGAACTTAATGCCCAAGTTTCGAACAGAATTAGTTGTCTTGGGGGGGGCTTCCACCATTTCCGGCCACCAGTCCTTTGGGGAGAAACAGTTATTGAGGCCAAAAGGAACAATCTCAGTTTTGGCTGAGTTACATTTTAGATGATTTTGGGTCATCCACTTAAAGGTTGCTGTTAAGCACTCTTTCAGAGTTTGTTCAGCGTCAGTTTGATTTTTGTCAAGGGTCAACACGAGTTGGGTGTCATCAGCGTAGGCAATAGTACTGATGTTAAAGGTGGAGATAAGTTCCAGTAAGGGTACCATATAAAGGTTAAAAAGGGTAGGGCTCAGGCTTGAGCCCTGCGGCACCCCAGATGTCAGGAGCTTCTCCTCAGAACGGAAATTGCCTAGCATGACAACCTGTCGTCTCTGCTCCAGATAGTTCTTGAGCCATTTGAACACGGTTCCTGCTATGCCAGCTTTGGTCAGGCGGTGTAACAGGATAGCATGTGACACCGTGTCGAAAGCCGCAGAGAGGTCCAATAGGATCAGGACAGCCATTTTTCCCTGATCTAAGGCAGCACGAATGGTTTCTGCTGATGATAGTAGCGCTGACTCAGTGGAGTGGTGAGCCCTGAAACCAGCTTGGCACGGATGTAATAAGTTGTTGTTTTCTATGTGGGCCATCAGTTGTTTGTTAACAAGGGATTCGGTGACTTTGCATATTGCGGGGAGGAGGGAGATGGGGCGCAGGTTAGACAGTGTCGTAGGGTCAGGTATTACTTTTTTCTGTAGTGGTCTGACTGCGGCCAGTTTCCATTGAGAGGGAATATCCCCTGTTTGCAGGGACGCATTAATAATAGAATTAATGCAGGGGTTGACCTCGTGTATTATGGTTCTCAGAAGTGTTGGAGGACAGGGGTCAAACGGGGAACCCGATTTGGTGGCCAATATCCTTTGGTGGGATTCTTCCAGCGTAATATGGCTGAACTTTGTCCACCAAGGATGGGCTGGATCGGTGCCAGGCTCTGCCTCAAAGTTTTTTTGGACTGGTTGTGGGAAGTCTTTCGTGAGGGTGTCGATTTTTTGGGCAAAGTAGTTTGCGATGTCATTGCACAGGGTCTGGGACGGTGGAATTTCTCGTGATAGAGCTTTAGGTTTGTTGAAGCTGTTGACTATTTTAAAGATGTCCTTATGTTTGTTTTTGGATGCTTCAATGCAGGAGGTGAAGTAGGTTTTCTTTGCGTTTTTAATCATAGAATGATAGAGTCTCCTGGCATTTTTATAGTCCTCTTTTGCTTCGTTCGCATACGTCCGGCGCCATTTTCGTTCCAGGTGTCTAACGCCGGCTAGATGCTCTTTGAGTTTATCGGAGAACCATGGTTCTGTCTCCTCATTTTGGGTGGGGGCGGTGAAGGGTGAGCGCGGTTTGACTGATGCCATGGTAGCTTCTTTGTACTCCGATTATGTGTATATTCTTTGGTAGCTATGTTTGTATGGCTTATTGTTTCATCCTATGTTCATAAAATGGCGGCTTGCCGCGGCCCCTCCCTTGTTGTTTCTTCCACGGCCCGTTATTCTTCTGTTCCCCCGCCCCGTATTAGAAAATTAACCTTTTGTTATCCTGTTTGTGCTGATTGCTCGATGGCCTTTGTGGTTTCTCCTGTGCTCCTGGTGCCATATCCTGTGAAGAACCTATTCTCCTTTGCTACGTTTTTTACCGTGTGGTGGCCAGCCCGTGGGGTTGTAGGCCCGTATTTGTGAGCTTTCTTTGTACAATAAAGGTTTTGAAAAAAAAAAAAAAAAAAGGAGAAAGTCTCCTTTGAGACGAAACATGTGTTGGCGGTGTGAGCTGGAAAGTTTTTATATTTATGAAAATAAAGATTTGGAAGTCTAACATCGGGTCTGGGTCCATAATTTGGAGTCTGTTGTGAAAAATTGAATGTTATATATTAATGAATAAGGAAAAATTCAAAATATAAGATCGTTGATTGACAAATCCAAGAAACTAGTTTAAGACATTTTTATAACAATAGATGTAACGTTATAAGCCTTTGGGAGTGCTGTATGATCCGGTTTCTTTTTTTCTTTGATATTGGCACTTTTTGTGCTTTGTAACATCCCAGGTGGTGGATGTATTTCAGGCCGTAATAGCACCTCTTTGAATGATATAAACACAAATTTGTCTATAATACCTCACGTATAATGATCCTTTGAGAAATGTATTGACATTACGTGCGGACGTTTTCTCCTTTGATGGGGAAACACTACCACCAATCTTTTGTAGAATGTCTTGCAACACTGCCAACAAAATAATGGTTTTGCCCAAAAATATATTTTGCACTTTCATCTACTGCCTACAGCCATCTGTTAGCTTTATAACATCGAAGAGCTACTGTGGACAATACCGATAGATGCAGTGGACTTTGGGTCAGTCCATTGCTTACAACTGGTTGGCATTTAAATTCTTCTTATTCAATGACTTTCTTTCTTCTTCATGTGTTGACCCTCCCCGGGAGTAAAGCTTTGTTACCATCATTTTGATTAGATGACTTCTATCCTCACTCAGCCCCACATTGAGGAACTACATTTTTTCTTATGGTTCCAGCACTCCATGGGAGTGCATGTGTTTTGTTTCTTCCTCCTTCGCATACCCATGCTCACTGTGGTGCCCCCCACTTTCACCATTGCTTACAATGCCCCTTCCTTTTTAGCAACTCCCTACCCAACTCATGCATTGCTTGCTCTCATGCTATTTACCACTTCTTGTCAATGTTTACATTACATGCAACCCACCACTCCACTGTTGTGCCTCTGTTGCTTTTTTAAAAAAAAGATTTCACTTTTTTGGCAGACTGACCAGTTGGCAGACTGCTCTATTCTACAAAACATGAGCTTTTACAGACTTTTTGAAACAATTTTTAAATTGTCACTCCAGCATGGGCGTCCGTCATCTTGGAATGGTGAAGTGAAACAAAATGGCCGCTGTGTCATGATGTATCCGCTTGTATATGTGGTGATGCATGGGCACATATTTTTTTAGCATATGGGGAGCACTACAGTCCCATGACACAAACATAAGCAGGGGTAATGAAGTAAGCATGTATATTCATAACTGCATTTTTTTTAGTCATACTGCTCCACATCGGCAAATAAGCACTAATGCAAAAAAGCATGAGCAGAAAACATTGGCAAAGCCAAAAGGTCAGGTAACAGCATTGAAAGGTGCGGCCATTGGCTTTGCCAATGCTTGTTTAACATTGTGTATTCCCTACTGCGTTCTATTGTATAATGTAATAGGGTGATTTTGCATTTAAGAATAAATTCGATTTATTCTTTAATCTCTTAAAAACAAGATCTTTTGCATTTTCATAATAAACATGTTTTTGAAAATGTTATATTCTTTACGTATTGGTGATAGTGTTATTCCTGAGACATTCAAAAGGCAATGCAAAACACTTCTCACTGCTGTAACTGGAGTGTTTTAAGCAGACAACTATGACACCCCTTCAGAGGTCATTCTGTGTCCCCTTCTGCATTCACATTGTGATTTTTCCCAGCACAGTGTACTGCATAGGGCAGAGGGTCAGCCCCCCCTTCATCCATTGCTTGTCTTGCACTGAGGCCTTTTCTCCTTTAAACTCTTGTTAAATCGTTCTCAAAGTGTCGAAACTGGCAAGTTCAACCAATTGTTTATCTCTCTAATCAAACCCACATTATTTCTACCTAGTGAGTATTTTAATGCTGCTTTAGTGATCTCCAAATGGGAAATGAAGCAGCACATCTGCTGGTGTTTCCTGAGAGCATGAAAGGATGCCTCCCAGTGTCTCTGTGAGTCTGTGAGATCAATTTAACACAACCTGCGAGATATTAAAAAAAATCTCACGTGCCCCCAGAAACTATGTCCGCTAAGGAGCTGTCAAAACTCAATATCCTATTACAAGGCACGCGAGAGGTCCTTCCCCCGCCCCTCTTCCCCCCAACCCTCTCCGGACCAATCAGAGATTAAACATATTGATGACAACTCTAGTTAGATATTAAAATGCTGATTCAATTTCCCTGGAGTGTCACTGCTGCCATCAAAAGTATGCTGTACCCAGGAATAATTAAGAAATAATTAGATTTCTCTTGTACGCAGCCTTTGTATTCCCTCCACGCCCCCTCCTCATGTATAAGCAGAGCCGCCAAGTTTTATTATTCAAGAGGGACGATCCCTCAGTCAAAAAAATGCAATGTTCCTACTTTGCCACATATCAAACGGCGCTTGTTGCCTCTCTGAGGTGACTGCGACCACGTCACTTCCTTGAACCCCAAATGCCCCATATGTGACCTTTCTGACGGCAGCACTGCCAGGTTGACACAGCCTGCTCGTAAGCGCCAGCCAGCGGGCAACCAAGGGCATCTTTAATTCGCTGTAGGGTTAATAGTGCTCCGTTTAACTTGCCGGATTAGTCACCGCTATCTGATGTTAGACAGACGACTTGACTGCTGGCGCCGCCATTTGTAAGATCCGCGCAAAGCTGTGGGTCACAGGTTCATTGCTTGATAAGGTCGGCTCATCTCCACTGCGGCTTCTTCGGAAGTACAGTAGATAACAGACAGGAACTTCACAGAAAATTACTCTGAAGTAACCGGCTTGAAATGTCCCCGGATATCAGGAAATGTGTCATCAGTTCAGACCAATCTGCTTGAACTCTACCTATGTGTCTTTATTAATAACGTCCGAGCAAGCAGTGTGCTCAGCCTGTGTGCCAAGAGACAGATGTTTTGCTTTGCTTCTCCCACCATCCAGCGTGGCAAATAAAATTGCGACTTTTGGTCAAGTATCTCGTAATTTTTTCATGCATATTCCAACACCATCAAGGGACTGATGAGAAAGTAAATTACACATAGAAAAAGAAATGGTACATAGAAAAATAGCACATAGAAAAATAAACTGTACAATAATGTCGAATGTCTTCCATGAGTGCTGGTTCTTTGCATTAGGGACATTCAGTTCACTAATTTCTCACTGTCCTTTATTCAATTTTGAAATGATGCCTTTTAGTGAAGATAATTGAGTCTTAGGTACAATGCCTCAGGAATGCCCCGGCACTATGGACTCTTCTCTGTTACCGGGATTCCTCACTTCCATTAGAGTAGGACGAGTAGTAATCTTCAACTTTGAAACATTACCCAACGAAACGCTCCTTTGTAATGCTTTATATAAATCCCATCTGCAAGTAACAAGACATCTTTTCGTGTGGTTTGAGATCACTAATGCTGCTGCACAACAGAGAGATGTTAACAGGTGGAACCAAACTTCAAACTACATGAATAGGGAGACTTAATTTCACTTCTTTATCTTTTCTTCAATTATGACTTTCCTGGCACTGATAAGTTAGGAAAATTCACTTTTAATGGGAAGTCTGGATGCTCATATTATGCTTTTTTGAAGCATATCCACTACCAAATTAGATTAAAAACAAAATGAAACCGTGCCCCCTATTTCCAGTGTACCTGTTTTTAGTAGGAATGGGGTATTCCTACTAAAAACAGGTACACTGAAAATATACACAACATTGGTCCCCAAAGATTAATTTAAGACAACATTCAATGGCAATGATGTCACCATTGGAATCTGTTTTAAACCTCAATAACATACCAGTTATACCAGTGATTTTCATAAATATTGTGGAGCACATGTTAGCAGTACTGTACTAATTATATTGCAAAGCGTTGTAATAACACATGAAATCTGATATGTTAGCAGTGAATATATGTCTTCCCACCTTGTTATTATTATTTATACGAAATGACGTAAATAAAGTGCGAGACCTTGTTCTGTAGGCCTATAACTGCTCCTCCTGCTTCCACGGCAATCTGCCAATTCTGAGCCTCGTCTCTTTTTTTTTTTAATTACTACAGCTGTAGGAACCACATTTTGTCTCTTCTTTGTACCTAGATGCACAGGATTGGGCCAACTCCCATTATTTACCAGTACTTTGATACTCTCCAGGTATTTTTATACTACTAAGGGTAAGATAATGTTCTGAATTATATTGAACTTGCCCACGCAAATAGTGATCTATTTATAGGCATTTGTGATGCAGATTTACATCTTTATTATTTAAAGATTAGATCCGGTGGATACGTTGAATTTGTAAGTAAATGTATTTTAACCATTTCCTTTGGCCTACTTGCCATTTTTGCATATAGGACTTTGACTCTAAAATTGAGTCTTCTCGCTAGCACTTTTTTTATTGACAAAGAAAGTAGTCTGACATGTCCTGCCCAAAATAGACCTGCAGACATTTTGCCTCATATGGCAGAACCAGCAAATAGCTGGACTGCATACCTTACTACAGACATGAAAAGAGGCCTGAGGACTCCTCTGTATGTACTCTTGCTAGAGACTCAGCCCTCACCCATAGCATATCTTTTTGCACTTCTGCTTTTTTCACACTTAAGCGCATTTTTTACTGGCAGAACTACATACAGCTGAATAATGAAAGAGAACCATTGCCTCTGTGTATATCCGCAGCTAAACTAGAAGTGTGGGACACCCAGTTGCCATAAATAGGTGAGTAAAGTGTAATCTTTCAAATAGTCAACTGCTCTGAGCAAGTCCTGCAATCTGGAGAAAGCTCTTTCTAAATGGGCCCCAAAAAGCAAATTTAACTCCAGCCAAATGCATAATCAAGTTTAGCCATTTATCACAAGCGGGAGAAAAAAGTAAAAAACACTGTCATGAGGTCTCTTAAAGTATTTTAAAAGTTGAGAAACAGAGGAGTTTCTTTGGGTGACTCTCTTCAGAAGTTGAATTACACAATGATTGGGATTGCCTGGAAAGTAAGGCCACTTTTAAAATGGGGTGGAGCTATTAATAAACCAGTAGAAAAGGGCATATTCAGTACTGTATTGAGAATTAAACCATCAGCTTGGCTACTCGAAAATACAGTTTCATCAATTAAGTTTATCGATTAGGGTCACATTAGTATTTTTGTGTCATGAGTCAAGACTAATGACCAATGTTTACATTTGAGTCTGCCTTTCTCTCAAATTTCGTATTTGAACATACCTATAGATAAAGGGACAAAGGACAGTTACATATATATTATAAGCAACTAATCAGTCAACTAGAAAGTATTTTATCTATTGAAAAATGTATGCACTCAACTATACCCTAGAGTAAATGTGTATACATTATTCACATATAATTTAAAATCTTGTATCCAATGTGACTTAAAGCGTTATCACTTGGAATCATTTCTGACAATCAAACTGTACGAAGAGGTGTGGGGCAGCAGCTAGGGCGACTGATGTCGGAACATGGGACCTCATGGTTCGATCCCTGGCACCGGTGGCAAGTCAGACCAGCACCATGTGACTCTGGGCGATAGCTCGCTTAATCTTCCCAATAACCCCCAGCGCCTTGGCACCTATGGGTATTTGTTCGGGCTTTAAAAATACTGGATTTTTTTTTTGTTATTCAAATCTCTGATATTGGTGTATGCTTGAAACCTCGATAAATCCCAAATATGTATATTATCTAAAGGTTTATTTTTTGTATCTTCTATAGAGGTTCAGCTTGTTGTGCACCCAAATCACTTTCACGGCAGTGAGAGGACTATTTTAGTATACTATTTTGGTTTTTATCAGGAATCACACAAATGAGGTTATTCAAGTCCTATCAAAATTCTTTCTTGTAAAGTCAATGTAGTTCCATCTTCACAGGATGAGTCTTCATCACGCCCATTGCTGTAACGTAACCTGTGGTGGGGATATATAGTTATCTTAGATTAGTTGTATGTCTCATTTTGTCTAATCACCTGTGTCATGTAAAACATGTCCCCTCTCCACACTCTGCACATTTGTGTGTGTGTATTACATGACAAAACCAAAGGTATAAGATTAGCTATAGTTAGGGGAACTACATGTATTACTTCTATACAAAACCACCTTAAACTACACAAACCTCAGAAATTCAAAATCTAGAGCTGTAATAAAAGTTATAATTTGGTCCCGATCCAAAACTTACTAAAACTCGTGCTCCTTTGTACAGAGTGCTGTCAACTTGCTTGCCACACTTAGTTAACTATAACTCAGGATTCTGTGCCAACCACAGCACTGAGACCGCACTGACCGCCACCACAGACGACATCAGAACTCTCCTTGACCGCAAAGAAACTGTGGCCCTTATTCTCCTTGAGCTCTCTGCTGTATTCAACACCGTTTCCCACCACACCCTCATTGATAGACTCCACAACATCGGCATACAGCAGAACGCCCTCAAGTGAATCGCCTCTTTCATTTCAGGATGTACACAGGACATCCAATCACCTCCCTTCACCTGTGCACCAAAGAACATCATTTTTGGTGTACCCAAAGAATCATTCATCAGTCCCACCCTATTCAACATCTAAATAGGCGACTCAGACATCATCAGATTTCACGGACTCAACATAATCTCCTATGCTGATGACACTCAACTAATCCTCTTGCTCACTGGGGACCCCTCCAACACCAAACCCAACTTCTGCAAGGCCATGACCAATGCGTCAAAATGGATGAGAGACAGCTGCCTAAGACCAACAAAACAAAAGTACTGATCTTTGGAAGAAACACCTCTGTATGGGACCACAACTGTTTACCGCCACCAACACCCACACCAAAAGACCATGCAAGCGACCTCAGCATCATCCTCGAAAGCCAACTAACCATGAAACAACAATTCAGCGCAGTCTCCTCCTCCTGTTTCCACATCCTCCACATGCTGCGCAGACTCTTCTGATGGATCCGCCTCTTCTGATGGATCCGCCTCAACACCAGAAAGACTGTCACGCAGACCTTCTTCACTGGATGCCTCGACTATGGCAATGCTCTGTATGCTGTAATTGCCTCCCAGCTCCTCAAATGACTTAAGACCTGTACTGGGGTGAATGTATGACATTGTTCTGCATTCTGTCCATCAAATGTTGGTTTTGCATTTGTCACCCCGAGTGGGATGGGTATGCTCAGACGTGAGTCCCATGCTCTTCACACCACTGGAGTCAAGCTATCCTGGCTGAAGACGGCTGATAGCCAGAAACCGGTCCTAGGATGCTTGATTCCGGTCCAGGAAAGACATGGCTTGGCAGTTCGGGCTGGACTGTCCCCATGAGGCACAGGGTCAAGGCTGATTTGCATATGGCCATGTCTGAACTGGGGTGGTGTGGAGTGCAAAAAAACGATGGATTTAGGCCCAGATCTCTGTACTGGTGTGAATGTATGACATTGTTCTGCATTCTGCCCATCAACTGTTGGTTTTGCATTTGTCACCCGGAGTGGGATGGGTATGCTCAGACGTGAGTCCATGCTCTCCACACCACTGGAGTCAATCTATCCTGGCTGAAGACAGCTGATAGCCAGAAACCGGTCCTAGGATGCTTGATTCCGGTCCAGGAAATACATGGCTTGGCAGTTCGGGCTGGACTGTTCCCATGAGGCACAGGGTCAAGGCTGATTTGCATATGGCCATGTCTGAACTGGGGTGGTGTGGAGTGCAAAAAAACGATGGATGTAGGCCCAGATCTCTGTACTGGGGTGAATGTATGACATTGTTCTGCATTCTGTCCATCAACTGTTGGTTTTGCATTTGTCACACCGAGTGGGATGGGTATGCTCAGACGTGAGTCCCATGCTCTCCACACCACTGGAGTCAAGCTATCCTGGCTGAAGACAGCTGATAGCCAGAAACCGGTCCTAGGATGCTTGATTCCGGTCCAGGAAAGACATGGCTTGGCAGTTCCGGCTGGACTGTACCCATGAGGCACAGGGTGAAGGCTGATTTGCATATGGCCATGTCTGAACTGGGGTGGTGTGGAGTGCAAAAAAACGATGGGTTTAGGCCCACATCTCTGTACTGGGGTCAATGTATGACATTGTTCTGCATTCTGTCCATCAACTGTTGGTTTTGCATTTGTCACCCCTAGTGGGGTCGGTATGCTCAGACGTGAGTCCCATGCTCTCCACACCACTGGAGTCAAGCTATCCTGGCTGAAGACGGCTGATAGCCAGAAACCGGTCCTAGGATGCTTGATTCCGGTCCAGGAAAGACATGGCTTGGCAGTTCGGGCTGGACTGTTCCCATGAGCCACAGGGTCAAGGCTGATTTGCATATGGCCATGTCTGAACTGGGGTGGTGTGGAGTGAAAAAAACGATGGATTTAGGCCCAGATCTCTGTACTGGTGTGAATGTATGACATTGTTCTGCATTTTGTCCATCAACTGTTGGTTTTGCATTTGTCACCCCGAGTGGGATGGGTATGCTCAACGTGAGTCCATGCTCTCCACACCACTGGAGTCAATCTATCCTGGCTGAAGACGGCTGATAGCCAGAAACCGGTCCTAGGATGCTTGATTCCGGTCCAGGAAAGACATGGCTTGGCAGTTCGGGCTGGACTGTTCCCATGAGACACAGGGTCAAGACTGATTTGCATATGGCCATGTCTGAACTGGGGTGGTGTGGAGTGCAAAAAACGATGGATTTAGGCCCAGATCTCTGTACTGGGGTGAATGTATGACATTGTTGTGCATTCTGTCCATCAAATGTTGGTTTTGCATTTGTCACCCCGAGTGGGATGGGTATGCTCAGACGTGAGTCCCATGCTCTCCACACCACTGGAGTCAAGCTATCCTGGCTGAAGACGGCTGATAGCCAGAAACCGGTCCTAGGATGCTTGATTCCGGTCCAGGAAAGACATGGCTTGGCAGTTCGGGCTGGACTGTTCCCATGAGGCACAGGGTCAAGGCTGATTTGCATATGGCCATGTCTGAACTGGGTTGGTGTGGAGTGCAAAAAAACGATGGATTTAGGCCCAGATCTCTGTACTGGTGTGAATGTATGACATTGTTCTGCATTCTGTCCATCAACTGTTGGTTTTGCATTTGTCATCCCGAGTGGGATGGGTATGCTCAGACGTGAGTCCCATGCTCTCCACACCACTGGAGTTAAGCTATCCTGGCTGAAGACGGCTGATAGCCAGAAACCGGTCCTAGGATGCTTGATTCCGGTCCAGGAAAGACATGGCTTGGCAGTTCGGGCTGGACTGTCCCCATGAGGCACAGGGTCAAGGCTGATTTGCATATGGCCATGTCTGAACTGGGGTGGTGTGGAGTGAAAAAAACGATGGATTTAGGCCCAGATCTCTGTACTGGTGTGAATGTATGACATTGTTCTGCATTTTGTCCATCAACTGTTGGTTTTGCATTTGTCACCCCGAGTGGGATGGGTATGCTCAACGTGAGTCCATGCTCTCCACACCACTGGAGTCAATCTATCCTGGCTGAAGACGGCTGATAGCCAGAAACCGGTCCTAGGATGCTTGATTCCGGTCCAGGAAAGACATGGCTTGGCAGTTCGGGCTGGACTGTTCCCATGAGACACAGGGTCAAGACTGATTTGCATATGGCCATGTCTGAACTGGGGTGGTGTGGAGTGCAAAAAACGATGGATTTAGGCCCAGATCTCTGTACTGGGGTGAATGTATGACATTGTTGTGCATTCTGTCCATCAAATGTTGGTTTTGCATTTGTCACCCCGAGTGGGATGGGTATGCTCAGACGTGAGTCCCATGCTCTCCACACCACTGGAGTCAAGCTATCCTGGCTGAAGACGGCTGATAGCCAGAAACCGGTCCTAGGATGCTTGATTCCGGTCCAGGAAAGACATGGCTTGGCAGTTCGGGCTGGACTGTTCCCATGAGGCACAGGGTCAAGGCTGATTTGCATATGGCCATGTCTGAACTGGGTTGGTGTGGAGTGCAAAAAAACGATGGATTTAGGCCCAGATCTCTGTACTGGTGTGAATGTATGACATTGTTCTGCATTCTGTCCATCAACTGTTGGTTTTGCATTTGTCATCCCGAGTGGGATGGGTATGCTCAGACGTGAGTCCCATGCTCTCCACACCACTGGAGTTAAGCTATCCTGGCTGAAGACGGCTGATAGCCAGAAACCGGTCCTAGGATGCTTGATTCCGGTCCAGGAAAGACATGGCTTGGCAGTTCGGGCTGGACTGTCCCCATGAGGCGCAGGGTCAAGGCTGATTTGCATATGGCCATGTCTGAACTGGGGTGGTGTGGAGTGCAAAAAAACGATGAATTTAGGCCCAGATCTCTGTACTGGGGTGAATGTATGACATTGTTCTGCATTCTGTCCATCAACTGTTGGTTTTTCATTAAGACCATACAAAACACTGCAGCAAGACTAATCCTGAACCTCCCCAAATGGACTTGCATCACCCCTCACCTAAGAAACCTCCACTGGCTCCCCATCCAGAAGAGATGCCAGTTTAAGATCCTCACACACACATACAGAGCTCTTCACGACCATGGACCATCATACATCAACCATCGACTGAACTTCCACCTGCCCGCTAGACATCTGCCCTCCGCCTCTCTCGCCATAGCACCCCCCGCCCCCATCCATCGCAGCTGCAGTGTGGGCTGCTCCTTCATTGCGACCGAGTCCTGGAACGACCTGCCCCTCCACTTCCGAACAGCGGACTTCAGAAAGAAACTCAAGACCTCGCTTTTCAAGGGAGGCACGGCACCCTCATCCCCCAGATACCCATAGAGGTGACAGTGCTGCGTTAAACAAATGCTGATTGATTGATTGATTGATTGAGAACTCCACCCTCTACCATGTCCAGTCTTCTCATAAATTATGTCATTTGAGATGGCATGAGTGTTGTTATGAATTCTTTAATTTACCATGCTATAAGTGATGTTATACAAATGAGGAAGGTGGGAGTTAATGTTAATTTAGTCAGGCACGCGAGTTGACAACAACTTCATTGAGTTTGTCTGCCTGATCGTTTTGCTTTCAGTAGTAGTTCCTCGATATTACCTCGGTACCTCCATAAATTGTGAAATTATATTTACACCAAAGAATTATTTTCTATTTAAATTATGAATTAAGGATTTCATTTCTAGCTTTGTGTTTTAATATTATATGTGTTAGTATTATAACTGCAGGTTGTTCTTGTGAACTATTCGGATACCGCAATAATGATGTGGTAGTATTGAGATACTACAGCAGTACTTTCACTTTTGGAAAACAGCATTTCATTGGCTTAGAACTGTGTCAATTGTAGGAAACAGGAATTGCATCCTCCTTATTCCCATTTAATGTGATACGGTCAAAGGAGAATGTTGTGCTCTTTGGCAGAGGAAATATATTTTTTCCAAAAGCCACCTTGGAACTATTGGATAGGATGGCTGAAGAAGATGAGCCAGTGCTGTTGCAAGAAGAGAAAGAGGTGGCATGGAGAAAGAAATTAAAAGAATCCATTCTTTGGGATTTTTTTATTGCCAGCTCTTGAGAAAAAAATAATGGCAAACTATGTACCAAAGTTATTTCAAGTGGGAGTATTAAACAATAATCCTTCGGTATCACTAGAATGAGAAAACACCTGCAGGCAATTTATTCCACCTGGTTTGCACATGTGGAAGTGAGGCATCAGAAGGAGGTAGAAGAGGCTGTAGCAGGAAGATCAGCAACAGGTGCTTCTTCTGTTACTGCAATACCTTTGGCTTCTACTTCCTCAGCGCATCCACCCCCACCCCCACCCCCACCCGCTGCATCTGTTCCTCAGTAGGAACTTCTACTTCTTCTGCTGTACCTACACCTCCAACAACTTCCGGTGCATCTGTCCCTCCAGCAGTACCTGCTCCTGGTACGGTGGTGCCAATACATTCCTTACGGCAGAATCATGAATTCCAAATGCCCTCAGCTTCAGAATGGATGTGACTCTGATATTGCAAATAAAAGTACATTCATATAAGGGGTTCTGTTTCTTTTACCGGAAAATCTTCACTAGATATTGTTTTTTTGATTGACTTTTTTTTCTTCCCATGCTAAATTTCCATGTAAGACTTCATAACACCGGCCTTCATGCCAAATTTGGTGTAATTCAGTTCAGAAGTTTTTTTGGTAGCACTGCCTAAAAAAGTCTATGGAAAATGCATGGAGAAATTTGGTTTTGGGGCCCCTCTCTTTTCCCTGCCCCCACTTTACGGATCTCGCCAAAACTTTCCTGGAAGGGACTGAGATGGATGAACTTTTTTTCTGGAGAGTTTGTGAAGATCGGTCAAACTGCGCCAAAGTTATTAGCAAAGCCAAAAAGGTTCTTCCTATGGAAATGCAGACCTAACTATAACTACCCAGTGGCACACACACATATTCACTGGGGAAAAAACCCAAAGGTTACTAGAATGTTATAGTTAGGCTCATATTTCACTCCTCCAAAACCAGTGACATTCAGCAGTTTTAGTTACCTGAGCTAACTGTAACTTACGCCCCCTACAATGCACTTTTTCTGACTTCACATATTAAATCACTCATGACATGGTCAGATATCACCGATGACATCTGAAATGACATCCCTGATGACATCACTGATTACATCATCCATAGAACCACTCACAGACCCACATATATATGTGTGTGTATGTGTGTATATCTTTATTTATTTATCAAATTTTGTATAGCGCAAACTTGACCCAATGGTATCAGAGGGCTTTACAGTGTTGACACTGCTGCAATTACATTAGTTACATATGGAGTGAATAATAATACATAGTAACAGTATAAAAGAGAAGTATATGATGGACAGTGATATATGGGGATGATAGCGCTAACCAGACCCGAAGGTATCAGAGCGCTTTACAGAGTTATCACAGCAGCTATTACATGAGATACAAATGGAGTAGATAAAAATGCATAGCAACAGTACATAAGAGAAGTATTACATATACAGTAAGATATGAGTATGATCTAGTTCTGAGGTAGTTATGGTAGGGTGTTGCGAACGTGGGGAGAGTATAGGCACAGATTTTTCCTGAGGTAGTGATGCTCAGAAGTATTAGGAGGGTTAGGGCATCAGGCCAGTCAGCTGGTTCAGGTGGGACTGTTTACATATTCATTGAGAAAAAGAAGTTTAAGTTTCTTTCTGAAGTGAGGCAGGATTGGTTTTCACGCAGCTCCTGAGGCAGCGAGTTCCAGATTCTGGGAGCGTTCCAGGAGAAGGAGTGGGTGTGAGATTTAAATTTCTTAAATGTGGGCGGAATCAGGAGTAGACTTTTAGAGCTTGGAAGGGGACTTAACGATTTTAGTCCATGTAGGAGAGATGATGTGACTGACATTTTTGACAAGCTCAGCAGGAAGGGTGTCAGAGATGTGCGAAGTCAGATTCAAGCCAGCGACTAATTTGAGGAATTCTTCTTCAGGGACATGGTCAAATTCAGTCCAGGATGCATCATTTTTCAATTGAAAGGGGTTGCGGTTGGTGTTCTGGCTTGCTGAGAGGGGGAGTTTCGGACAGACCACCATTAGCAGGAGGAAGGGCCTTGGGTGGAACCTCTTTGCTAGGGGAGCATCCTTAGTGTCAGGTGGGGGAGGTGGATGGGTCATGGGAGAGTTCGATGTTAGATATTCTTTCAGAGAAGAATGTTGCGAACTCTTCTCAGCACTTAGTAGAGGCATTAATAGAGTGTTGAGAGAAAAAGAAGGTTTGCTATTCGATGATGTCGAAGAAGTATTTGTGTCTGTTCCTAGACTAGTCCAGTTGGGCTAGGAAGAAGGACGATTTTTCTCTGAAGATGTGTTTTTGTATTTTAGGCATTCAGATCGGAGGATCGAGATATGGCTTAACGTGGGTTTTTACCTCCAGATTCTTCCAGGCAATCGGAGTTGTTGTCTCTCTTTGTCAAGGTCTTCATTGAACCAGGATCTGGAAGGGATACTTCTTGATTTCTCGAGTTTCAGAGGGAAGACCATGTCAAGGAGTTCTGCCATTTTAGTGTTGTAGTGGAAGGTGAGTTCATTGGCAGAGGTGCGGTCGTATGCAGGAAGAATTTGGGGACTAACTAATGCTTCAAACTCTGTCTGAGGGATTCGATGTATGTCCCTCGCCCAGTGCTTGAGACGGATAGTTAGGTGGTGGGCCTTAGGCTGAATGACATTGATTTTAAAAAAGAATTAAGTGGTGGTCAGTCCAGTTGGTGGGTAGGATAGAGTGGAGAGATAAAGCATTGTGCTTTGAGATGATTTCGTTAAGGGTAGAACCCTTATTGTGGGTTTGTTTATTGCAGTGTTAGGTGAAATTGTTTGCTTCTAGGAGGGTGTGAAGGGCTTGTACAATTGCATCTTCGGCATTATTCATGTGCAGATTTAAGGCTCCTAGTATGATGTCTGTGCTGCCTTTTTAGAGAGTTTTGTGTTATTAGGTCTATTAAGTCTTCCAAGAATTATGGTCTTTCACCTGGAGGGTGATAGATGACATGAAATTTGATGAGGGTTTGGGCCTTTAGAGGTGACCTAAGCTCCTAAATATCAGGAGTGGCCAGCACAGATTTGGAGTGGCAGATCAGGAGGGTAAGGGGGGTAAGAGGGCATAAAAAAAGAGAAAATATAGTACCCCCTCGCTGCGCCTCTCCTTCATCGTCCCGCCATCGTCTCTCCAGGCCGGTGTTCCAGGAACAGGAAGCACCCAGACTGAGCTCCCCTTAGCCAATCACAATGCTGCAATGTAGGGAATGGGAACCTGGGCATGTTCTCCCCTGCTTCTGTTGGTTGGAGAACATGCAAAGTGCGCATGACTATTTGGCCAGCCCGAGACGGCCGGCAAAACATTCATGTGCACTTAGGGAGTGCAAACCATTCCTCTCCAGCTCCGCCAGCAGAGCAGCCCTGCCCCACCAGCAATGCTGCCACAGCAGTGAAAAAATAAAATGGTAATAACCTCGAGTTATTATCATTTTATTTTTCCTTTATTTCACTGCTGCAAAGCACTGGGGCGACACTCCTCCTAGGAGCTGCCACTGCTAAATATTCAAAGTTAGGGAATTTGGTATTGTGGAAAGGAGTTAAGTAAAGGTCTATTTTGTGTCTCGGTGGGGTGAGTAGATTGATGTAAGGGAATGAGTGGTCGTTCGGCCAGGTTTCGGTTAGAAAGCAAATGTCAATTTTGTGTCAAAGAATGTTTTCAGCTAAGTCAGTGGTATGCCTGACTGCTGATTGGCAATTTATTAGCATGCAGGTATTGAGGTATTGATGAGTGAAGGGAATCGTTTGCGTAGGGGTATAGGATGGGGGGGTCGGAGTGAATGTTTATAGCAGGATCGATGTTTGCCGTAGAAGCGTGAGGTTGAGGCAGGGTGTGACTAAACTTTGCATACTTACGTAGTGATGCAATTTCATCCAGTATAGTGTTGATTTTGAGTTCTAGACTGGCTATTATAAAGATTAGTTGAGAGGCGATTGGGTAGGGAGTTGGGAGTGGAGTTTGATGGAGCTCATTGGGGTCTGGGGTGGAAGTTAATGTAGTATCCAGCCTGCTGTTGTTGAAGGACTGAGTGGATCCGGGTGTTATAGATAAATCAGGCTAGACCGTGGAGGTGTGCCATGGAGAGGAGGAAAGTAATTCTGGTATCGAAGCTGAGCTTCAAGGCGTCTGGGCATGGAAGAGGCTGTGGGGTGATGGTGGTGGAGACAATGTGTGGGAAATGGGAGTAGAGGGTTCTGCTAGTAGAGCCGGGAGTGCATGGGTGAGTTCTCTGGAGTGGGTGAAGGGGTGGTAATGGGTGAGGATACCATGGAGGGGCATAGAGCAGGGAAGTGGCAATCAAAAATGTATTGGTTTTGTTCAGAGGCTTGGATTAGGATGTTCCCATTTCAGCAAACGGCTATAGGCAGTTCTTCGCTGAAATTCTGAGATGGGGATGAAGTGAATTTGGATCCATAAGGGACATTGGTAGTATTAGTTACCTGAAGGTGTGGCAGGAAGGTCTCTCTCCATTTGGTGGGTTTCTTACAGTGGAAGATTAAGTCCGTTTTAAGGCCTCCATGTGTTGGACTGTAGAAGATGTCTGTTATTAGTGTCTCTGGCAATGCTTTGCAGATTTTGTGTTTCAAGCCTTTAGCAGCATGTTTGGAGAGGTTTCACAAAAATCTAATTTAAGCCAACCCTTCTCTCTCCATTCACTTAGTTTCTCCCATATTTATTTAATACTACAGTTGTACTCATTACGATTAGACAATTTGTATGTTTTTCCATCATATAGTTGTCTTTCTGCCTCTGCGATGTACATTTCCCTCGGCATTATGATGATATTCCCGCCTTTGTCCGCGGGTCTAATGAGTATACTGTCATCATAGGCAAGATCTAACATGGCATTCTTCTGTGTCAAAGTCATGTTATACTTCACTTTCTTCTTAGTTTTTGTCCAATTCTGGCTGCGTAGTTCTAATAGGTCTTTGCCCATCTGTTCTTGGAAGGTATCTATGCTATTGTGATTCATTTTGGGAGTGAACATAGATTTAGGTTTGAAGATGGTACCCACCACTTGATTATGTTGAATTTCTAGTGCATCCAGGATTCTTCTAGCCTCACTACTGAGGTTCAGTTCATCTTGCTCATTCGTTAGTTCATCAATAGCAACCAAATTATCAATGTCTCCTATGATCATGTTGTCTTTCTCAGTGGTTGAGTCTTTGTTCCACTGTCTTTTATTTTTATTCAGTTTCAGTTTATGCCATTTTTTCAATTTTATTTTCAGCAAAATTTAAAAATGTCTATCTTTTCTTCCACATAATTAATCGTTACTGTAGGGCAAAAGGGTAGGCCTAAACAAAGGGTTCTTTTGTCTTTTTGACTTATAGGTCTATCTGACAGGTTAATTATAGTTTTATTTACCTGTGCGTCATCCATAATTATTTCTTCTGTTGTTGTGCCCCTTTGGTTCCCACTGGCAGTTGATTGTTTGATTTGTTTGTTCCTCTGTTTGCGTTTCTTCCTCCTCTTGATCTGATATTTCTTGGTCTTCCTCTTGCACTTGAGGGTTGTGCTTTGTTCTTCTCCTGTAGTCTCGTTGATGATCTGGTGGCTTCCCGGCTCTGTTTCATGAGCCGGTATTGCACTAAAAAATTATTCTGTTTTGGCATTACTCCTTCGCTCGATTTGATACTCTCTGAGCTTATCGTTAGATCTGACATATCTGTTAGTGAGTCACTATTTTCATCCTCCTCAGTTGCAGTTTCTTCATTGATATTTTGGATCTGATTTGTTTGAGCTTGAGTATCATATAAATGATCATATTTTTTGCTATGCGTGAGTATTCTGCCTGACTCATAATCACCACAGTCTCTGCGCAGTTTATATTGTTTCCTCTTTTTTATATCATCTTCCAGAGTTTTTAAGCGTTTCTTCATTTCCTCTATGAATTTGATAATTATTTCTTGGTCATCATGTTTGTTAAGTTCCTCAGTTATTTCTTCAATTTCTTTCTTGATTTTAATTCTGTCTGCCTATGCATATTTTACAAGGATTTGCATCATCACCCTAGAACTGTTGGTAGCGTTTTCTGACCAATCTTCTAACATTTGTGGGTCTAATGAGTCATAGGATGGTATGAGGTACAATCGTAGACCTCTTGGTATCATGTTTTTATCCAGATAATCTTGTAGTGAAGTCGCTTCCCACCACTTTGAGACTTCCAGTTTATGCAGTTTCTCATATCTACGTAATCTGTCCATGATCGTTTTGTCTGCCCTGGTGGGTGTAGGGAGTGTTATCATTTTGCCAGGTGCTCTAGCGAACAGGGACATAGCTGCTTCCCTTCTCTCTTTTTCATCATCCATCTTGACAAGAACTTTTTAGTTTGAAACGCGTAAGGCACAGCTATCAAGATCTTCAAGCTTTTACATTACACTGCTGCCGTACTATGTTGGTGAGTGCCTCCTGAAGCTCTTGGGCACTGGTGTAAAGGTTATATATATATACATATAACAAATAACAAAGGTACTAACAAGAACAATGGCGATGAGAAAACTGTCGTCAACCTAACGGAAGCAGTTTTAAGTAAAGCTGAAACCCAAATCCTGGCACTAGGATTATCGTTTTGTAATGAGTCCAACTTTGACTACGCTAATACAAGAATGGACATATATCAGTTCATCAGAAAATTGAAGTTGCGTAAATTCCACTCTCTAAAGAAATCTAAGAATGCATCAGAAAGCGCCTTATCCCAGGAACAAAATCCGGCAGCATTTTAGCTCACTCCCACACAGAATCTGGAGCGAAACTTGTTTACAGTACCTAGTGACCTATGCAATGAAAACTATTGCAATGAATCAGGAAGTCCAATCATGACAGGCCACAGTCAACCCACAGATAATGCCATTGTTGCTAAACGGCCAACTCCCTTCAAAACGAAGTCCAAATTCAACCCCATATTACTAAGAGACGGTATTGATATCTTTAATGAACAAGTGACTGAAGAAATTAAAAAACTAAACTACAGGACTTGTGCTTCAAAGAAAAAAGTATCATACAGAAACAGGCAATATCATAATTTGATTGCTAAGCTCAAAGAGAACAATGATGTAATTGTGAGAAATTCGGACAAAGGGGGCAATGTGGTACTGTTGTCAAAAAAAGAGTATATCATTGAAGCCCATTCGCAACTAGATGATCGATCATGTTACAGGCTAAGCAGTGCGGCAGCTATTAAAGAGACAGCAAATTCCTTTTATATGAAATTAGTAGCCTGGAAAAGCGCTGGACTTATAACCCTAGACGAGTATAAATTTATGAGGAACGACCACCCGATTATTCCAAATATTTATTTTATACCACAAATCCATAAGGATGCAATAAAACCGCCAGGACGACCGATAATATCGGCAAAAAAGAGCCTGTTGGAAAATACTTCAAGATATATAGACTTTTTTCTACAAGAAAGTGTGATTGGACTTTCGTCATACCTAAGGGACACGAGTGATTTTTTAAATAAAATCAAGGACTGCGAATGGGGAACCAATTTTTATCTTTTAACATTGGATGTATCTTCTTTGTACACTTGTATAGACCACAAAGATGGTGTTCGTGCCCCAGAATACTTTTTTCATAAAAAGAACGCCACTTGCTCCAAACATGACATTATGCTCCTAGACATGGTTACATTCTGTCTTAATAATAACATGTTCATGTTTAACCAAATGTACTACCAGCAAATGCGGGGGGTGGCAATGGGGGCCAGCTTCTCCCCCAGTAATGCCTGTATTTTTATGAGCTGGTGGGAGGAGCTGGTCCTCAAAGTCACCCTTGGAAAGCAATATGATGATCATGTTAGAATGTACTATAGATACATCAATGATTTATTTTTTGTGTGGAACGGAACGGAAAAAGAAGCCGTAGAATGGGTAGAATCATTGAACAAAAACAATGTCAATTTACATTTTACATCTACCATTAGCGCCTCTCAGATCAATTTTTTAGATGTTCAGGTACAGGTGATTGATGACAGGCTGGAAACCAAGTTATATAGAAAAGAAACAGCCGGAAATTCTATTCTGCATTTTACAAGTTTTCATCCTCACCATCTGATAAATAGCATCCCCTACGGGGAGATGTTACGCATCAAACGAATTTGCAGTAACCCAACAGATTTAGCTGAGGCCCTTCTTGGCTGTAAAGAGAGGTTCCTCGCAAAAGGATACCCTCTTAAAACAATACAAACAGCCATTGATGAAACCCAGAAGCTAGACAGAAATACCCTACTTGTCCCTAAAAAAATCAGGGAACCTAATGATATGACAGTTGGTAATCCTGACCCTGTAAGACTAATTATTCCGTACAGTGCTCAGGAGACAAACATCACCAAAATCATTAACAGAAACTGGGCGCTAGTAAGAAGTGACCCAGTAATAGGTGCTGAAATGCCGATAAGACCTAGCATAACATTTAGGAGAGCACCTTCAATGTATGGGGACTTGGTTTCGAGTAATCCTGAAACATCACCACCTAACAATTGGCTAGCAACATCTAATGGGTCCATTGCCTGTAGGTCATGTAAGGCGTGTCAACATGGGATAAACAAATAGAGTTACTGTACGGCTTTTAGTAAAAAAGAAATGATGATCTCTAAACCTCTGCATTGCAAAACTGAATACGCGATTTACGTCTTAGATTGTACCTGCCCTCTTCGATATGTGGGCAGTATGAAACTGCCAGCAAATAAAAGAGTTTTGCAACACATTCGGGCTATTAAAAACTGTTACCCAACCTACCCTGTCGCGCGACATTTTCGGGAGGTTCATGAAAGCAATTTACATGACCTCTCATATTATGTTATTGACACTATCCCCAAGACCAAAAAGGGTGGCGACAGGGAGCAGGCAATGAGGAAATTAGAGACACGCTATATACTAAACTTTAACAGTAAAAGCCCTGGAGGCCTGAATAACACAGAGGACCTACACACATGTTTATGAATTTTAAAAATCCACCTTTGGTCTCGAACCCGCAAATCCCTCTCTAGGCCTCGCCTTCTAACAATGAATTACTGATATATATCTATACCTGTTTAGAAGAAACATAAATAATATATTTTCTTCGTTCTTGCCCAAACAACAATCCTTTGAACAACCTTTTAGAGCTGTCCCTTCTCTAAATCAAAGAACATTTTTGATTTTTAAACAATTTATGTTTTTTACGTCATGCACTTTCATTCACGGGAATTGGGTTTTTATTATTTTTTATAACGAAACATTTGTGGGTATTAGCATTTCATGAAATTTGTATTGAGAGTTGAAACATGCATTCATGCAGTTATTACAGGCTAAATTTTATATTTGGAATGTATTGCATTACTTGATTCACTGACATTTATGAGAAATCATGCTAATGAAAATTATTGACATGATGTATTTAAAGCTCCCCGTACCAATGGAGATTTTAGATATTTATGAAGATTGAATTTATTTTTTCTATTCTTATAACGCATTTATTTAAAATGTACAGTATATGATTATTTAAAATGCAATATTTATGAAGGTGAATCTACTTATGGCAAACTTAGTACATCAGAAGTATATGTTTCAATCATAATGCCACATTCTTAAAAACAATGATTGTTGGAATGGTACCGAAATGTTTCGTTTATGTCTATTTATCACTTTAATCACGTGTAAATAGTGCTGCTTTATAACTGGTCCATAATTGAACTAGCGTTGTCATGTGATCAAGCCACTGCGGTGGTGAAATGTGTAATGGCCGATCAAGGAATAAACTTGAAGTTTTGCACTAAATCTGGGTCCATGTCTGCTTACCGAAGGAGACAGAAGGTGGTGTTGAAGCTGCAATCCTGATATATACATATATATATATATGTGAGCAAGGGCACTGAGCTGCCTAAAACTCGTCATGGCGGTGGTGCAGGGCGAAATGAAATAAAACACATATCTGCACCTGAATCTGGGTCTGCGTCCGTCTTTTTGCATTTGACACTGCAAGCGGAACATCAAGCATATATATATACTTGTCAAACCCCATATGTTGTGTATTGTCTGACCTGTCCCTGCGGTCTGAAGTATATTGGTAGCACAATTAATAACGTCAAAATGCGTATTCTAGAGCATCAACGTGCTATTACCAATAAGGACACAACATATCCGGTGGCTCGGCATTTTGCCAAGGAACATCATAGTAATAGGGATCTATTACAATATTATGGCATTGACCATGTTCCAGCCAATCCAAGGGGAGGGGATAGACTAATGAGGTTACGCAGACTGGAGTCACGTTATATCATTGATTTGCAGACAAAGAGTCCACAGGGCCTGAACATGGGGGAAGAACTTATGGTACACCTAACTTGATGAAAATTAGTGCATTGTCCGACATAGATCTGTAATGAGAATCCAGACATTATTGAAATGAATTAATTGTGTTTACTCTGTTCCTTCCTATAATGCAACTATAATATCATATTAGCAATGTCATATTATTTTTTATAAAGGATATGAGGTTTATTTGGAGATATTGAAATGTATTGGGATTCATGGGATCGCGGCGTGCTCAATGTGATGGTAACTGGTCATTTGCCGATACACAGCTTTATAATTTGGGACACCAGCTATTAAGCAGATGATTTACATCGGATTTAGCTGGTGATTTGCCGATACACGACAATATAACATTTCATACCAGTTTTGCGGCCATTTGCCGATACACGGCAAGATTATCTTGGATGAATCACATAAGAGATTAGTTCAATTTTGAACATTAAAAGATGGCCGCCACTCTCACAAGTGCATTCATGTGATCTCATAACCATCTTCTCTGTTGTTACTATATCGTAATGACGTATCCAAATGTATCCACACGTAGTTAAAAGTGGCCGTCTCACGAGGCTTCGTGTAGACACTGACGAAGGACTTACGTCCGAAACGCGTTTGTTTTTGCTAAAAAGTGGCAGAATAAAGTAAATCTTGCCCTTACCCCCCGGAGTGCTGTACTTTGTTCATGGATGAAACGGAGTTTGGAGCTTGATATATATATATATATATATATATATATATATATATATATATATATATATATATATATATATATATATATATATATATATATATCAACCCCAACCCATTAACTTACCCACCCTAAAAACACCCTTACCACCCTATACCCTTGCCCTCTCCTAAACCCTAAAAGCACCCTTACCAATCAATATCCTTATTCAAACTTAAACCCTAAAAATACCCTTACCATCTAATACCCTTACCCACCCCTAAACCCTAAAAAACCCTTAACATCCAATATCCTTTATGTTGTACTTTGTATATGAAGACACTGGTAGCCAGGTTGTAAGTTTTTTGAAGTCTTCTTTATTAATCCATGTCTTGTAACATCAAACAGGGATCATCCAAGTACAGCTCTTAATCCAGCTCTAATAACTCCTATGCCATCCCCACCAGGAGCAGCCTGCCTAGCTGCTCAGCCCATCTCCAACTGTCACACACTTATCCACACAGTCACCCAGGCATTCCATTCATCACAGGCACACCAACATTCCGTCACCATCTCACGCTCTGGCTGAGCAGCTAGGAAGACCTAGGCTGATTCACATACGACGTCTCAAGTTATAAATAGCGTAAAAACTGAGGCATCACAAAATACTAACGTTGCACGGCGGATACAAGTACAATTCCAATAACAGTAGAACACTATTAAACCGTGACCCCCACCGGTGAGCGACCCCTCACCCGAGTAGTACTTGACAAGAACATCCTTTGCATAAGGATACCTATGGTCACTAGATAAAAGTGCAGCTAAACCTATGACCCAATTCTACATGTACGGGATGTAACAACCAATGTAGAGATGTATACTCAAAATGTAATTTTATACACTGCCATAACGTCCATACTATAAGCATCAAGACCATGAAAGAAATGACCCCACATAAAATGTAACTGTTCTTGCAAAAACAATAATATGCCTAACAGACACTGTGACTTAACTCATTTTAGACTGCACAGTGTATTACTCATCAGTCTCAGGCACAACCTGCGGAAACCAGGTGAATCTCACGCTGAATGTAGACATACGCGTCGGGATCATCACCATGCGCTTGTGCTTGACTTGTGCACCAAAGTTCAACAGCTGACACTACGCCCCACGGACTGTCCATGCCCAAATCGACTTACCGCCATTCTGCAAACAGAGTTGATCGAGTTCAAAATTCCCTCATTAGTAGCAACGCGAACATATCGTTGCACTATTCACTGCTACGCTGCATGTCTAAATTGAAAGACTCTCACACTACGAACTTCTTCGTACTCTCCAAAGATGGCGGCACGTAGTTACGGCCATGCCGGGTGGCTCCAGGCACAGCCGTGCCTACAAACGTCTGAAGGCAACAACACCACGAACTAGAAGGACGTCAGAGAGCTCCATGAAGACATGCAGGTAAGACTCCACGCGGGGACTGCGCGCGGCTGGGAACAGCACGAGTTTCCATTTTCAAAACGCTTAGAAGCGGTTAAACTGACAATGCTTCTGGGGGCAGCCAGCATCCAAAATTAATTAAAAAAAATAAACTAGCCCCCATATTCGGATAAAGGAAATGGTTGGCAGGGAAAAACGCTCCTTTACAACACTGCCTCCACAACTGACCAGCTTCAATAGAAGCTCTAATAACTCCTATGCCAGCCCAACCAGGAGCAGCCTGCCTAGCTGCTCAGCCCATCTCCAACTGTCACACACTCATCCACACAGTCACCCAGGCATTCCATTCATCACAGGCACACCAACATTCCGTCACCATTTCACGCCCTGGCTGAGCAGCTAGGAAGACCTAGGCTGATTCACATAAGAATGTAAATCTTAGGATACAAAATGAACCCACCCCTAAACCCTAAAAACACCTTTATCAACTGGTACTCTTACCCGCCTCAAAATCTTAAAAACAACGGTACCCTAATCCCAAATGTGTGTGTGTATATACACACATGCATTTTAAATCAATCAAGGGGAGATAGAAGCTGAGCTCCATTCGGCTTCCAAGCATTATTGGAGTTATCAAAGGGGAATGGATCACTTATCCTGTGTTTTAACCAGGGTTGTCAGCCGTCTTAAAAAACCCACATTCATATTGTAGGTAGCGTGGCGGTATATCTTGATTATCCGCTATTTTCTACCGTTGTGAAAAGCATCATCATTGGGTCTGTCAGTACGCTTTCCTCCACCTGGAGTGAGACCTACTGGCGAGTACAATAGTGAAAGTGTATTTATAGTGAAACAATAACGAGAAAGTGTGAATACCTGAATAAAAGTAATCGTTTTTTGGTCTAACAAAGAATATAATAAAAATGAACGCAGTCCGTAGCTCGCCTGTAGTCCTAAAGTAGCACCCTGGTCGTGTGCATGTGCAGAAATATTGTCATGTAGGCGAACCCTGCACCTGTCTGTACAAATTAAACGTTGCAGAACAAAGAGAATCCAAAATATAGGGTTCAGAGACCTAGTTTGTATGTTGGTCACTGAGTATACTCTTTCAGTACAGACCAATCAAGAAAGAAAAATGTCTTTCTAGTGTCCCCTCACTCACCGGGGTTTCCCCACGGTGACATGCTTCATCATTGGGGCCATCCCAGTTCTCTACGAAAAGGGGCGTGCTGCGACTAGCGAACTACGCAGGAGCACTTAAATCGTGACGGACTATGTGTGGTGTAAAAGTGAGATGGTGAGTGGATGCGTGTGATGTTAAAAATACCATGCTAGCGGGCCTCAACAATTTTATTTAGCTCCTAGGTAGGTATATTAAAAAAGGGGGTTAACACTGCAAGTTAGCTGTTAATTTGGGCTAAATCAGTGTGTGGTCAACATGTTTCAAGCTCCCCAAGCTTTTCGTCAGGACCATACAGGGACCAGCCCTGTATTCTCCACTCCTATATATACCTGATGTGGTTTATCCAATATTTAAAATTATATATTGACGCTGTTAACTATAAAAACATGCGTGTGATACATACGATTTGTACTTTCTCGTTATGCATATAACGGTGCTTAATAGCACTTCATGGTCTTGGGTGGGGGCAGGATCACCTCATGGAAAACATTGTTCCTCAATGGTGAAACCGCTCTGCGTTACCTACTCATTCCCCGCCGGACCGCATATTAAATAAAATTAAACCACATGTAAATGGCTTTGATGCTTGTAAGCCATCATTCGGTAACACGTCATCTGTGCTTTCGACATTTGTTTTCCACTAAGCCTCTGAAGTGGGCTTTTCGCTGCAGATCTTGGAATCAATGTTTGAATAAAAGATTAAAGAGGCTAACAAAACTAATCAGAGCCAAGCAGGGCTGAAATGTGATAAAAACAACTTTAAAAGAAGCAATTCTGTATAAACAAGAGTACAGAGTCCTATGAAGAGGGCAATAGGCTGGAAGATGGGTGAGTGAAGAGAGAGGAAACAGTCTAACTGACTAAGAGCGAATTATTGCCATGTGAAAGACCGTCGAAATGAGAGCGGATAGGTGTGACAAACTAAGATGGACGCAGATACGTGCCAGGGTGCAAATCACTCATAATATGCTGCAAAAGGACTCCCTCTGTCACTAAAATCGTTTGTTTAATCCACTGTCTGCCAGAGCAAAAACCCTCATTCATAAACCTACAGAGTGAAGCAGAAGCTCATTTAAAACTGGTATACAGGGTACAACTGGAACATAAAATAAGCCTGCGGAGCCGTGCACCAAAATAAAAATAGACCCCATTAACGAAGCAGATAGCTAAAGAATTGGCCCACATTTGCAATCAGGGCAGTTTTGAACTTGTAGAGACAAACAGTTTTTGTGTTCTACAAGAAATAGGCAATTGTATGCATTGGGCTTGCTACAGACAGTGTTTGTGGCTGTGACAGAAAAAAGCGGCTTACCGGACTATACAACAGAGCCACAAAAACAACCTACACACTGACCAGTCACACCAGTCCTTGGGCACTGCCAGATTACCCTGTAGGCCAGTCTGCGCTTGCCCATATACCGCACATCGCCATACTGGGAGACTTTAACATCTCACTTGAACAACCAGACAGACCCTTAGTTTAACACCTCAACAGCTCGTGCAGACAATTTTGGAACTCTCAGCCTAGAACAGAAAGTTACAGGCTCTACCCACAGAACATCCAATTCAGCAATCTCATCTCCAAAAACAACCAAAAATTCCCTTCTAGTGAAAACCCTTGTCCTGCAAGCTTGAGCTCCGCATCTTGCCATCCTATTTTCAGCCTCCATCACCCACAACAAATGCCCGGCCTGCAATAACACCAGGATAGGCAAGTCTGGCATAACTGGGGCAGTGTCAGCCCAGACGGTACAGAACCTCCTTGTCAATAAAACATCAACCATTGGAGAGAGGATTACTACTGAAACCAGGAGTCGCGTGAACTCTGCATCGGGCCAGGTCACGATGTAGGTAGGGGTGGGATCCATCTACATATCTATCCTTTTCTTCCTCTAAGCTTAGCCCAGAAGACATTGAGGGTCTCATGACATCTACGAACATCACACAACAGGCCAGGCGATCCATCTACTCCAGCCATAAAACCGGCCACTGTCCTCCCATCTGCAGTTAATGTGATGATCAATATTTCTCTGAAGAAGGAAGGGTTCCACCTCCAGTCTGTTTAAAGCATTCATGGGCCTATCCTGTAATTAAAAAAACACATGCCTGATTTCTTGGACCCGGCAAGTTTCAGGCCTAAGGTCGAAATGCCGATTGGTACAAAAATCTTAAAGAAGGTCGAGACAAAGCCATGAACTATCTGGAGGAGTGCACTTTCTGGGTGAGTGCAATTTGGAGTTGGTCCCAGTTGCAGTGTTGAGTCTGCTTTAATTGATATCAGGGAGAGGTTTTTATTATTTTGAAGATTGAGGGAATGCCATCAAGGTTATGTTGCGTGATGTCTCGAATACATTCAATGCCATTGAATATGACATTTTGCTCAGTAGTTGGCAGTACTATTCTCATATATCTTTTGAATTGTCTCTCGCCAAAGGGTCCTCTTTGATGGGGAGTTGGCTCATATTTTGGAGTCTATGTGTGGATCCCTGCAAGCTCTCCACCCCGTGACTTAGTAATATGACTATAAAGCTGTTCTATGATTCCTGGTTGCACAGGGATAGGGTTTCCTATTTATACGCAAGACACAGAGGTAGTTGTGGCCCAATGTACCAGAAAACATGTTAGCTACAATTGAGGTTCTCAGCGCTATTGTTGTAGCTTTATATTTGTGGAATCTTTGAAAAATAAATCTTGACTTCTCATGTTGTCGTTGGTTTCGAGTGATGGGAAGAACCTGTGTGGCATACCGCAAGGGTTACTTCTCTCATCTGATGTTCTTCAACTCATGCTTAACTTTCTTCTGTTGTAAGCATAACATTCCCAACCTGTGTAATTAATATCTCTACAATGTATTACTTTGTCCTATGATTTTTGCTTTTTGACAACAGTTTTCAAGACTTGCAATCATTATGAGCCCCTCCCCACCAGCTGAATATTGGTTGTCTCAAGGGTCAATCCTTGAGGAAATGAGTGATCACCGAAAGGAGGACTCCCATTGGTTACCACACTTAATCCTTTAGAGATCCCCTCCATCAGTCTCCTTGGACTGGGCCCTGCCTGGTGGTAGCTAATTGATAGTTCCTGGGGCGTTGGTAGTGGTCTTCCTTTGTATATTGAAGACCAATGGGCCGTGGCCAGTGGAGGCCTCTTCGTTTATCTTTAAAAAAAAAATGTTGTGTTTGCTAACATTGTTCAAAGTCATCACTTACCTATCACTTCCAACGATTAATATGAGAAAACTATAATAAAGAACTTTGCAAACATTATCAGTGCATCTGTATTGTGAATGCATCACTGATGAGAGCGTGTTCCCTCTTACCGATCACTACGAGAAGAAAGCAAACTGAGTCCCTCGAACCCTACAACAGTGCTGAAGATGGCCTCTCCAAGAGATCAACTGCTGCAAGTGCAGATTAAATGGTGGTGACAGCACCTTTCTCTGCATCACATTTTAATATGTGTGTCCTTTTTATTGCCCATTTCAGCTTGTGAAATGTGGTTTTGCACTTGGTTGACTGAAGCTCTGGTTTGCAATGAGTGTTTAAAGATGGGTTGTGGAGTTTACTTTGTGCGTGTGCGGCAGGCTGTCCGAGCTATATATCCCGACTACCCAGCTCAGCCGAAAATGCTACTGGTACTGCAGGCGGTACTAACAGGCAACCCAAGCAAGGGACTGATCACAAAATTATATGAGGGAGCAGGACCCACTTGACAATCCCTCCTACAATAAATTGAACACTGCACTGGGGACATCTTTGTCATTTGATGCTTGGAAGTTCTGTTGCACACTGACGGGTCGCCTGATGGCAAATTGCAACCTCTGCATCATACGTTTCAAATACTTACATCAGCTATACTATACAGCTCTTCAATTGTGTAGGTTTGGGCTGTGGGACAATGCTTGCTGTGTGCGGTGTGGGTAGGATGATGCAAATTTTATGCATCTTGCATGGCGCTCTGCTGGTATATATGCCTTCTGGATTTGTGTTATGAGTGTGCTCATGGAGGCGGTGCTGGAAACTGTGGTGTGTGGGCCTGATGGCTGTCTACTAGGATGGGTGAAGAACCTCAAGCCATGCAATCGGAGATTAATGGCCATCTTCACTTTGTTTGCCAAATGGGCGGTTGCGCAATGTTGGGGGGGCTAAAACTCTACCGACAGTGAAAGTGTGGGTCCGAGGCTTGCTGTACTGCAGGGACCAATTGGGGACTTATGTGGAGGAATTACCTGAAGCCTCGCGGCCCAAGGATTTTTGGCCTCCACTTACAGTGTACTTGCTGGGTAATCCTGATTTGAAATAAGCGGTTGAAAGGCTGCACTGATTGCTGGAGGTGGTGGTATTGGGGTCGCCATTACGGACTGTTTACTGTCTCAGATTATCACAACATCGGGTTCAATTAACTTATGTGTGCCAGGGTCTGGGATGGGGAGGGTGGTGGGTCTGTTTATGTTTTGGAAATGACTTCAACTGCAAAACACTTGTACTGTCCATTTGTTCCAACTGACTTGGTGGGCCCCGTCCGTGGGCTCTGTATTTTCTTGCTGCAAGCTGAACAATAAAAAGATTTTTTTTTTTTTAATTGGGTTGTGGGTTGTATAAATTTATGCATGTGGTATTTGTATAGTGAAAATGTACAATGAACTAAACAAAATGAGGAGCCGCGGCACTGGAAGAATATCCAAGACCGGCTCAAAAAAACCAAAATGGTAAAACAGAAAAGACGGGCGGGGGGGGGGGGGCGGCAAGTGAAGGGAGTCACACACAATAGAATTGGGTGAGCTTACTGATGTAAACAAAGGATGAGTTTACATCTTGAATATAGACGGGCGGGGTGTGTTTGTGTGTGACTCTCTTCACTTGCCGCCCCCCCCCGCCCGTCTTTTCTGTTTTACCATTTTGGTTTTTTTGAGCCGGTCTTGGATATTCTTCCAGTGCCGCGGCTCCTCATTTTGTTTAGTTCATTGTATCCCAACAGCCTTTCTGGTTAAAGTACGTAGACGGACCGAGTTCCGAACCTGTTTGAGCACCTTGCCTTAAACACTCCCAGCATTCTGCTTTCACTACATCGTTCAAAGCACTGCTTTTTGCAATATATTGACCTGACACTGTCTATTTACACTTGGATGTTTCCATTTCCAGCTTTTTACAAATCGTGGTGATCCACTGGTGCTTGACCACAAAATATTTATATATTTTTTGAAAAAATAGGGGCGGTAAATTCTGCACCCATATTTAGCACACGTGCAACATAGGATTATGAGCACCATTGCGCTATACAGATCAGACTTGTTCTACATTTATAATCATAAATGCTTTTGGTGTCTCAACACAGTTTAGCGCATGCGCGAGGGTATAGTGCTTCCTTTTATCCCCGAGCACTTCTGCGCATGCGCGTCGAGACCAATGCCAGACTTGTAAGATCTGGCTTGTCTGTGTTCCCAGTGACACTCTTCCTACCAACGCAGGTGAGCACCTTTTTCTCTAAGTCATACTGAGATAGTTGTGACTCATAATCACATGGCTACAGTGTATGCCTTTATTGGCTGATCAGTTAAGATGCTCCCATACTTAAACGTATCAAGTGGACCCGTCGGTGCCTCCCTTTCCGCTCGTTTTGAGCGTCAGGTACCGACGGATAGGTAAGTTTAGAAAACTTGCAATGATTGTCTTGTAGTACTCTCTACTTGTATGGGCAGTGCCGGTAGCGAGTGGTCTCCACATTATCTTTTGGTAGTGTTTTCTGACTGGTTTTTTCGGTTCGTCTGCTTCCTTTTGCTGCTACCTATTACGGTATTTGCAGTGCCTTTCAGGGAAATGCTTTAGACTTAGGTCGGTTTTCGTCCGGCAGCATTCTTTTGCTGTTATATATCACAGTACCCAGTGCTATACACAGTATTAGTCACGGGGTAACATATGGTCGTCATTGGCATTATCATCACCTCAGTTCTCCCTTCTAGGGCATCTATTTACCACAAGCAATCTGTGTTGGTAAAGTGACAGGGTTAGTTTCTGGCAGGTTAGATAGGAGTCTATCACACTTCCATTGGGTTCTGTGTGTATAGCGATTGGGCTGGACACAGAAGGATTGTGCGCTAACTGTGTCCTTTTCTCTACACACCAGAGCGGGGCCTCAATTTCCCGAGCGGTTGCCGGGCGAGGTGAGGTCTTCACCCACACAAAGCTGGGTGAGTATCACTATGAGGAAATGCCTCCTTGTGATGAAGCTAATATACTTATTTGTTGTGCAGAACGCAAATTGTTCTTGCAGGTGTTCTCTGTTTTGATGGTGTCTGTGGGGTTATGTGGACTCATGTGTGTAAATGAATACATTGCAATTTTTGTCTTTTTGACAGGAAGAAGATTTCTTTCCTGTCGTCAGTGGACACTGGGGTTCCAAGTTTTGGGGAGATACATGATTTCCTTAAGTACATTGCATGATATTGATGCAACTGATTCTTTTCTATGTGTGTACACTCCTTACACTGTGTTGCAGTAGCCTATCTTCTTTAAGGTCCTGATGAAAGCTGGAGTAATACTCCTTCTAGCTGAAACTAGTCGACCACTCTGCACAGCGCCAATGTAGTTTTACCTACCTACTACTAGGCGTGTTTTTAATCTTGACACCTACACTAATCTCTATAAGCAATTCCTTTAGTCTAGGTAGTCAATTTTAGCAAGCACTTCTTCTATAGCACTGCACTTTTTCTGCATTATACTTTGAGCACGACTGTGGCTAAGTGTGCCGCTCTACATTTCTGCACCGTCACTCGATGCTAAAGGCGGTGTATGGAACGACTATCAACCCCCATATGATGATATGCCGCCACAAGGGTGGTCTGATGGGATTTTTTTAGCCCAGCGAGACTCAATACTCTTTTTCACACTTGCACCCGTGTGACTCCCGTTCACCACTCAAGACAGCACACCACCCTGGACCTGGTCTTCTCTTTCTGTGTTTCTCATCTTATTCTTAGGGGCATGAGTTGACAGGTCGTTAAATTATTTCTCCTCTTGACCCTCCGCACATTTGTTTTTTCAATATTTAGAGCAACTTCTTGTTGCGGGTCTATATTCAAGATGTAAACTCATCCTTTGTTTACATCAGTAAGCTCACCCAATTCTATTGTGTGTGACTCCCTTCACTTGCCGCCCCCCCCCCGCCCGTCTTTTCTGTTTTACCATTTTGGTTTTTTTGAGCCGGTCTTGGATATTCTTCTAGTGCCGCGGCTCCTCATTTTGTTTAGTTCATTGTATCCCAACAGCCTTTCTGGTTAAAGTACTTAGACGGACCGAGTTCCGAACCTGTTTGAGCACCTTGCCTTAAACACTCCCAGCATTCTGCTTTCACTACATCGTTCAAAGCACTGCTTTTTGCAATATATTGACCTGACACTGTCTATTTACACTTGGATGTTTCCATTTCCAGCTTTTTACAAATCGTGGTGATCCACTGGTGCTTGACCACAAAATATTTATATATTTTTTGAAAAAATAGGGGCGGTAAATTCTGCACCCATATTTAGCACAGGTGCAACATAGGATTATGAGCACCATTGCGCTATACAGATCAGACTTGTTCTACATTTATAATCATAAATGCTTTTGGTGTCTCTACACAGTTTAGCGCATGCGCGAGGGTATAGTGCTTCCTTTTATCCCCGAGCACTTCTGCGCATGCGCGTCGAGACCAATGCCAGACTTGTAAGATCTGGGTTGTCTGTGTTCCCAGTGACACGCTTCCTACCAACGCAGGTGAGCACCTTTTTCTCTAAGTCATACTGAGATAGTTGTGACTCATAATCACATGGCTACAGTGTATGCCTTTATTGGCTGATCAGTTAAGATGCTCCGATACTTAAACGTATCAAGTGGACCCGTCGGTGCCTCCCTTTCCGCTCGTTTTTGAGCGTCAGGTACCGACGGATAGGTAAGTTTAGAAAACTTGCAATGATTGTCTTGTAGTACTCTCTACTTGTATGGGCAGTGCCGGTAGCGAGTGGTCTCCACATTATCTTTTGGTAGTGTTTTCTGACTGGTTTTTTCGGTTCGTCTGCTTCCTTTTGCTGCTACCTATTACGGTATTTGCAGTGCCTTTCAGGGAAATGCTTTAGACTTAGGTCGGTTTTCGGCCGGCAGCATTCTTTTGCTGTTATATATCACAGTACCCAGTGCTATACACAGTATTAGTCACGGGGTTGTGGTAAATAAATAAATAATACCTCTATTTTTGACTAGATATATAATAACAGATAGCTCAATAAATAAGAGTCAAGATTCGAGGTAGTAGGAGTTTGCAGGTTTAATACAGCATAAAGGACAGGAACAGGACAACCTGCACGGGCAAGATCTGGGATGGCTAGCAACTTTTAATAACAGTGCACAAGCATATATAGTTAAACAAAATACATGATGTTCAATACAATAGGCGTAGCAGTGGGCAGGGCCTGTAGCAGTCGCGAAAGATAAGGCTGAAGTGGGTGTAACAAGAGGCGTGAACAGGGCGTATACATAGACATGTGATGTAAACGTAACAGAATATGTCATAAATGGGGCGGAAACATGGAGGGGGCTACCTAAGGAGCCGGGACCTCTAACCTAGTGGTGCGCGCAAGCTGGCAATGACGTGTTACTAGGAGGAACTGGGGGCTATGACTTCTGCGCTAGAAGGAGAGACTGAAGTCTGGAGAGTCAGAGCGACATGTACCTAAACACTATCTAGTATCTGATGTTTAGAGAACATGTTGATAGAATCCAAAAGTTATCAGGGCAAAAGCTAACAGACACTAAGACTGGTGCATGCATTATTCTACATGTAGTGCGTATTGAGGAATATTAACTGACCATTAATACAGTATTTCTCTTACATGGAGACGTAAAGGCTAGACCATGACGGAAACTATTGATGCGATTCAGTAGCTTAGGAATGCAGAGAAGGAGAGCTAGACTGATAACTAGAATCATAACATACTCTTGGCAGACTGGCAGGCAGAGCCAGGCCGAGCCGGGCACTGTGAGGCAGGAAGTAAGTGAAGGGTCAGGAATACAGGTGGGGGCTGTATCGCTCCTCAGCGAGGGTTCAGGAGACAGGAGCTGAATCTGAGTCCGGGCCCTTTTGAGGCCTAGAAACGGGGACTTTACAATGAATTAACGTGCACACTGAGAAACGTGGCAACGTAACTTTACATAGGCTTAATACTCGTAGCTTTCACGAGAACTGGAAACTGGCATACTAGAGATGGACACAACTGTAATTGCGTCTTCAATCGATCATAAGGGAATACATATGCATATTAATCATGCACATACAACATAACATGGGGAACACGTAGGGACACAGAACATGGCAAAATTTACTTTTCCACATTCCCTCCTTGTCACTACGTTTCCATCAGGAAACATCAATATTCATGATACCATCTATCATTTCATACAGTATCATTTGCTCGTCTCGAATTTCCTTGGAACGGGATCTAAGACGGGACTTGGGAATAGGAATACAAGAGGTAGCACAAATGCCGCAAATCGCAGGGCCACATTGTATACAGAGGCAGCAACTGAATATGATCGCTACTGCAATACCTAGAAAGGACAATACTTTCCATCCCCAGGCAGAAATTATACTCCAAAACCAACCGGACCATGTCCAGGTGCCTGGATTCTGGTGTAACTGATGGGCAATTTTATGAAGTCTGGTTATAGCTGAATAAACAGACGGCGCGTTATTAGGAATGAAAATGCAGCAACTAGATCCGATGACTCTACATGCTCCTCCTCTATCGGCCAGTATGACGTCAAGAACGAGACGATTTTGGAGCACGACAAATCTCATAGCAGATTGCTCCTCGGTTAAGTTACCTAGAGCAGAGGCAGTCTCATTCACTACTGCTTCAAGGGTTCTGGTTAGTCTACGTATTAACTTACTATTCTGGATAGGTCCTATAAAGAAAAAGAATCCTTTATTGAAGTCTTGATATTGTTCTAGAGTAGTTTCAGTTTGATCGACAATCGGGGACTCGATCTCCCTTCTATGTCTAATGTGTACTAGATGTGTGTTTCTATGATAATCGGATGGGGCTAGAAAAACTGGTGGCAGTAGGAAGGCAATGTAACAGGTTCCCTCCCAATCGAGGGGCAGACGAACATATGCGGTCTGACCACAAACAAAATAAGAATGACGTGAAGCTTTGAAAATAGATTTCCCACTGTCACTATACTTGACAATAGTAGTACAATCACTATGTCCTACATGTGCGGAACCATTATTTCGGACACATAATTCGCCTTTGACTGGTAGTACTGAAATAGCAGGTAAGTCTGGAGTAGGATCAGACTGAACATTCAGAACCATGAAATTCGAAGAATAATTACCCAAATTATAAACTTCATTTTCTAGATCTAACCCTGTTCTGTGGGGAAGACCTTGCTTGTCTGGAAAACATGTACTGTTCAGAAGGGACATATCATTTGAAGATGACGTTAACAGGGACCAGGCTCCACATGAGCCATTATGTGAAAACGGATAAGGAAAGAGTGGCAGAACTCCCTTCGGTGTCTGGAAAGGGGGGAGTCGACCACACACCCAACAATTAGTGGCATTGCTGGTCTGGTGTGAATAATGTAACATACGGATAAATGTATTGTTGCGCATAGCAAGACGATAGGATAGTTCGTGAGGAGGCAGATCACTAAACGTGTGCTCTACTGTAGCATTAGAAAATTTAACATGAGAAATTGGAAAACATAAATGAAATGCATAACTTGTGCAAGTAATCATTAAACTTAAAAATAATATAAAACTTAGAAAAACGATACATCGGATTGAGTTTTGACTAACTCTCTCACTATGGGGGTCTATCTCATACATGTCAGATACCTGTCTAACCGTTTCACCCGCGGGGGACTTAGACAATTAAACTGGCTGACTTATTTTACTAGACCGAAGCTTCTGTTTATACTCCTGCTGCGGAGTTATCTCTAACAGGGAATCCTTTGAATCAGAGTCAATAGCGGGACAGTCCTTGATAATAGTATCTTGACAGTCTTTAAAATCTTGACAATCCTTGGAAATGTTCTTGGAAACAGTTCTTAGTCGGAGTCCGTGAAATTTCTTGACATGCGACAGGTGCACCCACCCCTTCCTGCCTTCCAACTTCACGGCTGTGCGGGTGGTCAGAAGGACTAACTTCGGCTCCTTCCAGCGAGGCTCCAGCGGACTTGAACGATCAAAATTCCGGATTAAAACCAGGGAGCCAGGAAGGACCTCGTGTGGCTTGACTTCAGTATTGTCGGGAAATGCAGCGGCAACCTGTGAACGACAAGAGTGTAGGGCAGACATCAAGGAAGCTAGGTAATCTGTCAGCATATTACTGGAAACATCTGTAATACTTCGGGGTCTGGGTGTACCCCACATGTTCGGGGGGCGGCCGAATACGACCTCATAAGGGGACAGACCTGATCTGGAGTGTGCGACCATGCGCATATAGAATAGGGCAACTGGCAGGGCTACTAGCCAGTCTACACCTTTCTCTTTGCATACTTTGGCAATACAGATTTTCAGGGTTTGATTATGTCTCTCTACGAGACCGGCTGCTTCTGGATGGCGTACACAATGGAACTTCCACTGGTACCCTAACAAAAGGGAAACGTGCTTCATAAGTTCGGATGAGAATGGCTGGCCGTTATCAGAATACACGACCCTAGGGAGTCCATAGCGGGGGAAAAATTCACGAACCAACTGCTTGGCAGTGGTCGCGGCTGTGTAATCTGGGACTGGATATGCTTCTGTCCACCTGGACAAAGCGCATACAACTACAAGGACATACTTGAAACCTCGACATCGCTCCATCTGAATATAATCCATCTGGAGGACTTCAAAAGGGTGGTCAGGAGGCTGGAATCCCCCTTGTTCCACCGGGACACTTTTACCTGGATTGAACTGGCAACATATCATACAAGTACGGACTTTCTGCTTGGCTGCAGCTCGTAAATGCTTGTTAAACCAAATGTTCTGGATACTGTCTATCATGGCTTTTTCTCCTAGGTGTGCAGGACTATGTACGGTATTAATAATGACTTGAACCATAGAGTCGGGGAGAAACCATGTGGCTTTTCCCTTCGTCACCCATCCCTGATCTGTCTGGACCCCTCCTTGTTCGGACCATTTCTTAATTTCTTCAGGAGTAGCATGTGACTGGATATCTATGACATCTTGAGTAGGGTCCTTAACTGTCATACAAGTAGTCTGTTCTAGAGTGGATGTCGGTGTCTTGTTAACTGGTATGTCTGGTGTCTGTGCTGTAAGCTTGGCTGTTCGATCTGCTAGATCATTACCTTGGGAAATAATGTCAGTAACTTTCGTATGTGCTTTGCACTTCATGATAGCGATAGATGTCGGTAAATGTATTGCATCTAACAGAGCTTGAATAAGGAAACCATGCTGAATCTTGGTTCCATGAGAAGTCATGAAACCTCTCTCTTGCCAGAGCACTCCAAAGTCGTGTACGACTCCGAATGCGTAGCGTGAATCTGTGTAAATATTAACTTTCAGGTTCTTGGCATGTATGCAGGCTTGTTTCAGAGCAACTAGCTCTGCTGCTTGAGCGGACAGAGTGTCAATACGGTGTGTCTCTATAACTTCAGTGTCAGTAGTCACTGCATACGCGGCTACTAGTTCTCCTGTACTTGTTCTCATACATGAACCATCCACATAAAGTGTCAGGTCGGGATCTGGTAATGGAATATCTGTCAGGTCTTGTCTTGGCTTTGTCATGGTGTTAACTACTTCCACACAGTCATGTGTGGCAGGATTTGAAGTAACTGACGGTAACAGTGTAGCAGGATTTAGAACGTTGCAGCGTCTGATTTCTATGTGTGGCTGGAACAGTGTCAATTCATAACCTGTTAAACGTGCAATGGTCAAGTGCTGAGTCTGGGTTCGGTTTAAAAGAACTTCCACGGAGTGTGGAACTTGTACTGTCAAGGAATGTCCTAATACTATGGAATCACTTTGTCTAATAGCTAGTGCTGTGGCTGCAACTGACTTGAGGCACGCAGGCAGAGCCTGGGCTACTGGATCTAGTGTGCTCGAAAAATAAGGACAGGGCTTGTATTGTCCTGCTTGATCTTGTTTGAGAACAGATAATGCTGTACCTTCGCGTTCTGTGACAAAAAGTGTAAAAGGCTTGCTGTAGTTCGGTGTTGCTAGAACAGGAGCTTGACATAAGGCTTTCTTTAATTCATTAAAAGCAAGTGTATGTTCCTGGGTCCAAGGGAGGACAGTCGATACGGCTGCCTCCTGTGTCGTTAACTGTATCAGTGGCTTGGCTAGAAATGCATACTGAGGAATCCATTGTCGGCAATAAGAAGTGAGGCCGATAAAAGCACGTACCTCCTTCTGAGTCTTGGGCTGAGGAAGACTCGCTATTAACTGGATACGGTCAGGTGTCAACTGCCTACCCCACTTGGACAGTAAGTGGCCTAAGTAGATCACTTGCTGGACACAGAATTGAAGCTTTGAAGGGGACACCTTGTGCCCCATCTCGGCTAGGAAGTACAGAACTGTAAGTGATGCTCGCTCGCAAGCACGTTCAGAACGGGCTGTGATCAGTAGATCATCGACATATTGGAGCAGGGCAGTGTCAGTTGGCATGTGAATATTGTCTAGTTGTCTCTTAAGTGCTTGACTGTAAATACTAGGACTTTCTGTGAAACCTTGAGGAGCTCGTGTGAATTTATAGCTCCTTCCATTTAAACAAAAACCGAAAAGGTACTGGCTATCTGGATGAATTGGAACACTGAAAAATGCGTTCTTGAGGTCGATTACGGTGAAAAATATTGCCTCAGAATCAATAGCTGTCAACAGAGATGAGATATCTGGAACAACTGGATACTGGGGAATAATACATTTATTGAGTTCTCGAAGATCAATCACTAATCGATATACTGGGGGTGCATTTGGATCAGTACGTTTTATAACTGGAATAATAGGAGAATTACATACATTGGAGTCAGTTTCTACAACTACTCCTTGAGCCATGAGCTCGTCAATAATTTTGGATAAGGCTGCTACAGCCTCAGGTGGCAATCTGTACTGTCTGATTCGTGGTAACACTACACCTTGCTTGAGAGTCACACGATGGGGTGTGATTTGCATAAAACCAACATCAGTTGGACCTTGCGCCCATAGGTGCTGCGGAACATTAGACAATCTTGGATCAAAATCTCGTAAAACATAGTGACCCTTGAAGTCACGCAAAAACAAACGTATTCCTTCTGGGGAGCAGCAAATAACTGCACCTAATTCCTTCAATGTCTTAATACCTAACAAATTTTCTGGACATGACTTCGTAAGTAACAGATCAGTAGTTCGGGACAATGGACCAACTTCTAGAGTAACTGGTTTTGATATCTCGTTTACAATTGGCTTTCCTGAAAATCCAAGGGAAACATTTCTAGAGCCTGAGAGCGGAGCCCCTGGAACCTCGTCATGACTAATAGTAGTCCTACTTGCCCCTGTATCAATCAGAAACTTTCTGTCTTTCCCTAATACTTGACTGTGAACATAGGGACCCTCTTGATCTACAGGAATCTCGATGAGAGGCAAGCCTACCTCCCTCTCTAGGCTGTTTCATGAATACGCTTGATACTCTGGATACTCTGTCTGGGCATACTGGTACATCTGCTGTGTAACATGCTGTGTTGCAGCAATAGGCTGCGGTGCTGGAACTGTCTGTTGTGCATTCTGTGGCTGAGAAGTCTGTGAAACTTGTTCTTGTCTAGGCGGACGTGGTCTTTCTTTAGTTTTACCAGTGGCTATATTGTGTTTCAGAACTGCACACTCGTTTATAAAATGACCTGGCTGTTTACAGTAATTGCATGTCCCTTTAACGGGAGCTGCAGGATGACTGGCTTGATTCGGACCCCTCTTCTGACTGTCTTGTGGAACAGATTGTGCAACTAGTACTTTCATTTTCGTGTCTTTCATACGTCTTCTCTCGTGTTCTTGCTCTTCTCTGATTCTATTCTGGTGATACTGGAGCATCTGTAACATCTGTGACGGGGTACTAGCTTGCCATGTACTTTCGACTTTCAAAACTCGATTCTTAACTTGTGGACTTGAATTCTCGACTAATTTAGTAACAAAAAGATGAGGGTATGACTCGCTACTCGTCTTTAAACCACTGTTTATTATAAAACATTTCTCAAATCTAGAATAAAAATCACTAGTGTCTTCGTCTTGTTTCTGTTTACAGGCTGAGATTGCATCCCAGTCTTCCTTTTTAGTGGCTAATAATCTAGGCAAAACTTGTATCAATAATTCTGGTAATTCTTTACATTTGTCTCCAAGACCGGTACCTGGTACTCGTATCTTATCTTCAGCTTCTAGAGCTGTCCAATCGATCTTTTTCTCTCCCACCTCCCAATCCTTTTCCTTGAGTTTTTCGTATATGCCCGCAGGCAACAGGACTTTTAGCATTTTAATAATATCTGGATACGTGTATTCTCCCATACGGAGCATGTCTTTTAATTCTCGGTGGAACCCTGCTGGATCTTTGTCGTGACAGGGAATTAATTTCTTCATCTCTAAGAGTTCCATCTTGGTAACTGGGGTGTAAACAAATACTCGTTGCATTTCACCATCTGGTGTCCTAACTGGGTGTACTTCTCGTAACGGATGCTGTCTATCTATGTAAAACGGTTTACTTTCCGGGGGTGAGACATGAACAAAATGTGGGTTCAAAAACGTTCTATATTTGTGGCGCTGTTCTAGAATGACACTAATTAAATCGGTACCTAGACCTTTCCATCTATACTGGAGTAACTCGTTCAGGATATCATGTAACGGACCTGGATCGGAATGCTGACCCTCATACAGTGTAATGAGGTGCTGGATCATATACATACCCACCAGTCGCTGCTCGGCTGGGGGCAGTTTCAGAAACATTTGTGCCACTATTTCGTCTGGAAAAGTGGTAGAATCAGTAATCCATCGGACTGCTGATCGGGCTAGTTCTTGTTCATGCATGGTACTTAATTCACTATAACCGATTCGTGATTTCAGAATGTGATCGGTAGCTTGAAATACTTGTTCTAGAGAGCCTTGTTCTGGTGCTGGATGATGAAAGACTTTCTTGTGTTCTAGGCGTAAATGTCGGTCTGGAAATCTAGATTTACCTACATACGCTATTCTGGCGGTATTCTCGTCGTCTACCTCTTCAGTAGGAGAGTCATTTTCTTTCTCGCTTCCTAGAGCTTCTTTGCGTTGTTCGTGTAACCTTATTATTTCTTTATGTATTTTCTTGTACATACTCTCTATACTATTGAGTGTCTTGTGCTTACCCTCGGCTATATTATCACTCCACCTTGTCAGAACTTTCATTTCGGTCGGATCTTTAGTCGGGGAATCTTGTTCCCTAATTAAACAATTGATCAGAAATTTTAATAACATAAACTGGATCTCAGCTTTCCTGAGAGACATGACTTCACCAATACTTTCTGGATCTTGTCCTGTACGGATGAAACGATACATTCTGTCTAGATCCTCTTTCATATTCGGTAGGGTGACCAAATACTCGGACACCTGTCTTATACGTACGGAATATATAACCATACTATCCTCGCCTGGGACTGGATCATAACAGCATTCAGTAAGAGCTCGCCTGATTTCTGCAATGGACTGATATTTAGGCGTACGCTGTAACGCACGTTCATGTAACTCGACTGCCCCTAGACGTCTACTTGGCGGCGGGGTACCAGGAGGACCTCCTCCCGCGGCCCCTAAACTGAAATCGTCGACTGATACTCTTCGTGCTGGCAGAGTGACTGACGTGGCGGGAATTTGTACTACGGGCTGGACCGGGGGTACCGTAACAGGTACTGCAACAGGTGCCCTGGTGACTGGAGGAGCAGGATTTACATTATTTACAGGAGCTGGCGGAACAGGATTTGCATATTCTGGGACTGTGTCGTCCAAATAGGACGAGAGAAAAATATCAGCTGCGGTCGGTTTGTGACGTAGCTTGGTCGGAACTAAAGGTGGCGGGAAATTACTGGATGCCTCCGGGGTTGCTTTTGGCAAGCCCTCAGCAAGAAGAGGATACATACCCTTAATGAGGGCATTTCTCTGTCTGTCTGATTGTTCGGTTTTAACTCGTTCACCTATTTCGATTAGTTCCCTTTCTTGGGCTCTTTCTGAGGATTCTCTACTTAATTCTGACTTTCTGATTTCTTTTTCTGTTCTTTTATGAGATTCTTTGCGCCATAACTCGATGGCATCTTTCTGTGACTGTCTGGCTTTCTTTTTCCATAATGCTTCTTCTACTCGCATGATGCACTCGGCATCCCATGTACCCGATACGGGCCATCTATACTTTTCTTCTAACTGTTTGGTGTACTCCACCCACAAATCTAGATACAATATGGCACTTATGCCATGCTTTTGATACATAAAATGACCTGGACTGTCCCTAGGCGGGACAGGAACTGCTTCTTTTAACAGACCTTTTCTAGTTTTTAACTGACGTAATTTGGAAAACAAAGGCATGACTGGGCTGGAGTCTAGACACAATACAATACACAATGAACACGATAATTACTGAAGAAACACCACTTTCATACAACGACATTGAAATACATGAATGACATTTAGGATAACAGTTCGGACAAAATACTACCTGGAATACTGAAAACAGAATACATGAATTTCTCGAGAACAGAACGGGCTAGAACAGAAACTAGATGCACTGCTGAAACAGTACGAAACTTACCGGTCTCATAAAGAGACACGTCAGGACCCGCATCCACCTAAGTGGACACTTCGTGTTGGATCTGTGTACCCAAACCCACGGACCAGAGACAATGCAATTGACCCTGTCTAGATACTACCCCAGCAACGGTACTCACCGGGCAGCAAGAACGGAAGGCCTCTGACTGGACTGGACTGCTACGACGACGGACGGGCGAACTTCGGACTTCTGTTACGGGTGGGCCTCCGGGTACCTCGGACCTTGGACTCTCGGCTTGGGCTCTGGTCGGGACTCCCGCGTTCCTCCACCGCCTCGTCTGGATGCTGGACCGCAACCTCCGTCTCCTCCGTGGGCCTGAGGGATACTTGAAGCAGAAATATCTGCACGTGCACGGTATGGTTCCGTCACGGCTGCAGAGGATCAGGGGGCTTGCGTGGCTTCACCGGCGCGTGGGGAAAGGGCAAGTCCCTATTCGGCCGCCATTATGTGGTAAATAAATAAATAATACCTCTATTTTTGACTAGATATATAATAACAGATAGCTCAATAAATAAGAGTCAAGATTCGAGGTAGTAGGAGTTTGCAGGTTTAATACAGCATAAAGGACAGGAACAGGACAACCTGCACGGGCAAGATCTGGGATGGCTAGCAACTTTTAATAACAGTGCACAAGCATATATAGTTAAACAAAATACATGATGTTCAATACAATAGGCGTAGCAGTGGGCAGGGCCTGTAGCAGTCGCGAAAGATAAGGCTGAAGTGGGTGTAACAAGAGGCGTGAACAGGGCGTATACATAGACATGTGATGTAAACGTAACAGAATATGTCATAAATGGGGCGGAAACATGGAGGGGGCTACCTAAGGAGCCGGGACCTCTAACCTAGTGGTGCGCGCAAGCTGGCAATGACGTGTTACTAGGAGGAACTGGGGGCTATGACTTCTGCGCTAGAAGGAGAGACTGAAGTCTGGAGAGTCAGAGCGACATGTACCTAAACACTATCTAGTATCTGATGTTTAGAGAACATGTTGATAGAATCCAAAAGTTATCAGGGCAAAAGCTAACAGACACTAAGACTGGTGCATGCATTATTCTACATGTAGTGCGTATTGAGGAATATTAACTGACCATTAATACAGTATTTCTCTTACATGGAGACGTAAAGGCTAGACCATGACGGAAACTATTGATGCGATTCAGTAGCTTAGGAATGCAGAGAAGGAGAGCTAGACTGATAACTAGAATCATAACATACTCTTGGCAGACTGGCAGGCAGAGCCAGGCCGAGCCGGGCACTGTGAGGCAGGAAGTAAGTGAAGGGTCAGGAATACAGGTGGGGGCTGTATCGCTCCTCAGCGAGGGTTCAGGAGACAGGAGCTGAATCTGAGTCCGGGCCCTTTTGAGGCCTAGAAACGGGGACTTTACAATGAAATAACGTGCACACTGAGAAACGTGGCAACGTAACTTTACATAGGCTTAATACTCGTAGCTTTCACGAGAACTGGAAACTGGCATACTAGAGATGGACACAACTGTAATTGCGTCTTCAATCGATCATAAGGGAATACATATGCATATTAATCATGCACATACAACATAACATGGGGAACACGTAGGGACACAGAACATGGCAAAATTTACTTTTCCACAGGGTAACATATGGTCGTCATTGGCATTATCATCACCTCAGTTCTCCCTTCCGACAGATAGGTAAGTTTAGAAAACTTGCAATGATTGTCTTGTAGTACTCTCTACTTGTATGGGCAGTGCCGGTAGCGAGTGGTCTCCACATTATCTTTTGGTAGTGTTTTCTGACTGTTTTTTTCGGTTCGTCTGCTTCCTTTTGCTGCTACCTATTACGGTATTTGCAGTGCCTTTCAGGGAAATGCTTTAGACTTAGGTCGGTTTTCGTCCGGCAGCATTCTTTTGCTGTTATATATCACAGTACCCAGTGCTATACACAGTATTAGTCACGGGGTAACATATGGTCGTCATTGGCATTATCATCACCTCAGTTCTCCCTTCTAGGGCATCTATTTACCACAAGCAATCTGTGTTGGTAAAGTGACGGGGTTAGTTTCTGGCAGGTTAGATAGGAGTCTATCACACTTCCATTGGGTTCTGTGTGTATAGCGATTGGGCTGGACACAGAAGGATTGTGCGCTAACTGTGTCCTTTTCTCTACACACCAGAGCGGGGCCTCAATTTCCCGAGCGGTTGCCGGGCGAGGTGAGGTCTTCACCCACACAAAGCTGGGTGAGTATCACTATGAGGAAATGCCTCCTTGTGATGAAGCTAATATACTTATTTGTTGTGCAGAACGCAAATTGTTCTTGCAGGTGTTCTCTGTTTTGATGGTGTCTGTGGGGTTATGTGGACTCATGTGTGTAAATGAATACATTGCAATTTTTGTCTTTTTGACAGGAAGAAGATTTCTTTCCTGTCGTCAGTGGACACTGGGGTTCCAAGTTTTGGGGAGATACATGACTTCCTTAAGTACATTGCATGATATTGATGCAACTGATTCTTTTCTATGTGTGTACACTCCTTACACCGTGTTGCAGTAGCCTATCTTCTTTAAGGTCCTGATGAAAGCTGGAGTAATACTCCTTCTAGCTGAAACTAGTCGACCACTCTGCACAGCGCCAATGTAGTTTTACCTACCTACTACTAGGCGTGTTTTTAATCTTGACACCTACACTAATCTCTATAAGCAATTCCTTTAGTCTAGGTAGTCAATTTTAGCAAGCACTTCTTCTATAGCACTGCACTTTTTCTGCATTATACTTTGAACACAACTGTGGCTAAGTGTGCCGCTCTCCATTTCTGCACCGTCACTCGATGGTAAAGGCGGTGTATGGAGCGACTATCAACCCCCATATGATGATATGCCGCCACAAGGGTGGTCTGATGGGATTTTTTTAGCCCAGCGAGACTCAATACTCTTTTTCACACTTGCACCCGTGTGACTCCCGTTCACCACTCGAGACAGCACACCACCCTGGACCTGGTCTTCTCTTTCTGTGTTTCTCATCTTATTCTTAGGGGCATGAGTTGACAGGTCGTTAAATTATTTCCTCTCTTGACCCTCCGCACATTTGTTTTTTCAATCACTAGTAAAAATGTAGCCAAAGGAAATCAGATCACATTACAGGGCCAAAGACGAGCAAAAAAACAGGTGAGGCAGCTGGTTTGTGGACCGTTAATGCATCATGATGTAGTATTGTTTAAAAAGGTGAGTCTTTAACTCTTTCTTAAATGGGAGCAGCATTGGGGTGATCCGGAAGGATATAGGGATATTGTTTCAGATCCTGTGTGGATGGAAAAGACTTGCTGCCTTGTTTTTTATGTTTTCCCATTCCTTATTCTGCAGTCTGATGGTGTTCTGGCTGTGGGTGTGCTTTTATCGGCAAGATAAACAAATTGGGAGGCTGGTTGTGATGGCTTTGTAAATGATGCAGCTGGTTTTTAACATGGCACAGGCCGGCACGAGATGCCAATAGAGTTCCATCTGGATGGGGCTGAAGTGATCATTTTTCTTCAGACCATGGATGAGGCCTTCTGCAGTTTGTAGGATGCCCTTAATGGATGCTAGTGTGGAGTCTGCTAGGCAATAGAGCATGGAATTACCACTATCCAAATGCAAGAGTATGATGGTTTGAACAACAATTCTGAAGTCCCTTTCTGGATGAAATGATTTACTTTTCTTTAGAGGAGCAAGCTGGTACCTGGCCATCTTTATTATTTTGACATTGTTTTTCCTTAAGGGTGAGGTTGGTGTCCAAGGTGAATCCAAGTGAGTTGGAATTCAGTGGGTGCTGGAGTTCGAAGCCCTCAAGGTTCATATTATTAAGCCAGATTTGCATTATTACTTGTTTGTTGTTTGAGACAACAACACGGATTCTGTCTTTGTTGGGTTTAGTTTCAGGTAGGTTCTGAAATTCCAAGTTTGGATGACGTGCAGACAGTGTTTGAGGCATGGAATGTCTGAAGCAGAGAAGACTTTCAAGTCGAGGGTGTTGTGGGTCTGGTAGGCAGTAGATTAGATAGAAGATGCGTGTGAAGAAGTGGGAAACTGTGCAGCATATTTTGTGTGATTTGCAGCCTGGCATGAAATCTGAGTTGTCCATAGGTTGTCAAACTTACCCACTCACTTCATGTATTCGTTTTCATGGTTTTTCATGTGACAATATCTAGCTTTTCTTCAATACAAACATTTCCTCACTCTTCACTGAAACCTTTTTATTCCTTAATTCATCCTTTATGTGGAGTCCCACAATGCTTGGCTCCGAGCTGCATGGTTTTTATTATGTATCACCTTCCTTTGGCTAGAATTATCCAGACCTTTGGCCTCATCTTTCTTACATATGCTGACAATACCCAGCTTGGTATTTCTCTCAATCGTGAATTCTGCATTAACTACACTCATTTTCGCAACTGCCTGGTAGCAGCAGCAACATGGATGGGCTTCAGTCGTCTTAAATTAAGTGCTGGAAAAACAGAGGTTATGGTTGCATTAATCCCCAAATTAATCCCCTAGACCTAAGGTGGTGGTGAAAGTCCTTGGTTTCTTGGTGGATAGTAAGATCACCATGGACCACCAGATTAAAACCATTGTTGCCTGTTTTGGACTCTCACAATGCCTTAAAATACACTCTTTCTCCTCTAGTTCCCTTAACCCAGAAAACCATTGCCCAGGCGATTATTATCTCCTACCTGGATGATGGTATTGTGCACTATCTGGACAGGTCCCATATCTTACTCAGATTCCTACATATTGTCCAGAATACTGCAGCCCTCCTCCTACTCCTTGTCTCCAGACACCATTCAAGCCACACACACCTAAAAACCCTGCACTGGCTCCAATTACTAAGAGAACTCCCATCTACTGTGCGCTCACCCGAACACAACCCAAGTACATCAAGCACCTACATACACACTGCCATGCACCCTCCACTCTAGTAACTTCCTTCTTGTATCTACCCCCTGAATTAAGTTTGTCAGACAAGGAGCTGCTCCTTCTGATTAATTGCCCCACACTCTGATGTTAAACCTTGGACGGGTCGGGGACAATCGGTATTTGCCCGGCGGTATTGCCTCTGTGACCCTCTAGTTATTTAATCAATGAAGAGGCAGGCGCTGGAGAATGGAAGGCAGGAAACCAGGTTTTTTATTCTCTCCGGAGGAGAACACAACAAAACGGGCAGAAGGTATCGTTCTGAGGTGCTCTAGCTACATTTTTGAGGCCTGGCCTCTTATACACTGTTTTATGACTTTATTGCAGATTACATATTCATGTTAAAGCTTTGATGTATGGAAAAGACATTCCCGGAACTCCCCTTTGGGCCCGTTCCCACACACATTTACAGTTGAAGTCCCCACCCTAGTCACAACAGGTGATGAGTATCGCGCAGCTGGATATTCCGCCGATTCACGGAATGTGGGGGGGTTTGATCGGATCTCATGGAATGGGGGCTTTGATCAACCCGGGGATCCTTTGGTGGGGGGAAGCTTTCTATTGTACGGGGAGGGGCAAGGAATGGTATCGGCAGTGCTGGGTGTCGGCCTGGGAACGGGGAAGACAAACGGGCACACTGGGAAAAAGGGGGTTTGCATCTAAGGGCCGGGGATCGTGAAAGGGAAGAAGGGAGGTGTCGCGCTGGGAACAGGATGAGGGCCTGGGGCAGAAAGGGAAGAAGGGAGGTGTCGCGCTGGGAACAGGATGAGGGCCTGGGGCAGAGCAGCGCCGAAGAGGGGTTTATGATTCAAGGCAGGTGCAAGCAGGGGGTTGGTCAGCGTGCAGGCTTAGTGAGGGCGAAGGGCTATATCAGGGGCCAGCAGCATGCAAAAGGGTTCGCTCTGATCAAGGCATCTTAAAATGGCGGGTGCGCATGACAAAAGTGTGGCATCAGGGGAAGAGGCAAGATGGCGCAGATAATGTTCACCAAACCGTACTAATTTTCAACAGTCCTCCCTTTAACATATTCAAGACATCTTGCTGGTTCATTTTCTACTCGGTTCTATTGTGGTGGGCATGAGAAAGAAAACGGTAGGAACCCTAGATGAAAAGAGTTGTAAACAATACATTTTAACATTTCTAGTTTTTAGGAGGTGGACCTATTTGATAAACTTTGATCAATTTGTTTTAGCAGGAAAGTCATAAAAATGTAATACAAAAAACGGTTCTGCAGCGAGAGCAGCAAGTACATTTCATAACGTGAACTGGTAGGTTATTACATATATCAGATTCGGATTGGAGCATGATCAATACAATGGCGGCTGGGAGAGAAATGAGGCATAGCAGAAACGGTGATTGAGGATGTCAAATGTTCGAAGTTAACGAGTTCTCATTATTCTTTGTTGTCTTTCGTTGGCGCTGTGGAGCACCGGCGGTGGAGCTACAAGTCCAGCTCTATTCTAAGTTCTGCGTTGCAGGGCACGACCCTTTCCTCGCGTTTCTGGTCGGAAAGGTCCTTTTCGCCCTGTGTCCTTTGAGGTGATTGTCAGAAAGTTCAGATGGAGGAAGAGCGTACAAAACAGTCCATAGGGTAGGTCGGAGAAAAAGGGGGATGGAGCAAGGCCAAATTAGGAACAAACTAGGGGAACGAGAGACTTCAGATGGGCGGGCTCATGACCGAGTCTGGAGAGCGGGGACCTTTCGGCACACATTCGAACATAGAGCGGGGGCATCAGTTTAGCCCTTTCTTCTCACTTTGCTGGAGGTAGTGCCTCGTCCTGTAGCTCTGTTCTGTCGCGGTCTCGCCTTGGCCCATGTCGTAGGTGTTCCATAGTCTGCAGTCAGGCCTCGTGCTCCCACATCCGGTCCTTCTCTCTCCTGACAGCCGTACCCTTAAACGAGTTTGAAAAGACAGTCTTTAGAGAATTTGTAGAGGAAGGAAATCACAAAAGTCTATTTCTCTCCCAGCTTCAGATAGAAATGAAAACGTCCGTTATTTTAGGGTTCACAACTAACATATAAATGACCGATGACGGGCCTGTTGGAGGTATTATGGCTTTCCTTCATAATTATTTATTACAGTTTCGACAGTTTATCTGATGGAGACCCACCTTCGTAAGACGGGCTTGACAAAGTTATGCCGTTCTCTAGGGCTTTATATTTACCAAGGGTACTGTGTGCTATCGACATGGTACTAAACAGATGTTTTGCTGTGGGACGAACATAGGCTAAACAGTTCTTTTTATCAATGCGTCCTGTTTTTCAACTAAACAGGGTTCATTTCAACGACTTCTTCACTTTGGTCTAGTCTTTTAACCTTGTAAAACATCATTCTGGTTCCTACGTAGCTTCCTACGGCCTGAGTACTTAATCAGAAAAGACAGGGGTTTTATGGGAGACAACTAGGGACATAGAAACTTGTGGTAAGGGCGTAAATCGACCCATTCCTCCCAACCGGGAATGAGGGGTAGTTTCATAACTCCAGTTTGGAGCGGCTGATACAGGGGATGTAACAGGGGTGATCATTTTTCCTGTTTGGGTATTGCGACAATTCGGGGCGGGGAGGGTCGCGTATTCTGAGGTCCTTGTTTTATACCATAGGAGCCGTTGACATGTAGTTCCCTTATTACGGGCCAGATTAGGGAACCTCTGTCGTCTTACCTGTCCTTTCCCTTACGGCCCAACCTCGGTTCATTGACTTCTAGCGGAAAAGGAGAGGTAATGACACGGTCTCAGGGTGATTGTATTAAAGACAAGTTTTTGTGCAAATACTGACGGTATTTGAAGCCAATTAGGTGGTGCGCTAGGGGTGGCAGTCTGCCAATTTCGGGGCTAATCGCTCGGAAGAGTGGGAGTGCAAAAAAATAGAAGGAGAGAGAGAGAGAGAGAGAGAGAGAGAGAGAGAGAGAGAGAGAGAGAGAGAGAGAGAGAGAGAGAGTGTGCAACGGCAGGCTAAATAGTACACGTGCAACAGAGAGGGTGGCAGTGTAGTCAAGAAAGGCTATTTAGTGCATTACACAGTAAAGGACATTCACGGGTCTGCGTTAGGATCTTGTAATCATGCAGTTTGAGTATTAGACAGGGTAGAGGGGACGTGCCTTGAGAAAAGGAAAGAAGAAAGGAGGTACCATTTTGTCGCACTTTCTCGCATTCTCGGTCCTTCGACCAGTTGGGTCAGCGCCTCGGTCACACACACACATTCTCTCATAGTTTCGCATCATACGTGACATGGGTTCATTCGTCCGGTCTGGTTTAAGGGTGATCACTTTTTATCAGGTCGTGCTAATTTTTCGGGTTTGTTCGATACGTGAGTAGTTTGCAGGCGTGCTTAGGCACCACCTTGCGGCGCTAGTCTGCTTCGTGTATTAGACATGGCAAGGCTTCAGATCTTCGCCACACCTCGGCTGTAATTTCTGATGTAACCTGCAGAGGGAGGAAAAAAAGGGGGGGGGAGGGGAGGGAACAGCATTCGCGCATATTTAAATACATGTGTTCAAGAGTCCTTTACTCACCTCTTACTCGTCTTCCCTCCTCGGGGCAGAGTCCCCGGGGATATGGTTTCTGGAGTCGGGGGGGGGGGGCAGTGTGTCCATATAGGTCGTGTGCGGGGAACGTGAAAAGGAAACCAGAGGTGCCTAGTGCGAGGTATCTAGTCAAAGGACGTATCTCACTATCGGGATCCTTAAACCTCCTTCAACGCTGTGGCGTTCTAAGGTTCTTCGGTTCTTGGGTCAGCTCCGTTCCCTGATACCTTGGAACGTTGTACTTTATAACATTTACATCATTTCATTTCACCCTCCTTTTACATTCCCTCATTTACACCGTTCGTTTTACCCATCCTTGGAAGTCAAGGTCTTCCTCCACGCGAGAGTTCATGAGTCAGTCGCGTACTTTGAAGGCAGAGTGTCGTGTTGTCGATCCGATCCGTCCTCCAGGGCTGGGCAACCATCTTCTTTCAACCTTAAAGAGAGAGCAGAGTAGGGTGCACAGAAAAGAACTTTCCCACCGATCCCACATTTTTTTTAAAATAAAGCATGCAATACCCGTCCATAGTTTCGAAAACCTTTATTTCTCAGCATCATTTCAGTACGTGGATGATGAGGGTGCAGTCGTATTTGGTCGGACATGGCAATGGCTAAAGCGCGTACAGTGGGAGTGTCGTCTTGCGGCAATAAATACATTGGAAAGTTTTATTCATTCATTTGTAAGAAACTAAAACGTCTATTAATTGGCTGGGGGTTCGGGGGCATTTATTTCATAATTTAGAAGCATAATCATAATAGTTGCAATCAGATTTCCTATATGCATACTGTATGTGTGCGTCGTAGATGAGGTTATACATCAGCTATAAAAATATAATACATTGTACATTTGTAATCAACATTTTTTAACGGGATCCTTTCACACTGTTCGTCGAGTGAGCCCTCCTTGTCTTTTCTAGCCAAGTGTACAAAGGATCATATAAAGTCTCAGAACATCAAGTTTATATTAGTGCGAAGGAACACCACGAGGTGTTCGCAAGTCCCTCTTGATACCGGCGCCATTTTGGGCGGGGCCGGCTCAGTCCGGAAGTAGCATCAGGGGGAAATGTTTCCCATTACTGGCAGTTTGGACCAGAGTCCTTTTCGGCAGTTCTAGAATTCATGCTAACAGAAGGAGTGGCAATGTCATGTTTATTTCGTTGGCGGTCAAGGCAGCCGTCCCTTACCGGAAACCTGCAGAGGCCGAAGGTTCCGCCGGGGACTTTTGTAGGATCTTCAAGGCTGCGGAGATGCTGTCGGAGATGGGGGCTCGTGCCCCAGTGGGCAAATGTCCGAGTTATATTGCTGGTCAAAGTTACTCTAGTGGCCGGGGCCCGCCTTCCAGCGGACCCAGACGCCATTTTGAGGCCCTACAGGGGCCACTCTCGTCGAGTTTGCAAGAGTGGAAGAGATCCTTCGGAGTGAAAGGAAGAGGTCCCTGTTGTGTGAAAGCGGGACGTTCAGCTGGGGTGCAGCTGTGATGCCCCCACCTGGGGGGGGGCGAGGGAGACTCGTTCACGCCGTCTCCTTCTCCCGGTGCACTCCATGCTGCTCTTTTTCATCGCCCCGCATGAAGGTCTCTCCACATCCGGTGTTCCCCAAGTCTTGTGCTCAGTGCTGTGGGAGTATGGCCACCTGTGGCGCGCATTCGGCGCGGCACGAGTATCGGTGCAGTCATTGCAGGTTCACTGTTCCGAAAATACGGCCACCATTGCACGTTCGGTGCTGCGCAAATACTGGGGTGCCACCATGGTGTGTTCGGTGCTGTGCAAGTATGGGCACCATCGCCTGACTGGGGGTGTTCGGCGTTGGGCCGGGGGCTGGGAGACCTCCTATCGGTGGAGGTGGGAGAGGCTCGTCCGCGTCGCCTCTCCCTCCCGGCCCGATCTGGACGCATTCCTGCAGGGGTATGGACAGGGCATCCGCCGCCCAGGGCTGCTGCGGCTGTTGCGGAGGAGAAAAGGAAGAGGTGCCTCGCTCTTCTCTGGACATGTGGCGGGACTACTCAAGTCTATCCAGGCCCGTTGCGGCTGGGCCGAGGAGGCATGTGGCGGGACTACCGGAAACTACCTAGGGCCGTTGCGGCTGGACTCCGCTGGCCCCTGCCTCTCCTCCGGCTTCCCCATATGTTAAGATTTCCTGACCAAGAGTTGGCAGCGGGGCCCGCCTTATATGGGTTGCCGCTGGTTGGGCGTAGCCGTAACCCTGCCCTACTTTGGAAGGTTCCAGAATGGGGGGGGGGGGCGAATGTTCTGTTTGACTTTCATTTTCTACAGTTTACCGTTATTATTTCTTGTTTGCTGTGTTAAATTAAAAGTTCAAGTTCATCAATGGTCTACGGATTTTGTTGTACCATTTCTTTCTTTCCAGGTTGCTTTTATGCTAAGTTTCTGCTTAACAGAGGTTGAGTAACACGGAAACACGTATAGAGGGATGACGCAGATTCGTACATTATATACACACAAACTCAGACGGGGGGGGGACAGTACAAGTACGACATACAAAGACCCAAGACGAATATAAAACAGTTATTGGTCATAATTATCTCTTTCCGTCTGTGAATCTTAAAGCGAGGCTGGGTTCCCGTCTTGACGTTGCCCGACCTAGGAGAACTTGAGCATGCCGCTGAAATTGTCCTGGCGAAATCTGTGCCATCGGGCATAATCAAACGTGGTGGTTCTATCTGGTCTGTCTATGTAAGTCGGGTTCTTCTTTGCCTCGCGCTTTTTCTCATACTGCCGATCTGTCGTTCCTGTCGGCCCTTTGCCTTTACTCACGCTCAGTAGAGTCGGGCATTGGGCTTTCCAGTGTCCGACATATCTACAAAAAGCGCATTGGTCTGGCCCTAAGTCTGGTCGTCTTTTGCGTAGTGTCGGGGGATAACTTGTGGGTAGCGGTGTCCTGGGGTTGTCCTGTCGGTATATTTCTCTACTTGGTTTGTCCTCGTCTTTTCTCTGTCGTTGCATAGCCTCTCTGCGCCACATACCGAGACTGTCGAGCATAATAGGCGTTGTCTTATTATTTCGAAGGGCTATTTCTAACGTTTCTATTTTATCAAGGTCAAAGGATCCTGCCAGTGGCCACTGTTTGTCTTGACTTTCTTTGGTATACCTGTGCCACAATTTATTATAGGCTATGGTAACTAGTCCATAGTTTATGAACATGTCCTTATTAGGGGTGCCTTCTAGTGGAGCTATATGGTCCACCTCTAATACACGGTCCGGGCTGAACCAATTATCAATCAATGGGGAGAAGACAGACATGACGGCTCGTAACGAGGGACTAATAAGTCAGCAGTGCCTATCTTATCACTAGGTGCAAAGACTAGACAGAATATTCCTATTCTACGTTGTTTGCAGGCAGTGAATACCTCATGAACAAAAAATAAAAAAAGAGTAACCAAGAGCGCGGAACAATCAAGCAATTAATAAATAAATAAATAGGATAGAAAAAGGACAATGGGGAGAGTAAGTAGGGCGCAAAAGTCTGCGTCCTCTACCCTTTCACTAACCGCAAAGAGGAAGCTGTTGTTTCCGGTTTGCAGACAGAGAATCTCCAGAAGACAATCTGTGAACAGTAGTTCGGGGTTAAAGAACTCAGTTTAATCAGTGAGGGAGAGGGGAGTCTCCCAAAAACCGTTAAGAAATAATAGAGTCAGTGGGGGAGAAAGATAGGCGCGACGGTTACGTTACCTATCCTTCACCGTTTGCAAAAGAGAAGGAGCCTACTGTTTCTCCGTGTGCAGACAGTGAATCTCCAAATAGGTCAAACAAAGAGTAATACTAGTATTTTATGAATAATCAAGCAATCAAACAATCAAGCAATCATTTTGTAACTTGTCGCGATTACACGACCTTACCCGGACCATGTGGACAGTTTCTTGTCTTCCGAATCCAGCGCCCGTTCGTCCTCTTTTTTCTCGTATTTCTCACGGCACTCCTAATGGTTCCCAGTCAGGACCGTAGATCACTCGAGAGAGGTCTGTTCGGAACTAGTGAAGTTCGGATGATCGGCTGCCAGACGAGGGTCTATTGGGCAAGAGCTCTCCCGATCGTTGCAGTCGTTCACTCTGTCGTCGGGACCTCTCCCACTGGATCCACGAGTCGCTGATGGGCCCCACGCTTGGGACACCAATTGTTAAACCTTGGACGGGTCGGGGACAATCGGTATTTGCCCGGCGGTATTGCCTCTGTGACCCTCTAGTTATTTAATCAATGAAGAGGCAGGCGCTGGAGACTGGAAGGCAGGAAACCAGGTTTTTTATTCTCTCCGGAGGAGAACACAACAAAACGGGCAGAAGGTATCGTTCTGAGGTGCTCTAGCTACATTTTTGAGGCCTGGCCTCTTATACACTGTTTTATGACTTTATTGCAGATTACATATTCATGTTAAAGCTTTGATGTATGGAAAAGACATTCCCGGAACTCCCCTTTGGGCCCGTTCCCACACACATTTACAGTTGAAGTCCCCACCCTAGTCACAACAGGTGATGAGTATCGCGCAGCTGGATATTCCGCCGATTCACGGAATGTGGGGGGGTTTGATCGGATCTCATGGAATGGGGGCTTTGATCAACCCGGGGATCCTTTGGTGGGGGGAAGCTTTCTATTGTACGGGGAGGGGCAAGGAATGGTATCGGCAGTGCTGGGTGTCGGCCTGGGAACGGGGAAGACAAACGGGCACACGGGGAAAAAGGGGGTTTGCATCTAAGGGCCGGGGATCGTGAAAGGGAAGAAGGGAGGTGTCGCGCTGGGAACAGGATGAGGGCCTGGGGCAGAAAGGGAAGAAGGGAGGTGTCGCGCTGGGAACAGGATGAGGGCCTGGGGCAGAGCAGCGCCGAAGAGGGGTTTATGATTCAAGGCAGGTGCAAGCAGGGGGTTGGTCAGCGTGCAGGCTTAGTGAGGGCGAAGGGCTATATCAGGGGCCAGCAGCATGCAAAAGGGTTCGCTCTGATCAAGGCATCTTAAAATGGCGGGTGCGCACGACAAAAGTGTGGCATCAGGGGAAGAGGCAAGATGGCGCAGATAATGTTCACCAAACCGTACTAATTTTCAACACTGACAAGGTGCATCAAAGGCTGTATTAAAAAAAAAAAAACCTGCCTGTTCTAGCCTCTGCCCCTGTGTTCTCCTTGTATGGAATCCCCACCCTAGTTCTATGGCAACTAAGTGCTTTATAAATCTCAAACATAAACTATATCCCAGGCTTATTACTTTATATCACCCTCTTACATGCAATCTTTAATTATGTTTCCATCTGAAGTGCTTCTTTGAAAGATGTTTTTATTTCATTTTAGTCTTTTTTGTCTCTCTAATGATCACTGTCATCCTTTTAATAAACAATCTTTAAAGTTCTGCAATAAGTGACCTCAGTGAAGGCCTCTTCAGAAGCTCGCTGGAAAGCAGTTGTTTAATGTTCAGATCATGTTTTACTGAAAGATGGTTTAGAAGGATCAAAGCCATTTGGTTGTAGTAGCTTAATGTATTTATAGACACTCAGGGTTTGCCGTTGCTGCCTACTCACAAATATTACTATTTTTCTGCCACACGGTACTTGGTGATACTGTCTGTGGTTGCATCATGAAGAACTGCATATATTATATTAACATCAGACTCAATTTTAAAAAACAGAAATGTTGTAAATAGTAGCTAATAATGAACTGACATTTTTGACAGTGCTTGATATAATTAAAAAATGTATTGAGCCATAAAACAGACAAAATCCCTCTTGTGGTCATAAGGTGGGTCCATTCCTGTGCTATTATAAGTAAACACATGGTAATTTTGAAAATGCCACCTTTAGAAAGTTGTCATTTTCTTGCCTTAGCCATTTGGTACCTGCAGCCTGTTCCTGGGTCACATAGCTAGGTGTAGCTAGTAGTTGATCTTTGTGAGATAAAGGAAAGATGGGTGTTGTCTGGATGTGCCACTCTGAGTTAATGAGGGGGAGGAGCTGTCACCTACCACACATGCAGATCGCAAAGACCCTGCATGATCACTTCTTACAAAGGGTTTTAAAATGATCATTTTGTGACCCCAGACAAGCTGAGGCAATGGCAAGGAGGAAGGGGATATCTGAATCCTCAGGGGTGAGAAAACATCTAGAAGCTTCCTCTACTTCAAAGTGTGCACTAGCTATAAATATTGGACGTCAGACCCCACCTCTTCAATGCACTTCTGGACTTTTGGAAGACTCTGCCAGGAAGGACTGCTGTGCTGCTAAAAGGATTGTCATTCTTCCAGCCAGCTGCCCTAATGGACTGCTGCCTGCTGTGCTGATCTGCTACCTGATGCTAGCTTGCCTGTGTAAGAAGGATGGACATTCAACCTGTTCCCAGGATTACCAATGTGACTCCAAGGGCTAGTCTCTTGTGACGTGCACCTGGACTCTGAAACTATGATTCCTATGCTGCTAAGTGGTTTCAAGTCAGTCCTGGACCCTTGGAAGTGAGCCTGAGGATGCTCTGCCAGCCCATCTGTGGATCCATCAGAGCCAACGTATCACCTCTGCTGTGCAACACAACCCCAAGCAGAAGGATTCTTCCAGCGCAAGGACTCCACATCAACCTCGCAGCTTCTTTGGCATCACCGCTGTGAACACATCCCGACACAGGCCCTCACATCTCAAGAATCTAGTCAATGGCATGGTCGACGATGATGCAGGACCTTGAATCACAGCCTCACAGCTCCCTGGAAGAGACACTGTGCTACTCATATCTGACCCGGACCTTGCATTGCCTCAGCTGTGCAACACATCCTTAACGCCGGATGTCAAAATGATCTGCAGCCAGGCTGGAAGGTACTCTTGTTCAGCCGGGCTAATTAGGCCTGTTCTCCATCATGGTGGCCCTAAACTTCTGACTTTGTTTCAATCCAGAGCGACAAGATATCCTCAGTTGGTGATTTGTGCTTTTTAGTGCTGTTTTCACTTAAATCTTTAGAATGTAATATCTCTGGTTCTACTGATTGGATTTGTGTTGTTTAGGTCTTGTTTTATTTAGGCAAAAAACTCTATTCTTCTAACCTGCTGTGGGATCCTTTTTGTGGTGCGTTTTCACTTGTTCCTGCATAGATACTTTACACATTGCCTCTAAGTTAAGCCTGCCTGCTCTGTGCCAAGCTATCCGAGGGTTGAGTACAGGTTAACCCTGTGCTTGAGTAGGAGTTCACCCCCCTCAACCAGTAACCCAACTCATTACACTGGCTCTACCATTGCTGATCGATGGCCCAGAACCAAGGCCCATGCTGGACCCAGAAACACCGTCAGCCCAATCTTGACTGATATTGCGCTATGAAACAACTAAAGTGCAACTAGTTCTTATGCTACCTGGTTCTAACCCAACATTTCTATTATCACACAACTATCAGCAACTATCTTTTGGCCTCTGAGTCTATTCCTGTGTCAGAACACGGAGGATACTGATGATGATGGTAGGGGCGTTTACTTCCCCCTCACTATATTGGTGATGCACTATATCTTGACTTACATAATACCAGTGGGCTTCACACCTCCCCGTAAATAGAACTTGACTTGCCACATTTGCCACTAATGAAGGAAAGTACCTTGTTTGCTGTGATGGTTCATGGGGCATCTGAGGTACTAGAATTGCAGTTGCCCTCCATTGAGAGTAAGACAAATGTTCTAATGGAGACTCTCCAACCTGGGCCAATGACATTGAAGTCCTTGCTCTCATTAAATGATGCCTTCACGCGTGCCTTGATGACCATCTGGTTGGAAGAATGTTCTTGCCTGTCTGTTAGTTGGCAAGTAGCCAGGTGACACATGCCTGTTCTCAGTGATCCAGATTTCCTCACCAAGTACCCTACCCCAGAAAGTTTCATTGTGCAGACTTTAACCTGTAAGGTTAATCCGTGCTCATTTTTTACCAATCTGCAGGATCGAGAACCCAAAATGGATTGATACTTTTGAAAAAGAAATGTTTTGTCCTGCCAGTTTATCACTTCAGTCCATAAATGCATAATACCAGTTGGGCTGGTACATGGATGAATTTTGGGACATGGCCAGTGAGACCTTTCCGGTGGTCATAAGACCTTAGGGCCTCCCTGTCTCAGTCAATCCATGGAAGGCAGGATGTGGTGACAAATTTCTGTGCAGATCTGGATACCAAGGACTTCAATGGCAGAGCAGTTGACACTAGTGTCTTATTTTGAAGGCACGCCTGGATGAGGTTATGTTTTTGTTTCATTTATTGATACTTTAGTACAATACCAAATATTGACTGCTATAACAGTTGCAATAGACATCTGATGAAGCATAACACAGTAGTATAAGCTATATATGCTTTATAGTAGGAGTAAAATATAGACAGTCAGTGAACAGCCATGTTTGTCAGTGTGCATACCACCCGCCTTGCCCTGGTTCATGGGCTAGCTACCTTGATGCTAAATTTCCTCCTCCTCGATATCTGGTCTCAGCATTCCAATGGTATCATAATTCCCTTCTTTCACCGTTGTCCTAACTCTCCCTGCCAGCAAGGTTAGTCCTCACAGGGCCCTGTATGTCTCTAGGGTGTGACCCCACAGGCATTAGTGTACTGTTTACTTCTGAGTTTATGCTGTAAGATGCCAAACATGTTTCCACCGCATGAAGTCTGATAGAGAGAAATATCGCCAGTGGTGTAGCGTAGTAGATATTCTTCAAAGGTGGGGATCTGCCCCCAACCCATGCATTTAGATCTTCCAATGTCAGAATATGTCAGTCCTGCAAATGCTCTATAATTAGTGGTTCACTAGTGATTGGCAGTTTTGCGTTATGAATCAGTTTAATGTGCGGAGAGTATATAATGTCTATGCCTGTAGTTCTAGCCAGTTGTGTCCATGACCATACCATGCAACTCACTACCTGATTATCAGACCCCGGTCTCATCAGGGGGGTTCAAAATAACATTGTTAAGCTTATGGGGTTTTGCTAAGCCCAGTTCTAGCTTTCGATGTGGTGCTTATCTATAGTTATGGAACCAATGAGTGACAAATTGCGCATGAGCAATGTAATAATATATTTGTAAGTGAGGTACAGCAAATTCCCCTTGAGCATACGGTCTCTGCAACAATTTCCAACTAAACTCTTGGCTGTTTACCCGCCTGTGTGAGTTTAATATTGAGGATTTTGAGCAGTTGAAGAAACCCTGATTCAGCTGTATCTGGATATGTTGACAAAGGTAGAGGAGCTGTGGTAGTACCATCATTTTGATAAAGGCAATACGGCCTGCAATTATTGTGGGTAGTTCAATCCATTTGTCAACGTTGGTTTCAATGTTATTCAGTAAAGTACCTTACTTCTCCCTTATAATCACTACCGGGTCTTTATGAGTCAGGAACCCACTGTAATGAATGCCACTGCAACGGATACACCCGGGTGGGCGGGGTCGTTATGTCTGTGAGGGGCATCCATAACCTGGATGAGGTTGACCAGATCTTCTGGCATACTCCGCACTCGAAAGGTTCAAAGACAGCAGAGTTCCTTGGGGCTATTGAGTCCTGCAAAACAGTATCCCTGTCAATTATCCAAATTGTTAGGGGCTATTACTGGAGGCAATCCTATAAGCAATGGCAGCTTCCTTAGCCAGTGATGCAGCAGGCCTTGCAATCTTTTTGGGACTAGGGATGCGGCACTGACAGACATTGAGCAGGACAGCAGGTACACCAGTCTTCCATCTCCTCATCTGCTATTGCAGCATTTACCAAACCACTTTAGTTTGTCCTCCTGCCGGTGGGAGGCAGGATTCTTTGTTTCCTTCCAGGTTGGTGATCCATTACGTCCAATAAATAGTTCTTACAGATTGATCAAAGGGCTAAACCATGCTTTTCATTTCCTCCCAACCCATTTTACTACCACACTAGAACAAATATAAGAGGAGCATCTTTCCATACTGCTGCAGGAAATATACCTCTCCATTGAATGGGAACCAGACTCAGAGGGAGAGGCAAAAGCTGTTATTTATGTTGCTTCCTCATTCAGAACAAGCATTTGCAATGCAATAGGTCTCGCATTATTAAAGTTTGAGCTATTGGCATTGCTAATAATAATGCAACACCAATAGCTCAAACTTTAATAATGCGAGACCTATTGCATTGCAAATGCTTGCTTTTATAGTAGATGTCTTGAAACCAATTCACAAAGGCATGAAAGAGTAAGTAAAAGATTACTGCAGAAGGGCTGCTTTATTGTGAATAAGTCACAGCGACTATCTCAGCTTCGCTAGAGAACTGCTGGAAACGTCTGAGAATCCTGTAAATTGGTATCTACACCCAATGTAGGTGGAGTTTCACAAATTTCTTTCCGAATCAGGCCCAGAGTCTAAAAGTTGATTATTCCTTCAAAGAGGAGATATTTAAATAGAAGAGACAGCCAATGAGTCTGGCCACTGGTGGCTGACAGTATGGGAACCCATGCATTGACATAGTCAGACACTGAGCTAACAAGATACCCCATGCATGCAGATTGTGGCTCAACTGGAATAAGTTGCCGGGGTCTATGAAGCTAGGGCATTTGGTAATCGGTGCTTTTGGCCAAGGCATCGAATCTCCAGATCCCCATCTTTGTTAACACCAAGTTGCTTAGTCTAGTTAGCAAAGACCACAGCATGACCCAAAAGGATGGGGTGGCAAGGTGTCTACGGATCTTTGTAATGGAATACAGAAGCAGCAATGACGCTATTTTGGTACAGTCCCCATCAACCAGACATTATACTAATAACCACAATTGTGGTGACTAGTGACATGCAGATGAATATGAATGTCGTCTGTGTATGGGTGGCAAGACAGGCCAAGGTGCACGAAGTGTTAGACAAACAGACGCAACACTCAGGGGTGCGATATAGAGGAAAGGATTTAGCAACACAAGCCATTTCTCACAAAGCAGTTGATGAAACTATTAGAACAGATGAATGCAGGCTCTGTCAAAGCAACGCTGTAACCAACAGGTGAATCAAAAGCTACAAGAAGTACACAACCTAACATACGTCCAGGAGGACTGGTTGCAGCCCACAATTTCAGGTTATCCACCTGGATTCATTTACTACAATGATTCTAAATGCAAACCTTTACACAGCTAGTGCTATCCTAATAGTGTGGCTTGGACCCGGCCGTCCTGGACTTATGCTGAACACCGCTGAATTAAACCTTGGCTACAAATTCAAGGGTCATACCCTCAGGGCTGGCGCCTTGTCCAGATCCAGATGTCATTTAGGATCTCAAGCTTTACGTACAGGTTTATGTGGTATAACGACCATGTACTCCTTTGCAACAGTTGTGCAGAATGCAGCCAATGAAAATCTTTAGGTTGGCAGCACATCTTTCTCTGGTTCGCTGGAGTGTGACCTCTGTCCTTTGGAGCCAGGTCCTGAGCATGCTAAGGCCCACTCAGACAGATCACTCTCGGAACTGCAACATTGATAACTCCTTAAGAGCATGTTCGTTAAATGGCTGTTTTCAACTAACTCTGTCCATATTTGTAGCATGAAAGCTAATGGAACAACCATTCATGCTGGCCTTCTTTATCCTGGGGATTCACAAAAGATAGCTATAGTCAAGGGTAAGGCTCCGCAAGGCAGGTAAGTACCCACACGCTGCTGTGGATGTCTAGACCCTTGCCTGTGAAGGGACTGGTGAGACAGACCTCATAAAGATGGACGGGTTAGAAATTGGGAGCCAATGGAGACCTGATAGGCGAGGCGAGAAGATATGATAAAAGGTGGTAACCTCAATTGCAATTAAGTACATTAAAAACAAGAAGTGGCAAATCCAACAGGTCTTGCCTTAGCAAGCTTGTCAGTACAAGGGTTACATTTGTTTATTGCAGATCATAGGCCTCAAAAACAAAAAAAAAGAAAACAAGCTGCTGAGTAAATGTGGTTGCCATACACTTGCAATACAAACATTACTTCAAAAATAGATGAACCATCATATATAATGTAACAGAACAGCATGACTGCTTCCTGGCAGGTAGGTGCATTTGGAAGAGGTCTAGAAATATTTTTTTTTGTTTTAATGCATATGGTAGGGAGCTATGATTCATACCGAAGCAAAGAAAATGTACTAATGGCTTTGATTTGCCCTAACCCAAAGGCATCGTTTGTACACACAAAAAAGAAAGGATCAAGAGTGGAAAGAGAAAAACCATTAGCAATGTGAAGTATTGACTCCCCTGTCCTCACATTAAGTGCACTTTTTTGTAGCCAGCTGTGCTTGTTAGTTTAGGCAAAATGCCATCGCCCACATTGCAACGGGGCAGAGACTTAAGTGGGCTCACCCATTGTCTCAGGCTGTATGCTGTGATAGGTGGAATGATACAGTAAAGGGGGTGGTGATGGACAGAGTGTCTGAATTAAGCAGAACACTCCTACCCAGTCAACAGATCAGGGCTTGATCCATCACCGTTTTTTAGCTCACTGCACCATCCCAGTTCAGAACCTGGCTATATGCAAATTAGTCTGTCCCTGGCCCAGTGCATCATGGAAACAGGGCAGACCAAACTACCAAGCCAATTCTTTACCAGAAAGGAAACAAGCTTCCGGGGACCGGTTTCTGGCATCACAGCCGTCTTCGGCCCGGCTTGCTTGAATCCTGATGGTGCAGTGAGCAAGGGACTCACGTCTGAGCATACCCTTCCACGCTTATAGTGGACAAAACGATACAATAAAGGGGGTGGTGATGGACAGAGTATCTGAATTAAGCAGAACACTCCTACCCAGTCAACAGATCAGGGCTTGATCCATCACCGTTTTTTAGCTCACTGCACCATCCCAGTTCAGAACCTGGCTATATGCAAATTAGTCTGTCCCTGGCCCAGTGCCTCATGGGAACAGGGCAGACCAAACTACCAAGCCAATTCTTTACCAGAAAGGAAACAAGCTTCCGGGGACCGGTTTCTGGCATTACAGCCGTCTTCGGCCCGGCTTGCTTGAATCCTGATGGTGCAGTGAGCAAGGGACTCACGTCTGAGCATACCCTTCCACGCTTATGGTGGACAAAACGATACAGTAAAGGGGGTGGTGATGGACAGAGTATCTGAATTAAGCAGAACACTCCTACCCAGTCAACAGATCAGGGCTTGATCCATCACCGTTTTTTAGCTCACTGCACCATCCCAGCTCAGAACCTGGCTATATGCAAATTAGTCTGTCCCTGGCCCAGTGCATCATGGGAACAGGGCAGACCAAACTACCAAGCCAATTCTTTACCAGAAAGGAAACAAGCTTCCGGGGACCGGTTTCTGGCATCACAGCCGTCTTCGGCCCGGCTTGCTTGAATCCTGATGGTGCAGTGAGCAAGGGACTCACGTCTGAGCATACCCTTCCACGCTTATGGTGGACAAAACGATACAGTAAAGGGGGTGGTGATGGACAGAGTATCTGAATTAAGCAGAACACTCCTACCCAGTCAACAGATCAGGGCTTGATCCATCACCGTTTTTTAGCTCACTGCACCATCCCAGTTCAGAACCTGGCTATATGCAAATTAGTCTGTCCCTGGTCCAGTGCATCATGGAAACAGGGCAGACCAAACTACCAAGCCAATTCTTTACCAGAAAGGAAACAAGCTTCCGGGGACCGGTTTCTGGCATCACAGCCGTCTTCGGCCCGGCTTGCTTGAATCCTGATGGTGCAGTGAGCAAGGGACTCACGTCTGAGCATACCCTTCCACGCTTATAGTGGACAAAACGATACAGTAAAGAGGGTGGTGATGGACAGAGTATCTGAATTAAGCAGAACACTCCTACCCAGTCAACAGATCAGGGCTTGATCCATCACCGTTGTTTAGCTCACTGCACCATCCCAGTTCAGAACCTGGCTATATGCAAATTAGTCTGTCCCTGGCCCAGTGCCTCATGGGAACAGGGCAGACCAAACTACCAAGCCAATTCTTTACCAGAAAGGAAACAAGCTTCCGGGGACCGGTTTCTGGCATCACAGCCGTCTTCGACCCGGCTTGCTTGAATCCTGATGGTGCAGTGAGCAAGGGACTCACGTCTGAGCATACCCTTCCACGCTTATGGTGGACAAAACGATACAGTAAAGGGGGTGGTGATGGACAGAGTATCTGAATTAAGCAGAACACTCCTACCCAGTCAACAGATCAGGGCTTGATCCATCACCGTTTTTTAGCTCACTGCACCATCCCAGTTCAGAACCTGGCTATATGCATCCATCATCCCCTTTTTGTATCGCTTTGTTCGCCCTAAGTGTGGCAGGGTATGCTCAGACGTGAGTCCCTTGTTCACTTGGCCACTGGATTCAAGATAGCCTGGCTGATGAGGATTATGAATCCGAAACCGGTCCCAGGATGCTTGTTTCCGGTCCAGGGAAGACATGGCTTGGCAGTTCGGGCTGTACTGTTCCCATGAGGCACAGGGTCAGACTGATTTGCATATAGCCATGTCTGAACTGGGGTGGCTGAGTGAACTAAAGAATGGTGATGGATTAAACCCAGATCAGTTGACTGGGGGTGAGTGTTTGATTTGTTCAAATGCTCCGTCCATCATCCCCTTTTTGTATCGCTGTGATAGGTGGAAGACAAAATGTAAATGACAGCTGAAGAGACCAATGGATGACGAGGGCTGATTTAGAACCCCTCTATGTAAGCATGTGTGTTAAAGCTGTCGCGAGAACAGCCCTAATAAAAAGATGTTGATAATGAGAAAGTGATAATTAAGGGCAATTGCAATCAAAATGACAAATGAGCTCTTCTGTTGACAGAGTAAACTCTCCAGGGCAGCCACATCATGGGCGGGTGGTCAAAGCAAGTAATTACCACATAAGCGGGGAAGCCTGCGGTCCAGTAAATATTGGTGTAACCTGCCTGACCCGCCATCAGTTTCCCATCAATACCGGAAACGTGCCCCAGACTGTCAGGCAGAGAAGAGATTCAAGTACTGCTTCTCTAAACGTTTTAGGAAGAAGAAACATTGGCACTATAAAAAATACGGGCTTTATTATGCGTCGAGCTGTGGGGTCTTCACTGCAGGTCGTAGGTTGACACATCTCTGATATAGACAGGGTCGGGCTGTTCTTACCCACTCACAAGCCGGGATACGTGACGGACTCCTTTCCGGTCTAATCAAGAGTCGGTATGTGAATACGGCAGAAACCCCAATCACTACCTCAAAAGACGGGGCTTACCAGCCCCGTTGCTTAACAACTAGTGGAGGCGGAGCTGACCAGAAAAGTGACGGCGCTGAGTTGCTATTGGTACTGCACGTCTTAATGTCATGGATGCGCAGTAGCTGCCGGTGTGCTTGGCTGAGGCTCCTGCTTGCCACTTAACATCTGTTATTCCTAGGCCCTCTTCTGCCACCGGTATTACCGCTCTCCCAACCATGGTGTCTCCCCTTGCCTACGTGATGCTGTGTTGAGATCTCGCCCTAATGGGGCTCCTACGGATCATAATGCCGCCTAAGTTCCAGCTGCTTGGGGTGCTGGCCTTGGCAGTGGCCATGCTCTTCCTGGAGAACCAAATTCAGAAGCTAGAGGAGTCCCGGGGCAAGCTGGGTAAGAACACTTGCGGTGTACGGATAACGGTGCCACGGGGTTAGAATGGGATTTATACAAATACAGATGTAAATGTAGTAGTACTTGTATAGCGCACGAATCGACCCATGAGGGTATCTCGGCGCTTGTACGCATACCGCTGTGGAGCCCTTCCTGGCTTTTCCCTGCGAAGTGCCCACTCCTGGGCACCCCCAAGGTGAAGCCAGGCATCCTAGCGTTGTTGGGGCCGTTGTGGAGATTAAGCAAGCTATTGCCCAGAGTTGCAGAGTGGGACCCATGATTAGAATAGGCACCGAGGCGAGAATTATCAGGTCTGAGGAAATTGAGCCCAAGACCCGCTGAGGTGTGAATTGAACCCTGGTCCCGGGCTAGACCTCTGCATAAGGGTCTGCCACTCTAACCATTGAGCCACACTTCTCCAGATGAGAGAACATGAGGGACGCTAGGACTCGCGACACAGAGAAAGAGCGCGATAGAAGAAGAGAAGAGAATAGGTTCTTTTTGAGAAACAGCAAAGGAGGCCGATAGAAAAAGAGAGAGAGTAAAAGAACAATAGAAAAAGAAACAAACAGAGATGCACAGAGCACAAACGAGAAAGAGAGGGAGAGGCAAAGAGAACAAGTAAAGCGATCGTGAAACTGAAAGCGATCGATTTCTGAAACATAGAAAGCCGCGAGTGGTGCACGCGTGCGCACCACAGCGAGCCATATGGTTTCAATTATCGCCCCAGTGTCTGGGCACGATAATTGAAACCATATGGCAGGAATGTGCGTAATAGACACCAATAGGCCATGGGTGGAGCAATGCGCCCGCCTTTGGACTATTGTGTGCTATTTTTAAAATAAACACACAGGCAAAGGCCAATAGCAGGCCACAAAAGCGTGTACAATTCCAGGGTCCATTTCTGAACCCCGGACAAAAGGACTCTCGCTACACATGCACTGCTACACAGTGCAACGCTAGGCGCGAGACCTAAAAAGTACACAAAATTCAGGCCTATCCTAGACCTTCAGGCCTTCCTGTGGAAGCTCCAATTTAAAATGTTCACATTCACTTAGATTCTAATCTTTAAATCGGGCGCTGAAACAAATTATTTATCTAGTGTGCTGCCTGAAACACTGAACCGTTTTATGTGTTCTTTTGTTTGATCTTTGTTTAGCCCAGCAAGGCCTACAGTGGGCACTGTAAAATGTTAGTTGTCAGCCCCTTCAGCCAGTCTATTTTAGCAAGACCAGCCATCCATGTATACATCATCAGTTTTAATGCAGTTTATTAAAGGTTTGGCACACATTTTTCCCTCCCCAAACCATTTGCGAAGCCACACTGGGACCTTAAAAGGATATTGTTATTTCATATGCGCATGTACTTTGATCTTATACATAGTTGCTTGCTGCATCTGTTTACTGCATCTGCATCTGTTGATCCGCTCCCCCGCCCCCCAGCACAAAGGAATGCGCATTTCCCGGCCACTTGCATTTCCCGGCCGCTTTTCATTATTTCTTTCGCATTTCCCGGCCGCTTTTCATTATTTCTTTAGCATTTTCCAGCCGCTTTTCATTATTTTTATATATATTATGCCCTCTGTTAGACTCGTTTTTTGTGCCCTTCTGCCCTGTTAGACGCGTTTTTTGTGCCTTTCTGCCCCCTGTTAGACTCGTTTTTCCCTTGTTTTGTGCGCAGCCCACCGCTTGTTTTCATTGTTACCGTTTTACTTTGTGGGCCTGTTATAAAACCGTGACTCAGCTAGCACGCGCTGGGAGAGGACTTCGTGACACAGAAGAGTCTGTCCGTTGTGACACTCGTGACGGTAAACACGCAGCCATTGTTCTTTGCCGGCGGCAGATGCGAAGCTGAAACCAAATGACGTAGGAAATCTTCTACATTCCTCTTAGTAGATAATGAGACATACATTCATTGAGGCTGATATGTAACACATTTAGCTATTCATGGTATTCATTCACGTTCTTAGTTTTCCCCCTCTGCTAACCTCATAATAATACTCTAAGTATTCTGAAACACGTGCAGTGTATGAATCTCGCCATTTCCTCCTTTCGCTGTTGATACATTGAATGCATTTGAGCCGGTGATAATGACGAGCACAGTACTAGGCGCTATGTGAAACACGCAGCACTATTAGTCCCACTAGAGAAGTGGGCTTTTACCCTGACAGCGTCACTGCTCTTCTGATATATTCGCTCTGCGTCACTGTTCAAAATGACCAAGTCACGAAGAAGGCCACGGATAAGGATCAATTATTTGACTAACAGTTCAATCCAGCACTGCACTAAAAACACGAGACGCAGACTGTAGCATCGGTAATATTTACATGTATGTGTGATCTCAAAATAAAGCTCTGCTCTTTAGTACTGTCTCAAGTACATGCCCCCCTCCCACACACAGGTTTAAACCGTCCACACCACACGATATAGTTTTATGTACAGCACTTACAGTTTATAAAGCTCATGCTACAATAAAATAGCGCTTTGTAGAGCCCCGCTGCTGCTTGGATGCGTCTCTGGGTTATGTCAAACCCCGAAATTAAAATAAAGAAACACGTGCCCTGAAGCAGCCTGGTCTTGCTGCACAGCGCTGTAAAAGCACGTGATTACATTGGCGCTGTGGGATAAAAGCGGATTCCGCTCCTCTTTCTTTCTTTTCCTAATCATATTCGGATGCACTGCCCCCCTTGACTCCCCCTCCCCGCGAAGAATCATTGTTTAATAGTTAATTATTTGACAAAAAGCTCCCTTCGTTTGGTGTGCAATAAAGTTTATTAAGATAAAACAAGCGCCAAGAAATCCGAGCATCACGGAAAAGCTTGTGTGTTCACTAGTTTCTGGTGATGCTCACACTTTAGAAATATGGGCCACTTTCACAAAACTTTCTTCCCACCTAAGGGTCACTCATCGACATAAAGCCCGAAGTTCTGACCGGAAAGCGGGAATACGGATTCATTTCTGGGTTTTTCCAACAAGAGTTGCATTGCAAACTGAACACAGACGCAAATGTAATGCTGGGGCATGCAGAAGCACAATTAGCGCCTGCACAGGTTGCCAACATGATGGCGGGAGAGTGCAAAAGAGTGCAAACGGCCAAACTGGACACACAACAAAAACACCCCTTTATATATTCATTCATCAGCACCACCACAGCATCACTCAGCACCACCACAGCACAACTCAGCACCACCACAGCACCACTCAGCACCACCACAGCATCACTCAGCACCACCACAGCATCACTCAGCACCACCACATTATCACTCAGCACCACCACAGCACCACGCAGCACCACCACAGCATCACTCAGCACCACCACAGCACCACTCAGCCGCACTACAGCATCACTCAGCACCACCACAGCATCACTCAGCGCCACCACAGCATCACTCAGCACCACCACAGCACCACTTAGCACCACCACAGCATCACTCAGCACCTCCACAGCACCACCACAGCATCACTCAGCGCAACCCCAGCATCACTCAGCACCACCACAGCATCACTCAGCGCCACCACAACATCACTCCGCGCCATCACCGCATCAATCTGTGCAACCATTCAACAACAACTGGTTCAAATATGTTCTCTCAATGCTTCAAATGTCACAAAAAGATGTTAATATTTCACTTCTGTTCTTGGATTTTCATCACAATAAAATACACTGAACATAATCTTCACAAAAGTTATTTACAAAAGTTTAAGCTATTGCCACTATAAATAACAATCACTTTTATTTAAGTATTAATTATTTAAAAAAATGAAAAGCCATTGTTATTTGTAATATCAATACATTTAAGTCACGTAAATACAAAACATGTTGCATTACAAATGCTATAGGTGTCACATTTGCGAAAGTTATAACTTTTGGCATTGTAAATGACAAAGCTAAAATTGAGCTATTTTCAAAACCAACACATAAATAAAATAATTGTCATTTACAAGACCAACAGCTCAAACTTTCATAATGCGAGACATATTGCATTGCAAATGCTTGGTATTATTTATCACCTTCCTTTGGGTAGAATTATCGAGACCTTTGGCCTCCTCTTTCGTATATATGCTGACAATACCCAGCTTGTTATTTCTCTCAATCGTGAATTCTGCATTAACTACACTCATTTTCGCAACTGTCTGGTAGCAGCAGCAAAATGGATGGGCCTCAGTCGCCTTAAATTAAGTGCTGGAAAAAAGGAGGTTATGGTCGTCAGTAATCCCAAATTGGTGGGCAACCGACTCGGCCCTCCACCTACACCTAAGGTGGTGGTGAAAGTCCTTGGTTTCTTGTTGGATAGTAAGGTCGCCATGGACCACCAAATTAAAACCCTTGTTGCCTATTTCGGCCTCTCACAATGCCTTAAAATACACTCTTCCTCCTCTACTTCCCTTAACCCAGTAAACCATTGCCCAGGCGATTATTGTCTCCTGGATGATGGTATTGTCCACTATCCAGACGGCCCCATATATTACTCAGATTCCTACAGATTGTCCAGAATACTGCAGCCCTCCTCCTACTCCTTGTCCCCAGACACCATTCAAGCTACACACACCTAAAAACTCTGCACTGGCTCCAATTACTAAGAGAACTCCCATCTACTGTACGCTCACCCGAACACAACCCAAGTACATCAAGCACCTACATACACTGCCATGCACCCTCCATTCTAGTAACTTCTATTTTGCATGAGCCCCCTAAACTAAGCTTGCCAGACAAGGAGCTGCTCCTTCAGATGAATTGCCCCACACTCTGACAAGGTGCATCAAAGGCTGCATTTAAAAAAACATAAACCTGCCTGTTCTAGCCTCTGCCCCTGTGTTCTCCTTGTATGGAATCCCCGCCCTAGTTCTAAGGCAGCTAAGTGCTTTATAAATCCCAAACATAAACTATATCCCAGGCTTATTACTTTATATCACCCTCTAACATGCAATCTGTAAATTTGTTTCCATCTTAAGTGCTTCTTTGAAAGTTGTTTTGATTTCATTTTAGTCTTGTTTGTCTCTCTAATTATCACGGTCAGCCTTTTTAATCTTTTAATAAACATTCTTTCAAGTTCTGCAATAGGTGACCTTAGTGAAGCCCTCTTTAGAAGCTCGCTGGAAAGCAGTTGTTTAATGTTCAGATCATGTTTTACTGAAAGATGGTTTAGAAGGATCAAAGCCATTTGGTTGTAGTAGCTTCATTTATTTAGACACACTCAGGGTTTGCCGTTGCTGCCTACTCGCAAATATTACTCTTTTTCTGCCACGCGGTTCTTGGTGATACTATCTGTGGTTGCATCATGGACTGCATATATTTTATTATTATCAGACTCAATCAGAAATGTTGTAAATAGTAGCTAATAATGAGCTGACATTTTTGACAGTGCTTGATATAATTAAAACATGTATACCATCATAAGACAGACAAAATCCCTCTTGTGGTCATAAGGTGGGTCCATTCCTGTGCCATTATAAGTAAATATGTGGTAATTTTGAAAAAGCCACCTTTAGAAAGTTGTCATTTTCTTGGCTTAGCCATTTGGCACCTGCAGCCTGTTCCTGTGTCACATACCTAGGTGTAGCTGGCAGTTAATCTTTGTTAGATAAAGGAAAGATAGGTGTTGGCTGGATGTGCCACTCTAAGTTAACGAGGGGGATGAGCTGTCACCTACCACACATGCATATCACAAAGACCCTGCATGATCACTTTCATAAAGGGTTTGACAATGATCATTTTGTGATACCAGACAAGCTGAGGCCAGGGCAGGGAGGAAGGAAATATCTGAATCCTCAGGGGTGAGAAAACGTCTAGAAGCTTCTCTACTTCAAAGTGTGCACTAGCTATAAATATTGGACCTCAGACTCCACCTCTTCAATGCACTTCTGGACTTTTGGAAGACTGCCTGGAAGAAGGACTGCTGTGCTGCTAAAAGGATTGCCATTCTTCCAGCCAGCTGCCCTAATGGACTTCTGCCTGCTGTGCTGATCTGCTACCTGCTTCCCACCTGCCTGGGTAAGAAGGACTGGACATGTAACCTGTACCCAGGATAATCAGTGTGACTCCACGGGCTAGTCTCTTGTGACCATCACCTGGACTCTTCAACTATGAATCCTATGCTGCCAAGTGGTACCACGTCAGTCCTTGAACCTTGGAAGTGGGCCTGAAGATGCTCTGCCAGCCCATCTGTGGATCCATCAGAGCCAACGTATCACCTCTGCTGTGCGACACAACCCCAAGCAGAAGGATTCTTACAGTGCAAGGAATGCACATCAACCTCCCAGCTTCTTTGGAATTGCTGCTGTAAACACATCCGAAGCAGGCCCTCACATCTCAAGCCTCTAGTCGATGGCATGCTCGACGATGCAGGACCTTGAATCACAGCCTTGCAGTTCCCCGGAAGAGACACTGTGCTACTCATCTCTGACCCGGACCTTGCATTGCCTCGGATGTTTAACACATCCTTAACGCCGGATGTCGAAATGCGCTGCAACCGGGATTGAAGGTACTCTTGTTCAGCTGGCCTAATTAGGCCCCTGTAGCCGGCCTGTGCTCCATCGTGGTGGCCCTGAACTTGTGACTTTGTTTGAATCCAGTGTGACAAGATATCCACAGTTGGTGCTTTGTGCTTTTTAGTGCTATTTTCACTCAAATATTTAAAATTGAATATCTCTGGTTCTACGGATTGGATTTGTGTCGTTTTGGTCTTGCTTTATTTAGGCAAAATACTCTATTCTTCTAATCTGCTGTGGGATCCTTTTTGTGGTGTGTTTTTTCTTGTTGCTGCATAATTTTTTTTCGCATTGCCTCTAAGTTAAGCCTCACTGCTTTGTGGCAAGCTATCAGAGCGTTAAGCACAGGTTAATTTGCTTCACCCTGTGCTTGAGTAGGGGTTCACCCCCTCAACCAGTAACCCAACTTATTACACTTGCTCTACCAATGCTGATCGATGGCCCAGAGCAAACCCTGTCCAATCTTTACTGATATTGATCTATGAAACAACTAAAGTGCAACTAGTTCTCATGCTACCTGGTTCTAACCCAACACTTCTATTATCACACAACTATCAGCAGTGGCTTCATTTTCTTCTTGCCTCTGCGTCTGTTCCTGTGCCAGAACATGGAGGATCCGGATGATGATGGTAGGAACGCTTACTTCACCCTAACAATATTGATATTGATAATGCACACATAATACCAGTGGGCTTCACACCTCCCCTTAAATAGTTTGACTCGCCACATTTACCACTAATGGAGGAAAGTGCCTCATTTACGGTGATGGTTCAGGGGGCAGCTGAGGCACTAGAATTGCAATTGCCCTCCATTAAGAGTAAGACAAATGTTCTAATGGAGATTTTACATCCTGGACCAACGGCACTGAAGCCTTTGCTACCATTTAATGATGCCTTCACGCATGCCCTGATGGCTTTCTGGTAGAAAGAATGTTCTTGCTTGTCCATTTGTTGACAAGTAGCCAGGTGACACATGCCTGTTCTTGGTGATCCAGATTTCCTCACCAAATATCCTACACCAGAAAGTCTCATTGTCCAGACTTTAACCAGTAAGGTTAATCCGTGCTCATTTTCGACCAATCTGCATGATCGAAAACCTAAAATGGTTTGATACTTTTGAAAAAGAAATGTTTTTTTCTGCCAGTTTATCACTGCAGTCCATAAACACAGTTTACCGATTGGGCTGGTACGTGGATGAATTATTGGACATGGCCAGTGAGACCTTTCCGGTGGTCATAAGACCTTAGAGCCTCCCTGTCTCAGTCAATCCATGGCGGGAAGGATGCGGTGACATATTTCTGTGCAGATCTGGATACCAAGGACTTCAATTGCAGAGCAGTTGACACTAGTGTCTTATTTTAAAGGCATGCCTGGATGAGGTTTTGTTTTTGTTTTATTTATTGATACATTTGTACAATACCAAATATTGACTGCTATAACAGTTGCAATAGACATCTGATGAAGTATAACACAGTAGTATAAGCTATATGTGCTCCATATTTGGAGTAAAAGATAGACAGTCGGTGAACAGCCTAGTTTGTCATTGTGCACACCATCCGCCTGCCCTGGTTCATGGGCTAGCTACCTTTATGCTAAATTTCCTCCTCCTCGATATCTGGTCTCAGCATTCCAATGGTATCATAATTCCCTTCTTTCACCGTTGTCCTAACTCTCCCTGCCAGCAAGGTTAGTCCTCACAGGGCCCTGTATGTCTCTAGGGTGTGACCCCACAGGCATTAGTGTACTGTTTACTTCTGAGTTTATGCTGCAAGATGCCAAACATGTTTCCACCGCATGAAGTCTGATAGAGAGAAATATCGCCAGTGGTGTAGCGTAGTAGATATTCTTCAAAGGTGGGGATCTGTCCCCAACCCATGCATTTAGAGCTTCCAATGCCAGAATATGTCAGTCCTGCAAATGCTCTATAATTAGTGGTTCACTAGTGATTGACAGTTTTGCGTTATGAATCAGTTTAATGTGCGGAGAGTATATAATGTCTATGCCTGTAATTCTAGCCAGTTGTGTCCATGACCCTACCAAGCAACTCACTACCTGATTATCAGACCCCGGTCTCATCAGGGGGTTTCAAAATAACATTGTTAAGCTTATGGGGTTTTACTAAGCCCAGCTCTAGCTTTCGATGTGGTGCTTATCTATAGTTATGGAACCAATGAGTGACAAATTGCGCCTGAGCAATGTAATAATATATTTGTAAGTAAGGTACAGCAAATTCCCCTTGAGCATACGGTCTCTGCAACAATTTCCAACTGACTCTTGGCTGTTTACCCGCCTGTGTGAGTTTAATAATGAGGATTTTAAGCAGTTGAAGAAACCCTGATTCAGCTGAATCTGGATTTGTTGATAAAGGTAGAGGAGCTGGGGTAGTACCATCATTTTGATAAAGGCAATACGGCCTGCAATTATTGTGTGTAGTTCAATCCATTTGTCAACGTTGGTTTCAATGTTATTCAGTAAAGTACCTTAGTTCTCCCTTAGAATCACTACCGGGTCTTTATGAGTCAGGAGCCCACTGTAATGAAAGCCACTGCAACGGATACACCCGGGCGGGCGGGGTCGTTATGTCTGTGAGGGGCATCCATAACCTGGATGAGGTTGACCAGATCTTCTGGCATACCCCGTACCCGAAAGGTTCAAAGACAGCAGAGTTCCTTGGGGCTATTGAGTCCTGCAAAACAGTATCCCTGTCAATTATCCAAATTGTTAGGGGTTATTACTGGAGGCAATCCTATAAGCAATGGCAGCTTCCTTAGCCAGTGATGCAGCAGGCGTTGCAATCTTTTTGGGACTAGGGATGCGGCACTGACAGACATTGAGCAGGACAGCAGGTACACCAGTCTTCCACCTCCTCATCTGCTATTGCAGCATTTACCAAACCACTTTAGTTTGTCCTCCTGCCGGTGGGAGGCAGGATTCTTTGTTTCCTTCCAGGTTGGTGATCCATTACATCCAATAAATAGTTCTTACAGATTGATCAAAGGGCTAAACCATGCTTTTCATTTCCTCCCAACCCATTTTACTACCACACTAGAACAAATATTGGAGGAGCATCTTTCCATACTGCTGCAGGAAATATACCTCTCCATTGAATGGGAACCAGACTCAGAGGGAGAGGCAAAAGCTGTTATTTATGTTGCTTCCTCATTCAGAACAAACATTTGCAATGCAATAGGTCTCACATTATTAAAGTTTGAGCTATTGGCATTGCTAATAATAATGCAACACCAATAGCTCAAACTTTAATAATGTGAGACGGGGTGCATTGCAAATGCTTGCTTCTATAGTAGATGTCTTGAAACCAATTCACAAAGGCATGAAAGAGTAAGAAAAAGAGTACTGCAGAAGGGCTGCTTTATTGTGAATAAGTCACAGCGACTATCTCAGCTTCGCTAGAGAACTGCTGGAAACGTCTGAGAATCCTGTAAATTGGTATCTACACCCAATGTAGGTGGAGTTTCACAATTTTTTTTCCGAATCAGGCCCAGAGTCTAAAAGTTGATTATTCCTTCAAAGAGGAGATATTTAAATAGAAGAGACAGCCAATGAGTCTGGCCACTGGTGGCTGACAGTATGGGAACCCATGCATTGACATAGTCAGACACTGAGCTAACAAGATACCCCATGCATGCAGATTGTGGCTCAACTGGAATAAGTTGCCGGGTTCTATGAAGCTAGGGCATTTGGTAATCGGTGCTTTAGGCCAAGGCATGGTATCTCCAGATCCCCATCTTTGTTAACACCCGGTTGCTTAGTCTAGTTGGCAAAGACCACAGCATGACCCAATAGGATGGGGTAGTAAGGTGTCTACAGATCCGTGTAATGGAATACAGA